>NC_138944.1:38270000-38870000 GCF_965226115.1 Aulonocara stuartgranti
GACGTTTAGAGATGGGAATGTCATGATGTGGGCCTGTGTTCAGCATACAGTACTGAATGAATGCAATTAATGGAAAAATGTACAGAGGCATTCTTGATAAAGATCTGCTGCTATTTACCAGAATGATGAAGATGAACGTAGGGTGGAAGCTATAGCAGGACAATGATCCCAAACACACAGCCGAGCCAGTTGCACAGGAAGAAAATAAAGCTGCTAGAAAGAGAGCATGTTTCTCCTGTTTTGGCTTCCCTTCATTGGCTTCCTGTTAAATCCAGAATTGAATTCAAAATCCTGCTCCTCACATACAAGGTCTTAAATAATCAGGCCCCATCTTATCTTAATGACCTTGTAGTACCATATCACCCTATTAGAGCACTTCGCTCTCGCTCTGCAGGCCTACTTGTTGTTCCTAGAGTATTTAAAAGTAGAATGGGAGGCAGAGCCTTCAGTTTTCAGGCCCCTCTTCTGTGGAACCAGCTTCCAGTTTGGATTCAGGAGACAGACACTATCTCTACTTTCAAGATTAGGCTTAAAACTTTCCTTTTTGCTAAAGCATATAGTTAGGGCTGGACCAGGTGACCCTGAATCCTCCCTTAGTTATGCTGCAATAGACGTAGGCTGCTGGGGATTCCCATGATGCATTGAGTTTTTCATTTCCAGTCACCTTTCTCACTCACTATGTGTTAACAGACCTCTCTGCACTCAATCACACTTGTTATTAATCTCTGTCTCTTTTCCACAGCATGTATTTATCCTGTTTTCCTTCTCTCACCCCAACCGGTCGCAGCAGATGGCCCCGCCCCTCCCTGAGCCTGGTTCTGGACGTTTCTTCCTGTTAAAAGGGAGTTTTTCCTTCTCACTGTCGCCAAAGTACTTGCTAATAGGGGGTTATATGATTGTTGGGTTTTTCTCTGTATCTATTATTGTACGATCTACTGTGCAATATAAAGCGCCTTGAGGCGACTGTTGTTGTGATTTGGCACTATATAAATAAAATTGAATTGAATCGAATGGCCCAGCCAATCACATGACCTAAATCAAACTGAAAGTCTATGGAAAGAAGAGTTCATAGAATGGGCCCACAGAACCGTCAGGATATTAAAAAAAATGGGCCAAAATCACCTTTGCAATGCCTGCGACTAGTTTCTCCATACAGAAGGAGCCTTGAAGCTGTTTTACCAACAAAGGCTTTTGCACAAAGTGTTAAAACAAATTTCAGTAAAGCATGTTTAATACTTTTTTCATTATTACACGTAATATATGAACATCTGTGGTTTGAGTTTTTTGCGTTTGTAGATTGGATGGGTTGTTACTGATTTCTAATGAGTATTTCATGTCAGTATCACCTTTAGAAATATATTCTGGGAGCGGCCGGCCCAGGTCTTCCCTTCTCTCTACCCCTGCTTTCCTGTCCTCTCATCACTGTCTATCGACTAAAGTCCCCCCCAAAAAAGAATATTTAATTAGTTACACTTTGTGAAAAGGGCTGAAATACGGGCAGAGTCATAATAAAAGTTGGCAGTAATTTTTATTGCAAAGATCTTTATCTTTTTGTTTGTGCTTTCATTATTCTTATTCTTTGCGGTCTCTTTTCTCCACGTTTTGTTTCTGTTATTTTCTTCGGTTCCTCTCCTCGTGTTTGCAGACCTGTTGTAATCCATTTTTCCTTTTTTTTCAGGGTCCTAACTTTGAATTTTCTACTGAAACTCATGAAGAACTGCTCTACAATAAGGAAAAGCTCCTCAACAATGGAGACAAGTGGGAAGCAGAGATTGCTGCCAACATACAAGCTGATTACCTATATCGATAGACATCACACACAGACATGCAGGTGTACAAATGTACAGTATACACAAACCATCTTTTGCGCCCCACACACATTTTGACTCAAACCCAGAGGAAATGGATGGTCAGTTTAGATTTAGTTTTGTTGTCCATTCTTATTTTAAACATAACATAAATATCCTCAGTATCATATTATTCGATATTTATTGTAGAACAATCAATACCCCACTGGCTATTTGTGTAAGGAGTCTAAAGCTGTCACAGCCTGGTCTAGTATATTATCATTCAATGAAGACTATACTTTGTGTGGAAATTGAATTTAATAACATGTAGACTGAGTCAAGCTATGTCAGTCTGAGCATGTACCCCGAGGGTAGACTGCAATCTGGATTTCATCTTCACTGTCAGTGTAAGGGTGCATGGATTATCATCTAGTGAGTTGTATGTTCGTCATGCTGCTTCCACTTTCAAGCAAATAAAGAACCATCTGGGAGAAATTTGTTTCAAGTGTTGAAAAACGATGTACAGAAAATGTTTCAATGCAATTTTTATTTATATAATGCCAAATACAACAACAGCCGCCTCAAGGTGCTTTATATTGTAAGGTAAAGACCCTACAATATTGCAGAGAAAACCCCAGCAATCAGACGACCTCCTATGAGCAAGCACTTGGTGACAAGCTTTATGTTAAAAGCTTCCTTTTAGGCTACGTTCACACTGCAGGCGAAAGCGCATCAAATCCTATTTGCGACCCATATCCGATCATGGTATGACAGTGTGAACGGCACAAATCCGATATTTTCAAATCCGATCTGGGTCACTTTCGTATGTGGTACTGAATCCGATACATATCCGATGTTTTAGAAAGAGACTGCTGTTTGAACGGTCAGGTCGCATTAAATCCGTCTTTTACGTCACTGACACAAGACAGACGCCAATTATCAGCTCCGGAGAAGACATCGTGAACGCTTCCTGGCCATCCAGTGTAGATGTCAGTGAAACTGTTGGGAAGACAACGTGAACATTTTATTTGTACTGTATAATCTGCAGATTCTGACAGAAATCTGCAGCTATCCTTTGAAGCACCGCTTCTCTAAAACAGCAATAAGGATAATTATTAGGTTATCTACATTATTATGTAAATAACAAAATAACTTAAAGCAAAAATTGGGAAACGTAAAGTCCGAAGTCTTTATATTAAGGGCCATCAGTCAAACAATACTGTTTGGTCTGGGTCTAAACAGAGCGCGTTGTGTGTGACGTCTTCTTTTGCGCATGCGGGCTGCTTTGAGCGTTCACACTAGAGCGCGTTTGCTGTCGCATTTTATTTGTAGTGTGAACGAGGAGACAAAAAAATCGGATTTGATCAAAAAATCGGAATTGAGCATTAAGACCTGCAGTGTGAACGTAGCCTTAGAAGGAAAACTGGCAAAACCAGGCTCAGTGGAGGCCAGTCATCTGCTGCGATCAGCTAGGAATGAGGGCAGGGGAGATGGGACAAAAAACCACTGTGGAAAACAGCCAGAGATTAAAAATAACTGATTAAATGAACAGTAGTGTATACACACAGTGTGAAAAAAAAAAAAAAGGTGAGTGAAGAAGAAGTAGTCCATTCCCTGGGAATCCCCCAGCAGCCTTGATCTACTGCAGCATAAATAATCACCTGATTGAGCCCAGATTAGAAGCATTAACAAAACTGGCTGTGGTTACCAACTGCAGAACGGATGACATCAAGCATTATGCCACGTTTTTTTAGCTGTGTATGGACCAAATGATTCCAACATTATACTAAAATGACCTCTTTTCAGGAACACCATCTATGGGTGCCTGAAAGATGGGATATAGATGAGTGGCTGGCGCTCCACAAACCTGTCAACATGTAAAATTTATAGAGTAACATGGTGGCCCAAAAAATTGTCCGACTGAACTCTACATCCATAAACTGTTGGTAGATTCATTCTCGGATCTCCACTGAAAATAAAAAAAACCCCTCATGTATGCTTTGATGTCTTTCTGTCTTACCTCCATGTTTACCACTATAGTTTACCATTATTTTCAAATTAGGGTTTCAGCTGAAAGCCCAAGTTGATTCTCAGGTGGGGATAAGTTCCCATTCTTTGACTGTTGACATGACAACAGATGACAACAGTCGTCATGGCGATCCTCTTCCTCACTGAATTTGTCCTCATCAGTTTTTTCTTGGTCTCGGTTGCATGGATTATATTCCATGCCATCTTCAGCTTCTGACACTTCCTCTCTAATCCATGCTCACCGTGAGTTTCCTGGTCTCTCTCTAGTCATGGGGCAGGCTGTGTGGTGGGCAGTGTAGGACCAAAATACAATACTTGGCACACAGACATTAGACTCAAAATGCAGCTGTATTGCTGGAAAAAACGAAATAACTAAAGATATCAGGAAAAGACTCACTGGCAAAGGAGCATGGATATGGATAACGTAATCGGACAACATGACAAAGAATGAAGGAAAACTGAGGGCTTAAATACACATGGAGTAGCCTTTCCCTGGTGACAGTACTGGGTGTTAAAACTCAAGCAGCTTGACAACATAAGAACAGTGTTGGTCAAGTTACTTGAAAAAAGTAATCAGTAACTAATTACTGATTACTTCCCCCAAAAAGTAATCCCGTTACTTTACTGATTACTTATTTTCAAAAGTAATTAATTACTTAGTTACTTAGTTACTTTTAAAAAACACGATTTACAACCTGAATAGGTGATAATGCGATAGATCTTTCAGCCCAATTCTACTTTTTCTACATAATCCATCATACAAAATGTAATCAGATGGAAAAGTCTGTTTTTAAAACTTGTTTTATTAGTTTTAATCTTTTAACTTTATGCATCAAGCAAAAATTTAATTATATGCAACATTCTCTGAGTGGAAGAAATTTGTTTAATATTTAAACCTATTTTCTGCACATTCCAGCGCATAAAATATATATTTTTTTGTGTTTACACTCACTCTTTCAAATAGATGCAAGTAAAACACAGCAGAAAATAAATAAAGTCAAAGACTAGCGGTCCTTTTGCTCTATTTTCACCTGTAAAGCAGGAGTGGGGTAGGCGGAGGTTTTCCCTGGTGCACAGTAGCGTTTTTTGATACGGGCGACACGGGCGGTTGCCCGGGGCGGCATCGTGGTGGGGGGCGGCATCACGGGCATCGGCAAAAAAAATTTGCTCATACTCATGCTGCCCGACATCAGCCGGCGCATATCGGGAATGGCATAGGCACCGATCGGTTTTCTATCGCCCATTTGCTGGGAGTAAGGGCGCCCTCCGTTTGCCAGGTGCGCCTGCTGCTTGCGGCACAGGGAGGAGAGGGCGGGGCGGCGGGGGATTCTCTGACTGGCTGGAGCAGCATCTAATAACCAACTTGCAAAATAAAACAAAATAAAAACAAAACAACAAACACGAAAACACCAGACATCATGATACAGACTTATAATGTGCACTGATGTTTTTTGGAAACGTCAAAAGTGAGCGTGAGAGCCCTCGGTGCGCCTGCTCGCTGCTGAAGTCAAAGTAAACTTTGTCATCTCCGCTACAGTCCAGTACATAGAGAAGAGACGAGACGAGGTTCCAGTTACAGCAGTGCAAGTAAACAAACAATATATATAAGAAGAGTAAGAAAATAAATATAAACTTTAGGACTCGGGCTAAAGGGATCAATAACAATTTAAAATGTATATTTTACAGTTTGATGATTTAAAGTCTCACACACAACCCGTCGAAAGGGGAGGGGGGGCGGCTGCTTCCAAATAGAACACATTTCATTCATAATATTGTAAATCCAATTCCATTATGTATTCATGATCTGAATCCTGGGTTGTGTGAAATCCCAGAAATACACCTTAGACAAAGTGAATCTGTGAACTAAGGTGTAGGTCTATTAGGTTATGTTTTGGCGATCCTCGAGTTTGTGGATTTGTGTTCATTTCCTGTGTTAAATATGTTTTAAAAAAGGGAATAAATAAATAAGCAATTAGCACACAAGTAATGTAATATGTATAAAATTCCCTACTCATGAGCTGTTAATCAGTGACATTACTGTGCTACTTCCTCTAGCCAGACAGACAGGAACTTGGAATAGACGACAAGAGCAGTGCAGATAAAGGAACATGCACCAGAGAGTGCAGCAGAGAAGGAGAGGGAGAGAGGATGTAGCCTAGCTCTAGCCAGAGCAGCATCACCCTGACTAACCGCTGAATCTCAGTAATGCAGCAGAATCAATGGCCCAACTAAAGAAAGGTAAGAATCAAAGGAATGCTGAATATCTCTGACTGTTTTCTGTGGCTGCAGTTGTAGGGCAGATTGCATGCGCATAGTCGAGACAGAAAAAGAGAAGAGAGAACATAACAGATAGTTGTAAATCATATTATACCAAAAGGCTTTAGTATTGTCCTGTCCTTGTGACGCTGTACATTTTGTACCTGTGATGTATGAGTTTTTGCTACACTTGCAGTTTTCTTGCACCAGAGAGCAATTCCTATGTAAAACTACAGCAGCATCAGTGAGCTGTGTCATTGCATCTCGACAGTGTGATCTAACGCCGCAGTACCCACCCCCCACCTCCCCTACATGCTATGCTTCTCTCTGTCACTTCCCCTTTCTCTGTTCCACTAGTTTCTCTGAATGATTATTCTTCTAACTTAATCTTCTCAAGGTAAAACTTGTCAGATGCAGAGGGCTGGGTCACCAATAGATATAGTTCTGCTGTAAATAAAAAATATATTACTTTGCTATGTATAGATGGAAAGGGCATCTATTCAATCTAGATGGGCAAACAGATGACAAAAGGGGAGGGGGTGATATATTTTACCATGAACCTATTTACTGTTTTTGCTATATTTGCTGATGAACAAGGTGTTTGTCACCTTCAGTGTCAGTCTTGCAATATAACCAGAAAAATCTCTTTCCAAAAGTTCTTGAAGAAAATAACTTTTCTTAAAACAATAAAAGAATAGGAGTCACATTGCTAAATAAAAATGATCCAACCAAGCCCTGAAAAATTTGAGACAAAGTCTGATATCACCACCGGGGGTGGGAGTTGTCACCATAGTAACAGTGGATGAAAAAGCTTTTTGCAGATTGAATGGCAAGGCAAGGCAAGGCAAGTTTATTTGTATAGCACAATTCAACAACAAGGTGATTCAAAGTGCTTTACAGAGACATTAGAAACAAAAGCAAATAAAAAGCATGATTTAAAATTGATTAAAACAAGCAAACAAACAAACTAATTAACAAACAAACAAAACAGTATATAAAATCAAAACAGATAAAATCAGAACAGTAGATAAAATCAGTAGGTAAATGTAAGTTTTGAAATTTAAGCTTAAAAGTGTGGATTTGTTGCTTTATTCAAATGCAACTGAGAACAGGTGAGTCTTCAACCTGGATTTGAATAAACTGAGTGTTTCAGCTGATCTGAGGCTTTCTGGGAGTTTGTTCCAGGTATAAGGAGCATAAAAGCTGAATGCAGCTTCTCCGTGTCTGGTTCTGACTCTGGGAACTGATAAAAGACCGGATCCAGATGACCTGAGGGATCTGGAAGGTTCATACTGTGTCAGGAGGTCACTGATGTATTTTGGTCCTAAACCATTCAGAGCTTTATAGACCAGCATCAGAACTTTAAAGTCTATTCTCTGACGGACAGGCAGCCAGTGTAAAGACCTCAGAGCTGGACTGATGTGGTCCACTTTTTTGGTCTTAGTGAGGACTCGAGCAGCAGAGTTCTGAATGAGCTGTAGTTGTCTGACTGATTTTTTTTTTTTTTTAGGTAGACCTGTAAAGATGCTGTTACAGTAGTCAAGCCTACTAAAGATGAATGCATGGACTAGTTTTTCCAGGTCCTGTTGAGACATCAGATCTTTTATCCTTGAAATATTCTTGAGGTGATAGTAAGCTGACTTTGTAATTGTCTTAATGTGTTTTTCTAAGTTTAGGTCTGCATCCATCACTACACCCAAATTTCTCTGTTAAACAGAAGGGGTCCCAAGATGGAACCTTGGGGAACTCCACATGTGATACTTGTCTGCTCAGATGTGAAGTTACCTATTGATACAAAGTATTTCCTGTTTTCTAAGTATGTTTTGAACCAGTTTAGTACAGTTCCTGAAAGACTTGTCCAGTTCTCCAGTCGTTTGAGTAATATGTTGTGGTCAACTGTATCAAATGCTGCACTGAGATCCAGTAAAACTAAATGGAAGTAACATTTTAACTAACCAGCTCTATCTTTTAATACAAATCTATTGCTGTTTTGCTTTTATTCTGTACATGTACATTTGAAACATTTTACAATTCCATGAGCAATTTAGAATCACCGGTCATCTAACATGCATGTCTATGGACTGTGGGAGGAAACTAGAATGGCTAAAGGAAACCTATTACGTACAACCTCCACACAGAGGCCATGTGTGGTCTGAACAAGAAACCAACTTGCAGTAATTCTACCAATGTTAACTGCAGTTCCACTGTGCAGCCATTGTGTACTTTAGGTGCCAAATAGTTGTGTTGTTCAAACCTAATCAAACCATGAAAATTAAAGTCAGAATTTCTTGCCTAAACCTTATAAAACAGCTACAGAGAATAAAAGTCTTGTAGTTATAAAATAGGTCTAAAAGATCTGAAAAGATGTGACAGTTCAGATCCTGAGACTGACACAAAGTCAGAGCTCTATTACAGGGAGTGCAGAATTATTAGGCAAGTTGTATTTTTGAGGAATAATTTTATTATTGAACAACAACCATGTTCTCAATGAACCCAAAAAACTCATTAATATCAAAGCTGAATGTTTTTGGAAGTAGTTTGTTTTTAGTTTTAGCCATTTTAGGGGGATATCTGTGTGTGCAGGTGACTATTACTGTGCATAATTATTAGGCAACTTAACAAAAAACAAATATATACCCATTTCAATTATTTATTTTTACCAGTGAAACCAATATAACATCTCCACATTCACAAATATACATTTCTGACATTCAAAAACAAAACAAAAACAAATCAGCGACCAATATAGCACCTTTCTTTGCAAGGACACTCAAAAGCCTGCCATCCATGGATTCTGTCAGTGTTTTGATCTGTTCACCATCAACATTGCGTGCAGCAGCAACCACAGCCTCCCAGACACTGTTCAGAGAGGTGTACTGTTTTCCCTCCTTGTAAATCTCACATTTGATGATGGACCACAGGTTCTCAATGGGGTTCAGATCAGGTGAACAAGGTGGCCATGTCATTAGTTTTTCTTCTTTTATACCCTTTCTTGCCAGCCACGCTGTGGAGTACTTGGACGCGTGTGATGGAGCATTGTCCTGCATGAAAATCATGTTTTTCTTGAAGGATGCAGACTTCTTCCTGTACCACTGCTTGAAGAAGGTGTCTTCCAGAAACTGGCAGTAGGACTGGGAGTTGAGCTTGACTCCATCCTCAACCCGAAAAGGCCCCACAAGCTCATCTTTGATGATACCAGCCCAAACCAGTACTCCACCTCCACCTTGCTGGTGTCTGAGTCGGACTGGAGCTCTCTGCCCTTTACCAATCCAGCCACGGGCCCATCCATCTGGCCCATCAAGACTCACTCTCATTTCATCAGTCCATAAAACCTTAGAAAAACCAGTCTTGAGATATTTCTTGGCCCAGTCTTGACGTTTCAGCTTGTGTGTCTTGTTCAGTGGTGGTCGTCTTTCAGCCTTTCTTACCTTGGCCATGTCTCTGAGTATTGCACACCTTGTGCTTTTGGGCACTCCAGTGATGTTGCAGCTCTGAAATATGGCCGAACTGGTGGCAAGTGGCATCTTGGCAGCTGCACGCTTGACTTTTCTCAGTTCATGGGCAGTTATTTTGCGCCTTGGTTTTTCCACACGCTTCTTGCGACCCTGTTGACTATTTTGAATGAAACGCTTGATTGTTCGATGATCACGCTTCAGAAGCTTTGCAATTTTGAGACTGCTGCATCCCTCTGCAAGATATCTCACTATTTTTGACTTTTCTGAGCCTGTCAAGTCCTTCTTTTGACCCATTTTGCCAAAGGAAAGGACGTTGCCTAATAATTATGCACACCTGATATAGGGTGTTGATGTCATTAGACCACACCCCTTCTCATTACAGAGATGCACATCACCTAATATGCTTAATTGGTAGTAGGCTTTCGAGCCTATACAGCTTGGAGTAAGACAACATGCATGAAGAGGATGATGTGGACAAAATACTCATTTGCCTAATAATTCTGCACTCCCTGTAAGATAAGCATTTGTTTAACCTTAACTAATATTTACTTCATGAATTTCTTCACAAATAAAATTTTAACCATTGAAGAGGAAATAAAATACTCAGTTCAATTCAATTTTATTTATACTCACCATATCACAACAACAGTCGCCTCAAGGTGTTTTATACAGTATTTTAAGTTAAGTTTGGGAACCACTGCCTTAGGCAGTATCATAAGGGATAGAACGCATTGTCACTGCTATGCAGACGACTGTCAGGGTTTCTGGGTCTTTGACCCAGTATTCTTAGTTCATGTTCACTGTTTATATTCTGTCTGCTTCACCTCCTGTTTTATTGTGTTAGCCTTGGTCCATGTGCATTATGTTCCGTCCTCTTCCCGTTTATCATTAGGTCATTATGTTCAGCTGTGTACTCACCAGGTTCTAATCTCTCATCACTCAGCCTGTGTATTTATGTCCCTCAGTTCAACCAGTCCAATGTCGTGTCATTGATGTTATTGTGATGTTGTTCTCGCCGCTGTTAGGTTGTCCTCTGTTCAGTTCCGTCAGGTCAGCCGGTCAGTTGTCAGTCAGTCTTTCATTCATCCATTCAGTCAGTCGTCCAGCCGGCCAGCCGTTTCCTACTTCTGTTCTGTTTGTTCACTCCGTTGACAATAAAACACCAATCTTCACCTACCTGTGAGTCCAGCGTTTGGGTCCTCCTTCTTTCGTCCACGACCTCATCCTGACAACGACAACTTTATCTATTCATGAAGCCAGATAAAACACACCAATTAGTTAAACTGCAGGAATGTCTTAAAGACATAAAGACCTGGATGGCCTCTAACTTTCTGCTTCTTAATTCAGATAAAACTGAAGTTTTTGTACTCAGCCCAGAAAATCTTAGAAATATGGTATCTAACCAGATGCTTACTCTGAATGGCATTACCTTGGTCTCCAGTAACACTGTGGAGTCATTTTTGACTAGGATAAGTCCTTCAATGCACATATTAAACAAATATGTAGAACTGCTTTCTTCCATTTTGCATATTATCTCTAAAATTATGTCTTGATGCATGCTCAATCATCCAGGTAAGGAAATCCCCAAAATTGATTCTGTTCACCATGGACGTAGTGTTCAGTGAGAGAAACTGTCATGTCTGTGTGTAGGCAGGCAGGAAGAGAGGACCCAAAATGCAGGACTCACTGAGGCAGAAGTAACTCAAAACACACAGCTTTATTGCTGGTAAGAAGCAGAACAGAAAAACACTAAGTAAACTGGAAGAACAGAATAACTAGGCAGGAAGGCTGGCTGGCAAACGGAACACACAGAGGAAGCGAGGGTGAACAGACGTTAACGACGCGACACCGAGTAGGGGAAGACACAGACACTAAATACAAGAGGTGAACGGAGCGAAGAGGAAACAGCTGGGAGACACAGCTGACGCTGATTACACTGACGAGACAGGGAGAGCACAAAGCTGAACGCACTGACATAGGACACAGACCTACAAAATAAAACAGGAAGCACACGACAGACAGAGACACAGACTCGTAAACAGGCATAATGACGTCATGGGCAAACAGCGGGACATACGGGCAGAAAAACCCAGATGGTCAAGTTCAGGGGGCCGACCCGGAGGCCGACAGCGCAGGAGGCCAAAACAGTTCAGTTCTGGGGGCCGACCGTGTGGACGGCAACGGCGGAGACGGGCAAACAGTTCTGGGGGCCGGCCACGCGGAAGGCAGTGGCGGCGACAGAGCAGATCCGGGGACCGGCCATGTGGAAGGCAGCGGCGGCGTTCAGGAGGTCATCACCGACGGCAATGACACCCAGCCGGTGGCCTGGAAAGTGGCCGGTGATGTTGAGGAGGCAGTTTGGGACCTGAAGACTGCTTGGCCCCCGCAGCACCAGGCGAGGCAGAGGCTGCAGGCGGCGTGGATGAAGACTCAGAGGCTGCAGGTGGCGTGGATGACAGAAACGTTTCGTCATTCATCCAAGTGACTTCTTCAGTGTCTGTTCACTGCAGGTTTCCCCAACCCTATAAACGGTACTGTTTATAGTCAAAGGAGCTTGCAAAGAACAGCGTCTGGACTTCTTTAAGTTGCTTGAAGACGTTTCACCTCTCATCCGAGAAGCTTCTTCAGTTCTA
Source organism: Aulonocara stuartgranti (assembly GCF_965226115.1). NCBI lineage: Eukaryota > Metazoa > Chordata > Actinopteri > Cichliformes > Cichlidae > Aulonocara > Aulonocara stuartgranti. The sequence goes on from NC_138944.1 coordinate 38,282,160, forward strand.
AGGTCAACTGGTGGGGAGTCCCAGATTTAAACCTAGTGGGAGTACCCCCCCCCCCCCCTTGTGAGGGGATACTCCCACTAGGTTTAAATCTGGGACTCCCCACCATTTGACCTTAGAACTGAAGAAGCTTCTCGGATGAGAGGTGAAACATCTTCAAGCAACTTAAAGAAGTCCAGACGCTTTTCTTTGCAAGCTCCTTTGACTACAATGACCTGGATGACTGAGAACCTTCACAGACGGTACAGTTTATAAGGTCATTCAGCTCCTCAGGTAGGGAACCAGTCATCTCCACTGTGCTGTAGCTCTTCCCCTTGAAATGTGTTATGGTTTTTAGCCCACTCCACATGCGCCTGATGTTTGAGACAACGTCAACCACACTGATTCATTTGTGGATGTATCCAGTAAGCAGTTTGTGTGGTCATTTACGTTATTGTTGGCAGCAGTTTGAAAAACTTCCCAGTACATAGTGTGGAAGGAGTGATGCAGGACCATGTGTGATTAGTTGGTTCAGCATTGAACCCAATCATTTCATTGTCGCTGGTTGCTCGTGCTTCAGCCTCCGCCTATTGGCTGGTAGCAGCAGGACTGAGGAGTAATCTGATTTGCTGAAAGGTGGGCTTTATAGGCACACGTGAAAGGGGTCTAAAGGTGATCCAGGATGTTATAGCCACTGTAGAACCACTGTTGAAATCAGCCACATATCTCACTGATCTAAACTGCACTACTGTAAATGCTTTATAGGCAATCATTCTGTACAATACAATAATTATAGTTCTTCAACTGTTTATAACATATTTCATATTTCTGTATAGTTTCATATTTCATATCTCTGTATAGTTTTCATATTTATATCCTGTTCATAGCCTGTACATAACTTGTACACTCAGTACAGTATAGCATATTCATAACATACCTTCATACCATGTACATTGTAACATACCCATAATAGACCCATTTTTGTAGTATACCTATATATCAATTTTATTGCTAATATATATTTTGTAATATATCTATTGCTAAAGCACTTTCTGGATGGATGCAAACTGCATATCGTTGCCTTGTACTTGTGACATGTGCAATGACAATAAAGTTGAATTCTATTCTAATTCATGTTGGAAAGCTTACATGGCAGAACTTTCTTCAGGCTGGCTTTGTCGCTTTGGGGTGTAGTACTTCTTGCCAGTGGTTGACATCATATAGCTTGGGCAGCACCCACACAGTGTCAGCGTAGGGGGAAAAAATATAAACAGCGGTACAGAACACATTTGATCATGAGGTGTTCAACATCAGGGGAGCACCTTGATGAAACACGCCATTGCTTGTTAGTCATTATAGACACGCCACCTCTCCTCCACTTACCGGACTCCTTTGTCCAGTCCTGACGATGAATGGAGAAGGAAGAATAGCCGATTCAGGGATTGAGGCATCCAACCAAATAAAGACATTGCAGTCCATAATATGCTGTGGAAAGCAGTTCATCCATTTTTTTCCCCAAAATTTGGATGTTAGCTAGAAGAATCTTGGAAAAAGGGGAAACGTGTTGTCTGTTTCTCAGCCTGACCAGAACTCTGGCTCTTTTCTCCCTTTTCCTCCAGCGTTGTTTCTGCTCAGGTATCCAAGTTAAGCCACCAGTGTGGTCCCAGATTATGAATGTTGTAGGATGTCTAAAAGAGTCTGTCTGTCATAGGTGGTTAGTTGTTGCCAAAAAAACTAGAAAATAGCACTTACAACACAAGAAGAATGCAAAATTGAGGAGGACGCTGAGTGGTAGTAGTCATCCTCACTGGCATAATCTTAGTGAGGGTGAAGTCTTCTGACATGGCCCACCAGGAGGAAGCCGACCCAGGAGGTTAATTCTCTCGCTTGATCTGGGAATGCCTTGGTGTTCTCCCCGGATAAGCTATAGGAGGTGGCTGGGGAGAGGGAGGTCTAGGCTTCTATATTTAGGCTACCGCCCCGCGACCAGGCCCTGGAAGAAAATGGAGCACCTCTTCAACCTGAGCCTGAGGTTGGGAAGAGTCCCACAGCTCTGGAAAACCTCCTGTGTTGTACCAGTGCCAAAGACTTCACGCCCCAAGGACCTCAACAGCTACAGGCCGGTGGCTCTGACATCCCACCTGATGAAGACCCTGGAGCGGTTGGTCCTGGCTCAGCTTCGGCGCCTAACAAGCTCATCACTGGACCCACTTCAGTTTGCCTACCAGCCTGGCATTGGAGCGGATGATGCCGTCATTCACCTCCTACATCGTTCCCTCGCTCACCTGGAGACCGCTGGAAGCACTGTGAGAATCATGTTCTTTGATTTCTCCAGTGCCTTCAACACCATTCTTCCCTCGGTTCTAAAGGACAAGCTGGTGAACTCTGGAGTGGACCATCACCTCACTACCTGGATCCTGGACTACCTCACCGACCGACCACAGTATGTGAGGACTCAGGGCTTTGTGTCGGACAGGGTCGTCTGCAGTACGGGGGCCCCACAGGGAACGGTTCTGGCTCCGTTCCTCTTCACCATCTACACTGCAGACTTCTCCCACAATTCCACCCAGTGCTTCCTGCAGAAGTTCTCTGATGACTCTGCAATAGTCGGCCTCATCACTGATGGGGACGACAAGGAGTACAGAGGTCTGACCCAAGACTTTGTGGACTGGTGCCAGCTGAACTACCTCCAGATCAACGCCAGTAAAACCAAGGAACTGGTGGTAGACTTCCGCAGGCACAAGCATTCTCCACTGCAACCACTGAACATCCAAGGTATGGACATTGAGGCTGTGGACAGCTACAGGTACCTTGGTGTTCATCTGAACAATAGACTGGACTGGACTCATAACTCAGACGCCCTCTACAGGAAAGGGCAGAGCAGGCTGTACCTGCTGCGGAGACTCAGGTCGTTTGGAGTGGAGGGCCCACTCCTGAAGACCTTCTATGACTCTGTTGTGGCTTCTGCTATCTTTTATGGCGTGGTCTGCTGGGGCGGCAGCATCTCTGCTGGGGACAGGAAGAGACTGAACAGGGTGATCCGAAGGGCCAGCTCTGTTCTAGGATGCCCTCTGGACCCAGTGGAGGTGGTGAGTGACAGGAGAACGGCGGCTAAGCTGTCATCCCTGATGGACAACATCTCCCACCCCATGCAGCAGACTGTGACAGCACTGAGCAGCTCCTTCAGTGGGAGACTGCGGCACCCACGGTGTGGGACGGAGAGATTTCGCAGGTCTTTCCTCCCCACTGCTGTCAGACTCCATAATAAAGACTTTAACTGATCAAGCACACACATCCATACATATGCAATAATACTAAGTGCAATAATCCTATCTGTCATTGTTGTATTTTTACTCAGTTGTATATAGTATTTGTATTTGTATTCTATTCTTATCTTATTGTATATTTATTTTATTTTATTCTACTGTATATAGTATTTTATTTTATTCTATTCTGTACAGTTGTGTACTGTATTTATTCTTATTGTATTCTAATTTTTGCCTCATAACGTTTGCACTGTCCACTTCCTGCTGTGACAAAACAAATTTCCCACGTGTGGGACTAATAAAGGTTATCTTATCTTATCTTATCTTAAAAATTGATGAATGAATGAATGGATGGATGGATGGATGGATGGATGGATGGATGGATGGATGCATGTTTAAAAAAATATGACACACAAACACACACGCTCCTATAAGCCACTATGACTAGGTAAATTAAGCCAGCATCCAGTTACTTAGCTTGTTATTGGCAGTGATAAGATTGGTGTAATAAAACAGTTATATAAGCCATCCGGTGATATTAAAATCACTCCACTGATAATAAATGCCAATGGTGAAACAAGCTTGGGTCTGCATGTTCGATGTATCAGAGGAGTTTGGAGAAATTTAAAATATTTCCTCAATTATCTGTCAGTCTATCATTATAAAAAAGAGGAGAATTTTGATGTACAGCATATAATGCTTTTGAATAGAAGAACCTTTCCTTTTGATTTGTGATTATTTATATATTTATTGTATTCATGTTTTTTATTAAAGACAAACATTCAAATTGCTGGTAGAAAGGGCAAGAGAATCTTCGATCCCAGTAACTGGTCAAAAGTAAACAACAACAACAGAGTGTTTAATTTGGGAATTTTGCTTGTGCTTGGATAGCTCTTTTAAAATGATGGGCAAGGAGTACAGAAATCTTGTTCATTTTATTGACTCATCATCTTCTGAATCTTAATAAGGCCAAAGACAAAGAAATGGTGATCAACTTCAGATGGAATGAGGAGGATGTATAAAGGCTATTATTAATTAAACAATTTTCCAAAAAGTTGCAAAATATTTTCCAAAAACCTTTGAATGAAAGTTGAACTTTAACCAAATATTAATTGTTTATATAGCAATAGCAAAAACATTCATAAACTTGAAATGTTGGAATTAGCATTACTATCCCAGAAAAAAACATTCTATGGACAGGCTCTATTTTCCGAGGAAGCTGAGGTCTTTCAACATGTGCCACAAAATTCTTCAGTTTATAGTGAAGAGGATGTTGTATTTTGATGTGGTCAGCTCGGGGAGCATCAGAGCCAGTGACACCTACAGATCAGGAAGGGCAATCACACTGAACTTTTTTGATTGGCTGCAAACTGTGCACCATTAAAACTGTGTCAGAAAGGTCACTGAACATGTCATTATTATTGTTACTCATAGACAATCAAGGCCATCCTACCAATATGTACCAATGCTGCATTACTGAGTATACAGACTTTTAGTACATATACTGTAAGCTACATGTATAAAACCAAAGAATGTAAAAAGTGATTTCTGTAGCTATGAATTTATTTCTTCTTAACATGATTTTTTGTCACATTAAATATCTTGATAAAATATAATGGTAAAATACTTCAAGTGAGGCATCTCAAAAACCTACATATACCATTTTCATGTAGAAAGTGGCATCCTGCTTTTAAAAAATGTCCTTGACTGTAGATATATGGATTAACACTTAATGAATTGAATAACTATATCCAATTAAGATGAGGCGAGTATAAATGGTGCTGCCACTCCTAGGTTTATAAGGGACACAGCAATAATAGATCATTATTATTATTTATTTTCATTATTATTTCTGTCTGGCTAGTTTGTCAGCTAAATACCTTTCTGTTTTATACTCCGTGAACATTTCTAGGACAAATTTCAGTGAAGTATTTTTCAAGCTTTAAGCTGAATGTGATAGCATAGACACAGATAAATACTGTAAAGAGTCTCAAACAAAGTGATGTATTTCCAAAACGTAATCACATCTATAATGATATGCATAAAAAAATAAATTCTAGTGGATTCCTACATGTGGTGAAATCTTGTGCTAAGTTTGCAACAATATTGTTCTTTTTTTAAGCTATATGTTGTATGTACTGAGGCCAGTATTAAACTCTGTTTCAGGCACCATGGCTGTTGGATTGAGGCCAGTGATTTTGCTGCTTTTGCTGCTCTGCTGTTGGCAACTTGCCTCAAGTAAAGAAGGAAAATCCACAAAGAAAGGAAAAAAAGGAAAGCAAGTTGTCTGTCCATCGTGAGTAACATACGGTTGTCATATATATATATATATATTTGGTGTCACGGTTCGATATTTTTTCGATACAAAAAAATGTTCATGCCTTTTTAATTTGTCATTTATTAAAATTATAAATATATATTTTAACTCAAAAGTACAGTTTTTAAATTTAATGTTGCTGAAACAACAAAGTAATAAAAAAAATAAATCTATCTGATCGAGAAATCACTGATCTTTGGAAAAGAGAGTTTATTACAGAGAAATGGCTCTTTCCAAAAATAAAAGCTATACTATACGCTTCTTCAGGGCTATATTCTCAGCAGCATATTAAACATATCAGGTCCCCATAAGGAGAATCATGTGCTAACGGCTGTCTAAATGACTCTGTAAAGTTTGTAGCATGCATGCTTGTTGTTTTTGTCTGCTTCCACTTGTCTTTGCACTAGGATGATGTCAGAGTAAATGTGCAGTCATATTCGTTGTGTTCCCACTAGTGCTGTCAGCGTTAATCTGAAATGACGTTAACGCCACAACTAGGGTTGCCAACCGTCCCTTAAAAAACCGAATCGTCCCGTATTTAGAAACAAAAGTACACGTCCCGTATTGAGCTAATAAGGGACGCACTTTGTCCCGTAATACAGTGAGAATCAAAAGTAGTCTATAAATGTTTATGGAATTAACGCTTTGTTTGAAATCATAATTCCCAGCCCCTCTCCTGCTTGCTGACACCACACTTATGACAATTTGAGTATGACAATTCAGATTACCGCTCATCTCATTGGTCGAGGAAAGGTCGCTTACGGAGAAAATACCGGAAGACAACAGATGACCACAACAAGAAGCATGGCCAACAGGGAAACAAACGCCGACACTGCGGTGCAAGTCTCGGACGACAGTACACCTAAAGCTGAGCAGACACTGTGCGATTTTTTCAGTCACGTTATTCAGCTCCTGCTCAAACTGCACGATTGACTCGCAGAGGTTAGAAGTTGGTCGGTCACGATGCAGGTCTCACACTATACCGCCTGATGCTCTGATGCGACCTGAGTGCTCACACTGTGCCTCCATAAAATGAAGGTTATAACAGAAATTATGTCGCTCGCTCGCGCTCTCTCTCTGTCTTTCACAGACACGCACACCACCACCATCAACTTTGCTAAATTGCTAATGAAAAACATTGATCAGGCAGCTGTGATTAAGCAGCAATGTAAATCCAACTATTTTCACGGTTGTTGTGGTCGTGATAATTTTGTGATGCCACATCGAAAAGGCTCGGATGAGCTTTCCAAAGTTCTACAAGTTGTGCCTCCATCGCTTGTGTCCAGATCACAGGCCGCACAGCCGTGCTGCTTCGTCTTTTTCACCGACGTTTACGTGTTTGCCCGTGAGCAGTGTGAGCGGCTGTGGTGACACCCTCACGAGCAATTGATGATCGGGAGCTGGTCGTGAGGTGTTAATCGCTTCTCGTTACCCCACGTATACTACAAGATGCACGATCAGTGGCATGTCTAGAAAATTTTTGTTGGGGGGGCCAGGTAGGGGCACAGATTTGGAGAAGGGTGGCAGATGTAATTGGCAGATAATGTTAAAAACAATTCTACCAACCGTTAACCATAATTCAATAACCCTGTAAACCTAATAACCGAATGCGCTTTTAACTCTTATTAGAATGAGATTTTAACCACTACGGTGCAAAGTTTTTAGATACTGCGTTGATAAAGTACAAGAGATACAATCAGTCAGTGTTTACTCAGCATTCAAGGACATCAATATTTGCATAGTATTTTTACTGACATGTAGTGCACATATGTTTTGGGCAAAAACATTTTTGAATATTAAAATATGAACATTTTTGACATACAATTGGCAAATTAGCCAATGCCTGTTAAAAAAAAAAGAAGATAATCTTCTCACAAACTGGTGTTTGATTTTGAAACAGGAAAAAAGTGGGGAAACAAATGAAAAGACTAACATTTGAATAAAACCTGAAAGCAAGTAAATACTTTCTATGCTGCGTTATGGTAAACTTTGGTAATATTGATAAAGAACAACACTGGCTGATGATGAAATCCAGTCAGCTGGCATGGTGACACTGCCAGTATTAACCTGCAGGGCTGGACTGGGACAGAAAATTGGGCATTTTGACTACAGACCGGCCCACCAGGTATTAAAGCCATAAAGCCTTTGAATGAAAACAAACACTGTTGTGACAGTGATGTACACTGTCTTTTTGGTATATGTATGATTTCTATACATTTTATGTCAGATAAAAACTTTGGTTGTACGATTTAGATAATTATTTAATAAAAGCGAGATATTTTAAATGAGAATAAAAAAGAAAAGTATTTCTTTGTGCCCCCCTCTCCCTGTTAATGCCCTACCTGCCCCCCTGGCAACACTTTGCTAGACCCGCCCCTGCACAGTTACCAGCTGTCAGCTACTTAGAAAAGGATCCTGGTGTTATTTGTCTCTCAGAAACAGTTCATAACTTCCCTTCAACTCATTCATGTCACCTAAAAGGTAAACCTGTTTCTCCATCACCTGTTCAGCTCTGATGATTCAGTAAGGACATCGCCTGGTTTCATCTTCATGTTTCCCTCTCACCACATATCCAAACCGACATCATGACCAGCAGCTTTACAGCTGTGGCTCCAGCAAACATCAGCTGATACTAGAAATTAATATTAAATAAATTCTAACAACAGCTGATCAAGCTTAAACGTGCTGCTGTTGTTTAGCGCGACATCCGCTGGTTTCCTCTTTCATGGCGCAAAGTGGGCGATAAACAAACAAGAGAGACGATCAGCTGATCATTGATCAGTTTCATGATTGAAGTAGCAATAGAAGAGGCAGCTGTAAAGACAGAATAACTCCAGCTTTGTGTCTTTTTCCATCCTAGCTGAAGTACGGGACAAACTGCGTCTCTTCTCAGCTCAATACGAAACGCGTAATATTTTCTCTGAATGAGGGACCATTCCATTTTTTAAGGAGCTGTTGGCAACTCTACTAACTAACCTTATGAATAAAATAAAGTTCACTATCAGTAACATCATAGCAACTGAACAGCTGTATAGAAACTCCTCATGCTAGCTCACGCAGTATGAGGTATTGTAACTGACTGTAAAAAGTCAGCACAATGAAAATAAACTGCACCTAAACTTGGTTTATATCTGACCCAGATAGACTGCAGGTCATAACTTCTTACCTGAAGTTCAGTTCACCTGACACTTGGACCGGCGGCTGCCTCGGGTCTCTCCTCCTGCCTCACCTTCCCTCATCCACCTGTTGCCTCTGTGGAAGCTCCGCCATAGCCACCACCAAACAACTGAGTTATTTTTACACATCGGCCAGCATGTGGCCAATCCACCACTTCTCATTGTTCATGCCGTTACAAAAAAAATAAATAAATGGCCTGTACTTGTATAGCGCTTTTCTAGTCCAATTCTAGAACCAATTTTTTGTCCACCAGGCACAAACTCCGAAGCACATACAAACTCCAAAACACGTAAAAACTCAGAAGCACATAAAAACTCAAAACAGTACAATGACAACAGAAGTGCTCCAGGATGCTAGGGGCAGTGTTGAGCTTTTGTTACCTAGTGGCTACACAAGCCAGCAAGTACCAACGACCGGATCTGGTAATAACAGGTAAATAAACTTTTTTGTTTTTTATTATTTGACTATATGTGAATGCTTGTGTATAAATACACAAACAATACACATATGCTTTCATGCTTTCAATTGTGTAATTTAAGTCATCTAGGTAGCTCTGCTTTGGAAGTTTGGAAGTTCAGTTCATGCTAGAAATGTGTTTTGGAGTTTGTACGTGTTTTGTCTCTAGGGGCCACCGCATATATTTATATATAAACATATATAAATATAGCTGGATAAACCCCCATAATACAAAGTAACACAGTACGACATGAAAAACAGTACAACGTAATGGAACACAGGCAAACTAAGGTAATGAGTGAAGTGGAAACAAACAAAAAAAAACCCCCAGAAATTAAAAGTCCAAAAACACAAACACAGGGTCATAGGACGTGACAAGTCTACGTGTACAGTAACTTGTTTATCATAAACACCATATGGGGCAGGGATAGCTCAGTAGGTAAAGTGGTCGCCCCATGATCGGAAGGTCGGCGGTTCGAATCCACTTAACGGCTACCCTGAGGTACCCCTGAGCAAGGTACCGTCCCTACACACTGCTCCCCGGGCGCCTGCTTAGTGGGCTGCCCACTGCTTCACAGAGTGAATGGGTCAGATGCAGAGAAAAACAAGTAATTTCCCCATGGGGATCAATAAAGTATCCATTATTATTATTATTACTGATTAACGTAAATATTTTTTTAAGATTTCTAAAATCCTATGTTTGTTATGTGATCTAAAATCTTACTTATAGCCACTTATAGCAACTAATAATATAATCACTTATTTGTCAGTATTGCCATTCATATATTTTAAGTTTGATGCTTTGTATATACCAGTGTCCTACATTTTGTTTCTGAACAGAGCCCATCAGTGACTTAACATTGCTAATCTGTAACAGTGAAAAAATGAAAGAAAATCTGTATGCCCATGCTAGGAGCAGAGACCATGCAATTCAATACGGCAAGTAATTCAGTATTTAGCTCAAATCAAGACTTTTTCATAAGAGAAACTGTAGAAATGAAATGTGTGTCTCTGGTTCTACCATGATGTATACAGTGACAACAGAAATCCAATAAAGCTGTAAAGCTCCATTAAGCAAAGTTTAGCATTCATTTAAAAAAATGAAATGTACGGATCCTAACACTCAACACTGAACTCAAAACCTTATAAAGATCTCTAAATTCATTGTTCTGACTTATAAGTCCAGCGTGTTAAATCCTAGTCCTTAGCAACTAGCAACTGTTGGCTAATACTCAAGTCCTGTTCCTTACATATAGTTTAAAACATTTTCAAGGCCCATATCCTCATTGGGATTTCTTTGTTCCAATTAGCCACAATCTAAACAAACAATAGGAGTGAAATTTTCCTTCAGTCTTCTATAACTAGATAGCAGAGGTGGTAAACGTACAGAAACGTAGTAGAAGTATGGATATACGAGTGTTAAAAATTACTACAGTAAACGTTGAAATACTCAGTTCAATTCAATTATATTTATACAGTGCTAAATCACAACAACAGTCACCTCAAAGCGCTTTATATTGTAAGGTAGACCCAACAATAATATATACCAGGGGTCAGCAACCTTTAACACTGAAAGAGCCATTTGGGCCTGGTTTCCACGCAAAAGAAAACACTGGGAGCCGCAAATACTTTTTGACATCTAAAATGAAGATAACACTGTATATATTGTTTTTTACCTTTATGCTTTGTTTGAACAACTAACGTGTGTTGCTTATGAAATCCATGAAGTGCTACAGAGAAAATTAACATTTTATTTATGTAATTAACACATTTTGAACTCTTTAAGAAATATAACGAAAGGAAAGACACCAACATGAATTAAAATGATCCATGTAGCAAACAAAAACTGTATATGTATATATATATATACATATATATATACATATACACACACACGTGTATATGTATATATATATATTTTTTTTTTATTTTTACACATATACATACATGCATATATATATATATATATATATACATATACATATATATAAAAAACACCCAGCACGCCCCTGCGGGCGGTTTATCCTTCAAGCTCGGGTCCTCTACCAGAGGCCTGGGAGCTTGAGGGTCCTGCGCAGTATCTTAGCTGTTCCCAGGACTGCGCTCTTCTGGACAGAGATCTCCGATGTTTTTCCCGGGATCTGCTGGAGCCACTCGCCTAGCTTGGGAGTCACCGCACCTAGTGCTCCGATTACCACGGGGACCACCGTTACCTTCACCCTCCACATCCTCTCGAGCTCTTCTCTGAGCCCTTGGTATTTCTCCAGCTTCTCGTGTTCCTTCTTCCTGATATTGCTGTCATTGGGAACTGCTACATCGATCACTACGGCCGTCTTCTTCTGTTTGTCTACCACCACTATGTCCGGTTGGTTACCCACCACCATTTTGTCCGTCTGTATCTGGAAGTCCCACAGGATCTTAGCTCGGTCATTCTCCACCACCCTTGGGGGCATCTCCCATTTTGACCTCGGGACTTCTAGGTTATACTCGGCACAGATGTTCCTGTACACTATGCCGGCCACTTGGTTATGGCGTTCCATGTATGCCTTGCCTGCTAGCATCTTGCACCCTGCTGTTATGTGCTGGATAGTCTCTGGGGCATCTTTACACAGCCTGCACCTGGGGTCTTGCCTGGTGTGATAGACCCCAGCCTCTATGGATCTTGTACTCAGAGCTTGTTCTTGTGCTGCCATGATTAGTGCCTCTGTGCTGTCTTTCAGTCCAGCTTTGTCCAGCCACTGGTAGGATTTCTGGATATCAGCCACCTCCTCTATCTGCCGGTGGTACATACCGTGCAGGGGCCTGTCCTTCCATGATGGTTCCTCGTCTCCCTCCTCATTCTTGGGTTTCTGCTGCCTGAGGTATTCACTGAGCACTCGGTCAGTTGGGGCCATCTTCCCAATGTATTCTTGGATGTTCCTTGTCTCATCCTGGACTGTGGTGCTGACACTCACCAGTCCCCGGCCCCCTTCCTTCCGCTTAGCGTACAGCCTCAGGGTGCTGGACTTGGGGTGAAACCCTCCATGCATGGTAAGGAGCTTTCTTGTCTTTATGTCAGTGGCTTCTATCTCCTCCTTTGGCCAGCTTATTACCCCAGCAGGGTACCTGATCACGGGCAGGGCGTATGTGTTGATGGCCCGGATCTTGTTCTTACCATTCAGCTGACTCCTCAGGACTTGCCTGACCCTCTGCAGGTACTTGGTGGTTGCAGCCTTTCTAGCGGCCTCTTCATGGTTCCCATTTGCCTGCGGGATCCCCAGGTACTTGTAACTGTCCTCTATGTCTGCAATGTTGCCTTCTGGTAGTTCAATCCCCTCAGTTCTGACTACCTTCCCTCTCTTTGTTACCATCCGACTACACTTCTCCAGTCCGAACGACATTCCAATGTCATTGCTGTATAGCCTGGTAGTGTGGATCAGTGAATCGATGTCTCGTTCACTCTTGGCATACAGCTTGATGTCATCCATGTACAGGAGGTGGCTGACAACTGCTCCGTTCCGTAGTCGGTATCCGTAGCCAGTCTTGTTAATGATCTCACTGAGGGGGTTCAGGCCTATGCAGAACAGCAGTGGGGACAGAGCATCTCCTTGGTAGATCCCGCACTTGATGGTAACTTGTGCTATGGGCTTGGAGTTGGCCTCTAGTGTTGTACGCCACATCCCCATTGAGTTCCTGATGAAGGCTCTTAGGGTCCCATTGATCTTGTACAATTCTAGGCATTCCAGTATCCAGCTGTGGGGCATTGAGTCATAGGCCTTCTTGTAATCAATCCAGGCAGTGCACAGGTTGGTCAGTCTGGTCTTGCGGTCTCGGCTGATTGTTCTGTCTACCAGTAGCTGGTGTTTTGCACCTCTGGTATTCTTGCCAATTCCTTTCTGTGTCCCGCTCATGTATTGACCCATGTGCCTGTTCATCTTAGCCGATATGATGCCTGACAGGAGCTTCCATGTAGTACTGAGGCAGGTTATTGGTCGGTAGTTGGAGGGGACCGGTCCCTTCTTGGGGTCCTTGGGGATCAGGACCGTCCGGCCTTCAGTTAGCCATTCCGGGTGTCTTTCGTTAACTAGCAGCTGGTTCATTTCTGCTGCCAGACGCTCGTGGAGTGCAGTCAGCTTCTTCAGCCAGTAGGCGTGAACCATGTCGGGCCCTGGTGCTGTCCAACTCTTCATACTGGAGACCCTTTCTTGGATATCTGCCACTGTGATGGTTACTGGACCCTGTTCAGGGAGGTCGCTGTGGTCTGCCCTCAGATCCTCTAGCCACTGAGCATTGCCGTTATGGGTTGCATCCTTCTCCCATATGCTCTTCCAGTATTGCTCCGTCTCCAGCCTTGGTGGTGCTGTTCTCTTATTGTTCCCTTGCCACTGAGAGTACACCTTTGCTGGTTCTGTGGAGAACAGCTGGTTTATTCTCCTGCCTTCTATCTCTCTGGTGTACCTCCTCAAGCGGCTGGCCAAGGCTGTGAGTCTTTGCTTGGCAGTTTCCAAGGCCTCAGGTATGGACAACTTGCTGTATTTCTTAGGCACCTTATTTGTCGCACCTTTCTGCAACTCCGTTAGTTGGCTAACCTCCCTCCGTGCTACTTTGATCTTGCCCTCTAGCCTCCTTCTCCATGGAGGGTACTGCCCCTTGTGGCTGTTCAACTTGTAGCCAAGCATCTCACTGATCACTGCTGCCGTATTGTAGATCAGCTTGTTAGTGTCGGTAATCGTGGTTGTAGGTATTGCCCGTAGTGCTGCATTAACATCATCTAGCAGACCTTCTGGGGGTACTTCACGTAATCTTGGTAACCGGCCATGATCCTATTTTTCAGCTTGGCCATGATCCTATTTTTCAGGTCAGTTCCTCTCGCACTCAACGATCCTTCTCCTATCGCACTTGGGGCTATGTACCCAATCTCGGGTGGGGGTGATGATATCTCCCCCCTGACCTGGCGTCCTGACTCCTCCTTGCCGTAGCATTTGTGTTGTACCTCATCAATCTCTAGCTGTGAGAGCAGTCCCTTCTTTCGAATGTTGGAACACTGAGCTACTAGTTGTTTCGCCGTCATTGTGGATGTTGGGTATCGAAGAATCCATAGGTCCCTCATCCTATTCATGTAGCCCCTTCCGCCGGGGTTACTTGCGTAGTAGCATTCCAACAACGCCCTGTTTTCGTCCCTTGCCCACCGATGCCTTCTTGTTCCAGTAGCCCACTTTTCGTCAGGGTGCCCTGGTTCCTCAACACCTGACGCGGACCTTGTTGATCCGGGCGACGTCCGAGCCGGCATGCCTTCATATTTATCTGTCTCGCTCATGTCTGCGGTAGGCTTGCTTAGCATAGGGGGTCTAGCCTTAGGACCCTTACTGGATACAGACGCCCCAGGCAGGAATCGAACTTGCGATCCTCTGTTCCAAAGGCGTGTAGTTTAACCACTACGCTATCCAGCTGCTTTTATATATATATATATATAATACACACAAGCCTAAGCAGATGTTCATTGGAGGTCTTATGATTATTGGGTTTTTCTCTGTATGTATTATTGTAGCATCTACCTTACTATATAAGGCACCTCGAGCTGACTGTTGTTGTGATTTCATGCTCTATGAATAAAATTGAATTGAATTGAGGTGAATTGAACTGAGTGAGTAGATCTGAGCAGATTTACAACATTAGGAAATTGCTGCGGTACTTTGTGCGAGACATATGATAAGAGAAACATTTAAATAAAAATAAAAAGTGCTAAGCAGGTTGATATATACATGAATGCAGGTGATGATCAGTGCAAAAATGGAACAGGTACAGAGAACACAATACAGGGTCATGTGTTTGAGCAAGTGGTGGGAACAGTCTTATGGTTATTGTTCATGAGTCCAACAGCAGAGGGGAAGAGACTGTTCGTATGGCAGGCAGGAGTTGGACCCAAAATGCAGGCACTCAGGCACGAGGTTTAAACACAAAGAACTCAGGGTACACAGGGTTTAAATACACTGGGAAGTAACGAGGGGAATGAGACACAGAAGGAGGGCACAGCTGGGAGAAATCAGGACTGACGAGACAAGCAAAGCAGGACGCATTCACATAAGACACGGACCTACAAAGTAAAACGGAAGTATCAAACACAGACGCGAACTTGACACGGTGGAGACAGCAACTAAAAAACACAGAGACATAAACCATAAGGCAGAGGACTCTAAGAACCGAAAGACACAGAGGGAAACTCAAACATGCAGACACAGACTTACACAGAACAGAGGGGACACAGAGAAACATGAAGGGCAAGGGATCGAAACTAGAAACCATAGAATAACTCACACAAGTACAATAATACAAAAATCACAAAGAACTAAACATGCTGGGTCAGGATACCCAGGACCCTGACAGCCTCAGGACATACATCCTCTGCTGGGCCTTCTTTATGACGGAGGGAATGATGGGCTCCCACTTGAGGTCCTGGGTGATGATGGTACCCACAAAGCAGAATGTGTCCATAGTGGTGATGAGGGTGTCAGTCAGGATGATGGGGAGGAGTCGGGATGTTTGCTTCCTGAAGTCCACAATAATCTCCACTGTCTTCTCGGCATTCAGCACCAGGTTGTTGCGGCCTCACCAGGACACCCGAGTTCAGCCTCCATCCTGTAGGCAGACTCATCCCCATCCGAGATGAGTCTGATAACTGTGGTGTCATCTGCAAACTTAATTATCTTGACAGGCTGGTGGTTGGAGGTGCACTAGTTGGTCTACAGGGAGAAAAGCAGAGGAGAAAGAACACAGCTCTGAGGGGAGCCGGTGCTGATTGTCTGGGAATCCGGGACATTCTTCCCCAGCCTCACATGTTGCTTCCTGTCTGTCAGGAAGTCAGTGATCCACCGGCAGATGGGATCAGGCATATTCCCTCGGAGAAGGTCTGGAATGATGGTGTTGAAGGCAGAAGCATCATCTGCAGACCTGTTTGCTCTGTATGCAAACTGCAGAGGGTCCAGGAGGGGGGCCTTGAGTGTCTTGAGATAGGAGAGAACCAGGCGCTCAAAAGACTTTATGACCAGAGCCACAGGTCTGTAGTCATTTAGACCAGTGATCCTTGGCTTCTTGGGGACAGGGACTATGGTGGAGGACTTGAAGCAGGCAGGCACATGACATGTCTGCAGTGAGGATTTGAAAATGCCAGAAAACACTGGGGGCAGCTCGTTTGCACAGTGTCTGAGAGTGGCAGGAGACACACCATCTGGGCTGGGAGCTTTACGAGCATTCAGGCTCTTAAACTGTTTCCTCACAGATACAGACAGACAACCTGTTGATGGCTAACCAACCGGACATAGTAGTGGTGGACAAGCAGAGGAAGACAGGCATAGTGATAGATGAACCACATCCAAGATCTCTTTCCAGAACAGCGCAGTCCTAGGAACAGCAGCAATACTGCGTAGGACTCTCAAGCTCCCAAGCCTCTGATATATATGTGTGAGTGTGTGAACAAACAACATGCTTTGGTTAGCATCATGGATGTTATTTCAGTACAGATATTATGTGAGTATGGCCAGTAGAAAGAACAGAACAGATATCTGCTTGTCTGTCTGTATTGGCATACAGTGCTTCAACAGCACCTAGCATAGGAGAAAAATTGGAACAGTCTGTGACCAGGGTGTGATGGGTCTGCACTGTTGTCTTGTCGTTTCCTGACTTCAGATTTCTACAAATCCTGAATCGAGAGCAAGTACTAATGATGTTTTTTCTGCAAACCTATCTGGGCTTTTGAGAGTATTCAGGTCCATGTTGTTTTGACTGCATCACAGGACCAGTGCTTCAACTCCACATCTGTATTTAGATTCATCACAATACTTAATGAATCTGCATCCAGGATTACTATTTCATTTTGTTTTCTGTTCTGATTCTGGTTGTGATCCCTAGCCAGTGCATTGCTTGCAGATATATTTATATGCTCACACGCTCACCTCGCAGTTGTCTCTGAGGTTAATGGTAGGGCAACCAGGGCCCTGGATTTTAACCTGAGAACCCTGTGGCATTCACATCTGAGTTTGAGGAACCCACACAGTGTCGACCCTTGCAGATGGAGTTGCAGCCTCTGCCTGACTTAAAATACCTGGTGTGAAGACAATATGAATCACCCACTGTTTTGCACAGATGGTCCTCTCTATGTAGGAGAGGTTTGCTAACATGCACGACCAAGAACATTTCTCAGCCTGTCTCAGCAAAGCCACCTGCGGCAGCAGGAACTGCAAGGTTATAGATGGCTTTCTAACTAATGCTGAACTGCCAGTTAACCCTTCAGATATGTTGGCCCAGTAGGAGGCCAACTATTGCAGCAGACTTGGAAGACTTGACAGAGGAGATGCAAAGTAGCCTGTCCAGATGCACTAGGGGCTCAAGAAGGGTCAGGTCCAGGGGGGCCTAGGATCTCCCTTCTTCTGCAAGGTATCAACTGGGTTGTGGCAGTTGACTCACCCCCTCTTCCACTCACTCAGAGCAGTTCATGTGCCAGGGCCCTTGCATGTGGTGGCAGACATGTTGAGAGGGGGCCTGAGTCCTCGAGAGTGGAGACTCTGTCCTCAGGTAGTCACTTTGGAAGGGCAGAGGTCAGCCTTTTTTCATCCAGGGAGTTGACACACTGCCATCTATTCTTCTCCCTGCAGAAAAACAATGTTCCACTCAGGTGGGACAGAGTTCTCAGTTCCAAAGAGCCCCTTCAAGAGCAGAGGGACCCCCATTCTAACCCTGCATTCTGTCAAAGACTCTATCTGACTTCAACTTATCTCAGTTTATGGAGCTACAGTCACTTCCCACTGGTGGACCAGGAGGTAGCTCCCTGCCAGGATGCAGTATGCTCTGTCTGGGTTTTCACAGTGTATATCACATGCACTCAGACCATTAGGACAGGGGTGGCTGTAGCTCAGATGGCAGAGCAGGTCATCCACTAATTGGAATGTTGGTGGTTTAACCCCTGACTGTTTTTTTGTCTGGTAAATACTAACCCCAAGTTGCGTCACAATGCATTAATCAGAGTATGAATGTTAGCTAGAAAGCACTTAAGCACAGAAAAAGTACTTGTC
This sequence comes from Aulonocara stuartgranti, assembly GCF_965226115.1. Taxonomy (NCBI): domain Eukaryota; kingdom Metazoa; phylum Chordata; class Actinopteri; order Cichliformes; family Cichlidae; genus Aulonocara; species Aulonocara stuartgranti. Next base: position 38,300,396 of record NC_138944.1, read on the forward strand.
TGAATCGATGAGTGAACGTGTTATATGTAACTTTAAAATACTGAACCTGGTGGTCCTCAGCTTACAGATTACAAGGACACTGAATTAGCCGGAGCACTATCAGCCGCTGCCTGCTTGTGGCACCCCCAGAAGTATGAAGTCATATGTATCCATCAAGAAACCATCATTTCTAACACTTTTAGTATTTTAGATTTAAATTATTTTATTTACATTACTTTTATCTGTCATCTGCTCAAATCATATTAATTATTGTCCAATATCATCCTCTTTAACAGGCAGTTGTCTCCAGAAGATTTGGCACAGGTTCCAGCTAACTCTACCTCCAACATTTTGAATCGTCTGATGGTCAGTTATGACCCAAGAATAAGACCTAACTTTCAAGGTAAAGTTCCAGTGTATACAACCACCATGCAGAATTACATTTGTCTTTTCATCAAGTCAAAACACATTTCCCAAAATACATGCAAAGTCTGCACTCATGACTTTTGTTTAAAGACAGACTTTGGTTTAAATATGTTGAAATGGTCATGACACTGACATTCCTGACATAAAACACATGCATAATACATACCATAAACCTTTTCAACATTCTATTGCAGATGTGCATGGTGACATTGGTCAAATCCTATCAATCCCACCTGTTAATGATAGCTCCTCTATTGATTGTGGCACGATTGTATAAGCCTCTATTATAGTAAATTTGAATCATGCTTTTCCTTCCATATATGAAAAGTGTAGGGATTTCAAACAGTTTGTCAGTACAGACAGTGTCCCATTGTTTAATACCATATATTGATTATAAAATGATTATTAAATGGGATACCTTTAGCTAAAGGACCCCATTTTTCAAACAGGTATCATGAAAAGAAAGCTGAATGCAGACTGGACAGAATCTGGAAAGTATGTTAAATATATGATAAGTAACACATACAAATCTATCGTTATAAATCTCTTTATGAAAGTTCAGGTAAATACTTTACATTTTTTGACTCTCTTATGTCTGATAACTACCATTAGTGTGATTTATGTCTTATGATATGCCATAAAATAATCATGAATTTGAGTGAATTTTGTTTGTATATATTCTTCATTTATTTATTCACTGATATGACACATTGAGATTTAAAACTATTTTTTGAAGAGAAACGTGAGCAAGAGGGCAGCAGAGGTTACAACAGATTATAGCACCTAACAACATAACAAGTAAAAAAACAAATCCTAGCTTTCAAAATACAGGGTGGGCCATTTATATGGATACACCGTAATAACATGGGAATGGTTGGTGATATTAAAGTCCTGTTTGTGGCACATTAGTATATGTGAGGGGGCAAACTCCTCAAGATGGATGGTGACCATGGTGGCCATTTAGAAGTCGGCCATCTTGGATACAACTTTTGTTTTCTCAATAGGAACAGGGCCATGTGACACATCATAGTTATTGGTAATGTCACAAGAAAAACAATGGTGTGCTTGTTTTCAACGTAACTTTATTCTTTCATGAGTTATTTACAAGTTTCTGACCACTTATAAAATGTGTTCAATGTGCTGCCCATTGTGTTGGATTGTCAATGCAACCCTCTTCTCCCACTCTTCACACACTGATAGCAACACCGCAGGAGAAATGCCAGCACAGGCACCCAATATCCGTAGTTTCAGGTGCTGCACATCTCGTATCTTCACACCATAGACAATTGCCTTCAGATGACCCCAAAGATAAAAGTCTAAGGGAGTCAGATCGGGAGACCTTGGGGGCTTTTCAACTGGCCCACGACGACCAATCCACTTTCCAGGAAACTGTTCATCTAGGAATGCTCGGACCTGGCACCCATAATGTGGTGGTGCACCATCTTGCTGGAAAAACTCAGGGAACGTGCCGGCTTCAGTGCATAAAGAGGGAAACACATCATCATGTAGCAATTTCAAATATCCAGTGGCCTTGAGGTTTCCATTGATGAAGAATGGACCCACTATCGTTGTACCCCATATACCACACCAAACCATCACTTTTGTTGTTCCAACAGTCTTGGAGGATCCATCCAATGTGGGTTAGTATCAGACCAATAGCGGTGGTTTTGTTTGTTAACTTCACCATTTACATAAAAGTTTGTCTCATCACTGAACAAAATCTTCTGCGTGATCTGAGGGTCCTGTTCCAATTTTTGATTTACCCATTCTGCAGATTCTGTGCGCCGATCTGGGTCATCCTCGTTGAGATGCTGCAGTAGCTGGAGTTTGTAAGGGTGCCATTTGTGAGTAGCCAATATCCGCCGAAACGATGTTTGACTAATGCCACTCTCCAGTGACGTGCGGCGAGTGCTACGCTGTGGGCTCTTGCTGAATGAAGCTAGGACAGCCACTGATGTTTCTTCATTAGTGACATTTTTCTTGCGTCCACATTTTGGCAAATCCAACACTGAACCAGTTTCACGAAACTTAGCAAGCAGTTTGCTAACTGTAGCATGGGAGATGGGTGGTCTCGTAGGGTGTCTTGCATTGAAATCTGCTGCAATGACCCGGTTACTGCGTTCACCAGATATCAACACAATTTAGATTCGCTCCTCATGTGTTAACCTCTTCAACATGTCAATGGCTGTGAACAAAGAGAAACTTGTAAATAACTCATGAAAGAATAAAGTTAAGTTGAAACCAAGCACACCATTGTTTTTCTTGTGCCATTACCAATAAGTTTGATGTGTCACATGGCCCTCTTCCTATTGAAAAAACAAAAGTTGTATCGAAGATGGCCGACTTCTAAATGACCACCATGGTCACCACCAGAGATGGGCAGTAACGCGTTACTTGTAACGCGTTACTGTAATCTGATTACTTTTTTCAAGTAACGAGTAAAGTAAGGGATTACTATTGCAAAAACGGTAATTAGATTACCGTTACTTTCCCGTAGGAACGCTGCGTTACTGCGTTACTAAAACCGTGATTCTTTGCGAGAATGTCTCACAACAGTGATGTAAGCGAGTGCGCCGTTAGTGACAACAGCTGTGTGCAGATCAACAATGGATCACATATCGATTGTGGGAGAGAGTATGAGCATGCAGTGTTTAAAGCGTGGAAGTACTGACCTTACTTTGAGTTTGATTCCATAAAAAGTGACAAAAACATTAGCGTCCATCGTGCGTGGGATGAAAACTTCTTTTTACAGCGAAAAAAACCCCCCTAAACTTCCAAGCAAGCACCGAGTGCGCAACGACGTAATGGGAAATTCACAGAGAAACTCGCGGATTCTTCAACTGACCGCGGCACACCTGCACCAGGGTAAACCTCCGCCTACCGCAGTCCTGCTTTACAGGTGAAAATAGAGCAACAGGACCACTGAGTCTTTGACTTTATTTATTTTCTGCTGTGTTTTACTTGCATCTATTTGAAAGAGTGAGTGTAAACACAAAAAATATTTTATTTTATGTGCTGGAATGTGTAGAAAATAGGTTTAAATGTTAAACTAATTTATTCAAGTCAGAGAATGTTGCATATAATTAAATTTTTGCTTGATGCATAAAGTTAAAAGATTAAAACTGATAAAACAAGTTAAAAAAAGAGACTTTTCCATTTGATTACATTTTGTATGATGGATTATGTAGAAAAAGTAGAATTGGGCTGAAAGATCTATCACTTTATCACCTATTCAGGTTGTAAATCGTGTTTTTAAAAAGTAACTAAGTAACTAAGTAATTAATTACTTTTGAAAATAAGTAATCAGTAAAGTAACTGGATTACTTTTTGGGGGAAGTAATAAGTAATTAGTTACTGATTACTTTTTTCAAGTAACTTGACCAACACTGGTCACCACCCATCTTGAGGAGTTTGCCCCCTCACATATACTAATGTGCCACAAACAGGACTTTAATATCACCAACCATTCCCATGTTATTACCGTGTATCCATATAAATGGCCCACCCTGTATATTAAAAAACAAAGCAGAAAAAAAGTTGGATATGAAATTTACCATTGAACTTAAATTGTTATGATGTCCAACAGTTCTGTGAAAAAAAGTTTTACTTTAATTTATAGGAAAAAGTCAATTTTTTTCCAGTCCATTTTTTTTAAATTATTATTTTATTTTATTCATTTTTTTCTTTATCTTTTTATGTTCTGTTTTGTTGATACTTTCTATCTCCCCTGTATAATGTTTAAAAAAACCATAAAAATAAAGTATCAAAAAAAGAAAAAAGTTCAACACTTTCAACTATTCATAGTGCAAACATCTTTCAGCTTTTTCCTATAGGGGTCACCACTGCAGATCATCTTGCATTTTATCCTATCTCTGCATCTTCCTCTGTCACATCAGCCCTCTGTATGTATCCATGAGCCTCCTCTGAGGTCTCTTTCTTTTGTTCCTTCCTTCCATCCACTATCTCTTCTCTGTACATGCCCAAACCATGTCAGCCTTGTCTTGATGCATGCTCAATCAGGCAAGTAAATCCCAAAAAGTTGATTCTGTTCACATGGGCATGGATTTTTCAGTGGGAGAAACGTTTCATCACTCATCCAACTGACTTCTTCAATCTCAGCTGACTGCAGGTTTCCAACCTTATAAACAGTACATTTGCACAATGACTGAAACTACCACCACTGGCAAACAATGGGCTTTGAGGTCAGTTTCTTCATTAATATGGAAATTGTCATGACCATTGATCAAAGACCACTGATCAATGGCCATGAGTACCATTCACAGAGAGTTGGGGAATGGCTGCAATCACAGCATTGTGAGATGGTGACAGATGTACCCTTTGACCCCCTACTCGATTCAGAGATGGTGTAGCCACATTGCCACAGGTGTATAAAATCAACCACCAAACACCATTACTAGCAATAAGGAATGCATTTTCAGAGTGGGAGAAAATGAAATAGTGGCTAAAAAGAAAATCCTTGCTCGAGTGACAGCTTTCCTATCAGGCACTGTAATTCAAGCACTCACTGAAAAGGGGTGGGGGTAGGGAGAGCGAATGTCCTGTCACTACTATGAGTAAGTCTACCCTTTGAAAGCCACTACTGATAAAGACACGAGCCAGTGAAGAATGCAGGATATGACTTTAACATTAGCAGCTCTGTTCGTGCAAGCAAATCATTAAATAGGGCCAGAAAAGGAGGGAGGCTAAAGACAAGCTTTGAAAGATGGATACAGAAAAGAAGAGATGCTATCAAACTACTTATACTTAAAGTACTCTAGAATATGTGTATGCATTGCTAGCTGTTCAACAGTATTTACAGCCTGGCAATTTCTGCTCTAGTTATCTAGATATGACATTGCTCACGAGATTGTTTTACTGTTTTTTTGGCAGTAAAATATTATACTGATAATGGATAGAGTTGGGCAGGTCAGTGGGAGGAATATACATGTTTCTTGCTGAGTTGTGTCTTTTGGTAGACAGCATGTAGAAAATGTTTTTTGTGATCTGGGTGGGGTGGGCAAGACAGTGAAACATAAGCAAAGAGAAGGAAGGCTTTAGCTGTTTTATAACTAGTTTCATAACTTCCTTGATTTTCTGTTGAATAAAGTCATATGTCAATATGGCACCGTCAGTGGAGGAAGAAAAGGTTATTGTCTTTCAGTCCAATCAGCATTCTCTACACACCAACAACATCTTGACAAGTATCATCTTATGCAAATTTTATATAGATTTTTCAATCTAAATTTCATTAAATGTAAAGAAAGACTTTTGCCATGAAGATGAATTTCAAAGTCTTCAAAAGAAAAATCCCAAAACACAGCTTGCTCTGTCATTTTGATGTCGCCTGTCATCATTTACACAACACTAATACAATGATTAAGGCCAACTGAACAATCACAATTCTTCTATTGATATGCATCAAAACATCCCACCTTAAAAGTTGCTTCTGAGTGAATGCATACTTACTGAAATGTAAATTTTCTGCGGAGGAGTTCACATGGTCACAAAAAACAGGCAGTTGTGTTTGCATGGATCCTCATACTAATCGTCTTATGATGATAATTTACGTCACTGGAACTCAAGCGGACCTTAGTGGAGACAGAAAGTATAATCCCTAATTTAGTCTGACAGCAGGATGATATATTGAGATGATATAATACTATAAGACTTTTGAGTCCTCATTAATACAAGCGCTATATAGTAAGGAATCACAATAATTCAGTAAGAAACAAATGCATGAACTAATTTGTCAGCATCACGGAGTCAGGATATTTCTAAATTTAGTGATGATTAAGTGAAAGAAGGCAGTCAGGGCCATTTGTTTAACATGGTCCCATCAATGTTTCTTATGGCAGTCAAAGTCTATAGAGTGATTTCTAAATAATAACATAAAACACCACAGAATTCTTGCTTCTGATGGAAAGATCAGTAGGATTATTTTTGTTGTGTTGTTTCTTCCATTAAATTTTACTTGGTTTTTTGATATTTTAGATTGAACAGTATGAGTCAAATCAAGTAAAATAGTGTGGGTTTTTTTTTAAATTAATTTATTTATTTATCTATCAATGGGACAGTGGTGACCAGAGATGGGTAATCCGATTACTTTTTTCAAGTAAGGGATTATCATTGCAAAAAAGGTAATTAGATTACTGTTACTTTCCCGTAAGCACGCTGCGTTACTGCGTTACTAAAACCGTGATTTTTTTGCGAGAGTGTCTCATGTCAATGAGGTAAGCGAGTGCAACGTTCGTGGCAACAGCTGTGTGCAGATTAAAAATGGATAATATAACAAGAGCGGGAGAGAGTATGAGTGTGCAACATTTAAAGTGTGGAAGTACTGACCTTACTTTGAGTTTGATTCCGTAAAAAGTGACAAAAACATTAGCGTCCGCTGCTCACTGCGTGGGAAGAAAACTTCTTTTTACAGCGAAAAAAACCCCTAAACTTCCAAGCAAGCACCAAATACGCTGCCACTGGAATGTGAAATTCACAGAGAAACTGCCGTATCATTCCACTGACCGCTGCGGCCTCCGCCTGCCCCACTCCTGCTATACAGGTGAAAATAGAGCAACAGGACCGCTCAGTCTTTGATTTTATTTATTTTACATGCATCTATTTGAAAGAGTGAGGGTAAACACAAAAAATGATTTTATTTTATATGCTGGAATATGCAGAAAATAGGTTTAAATGTTAAACAAATTTCTTCCAGTCAGAGAATGTTGCTTATAATGTTTGCTTGATGCATAAAGTTAAAAGATTAAAACTAATAAAACAAGTTTTAAAATGAGATATTTTTATTTGATTACATTTTATATGAAGGATTATGCAGAAAAAGTAGAATTGGGCTGAAAGATCTATTGCTTTATCACCTATTTAGGGTGTCAATCATGTTTTAAAAAGTAACTAATTACTTTTGAAAATAAGTAATCAGTAAAGTAATGGGATTATTTTTGGGGGGAGGTAATCAGTAATTAGTTACTGATTACTCTTTTCAAGTAACTTGACCAACACTGGTGGTGACAGAGTTAATGGGAGGGAGCCTTGTTCAACATACACTTAAAAACCAGCCACAGGTTGCTCTGGAATGTTTTGCTCTGTTTCTTTAGTGGAAATGGTTAATCAGAATAACAGTGAGTTACTAAAGATTTGCAGATTAGGTTTTTGCAGGGATATTATTTGTGGTCTAATAACTGATGGGCTGACATATGCCAACTAATGCAATAATACTAAAAGTGATCATTATAACATTATAGTACTAAGTACTACATATACCTCTCACGTATTACTTACTGCACAGGGAGATGGGTGTTTTCAAACACAATTTTTAGTGAAAAAGTTTATTGGTTTATAATACAAATAGTTTTATATGAGTACATTAGTATGCACAAGTGTACATGTCCATCATAATTGCTATTGTTAAGTCTGCCAATTTCATTAAATACATGTGGGTTGTGTTTTGTTTGCTTCTCCCCCTGAGAATGATAACCTAATTTTTATTTTTTAAGTTAAAGAGGTAAAAGTGTGACTGAGATTGTGCAAGAGATTAGTACAAATTGCATGAACAAATAATACACACACACACACACACACACACACACACACACACACACACACATATATATATATATATATATATATATATATATATATATATATATATATATATACATACATACATACATGCATACATACTAGGGCTGCACGATTAATCGTTAGAAAATCGCGATCTCGATTCATACTTATGTGCGATCTCATTTCCAAATGACAACGATTAAAAAAAATAAAAAAAAAGACGACGACGACGATTGTACCGCATTTTGATCCGGGACGTACTCTGCATGAAAACAAGCGCTCACTCTTCCTGCTCAACAAATGACAAGGACGGAGCCTTATACCACGTGATACAGAAGCTGTGCCGTGTGATGCTAAAATTAGCAGGAAAAAACAACGGAGAGCACGTCAGGGATGACGAGAAAGTGACAGGAGAAAATCCGTCCCGGTCAACCACCCAAACATCAATAACGGGAACCTTATACAGCGCTTCCCTATACCCGTCGAACTCCCGCAGGCACAAAGAAATTACGGAGGCTATCACTTATCACCTGACCAACGATATGGCTCCCATCAACACTGTGCAAAACGAGGGATTTAGGAAAATGATCAACACCCTAGACAACACCTCAGAGTCCTCTTCTTCTTGAGGACTCTGAGGAAGAACCACCTGTCCTCAGACATCCTGGTGAACTTCTATCGTTGCACCATCGAGAGCATCCTGACCAACTGTATAACAGTCTGGTACGGGAACTGCTCTGCCTCGGACCGGAAGGCGTTGCAGAGGGTCGTGAAAACTGCCCAGCGCATCGCCGGAGCACCACTTCATGCCATAAAAGACATCTACAGGAAGCGGTGTCTGAAAAGGGCTGGGAAAATCATCAAAGACACCAGTCACCCATCACATGGACTCTTCACCCTCCTGCCCTCTGGGAGGCGCTACAGGAGCCTCCGGACTAAGACCACCAGGTACCGGAACAGCTTCTTCCCCACAGCTGTCAGACTCCTGAACTCTGCCTCCTGACATCTGACCCACGTTAACACATGGACTGGACATACACACACCCACAATGGACAACTGTACCCTCAAACACACAATAATAACATGGACTGAACCACCACTCACAACCACTAGCACTTTATATAGCCTCTGTAGGAATTATATCTCACTTATCTTAACTGCACTACTGTATAGCTCTGTGTAAATAATCATTCTGTACATTCGATAATTTTTAACCCTACAACTGTTTACAACTTGCATAGTTCCCATTTCTGTATAGCTGTATATCTCAGATTCTGTAAAGTTATTTATTTCATATTCTGTATAGTTTTTCATATTTATATCCTGTTCATAGCCTGTACATAGCTTGTACTCACTACAGCCTGTACATACTTATAGTTATAAAATATTCACAACATACTTCATACCGTGTACATTATAACATACCATAATAGACCCATTTCTGTAATATATTTACATATCTATATTATTGCTAATATATATTGTAATATATCTATATCACTAAAGCACTTCTGGATGGATGCAAACTGCATTTCGTTGCCCTGTACCTGCAATGACAATAAAGATGAATTCTATTCTATTCTATTCTAAACGCTACACAGTGCCGTCCCGCAACTATTTTTCTATTGTTGCACTACCTGCTCTATACACGCAGTGTCGAGCAACGGTGGAGACGGAATTTCAAGCAGTACAACATTTTGCGGCAACAACAAAATGTGAGACATTTGTTGTTTTTATGTTTATTTGTTGTTTTTATGTTCAGTCTCAACTGTTACGAAGTTGATGTGCAGTTAATAAGTGCAATAAATATTTATACTGGAAAAGAAAATCGTGATCTCAATTCTAAGCCAAAAAATCGTGATTCTCATTTTATGCAAAATCGTGCAGCCCTAATACATACATATATATACACAGACACTCATGCAGTGCAGAGAAATATTATAGAGAAATTATAGGTCACTTAAGACTTTATACACAATATAACAGTTTAAATAAATCTAGAGAATTAGTGAAAATATTAAGCTGCAACCTAACAGAAAAAATGAAGGACATGCTCATAAGTCTCATAATGCTAAATGAAAAAATTTGTTCTACCACTCTCAGAAACCAGATCCCAAACAACATCTGTTTGAGATACATGTGAAAGCTTGTGTACAAGAATATTATTTTTCTATGAATTGTATGCATTTATTGGATTGGATTGAAATGGCTACATGAAGAACTGTTTACTGGAAATAGTTTTGGTGTAGTTTAGCAGTATAAAATGTCTGAATTGTCAAACTGACTTCATTTATTTTTAAATTTTCATTTTTTAATGGGTGAAGAGGTTTACAATGAAAGCTTTCATATCAATGTGAAATTCAGTTCAGTTTTATTTATTTAGCACCAAATCAAAACAGTGGCCTCAATGGGCTTTATATTATAAGGCAAAGACTTCACAATAATACTGAGGCTTTTTTTTTTTTTTTTTTAAAGTGTCACCGCAATTGAGTGAAAGGGGTGTGCTTGTAGTAGAAAATAGATAAGCCCAAAGGGAAGGAGGAGGGACTGTTAGCTGACAGCTGGCTGGGTATTTATTGCTGTGCTGTGTCTTCTTATTTCAAAAAAGGCTGAATCTTATGTAAAATTCCAGTGTAGGTGTACTGCTTGGTACCAATGCAAAAGACAAAAAAATCATTTTTTAAAGTTATAAAAATGCACAGTTTTTTTGTTTTGTTTTGTGTTTACCTGTGTTTGCATGATCACATGGGGTAACTTGCTGACCAGTAAAAGCATGTTTACTAATTTATTCAGTATGCACTCCCTTCTTTTAGAATCATCTTACTTTATATTGCTTTGTGTCCTTGTGTCTATATCTCAGGTATCCCAGTTGAGTCCAGAGTGAACATCTTCATTAACAGCTTTGGGTCTATCCAGGAGACGACTATGGTAATACAGCTACAAACAATGCATATTAGATTAATGGAATTTGGCTCAAACTACTAAATGTTGGAGAGATGCAGATAAGATAAAGATGCAGATTGTATATTTTTACAAATACGCATTGCATTAATGATAGTCATTCACTGTATTCTGTTAAATGAATGAATCACCATAACTACATTAGTATTATTAATACTGAAGAATTGAGCAGACACTTGCTACATGTTACTGTTTTAGCCTGACTCAGGATACAGCTGTTTATTGGCGACATATGGAAAAAAATAGGATTGCACAAGTATGACCAGACTTAAGAAAAATAGCAGAATAAAAAAAAGAAAAGTTTCACAATATGTTTCATTTTAAATATTAGCCCTAACAAGTAGGAGTTGATGTAGTGCAAATTATTAATACAATATTTGTCTTTGCAGGACTACAGAATAAATATATTTCTTCGACAAAGATGGAATGACCCTCGTCTACAGCTTCCTACAGATTATAAGAGTGAAGCACTAACTGTTGATCCCAAAATGTTCCAGTGTTTATGGAAACCAGATCTTTTCTTTGCAAATGAAAAAAATGCAAACTTTCATGATGTCACACAAGACAATATACTGCTCTTCATCTTCAGGAATGGAGACGTCCTGATCAGCATGAGGTGTGCTTTTAAATCTGTTTTAATCAATCTATGGGACCCATAATCCATTTTTTGCCTCATTCTTTTTAAACAATGAATACCTTTTAATATTCTGAAGAAAATAACTTCTGAATGGATTGCCATGAATTGGACAATCACTGTGATTATCCTGTCATGACTTATGTTTAAGAAATCACATTTTGGTCTCTTAAAAAAAGTGAGTGATTCTCATGAGCCTCAGCCATACATATTTAGCCCTACAAAAAGTTAACATGTTAGTATGGTGCATGAAAAGGTGGCTTGTAGTGTGTAAATCAAGAGGGTGCAAACACTTAAGGGGAGCAAGAAAGCTTTGTTTCTCTTGAAAGCTCTCATGAGTACCCGTTCGTTGTACACCCAAAGTGACCTGGAACAGTGTCATAGAAGTCATTAATACATGCAGAACTAATCAGTTGTCTGGAAAATAAAGTTATAATTTTCAGAAAAGCCCACTGACCTCAGTTTGTAGCAGAGTCTGCAGACTTTAGAGACAGTTTAAAGTTTTTGTCTTTCTCTGAGGGTCATGGAGAAATTATTGATTCATAGAAGTGACTTTAATCTTGTCTTTTTTTCAGTGACTCTAAGCTGTTTTTAGAAAAAATTGGTTAACTTTTAGGTATTATATGGTGATATATCAACAAAGAAAAGGCCTATGTGCTCAGGGAGCACATAAGCCTTTTCTTTGTTGAGCTTATATGAAATGTTAGGCAGACCTAGTTTTGAATTCTGTTTTTACATTGGTTCTTAACTTGCTCTTGCTTTCATAAAGAATAAGATGTAAAAAAAATTTATGTAAAAAATCAGAACCATTTCTATTTTGAGGGATTAGAACAGTAACAGTGGCACTGTTGTAGCATTAAATAATTCACATGCATCACTATTAAGAACAGTGGTGGCAATATATGGTCTGGCATAGCCTATAAAATTGTCAAATGGTAGGTGACAAGTATTAGTAACTGACAGCTAGAGGCTTAAAATCAGAGGCATCTATCAATGTGACAGGTTTTTTGAATTTAAATTAGATCATGCAAAATATGAATATTTTATTTTTCTCACATTTGGGAAAAAGAGTGATTAGGCTTCATTGAATAGTATAGCACTACACACATGTTGTCAGTGTGCTGACAACATGTGTGTAACTGCAGGGTTATAGTATGTTTCTAATATAGGAGCACATGCTGTGGAGTATTGTCTCTGTAAATATAAATCACAGATGACAGGTCAGGGGGGAGATATCTTCACCCCCACCCGGGATTGAGTACAAAGCCCCAAGTGTGATGGAAGAAGGATCGTTGAGTGCGAGAGGAGCTCGCTACTGTAGCCGGTTACCAAGATTATGTGAGGTGCCCTCTGAAGGTCTACTAGATGATGTAAATGCAGCACTACTGACTATACCTACCGCCGCCATTACAGAGACTAACAAGTTGATCTACACTACGGCAGCAGTAATCAGTGAGATGCTTGGCTACAAGTTGAGCAGCCACAAGGAGCAGTACCCTCCATGGAGAAGATGACTAGAGGCTAAGATCAAGGTAGCATGGAGGGAAGTAAGCCAACTATCGGAGCTGCACAAATGGGCAGTGAAGAAGGTGCTTAAGAAGTACAGCAAGCTGTCCATATCTGAGGCCTTGGAAACTGTCAAGCAAAGACTCACAGCCTTGGTCAGCTGCTTGAAGAGGTACACTAGAGAGATAAGAGTTGGTCAGCAATAGGTCCTGACATGGTTCATGCCTACTGACTGAAGAAGCTGACTGCACTGCATGCGTGTCTTGCAGCATAAATGAACCAGCTGCTAGTAAATGAGAGACACCCAGAATGGCTAACTTAAGGCCAGACAGTTCTGATCCCCAGGGACCCCCAGGTCCCCTCCAGCTACGGACCAATAACCTGCCTCAGCACCATGTGGGGCCAGTCCCATCCACCCAGAACCCACAGAGGGTCAGGCACCAGGGACTGGTGAGTGTCAGTACCACGGTCCAGGATGAGACAATGCACATCCATGAGTACATCAGGAAGATGGCCCCAACCGACCGTGTGCTCAGTGAATACCTCAGGCAGCAGAAACCCGAGGAAGAGGAGGAACCATCATAAAAGAACAAGCCCCTGCACGGTATGTACCACCGGCAGATAGAGGAAGCGGCTGACATCCAGAAGTCCTACCGGTGACTGGATAAAGCTGGACTGAAAGATAGCACAGAGGCACTAATCATGGCAGCACAAAAACAAGCTCTGACCACAAGACCCATCTACCACACCAGGCAAGACCCCAAGTGCAAACTGTGTAAAGATGCCCCTGAGACAATCCAGCACATATGGTGCAAGATGCTGGCAGGCAGGGCATACATGGAACACCACAACCAAGTGGCCGGCATAGTATACAGAAACATCTGTGTCGACTATGACCTGGAAGTCCCGGGGTCAAAATGGGAGAGGTCAAGGGTGGTAGAGAATGACTGTGCTAAGATCCTGTGGGACTTCCAGATACAGACGGACAAAATGGGATGGCTATCCAACTAGTTATAGTAGTGGTGGACAAGCAGAGGAAGACGGCTGTAGTGATAGATGAAGTGATACCAAATGACAGCAACATCAGGAAGAAGAAACACGAGAAGCTGGAGAAATACCAAGGGCTCAGAGAAGAGCTCAACAAGATGTGGAGGATGAAGGTAACAGTAGTCCCAGTGGTAATTGCAGCACTCAATGACCCCCAAGCTAGGCGACTGGCTCCAGCAGATCCCAGGAATAAAATCTGAGATCTCTGTCCAGAAGAGTGGAGTCCGAGGAACAGCTAAGATACTGAGCAGGACCCTCAAGCTCCCAGGCATCTGGTAGAGGACCCGAGTTTGAAGGATGAATACTGTGAGAGAGGGGAATTTTTTACAAGCCACAAAATGTTTTAGCACTGATAAAAATCACAATGTAATTTCCTTTACAAAACGAATCTCTCCATAGAACATTTTTGTTCAAAAGTCAATTTTTGTATGTGTTTATTGATATTAATAGCTATTAATAAGCTATTAAGCTTTAATTTAATTTTAAGTTTTAAGTTTTAATTAAAACTCTAAGAACCTTTGTTTTTTTGTGAAATTTGTTTAGGCAGTATGGATGTTCGAACACGAAGTGGAGGGGAAAGAGGGGCAGAGCAACACATGAGGACATTTTTCTTCATACTTGAGAAAATTTCCACCTAACAACTTGTCTAAAATGTTATGTTTTATTTGTGTTATTATTAGATAACATATTAAATATTATTTTTCATAGAATTGTAATTTTGCTATCTCGCTCTACATATCTCTGGAATAAGTAAGAAAGAGTTTAGGATGTGTTGTTAACATAAAAAGCTGGTAAATTAACTTATTTTTAAAAAAGGATTATACAGTAATAGGGCAATTTTTTCTTTGTCCTGTTGAGCCTGTTGTGTGTTTTCCGTTTACACATGCAGGCTGTCGGTGACACTGTCTTGTCCCTTGGATCTTACGCTTTTCCCAATGGACACACAGCTATGCAAGATGCAGCTGGAGAGTTGTGAGTATATTCCTGATCTAGCTGCTCTCTCCGCCCTTGTTATTTCTTGAGCTTCTCGCCTTCCTTCCAGCTGATGTTGCTGACACTTGTTATAGCTACATCTATGGCTGTCTTCCTCTGCTTGTCCACCATTACTCCTCGAGTTCATTAACCATCTGAAGTTTGTCTGTCTGAATACAAAAAACTAAATATACTATAAGAGGAACTACACTGTAAAAACTGTGACAAGAGGTTACTTAAAAAACCTATGGCAACAAAGTGACACTTAATTTACTTAAGTAGATTTTAATTTCAAGTGATTTATGTAAAATTTAGATAAAATGTTAATTAAATTTCAACAAAAAACAATAATAGATATTATTGACATTGTCTTTTAAATATGTGTTGAATTTAAGGACAAAATCTCAAATTGAAGGTTAAAATTGCCTAATTGTAACAAAAAATTAGTTCATTTGAAATGAATCTCTGAGAAAAATTACTTTGAATTTA
This sequence comes from Aulonocara stuartgranti, assembly GCF_965226115.1. Classification (NCBI taxonomy): domain Eukaryota; kingdom Metazoa; phylum Chordata; class Actinopteri; order Cichliformes; family Cichlidae; genus Aulonocara; species Aulonocara stuartgranti. Next base: position 38,315,983 of record NC_138944.1, read on the forward strand.
CTAACGATCTGGCAAAGGTTTAGTAAAAATGACTAAAATATCCATTACAAAAAAATTAAAACTTTTTGTTTTTAATTAAAACTCTAATTGGATTCACTAATTTTCCAATTAAACATTATAATTAATGACTGAATAGTAAGAGAAAATCAAATTAATTTAACTTCTTTTCTGAGTAAAATGAATCAATTTCGCAAAGACAACATTCAAACAGTAATTGTTTTTATTGTGGAATTTAAAACATATACAAAATTTATAATATAATATTTTTCTGATTAATTTAGATTGTATGCACTGAAATTCTTCACTAGTGCTTGCCCCAAAATAATAGGAAGAATAGGCCATAATTGAAAATACAGTTTCAGCCAACTTCTCGAGAATGTCAGTCTTTACTTTGGAGGTGGGCAGAAGATTTCCATTCTTTTTATACTCCTCGGTGGCTCTTTCCAGTTACATTTCAGTTTCATGTGCAGACTGTGGAATGGGGAACAGCTTTGGCCAGGGCTCACAACGTTCTGTGAACTTCTGCCTTTTGAGAATAATGGTGTCCTGAGAAGATGTGGTTGCAGCAGAGTCTGCATTGGATACAACTGGATTGGATGATGAGTCATAGTCAGTTGATCAGAGGGGCTGCCGAAAACTGGCAGGATGACCAGGGTGATGCCAACAACCTTCACAGTGTCTTTGTCTTTTATCTGGTCACTTCTGCGAATAGTGAAGTAGTCCTGAAATTTTGGTTTAAAATACTGAAGACTTAAGTTGTTTGAAATCCCAAAGGTATCCTTCACAACACCTTGCAGCTCCTCTACTGTTGGTGGGATCCCTGATGGAAGAACCAACTTCTCCGTTTGGTCATCAGTGATTACATGGAGCTTTATCTCGTTCAACCTAGAATAAAATGTAAATGGACAGAGTTAAGTTAGATTAAGTAGGGTCAACTTTGTCATTTTCTGCTGCTTCAATTTCAAAACTGGTAGTTTAATTCAATACAATCATCCATCAAAACCTATTCAAAATGCATAGTCTACATACTGATCAGCTGAATTTAAGTTGAGGGATCTTCCAACAACTGAAAAGAACACAACATTAATAACAATCGCACTCTCCAAAGTAAAAATTTTACACACACAAATTGTTAAAGACAAATTTGAATTAATACTAAAATTTTTAAAGGTGAGATTCACATATAAAACAATGAAACTCTTTATTAGATTAAAAAGGGAATAGACTCTATTTTCTGTACCGATTTGGTGACAGATCATGACATGAAATAACACTATTTGTGTATTTATATACGTATATATCTTCCCATATTTGAAAAGATGTCCTTTTAATCTACACAAGGTCATCTCTGTATCCAAACACCATTGGGTGTTAAACATAGAAATTATGAAAGACTTATGTCAGATTAAACACGTATTACTATATTATTTCCTGAATGTACCTTTGTCTTGAAGATCGTTACATTGTGACTGAGCATGGGTCTCACTGATACACCGACCAAGTTTAACTGGAAACTTGCATTATCCCTCTATGTGAGCTGTGCCTGCACTAAATTCACAGGGCTCCGACAGCATGAAAATGAAAACCAGTTATTTTGCTGGACTGAGCCACTTTAGCTTAATTACCACAACTGAAAAACACTGCGTGGAGACAAAAGCTTTGAAAAACCGTGACTGACAAAATCCCGCACAAATGATTTTAATTACATCACTCACTGCTGAGTGCAAAACTTTTTCATAAAATTTTAAAAGTAAATGAGGGAGGTTACAGCCCATCGAAATACATAATTGATATATTTTTTTAATATGGTAAAACGTGGTTAGTCAAAGCTCTTAAGTAACACAGCTGCGAAAGCTTGGAAAGTGACCTTATGCTAGCAGTCCACTTCGTGCCATTTTGTGTAAAAATACAATACTGTCATTACAGTGGTCATTATTAATCTAATTTTGACGTATCATACTGTTTAGAACTTTTACTCAAAACTGCTATACGTTATTGTTTAAAACGTGTCGTATATTCGTACAAATTCAGATAATCTTACCTCGGACAAAATGGAGATCATCCACTGCTGAAGCGTGTGTGTCCTGCATGTGGCACAACAGACTACAGGCAGAAGTGTAGAATGATTGAAATGAAAATGCTTTCATTAGTTAAATCTATTAGATTTCTTCATTTTTCACGGTACTCATACATTTTTGTTAAATCTGCTCAACAAACTATTACTTAATTTACCCCAAACAAAATTGTGTAAATTTAAATAACTGAACATCTCAAAAATGTTTAATTTTTCTTAGATTTAATTAAAACAACACATACATGTTTTTACTGATTAATAGTTACTATTACTTTCCTATTAGATACTAATTAACCCAAATCACAGTTTTTACAGTGTAGAGCTCCGATGCAGCCATAGGTATAGCTGCTTCTGACGGACTTGGTCAGCTTTGTTCACTTATTGGGGTGAGGAGTGGAAGGTAAGTGAGTAGAGCTATGCTGTAGAGATGAGACGAAAAATATATCAGCAGCGTTGAACACAGCGTGCTACTAAATTGCATTTTAATTACTAACTCTCTGCCAATTTACTCTTTGACAACTTAAAAGGTATTAAAAATAAGAATTAATGATACATTTCAAAACTTCAGCACTCTGTAGGAATGTGAAGAAGACCTGGAAAGTTTGCAATATTTTAAAATTAAAACTACAATTAAATGAAATAATTAATGAGAGAACAAAATTTCTGATGCAAAGGCTGTGATTGGGGAACTTTGAACATGGTTATAAATCTGGAACATTCCTTGTTAACCAGCTAACGCTAAATAGTAGGGGTGCAACGATAATCGTATCGATATTGAACCGTTCGATACAGTGCTTTCGGTTCGGTACGCATATGTATCGAACATTACAAATTTTTTTATTTATTTTATCAACTTTCCTTCTGACGATGCTGTCTGTGTTGAGCGCTCAGTGGATCTGCGCTCGACAGTGCAGCCTAGGCAGAGTAGTCGAACGCAGATTCACTGAGCGCAGGGCAAGCTAGCGAGACAGAAGTTAAGCTCTCCTTGCAACATGGCAAATTGAACCTCCCCCACCCTCATTCAGATCTGGCGTTTGGAACTATTTTGGTTTTCATGTGACGTATGACCCTGAAGGTAAGCGTGTCATGGACTAAAGTAAAACAGTATGTTGGATGTGCCACGCAATGCTCAATTACATGGGTGGGAACTAGTGCGTTAGTGCAGTTAGCTCATTAACGTGTTGGCCGTCCAGCCCCATGCACGGGCGATCCGCGGTAGCTCGTTAATGGAGATTTGCCGTGTTGTGGCGTTAACGTCATTACAACAAGATTTACGCTGACAGCACTAGTGGGAACACAACGAATATGACTGCACATTTACGCCGACATCATCCTAGTGCAAAGACAAGTGGAAGCAGACAAAAACAACAAGCACGCATGCTACAAACTTGAGTCATTTAGACAGCCGTTAGCACATGATTCTCCTTATGGGGACCTGATATGTTTAATATGCTGCTGAGAATATAGCCCAGAAGAAGCGTATAGTATAGCTTTTATTTTGGAAAGAGCCATTTCTCTGTAATAAACTCTCTTTTCCAAAGATCAGTGATTCCTCAATCAGATACAGGGCTTGCAAAATTGCCTGCCCGACGTCCCGGGGCTAGCGATTTTTCCAGTCGGGCTACCAAAATCTATCTCTGCCCTGCCCGTCGGCCTATCGTAGGAAGGAAAAATATATGTCAATGCTTTTGCATTCTTTTGGAAATGTAGCTGGGTAATTATGTCATTGGCATCTGTGAGCCACTGTCAATATGTGACATATTGAAATCGCGTTTGAATTTGCACTTGTTTTTTGCTTTCACTTTGCAATCGCACGAACTGTGTATAGAGAGCGACAGCACTGATTGGTGAGTGACGATAATTTGCTCACCAATTCCTCTGACATCGTCTCATCAATCATTAGCTTACTATGCAAACATGACAAGTGAAATCTCCCGCAGCAAGCTTAAACATGTGAGAGGTTGATCGCGCAGAGAATCGCTGAGCTTATGTGAGTGCATCTGTAAAAGCAGCAGGATATATATTTTAGTTCTGCTGAGCCAAATAAGACAGGTCAGGGTGAAGAAGTGACAGCCAAAGAAAAGCTTACCACAAAATGGAAAAGTTATGACAAATCAGACTATAAGGCAAAAAGAAAGTGCAGCTTTATGGTTTCATGGACAACAGAATTTCTGTGGCTACAATATGACGAGCTAAATAACAAGGGCTGCACATAAGTGGTCCGCAGGTGTGCATTCGCTGTCAAAATAAAAAACACGCACTAGATAAGAAGTTGCAACGCGTGTTTGCGTACATAAGATTTTCAGGAGGAGGACAGACATTTGTTTAGAACTCTTAAAGATGTCGAAGAAGCAAGCTCCTTTAAGCAATTACTGTGATGTTCCTCCACCTCCAAAGAAATGTCAGGAGTCCGAACCACAAAAGAAGCACGTATTCTCAGAAAAGTAGTTGCAGGAGGTGAGCTGGCTTCAAACAAATGATGAACGCACAGAGATGTGGTGCGGAATGTGCCGTGAAAATTTAATAAATGACAAATTAAAAAGGCATGAACATTTTTTTTTGTATCAAAAAAATATCAAACCGTGACACCAAAGTATCGAACCGAACCGAACCGTGAATTTTGTGTATCGTTGCACCCCTACTAAATAGCTAAAGCACTGTCAAACATATGCATATGGCGTTGTACTATATCATTATATTAATCCCTTTACTATAGTATTCTTTTGTTTTTATGTTTTAGTTTCACTCTGATTTAATGGTATGTGGCGGTGCAATGTAAAATAAAGCATCGGGAGCTGGGATGCTACATCCTGACTCCTGTATTCTTTGGCTTGCTACTGAATTGTGGACCTACGCACACATGCAGACACAAAGAGAGCAGTACAGTGAAAAGATGGATATGGAGCTGAATAAACTACAGGGTGGGCCATTTATATGGATACACCGTAATAACATGGGAATGGTTGGTGATATTAAAGTCCTGTTTGTGGCACATTAGTATATGTGAGGGGGCAAACTCCTCAAGATGGGTGGTGACCATGGTGGCCATTTAGAAGTCGGCCATCTTGGATACAACTTTTGTTTTTTCAATAGGAACAGGGCCATGTGACACATCAAACTTATTGGTAATGTCACAAGAAAACCAATGGTGTGCTTGTTTTCAACGTAACTTTATTCTTTCATGAGTTATTTACAAGTTTCTGACCACTTATAAAATGTGTTCAATGTGCTGCCCATTGTGTTGGATTGTCAATGCAACCCTCTTCTCCCACTCTTCACACACTGATAGCAACACCGCAGGAGAAATGCCAGCACAGGCACCCAATATCCGTAGTTTCAGGTGCTGCACATCTCGTATCTTCACACCATAGACAATTGCCTTCAGATGACCCCAAAGATAAAAGTCTAAGGGGGTCAGATCGGGAGGCCTTGGAGGCTTTTCAACTGGCCCATGACGACCAATCCACTTTCCAGGAAACCGTTCATTTAGGAATGATCGGACCTTGCACCCATAATGTGGTGGTGCACCATCTTGCTGGAAGAACTCAGGGAACGTGCCAGCTTCAGTGCACAAAGAGGGAAACACATCATCATGTAGCAATTTCAAATATCCAGTGGCCTTGAGGTTTCCATTGATGAAGAATGGACCCACTATCGTTGTACCCCATATACCACACCAAACCATCACTTTTGTTGTTCCAACAGTCTTGGAGGATCCATCCAATGTGGGTTAGTATCAGACCAATAGCGGTGGTTTTGTTTGTTAACTTCACCATTTACATAAAAGTTTGTCTCATCACTGAACAAAATCTTCTGCGTGATCTGAGGGTCCTGTTCCAATTTTTGTTTTGCCCATTCTGCAAATTCTGTGTGCCGATCTGGGTCATCCTCGTTGAGATGCTGCAGTAGCTGGAGTTTGTAAGGGTGCCATTTGTGAGTAGCCAATATCCGCCGAAGGGATGTTCGACTAATGCCACTCTCCAGTGACATGCGGCGAGTGCTACGCTGTGGGCTCTTGCTGAATGAAGCTAAGACAGCCACTGATGTTTCTTCATTAGTGATATTTTTCTTGCGTCCACATTTTGGCAAATCCAACACTGAACCAGTTTCACGAAACTTAGCAAGCAGTTTGCTAACTGTAGCATGGGAGATGGGTGGTCTCGTAGGGTGTCTTGCATTGAAATCTGCTGCAATGACCCGGTTACTGCGTTCACCAGATATCAACACAATTTAGATCCGCTCCTCACGTGTTAACCTCTTCGACATGTAAATGGCTGTGAACAAAGAGAAACTTGTAAATAACTCATGAAAGAATAAAGTTACGTTGAAAACAAGCACACCATTGTTTTTCTTGTGACATTACCAATAAGTTTGATGTGTCACATGGCCCTGTTCCTATTGAAAAAACAAAAGTTGTATCCAAGATGGCCGACTTCTAAATGGCCACCATGGTCACCACCCATCTTGAGGAGTTTGCCCCCTCACATATACTAATGTGCCACAAACAGGACTTTAATATCACCAACCATTCCCATGTTATTACGGTGTATCCATATAAATGGCCCACCCTGTACATCGCAGTTTTTTGACGTGAACAGTAAACATGGACAAGACATGCTGGAGAAGCCCTTCACTGAAGAAATCACTGAGCATTAAAGATAAGGCATCAGCTCTAAACATTCTGGTTCTAAATGCTCATCAAAATCATCTGGGGGTATTGAAGCGGCATGAGCAAGAGCATTGGCAGAAGCTGCAAGAGCTTGTGAAACATTTGTAGAAAGGGAAAATGCCATCAAGGTTTCCAAAGCAAGATTGGAGGCTAATTTAGATGCCCTGCATTTTGAAAAGTAGGCAGCAGCTGCATTGCCCAGGTAGACACATTAAAGGCCGCAGGCTGCTGTGGCTCAGGAGGCAGAGCAGGTCATCTACTGGAAGGTTTGGAATCAAATGTTTGGTGGATCGATCCCTGGCTCCCCCAAGTCTGCATGCCAAATATTGCAAGATATTAACCAAAGCTGCTCTCTGATGCATCCATCAGAGTATGAATATGCGTAAGCACTTTAATCATAGAAGAAGATCAGTGAGGAAGAAAGTGCTCTTGTGAATGTTAAGTGCTTTGACTGCACCATGAACAAATGAAAACCAATATGCAGCTAGTCCCCTGATGAAGAGTATGCATCCAGTGCAGGTGTGATGGACATGGCAAAAACTTTGGCACATATAGAACTGGTCGGTCACAATTATCACAATTTGATGACTGTCCAGAAACCTACAGATCATGAACGTCATCTTTCCTTACCACAATAAAGGATTTAAACCTTACCACCAGTTAAGAGTTGGACTTGCTTGCAGCATTAGCCCCATTGTGCAGAAGCTGCCATGCAACTTGCAGGACAAATGGATTTCTCAAGGATCAAAGTATAAGGAAGAGTATCATATATCTTATCATCCCGTCTCTTTCCTTACTCAGTTTATCTGCCTGGTGGCAGATAAACTGCCTGGTGGCAGTTGGGATCATTCCTTGTCAAGACAAGGAATGATCCCAGCTTTGTACATCAAAGCAACTATTTTCCCAAGCTAGAGAGGCTTTTCTTAAAGCCTGTAAAATTCAGGAAACCAGTGTCGATGCAAAAGACTAATGTCTAGTCGGATGCAGATCAGAAGGTAACAGCTAACGATGAACCAGATAAATATTGTCCCATCCACTACAAGCCTCACCCACTGAGGAAATGCTGTGGCTTTAGATTGGAAACAACTGAAGATTAGAAGGCCTGCTTAAAAGAGCAACAAAATTGTTTCAGATGCTGCTCATCATCTGGACATCTTGCCCGCACCTGCAAAGCTGCATTAAAATGTGATGAGTCCAGCTATAGATGGAACATAACCCTGACAGACCCAGCAATGTTTGCATGCTTTTCAGCATTTACTTTTTTATTATTTCACAGTTGCTGTTACAACACTTCTCGGCTGCAGTGTCCCGGCTGCCAGCCACACATACACAACAACAACAATGCAACAGGGGCCAGACTCCAAACACTTTGGAGAATGTGAGAATGTGGATGAGGGTCTGGTTTCCAAATGAACCAACTAAAGAGGAAGCCATTTGCCTGATTAAGGGAACACAAACCTCTCTTGCAGAGTCTTATTTAAGCCTTAAAAATATCGTATCAAACAGCATGAATATTCTAAGAGCATTTCCAGCAGAAGACCACATGCAGGACATCAAGTGTCCAAGCCTCTCAGTTCACTAATACCACTTGGCTGACTGGACCAGCATTCTTAAATCAACCACACAAGAGCTCTGTTGAGCAGCAAAACATCTTCAGTCTTGTTGACCCAGAATCAGATAAAAAAGGTTCAGTCACAAGTCACAGCTGTGCAGCTAGGGCTACGTTCACACTCCAGGTCTTAATGCTCAATTCTCATTTTTTTGATCAAATCCAATTTTTTTTGTCTGCTTGTTCACACTACAAATAAAATGTGACAGCAAACACACTAGTGTGAACCCTCAAAGCGGCCCGCATGCGCAAAAGAAGACATCACACACAACGCGCTCTGTTTAGACCCAGACCAAACAGTATTGTTTGACTGTTTCGGATTTTATGTTTTCCAATTTTGCTTTAAGTTATAAAGTTATTTTGTTATTTACATATGGCCTAATAATGATCCTTGTTGCTGTTTAAGAGAGGAGCGGTGCTTCAAAGGATAGTTGCAGATTTCTGTCAGAATCTGCAGATTATACAGTACAAATAAAATGTTCACATATCTCCAACATTGTCTTCCCAACAGTTTCACAGACATCTACACTGGATGGCCAGGAAGCGTTCACGATGTCTTATTGGGCGCTTCTCCGGCACTGGTAATTGGTGTCTGTCTCGTGTCAGTGATGTAAAAGACGGATTTAAAGGCGACATGAAACTGCCATGGTGCTGGGTCGTTGACCCAGCGTTTTGGGTTTTATATGATTATTTTCCTCTCTTCTAGTTATTCCGATTTTGGTATTCTGTGTCCTCCCCTTGTGCCCTGTTTGTGTTCTGGATTTCCTGTTTTATTTTGAAGGTCTGTGTGTGTTGTCATTGTGTTCAGCTTGTATCCTCCAGTCGTCTTTGTGTATTAGGATCAGCTGTTCTTTCCTCCTGTGCGTGATTACCTGATTACCTTGTGTGTGTGCATAGATAGTGGGTGTCGGTCTGTGCTCGTTGTCAGCTCGTCTGTGTTTCATGGTGTTCTGTTCCTTGTTTGCGTCTCTCTGCCCCTCACCCCGTTTTGTATGATCTCTGGTTTGTTATTTAGTTTTTCCAGTCTAGGTTTCTTCAGTTAATTGTCATGCCTCACTGCCTGTTCTGTCACTCCGTCACTTGGAAATAAACGTCACTAGCATCATCAATCTACTGCCTGCATTTTGGGTCCTCTTTCCCTCCAACACCACACGGCTCGCCTCGGCAACTGTGACACAAACAGCAGTCGCTTTCTAAAACATCAGATTTGTATCGGATTCAGTACCACATACGAAAGTGACCCAGGTCGGATTTAAAAATATCGGATTTGTGCTGTTCAAACTGTCATACCATGATCGGATATGGGTCGCATGCGGTCAAAAAAGTCGTGTTCGATGTGCTTTTGCCTGCAGTGTGAACGTAGCCTAAGAATGAGGAAAAGACAACAAGAAAATAAACACGCAAACAAGAAACACATTTTTTTTCCCATTCAGGGCAACTGTGTTGGTTCTTGGTATTAGTGCAGTTTGAAACATTTTTGATGCATTTTTCAAAAGTATATAATAACAACTGATAGTCGTTTTGCTAAATTTTCCATGTTTTTATTTACCTGACCAAGTATTGGAAATACTCAGCGAAATACTTAGGTCATATCTTTTTCAATTCAATTCAATTTTATTTATATAGTGCCAAATCACAGCAACAGTCGCCTCAAGGCGCTTTATATTGTAAGGTAGACCCTACAATAATACATACAGAGGAAAACCCAACAATCATATGACCCCCTATGAGCAAACACTTTGGGAAGGAAAAACTCCCTTTTAACAGGAAGAAACCTCCAGCAGAACCAGGCTCAGGGAGGGGCGGGGCCATCTGCTGCAACCGGTTGGGGTGAGAGAAGGAAAACAGGATAAATACATGCTGTGGAAGAGAGACAGAGATTAATAACAAGTGTGATTGAGTGCAGAGAGGTCTGTTAACACATAGTGAGTGAGAAAGGTGACTGGAAATGAAAAACTCAATGCATCATGGGAATCCCCGGCAGCCTAAGTCTATTGCAGCATAACTAAGGGAGGATTCAGGGTCACCTGGTCCAGCCCTAACTATATGCTTTAGCAAAAAGGACAGTTTTAAGCCTAATCTTGAAAGTAGAGATAGTGTCTGTCTCCTGAATCCAAACTAGAAGCTGGTTCCACAGAAGAGGGGCCTGAAAACTGAAGGCTCTGCCTCCCATTCTACTTTTAAATACTCTAGGAACAACAAGTAGGCCTGCAGAGCGAGAGCGAAGTGCTCTAATAGGGTGATATGGTACTACAAGGTCATTAAGATAAGATGGGGCCTGATTATTTAAGACCTTGTATGTGAGGAGCACGATTTTGAATTCAATTCTGGATTAAACAGGAAGCCAATGAAGGCAAGCCAATACTGGAGAAATCTGCTCTCTCTTTCTAGTCCCTGTATCATGGATGGATAAAGCTGTGTGTTATCTGCATAGCAGTGAAAACCTATGAAGTCTATTAGATAGATATGACACAAACCACTGCAGTGTGGTACCTGTAATGCCGACAGCGTACTCTAATCGCTCTAATAGGATATTTTGGTCGACAGCATCGAACGCTGCACTGAGGTCTCGCAGGACAAGCACAGAGATGAGTCCACTGTCAGAGGCCATAAGAAGATCATTTGTAACCTTCACTAAAGCTGTTTCTGTGCTGTGATGAGCTCTGAAACCTGACTGAAGCCATTCCTTCAAATAAGCCATTCCTCTGCAGATGATCTGTTAGCTGTTTGACAACTACTCTTTCAAGGATGTTTGATATGAAAGGAAGGTTAGAGATTGGCCTACAATTAGCTAACACTGCTGGCTCTAGAGATGGCTTTTTAAGTTTAATTACTGCCAGCTTGAAAGCCTGTAGTACATAGCCGAATATTAGAGATAGATTGATTATATTTAAGATCGAAGCTTAAATTCATGGCAGGAGTTCTCTGAGCAGTCTTATAGGAATGGGGTCTAAAAGACATTAGATGGATTGGAGAAATGAATTACTGAAGTTAACCCAGAAAGATCAATCAGAGAAAAAGAATCTAAATGAATATCAATGGTGCTGTAGATAATGTTACATCTGTGAGATGATTATAAGTCTTTTTTTTTCTCTAATGGTTAAAATTTTATTTGTGAAGAAGTTCATGAAGTCATTACTAGCTGTTAAAGGGATGGTTGGCTCAACAGTGCTCTGATTTTTTGTCAGCCTGGCTACAGTGCTGAAGAGAAACCAAAGCCCAATCAAGATGGTTTAGGAGCATAGAGTGAAGTCAAAGGGGCCAACAAGTGCTCAGTACTTTGTATGTTATATTTCATGAAAACTACCACATGTGCTGTAATATAAAGAGCTCTGTTCTTCTTCCAGTAGCTTCTGGAATCTTGATTTTAAATTACTTCCAGCAGATTTTGGGGCTGCTATCCCCATTTTAACATACTCATCTAATGGTATACTGCAGTGGGAGAAGGCAAAATTAGTTGAAACAAAGAAATTAAAAAATAAATTGAAGTCAAAATGTAAACTATTCATATTATGTATTATATTGTGTACTTTTTATGTCTATTATGCTGATGCTGTAAAATTTATGATTCTAATTTTTATGTTTTAGTTGGCTACACCACCAGTGATCTTGTGTTCATGTGGCAGTCTGACCCAGTTCAAATGGATGAGATTGCTCTCCCACAGTTTGACATCAAGCAAGAGGATATAAAATATGGAAACTGCACAAAGTACTACCAAGGAACAGGTTAGTAATCTGTAATTGAATTAAAAGACTATGTCCAATTTCTGTAAATTGAAATTTTATTATACTATGCAGGCAAAAACTAGTCTGTGCATGTATTACTTCTAGGCTAGGCTATAGTAACCCGTTATTATCAGGTCACTCTAAGAGCTTCTTGTAAAGCCTTCAGTTTGTTTAGAATGCTGCAGCAAGAGTACTGACAGGGACTAGAAAGAGAGATGATATTTTCTCCTAATTCCATCGCTTACTCTCAGGCTACCTGTTAAATATAGAATTTAAAATCCTTCTTAAATAAGGTCTTAAATAATCAAGTCCAATCTTATCTTAAATAAATAATAGTAGTATATTGTCACAGTAGGCCACTTCTCTCAGACTGCAGAATTACCCGAGTTTCTCAAAGCAGAATGGGAGGAAGAGCCTTCAGTTATCAGGCCCCTCTTCTGCAGAACCAGCTTCCCTCTCTACTTTCAACATTAGGCTTAAAATTTTCCTTTTTGACAACTCTGGATCAGGTGAGCCTGAATCCTCCCATAGTTACGCAGCAATAGGCTTAGGCTGCTTGGGGCTTCCCATGATTCATTGATTGTTTCTTCTTCGCTCACCTCATTTTCGTGTTCTGTGCATTTATCGACCATTATTATTTTTATTCATTAGCAGTGATTAAACTCTATCGCTCTCTTCTAGTGTGTCTTTTGTCACTTCTACTCTCCCCTCCCCTAAATAGTTTCTTCCTGTTAAAGGCGAGTTTTTTTGTTCGCGTTGTCACCAAGTGATTGCTCATAGGAGTTGTCTGATTGTCGGGATTGTCTAAAAAGATAATTTGCCATTATTAACTACAATGAAAATAAGATAGTTTGTCTCAAAGTAATGCAGAAAATATTGAATATGAACAGCTTATCTTATCTATTTAAGATCTGTGTGTTTGAGTATTTAATCATTCTCTGTTTCCAGGATACTACACCTGTGTCGAGGTTATATTTACGTTGCGACGGCAGGTCGGTTTTTACTTGATGGGAGTTTACGCTCCAACACTGTTGATTGTTGTTTTGTCCTGGTTGTCATTCTGGATCAACCCTGATGCCTCAGCTGCAAGGGTGCCACTAGGTGAGTACCACAAAAACACATTTTGCATTCTTTGTTTGAATCACTTTACATTTAAGTAAACTGTAACCAAATGTTTGCATTTCAGTGCTGGGTACCCTATACAGAGAAGTGTTTGGCCTAAGACTCCTCATGCTTAAATTTCAATACAGGCATTGATTATTTGTGTTTGCAGGTAACACAGCTGCTTCTTTATTCAAGACAGTTGGACACCTCAAAGGAAAAAAAACATACAAATCACTTAATAATTGTTAATTTCCACTTAGGTCTTGCATTGACCATGCTGGTTCATTGTCAATACATACTGGTGCAATTAATGGGACAATGAATTACGTTCTATTACTGTGCTTCCCTTTAAAATCTCAGCTTTGAAATAGGTTTCTTGAAAACAGCAGCTGAATTCATGAAAACACTAAATTTATGAAAAGCATTTGTCAAGAGTTTGTTAATTTTGACAGATGATTTTCGTTTAATATTGTCACCTAAATTCTTTTACTTTTAGTATAGTTTTAGTTAACCAAAAGTCATAAGATTATTGTTGATTAAATCTAAAGTTGATTCAGTTGACTAAAATATAAAGTGTAGAGGTCTCATGTCTTTCCAGTGAGAGTAGCTCCAAGGGTCAACCTTTTGCTGTGTTTTCATGAGAAACAAGGAGCATGGGAGAAAGCTGTACCATGTACTGAAAAGAAAGAAAAGCAGATGTAGATTAAATGTCTATGTCTAACCTTAATGCACAAGGATCATTTCTAAACTTGTCTCACCTGTCTCCCCAGCTTTATCGGTTCTGATTGAATCCAGTCTCCCCAGCAATGCCTGATCTCATGTTACTTTATATAAAATGGACCCCATTAAGTTCCATAAAGCTTGCCATCCAGATTTTAGAATAGAGAAATGGTATGGCATCTTTGTGTGTACATGAGCATATTCTTATTTGTTGTGGCTACGACTGTTACTGGAAGACAAACTGATAAATTTGTCATTTATCTGTGTAGAGCCATATATTTTGTTTCTTACATTTCACCTTCACAAAGCTACTGTAAAGCAATACTTATCAAACCTAGTTCAGTAATCAATTGCTATGAACATGTGGTTATTTCAGCATATATAGCATGTAATTCGGGCAAATATAAAGCAAATCTGACTATGCTGGCCTTTACAGAATTGTAATTGGATTAATAAGACATGACATCAACAAATTTAATAACAAGATGCATGTCTCAGAGGGGCTTTAACCAGGCCATTTTCTGAGAAACATCCTCTTCCTGATGTTAAATTTGTTTTCAAGTCCTATTGAGAGCATTATTATATGCATGCATGAGATTTTCATTATGAATCAGTACCTAATTTCAGTCAAGATTCCTCGTTGCTCTGTTCCCACAAAGACAGATTGAATATTGAATGATGAGAAAAAAAAGTGCTAGCTGTAACTGTAGACTGATCATTCACTTCTTAAAACTTTACCTCACTAAAACATATTTTAATACTACTGTTTCCCTCTGCTCAGATTGACATAATGATGCAGCCATACATTTAATACTGTGCTTGATAAAGGATCATAATGTTCAATTTACAGAACTCTTAAAGAAGGCATTCAGATGTAACTGAGTTGTAGCAAATGCGATGTTATATGTATATTCAATATGGTGTATTATAATGATCACTACTTTTAAAATTGAATCTCCTCTTTTTGATGTATCCAAGCAGAATTAAATGATCAGAAATCTCAATTACCTGGAAATGATTATTATAAAATGGTAAAATTAACATGTTAACGTCTGTGCTTTTCTAGGTATTTTGTCAGTGCTTTCGCTATCCAGTGAGAGCATGTCCTTGGCTTCAGAGCTACCAAAGGTTTCCTATGTAAAGGCTATTGATATTTGGCTCATTGCCTGTCTGCTCTTTGGTTTTTCATCCCTGGTGGAATATGCTGTAGTCCAGGTCAGTTCTTGCAAACAACCACTCACACTGTACTGTAAAATACATCTTGCTATATATAAAATATCTGTGTACACATAGCTTAGTTGGAAAACCTACTTGGGGAACAAGCCTTGGGACAAGATAACAATAACTGCATCAGCAATTCAACAAAATATTTGCATACTATTTTGCAGTGTAGAGGTTTCTGTCAGAGTTTAGGGTCCAGATGCAGATGTGCAGAGATGGAATTCTAAACAAAAAGCAAGCGTTTATTTTGGCTGCCGTTTGCTGTTTTTGCATATTTCTCCATCTCTGAGTGAAGTCCCCTCACAGTCTTTTGAGATGCAGCACCAGGCTTATAGCCTGGTTTATAGCTTGGTGCTGCAGCACACACACTGTCTATTAAACCGACCAGAATCTGTTTGTGCGTTTGCAGTTGGAGACTATCCCAGTTGCCATTGGTGAAGAGACAGGGTATACCTGGACAGATCACCAGTCTCTAGGCTATAATAAAAATGAAATGTTTATTACTTAAATTCAAAAATAGTACCTAGAACTTTTCATTCATGTTTCCCATGGAAATAAGTTGACAGAACTTAAAAGGAATCCTAGTAATGGTCAACAGTGGCTAACACAGAGCACTGCAGTCAAGCGAGCCGACATCAATTTTCTTACACTGACTGCACTAAGCTTTACAGTAGCGCTTCTTCTTTGTTGCTGATTGAAAACACAGGCGCAAGCACACACACACACACACACACACACACACACACACACACACACACACACACACACACACACACACACACATACAAATGAACACATTCACTTTTTTTCTCTTCAGGAAATTAAGAGAAATTAAGCTCCTGCACCATTGTTTTCCTGATTGGGTGTTCATTTATTCTTCTTTTCAGTTTGGGTGGCAATGTTATTCTTCCTTCAGCTACTCTACATCTCTGTCAAGGTTGATTTCTATCGGCAGCAATATCCCACAGAAAATAAAGGACAATTATGCTCGACTTCAAATTCTCATCAGATTCCTCTTCTTGGACATCTCATCGCAATCCACTGCACAAACATAAGGACATTTCTGTTCAAATTCAATATAATATTACATAAAAATTTATCTGTGATTGTGGACATGAAATTGCCAGTTGACTCTTCCTCTGGGTTACCTTCTCTACATGTCTGCCAACAGGCTTATTTTAATAAATAAAAATGTACATAAACAATCATCTTCAATAGTTGACATGAAATTCAGTGGAAGAATGCTTGTAAATCCCTCCCTCTTTGGGATTTGCTGACCATAACCCATCTATTAGACTGTCTTTTAATCAATTTTAACTTTGGTTTTATCGTTCTTCTATTGAGTCTGTTTTATCTCTTTGTTTGGTGGCATGGTTTGGTCAGACCTCTGTCACAGAGAAAAACTCAATAAATCAGATTTTGCCTCTCTGTACTCTAAACAGGTACAGAGGGTGGCTTTATCAGTTCTTTATAATGGTTCCCATTCTCTACGGGGTGAATTTCAGTGTCTTCCCTCTGGACGGAGGTTTCTAGTTACAAGATGCAGGACAAAGCATTATAAAAACAGCTTTGTCCCTGCTGCTCTCACTAAACCTAATAAGAACTGTTTTTGGTTTGAGTCATCTTGTCTATTTACCAAATATGTCTCTGTCAGGATTAAATACGTGTGTGTGTTTTGTGAAGGGATGCCATATGCTATCTTTTTTTCTGTAAAACAAATTTACCTAAAGGTATAAATACAGTAACCTTGAACCTTGGAGGGGCTGAACTGCTGATCTTTAATAATAATATGATTAATAATAATAATAATAATACATTTTATTTGAATGTGCCTTTCAGAACATTACATACATTTTTAACACAATGTTATCACATTCCTTTGATGTGATGTGATCATATTGCGTTGACTGTATTGAGCAAAATTGTCCTTTAATTTTTGTGGAATATTGCAGCCAATAGAGATTAAACTTGGCACAGATTTACAGCAGTTGGATGACAGTAAGAATGTGTTGAAAGTTTCAGGTCAACTTTCAAGGATAATTTTTAATTTATTTTCGAATGTGCCTATGTGCTGTGTCTCAGTCCAGCTCTGTCCAGCGATTGATAGGATTTCAGCCACTTCTATCTGCCAGTGGTACATGCAGGGCCCGATCCTTCCATCATAATTCTTCTCCCTGCCTCCTCTTCTTTCTCAGGTTTCTGATGCCTGAGGTATTCACTAAGTACATGATCAGTTGTGGCTGTCTTTCTGATGTATTCATGGTTCTTTATTGTTTTTTCCTGAATTTTTTTTTTGCTTTTATTTTTTGTGGCACTCGGGCCTCTACAGCCGAAGGTTTTGTTGTCTTGATGTCAGTGGCGTCACCTCCTTTGGCCAGCTGATTATACCAACCGGCAGGGTGTAGGCGGTGATTACCTGGATCTTTTTCTCCCCATTCAGCTGACTCCTCAGCACCTACCTTCTCTCTGCAGGTATTTGCTGGTTGCGGTTTTCCTAGTGGCTTCTTCATGGTTTCCATTTGCCTGTGGGATTCCAAAGTACTTGTAGCCGTCCTCAATGTCTGCCTTCTGCTAGTGCAATCCCCACAGTTCTGACTACCTTCCCTCTCTGCTTCTCCGAATGACATTTAGCTGTTGTTGCTTTATATCCTCATGGTGTGGATGAGTGAATCGATGTCTCGTTCACCCCTGGCATACAACTTGATGTCATCCATTTAGAGGAATTGGCTAACAGTTGCTCCATTCCACTGTCAGTATCCATATTCAATCTTGTTAAAGGTATGGGTGATGGGTTTCATGCCTATGAAGAACAGCAGTTGGGACAGAGCATCTCCTTGGTACTTGATGGTGACTTGTTCAGTTGTCTTGAATTTGGCCTATAGGTTATAGCATTGTTGTTCAAATTACAAGGACATGGATGTGAACAGCTGTCTCCCTCAGGATAACCCTGGTTTGGGCCGTACAGTTTTATACTACAACAATAACAAGTACTATTATGGGTATCTTCTTCCGGAAGCAACGTGGCAGTCCTGTTGTCTCCTTATGAGTCTTCACTCTGTCCCCACCTCCTATCTGCTCCTTTTTCCTGGAATCACAAAGACAGACACAAAAACACCTCCCTGCCTAGCGCTGATCATTTTAATATTACTGATTCTACATGTCTAGTTCAGGACATTCTGTTCAGACTCCCTTCGGTCCAGAGAATATCCTTCTAACATTATCAAGTGTGATGTGTAAGCATGTTGCAAAACCCTCTGCGCTAAGTCAACTCTTCAATATTTCAGTCCAGACATGCCGCTGGATGAAGCTTTTGACCTTCAAACATGGAGCGCTAACTTGTTTATGAGCACACTGCATTGTGTATATAAAAACAATAAAACCAGCTTTGTTTAATCATTTTAAACCCTAACACTCTTTCTTTTTTACCAATTCCTTATGTGCCTGATCCTCTTAGCTGCTATGCGGCCTGACAGGAGCTTCCGTGTTGTGCTTTGGCAGGTTATCATTCCCTTCTGGGGATCCTTGGGGATCAGGACTGTCTGGCCTTCTGTCCTATTCTGGGTGTTTCTTATCTATTAGCAGCTAGTTCATTTGTACTGGAAGCTGCTTATGGAGTGCAGTTAGCTTCTTTAGCCAATAGGTGTGAATATATGACACGTGAAGGTCTGCCACTGTGACGGTTACTGGATCCTGTTCAAGGTGGTGCTGTGGTCCTAGCTTCCCTATCTACTGAGCATTGTTGTTATGAGCCCCATCCTTGATAATACTAATATTAATAATAATTAATAATAATCATTATTAATAAATTGATTTGTATAGCACTTTTTAAAAGATAGGCTTGCAAAGTGCTTCACATTTTGAATAAAAGTCACACACTGCAGATAAGTATGCATGTTAAAACATACTGTCACACCTTCATTTCAGCCTACAGGCAATTATGGTCTATCCTTCAAACTCCACCATTAACCACCGTTACCTTCACCCTCCACATCTTGTCGAGCTCTTCTCTGAGCCCTTGGTATTCCTCAAGCTTCTCGTGTTCCCTCTTTCTGATGTTGCTGTCATTGATGCCGCTACATCTATCACTACAGCCGTCTTCTTCTGTTTGTCTACCACCACTGTGTCTGGTTGGTTAGCCACCATCATTTTGTCCGTCTGTATCTGGAAGTCCCACAGGATCTTAGCTCGGTCATTCTCCACCACCCAGTCTCCCAGTTTGACCTTGGGACTTCCAGGCCATATTCGGCACAGATGTTTCTGTACACTATGCCGGCCACTTGGTTATGGCATTCCATGTATGCCCTGCCTGCTAGCATCTTGCACCCTGCTGTTATGTGCTGGATTGTCTCAGGGGCATCTTTACACAGCCTGCACCTGGGGTCTTGCCTGGTGTGATAGACCCCAGCCTCTATGGATCTTGTGCTCAAAGCTTGTTCCTGTGCTGCCATGATCAGTGCCTCTGTGCTGTCTTTCAGTCCAGCTTTGTCCAGCCTCTGATAGGATTTCTGGATGTCAGCCACCTCTGCTATCTGCCAGTGGTACATACCGTGCAGGGGCCTGTCCTTCCATGATGGTGCCTCCTCTTCCTCCTCATTCTTGGGTTTCTGCAGCCTGAGGTATTCACTGAGCACACGGTCGGTTGGGGCCATCTTCCGGATGTATTCGTGGATGTTTGTTGTCTCATCCTGGACTGTGGTGCTGACACTCACCAGTCCCTGGCCTCCTTCCTTAAACTTAGCGTACAGCCTCAGGGTGCTGGACTTGGGGTGAAACCCTCCATGCATGGTAAGGAGCTTCCTTGTCTTGATGTCAGTGGCTTCTATCTCCTCCTTTGGCCAGCTCATTATCCCAGCAGTGGAGCAGTGTGATATGACCAAAAATATTTATCACGAAATACATTTGAAAATTTACGATAACGATATAACTGATGATATAATTGGCACTAGACAAAACACTTTACATCTCCACAACTTTATTAGTGCAAAAAAAAAAATCAATGTATTTTCACTTAAACAAGCAGCTGTTTTTTATGTGCATTAAAGTTATATAAAAATTTAACAGTGCAAATGCAAATTCCTTACTGACAGTTTAACCAAAAGGCATTTCCAGTGGAAATTGGCCGACATATCCTCAGCATAACCGTTTATAATGTCTACAAAACTTAAAAAGAGGTTATACACACACAATACGGTAATATTATGTTGAAGCACAGTACGCATCACTCCGCGAGGCTCCTGCCTATGATAGCTGTAATGCTCCGACAATCCATCAAGCGGTGTGGATTCATAGCTTAACAAAGTTGTACTACAACATTTGACAGATTTTCGAGCGCCGTGTACCATATAAAATTGTCATGATCCTGGGTCTTTTTGACCCAGCGTTTTGTGTTTTCTCTTCGCGATTTTGGTTCTGTTCTCTAATTGGTGTTTACCCTGTTCCCCCCGTGTGTTCCTGTTTTATTGTGAAGGTCTGCGTCTTATGTGAGTGTTTTCAGTTTGCCTCCCTGGTCTCGTCATGTTAATCACTCCCAGCTGTGTCTCCCACCTGTGTGTAATCTCCCTGTGTTCTGAGTGTATTTAAGTTGTATTTTCTGTCTTAGTAATCGCTGGTTCGTCTGTGTTGTTTCCCCTCGGTCTCCCCGTATGTATTTCTCCGGACCTCCCTGCATCCTCATTCTGGTTTGTCTTATTAGTTTACCCAGTTTAGGTTTCCGGTTTCATGTTTTGTCGCCACCGCTGTTTGTACTTACACCCCTGTAAATAAACACTCACCTGCACCAGAGCTGCCGCCTTTTGGGTCCTTACTACAAATCCACACGGCTTGCCCCGCAAACCGTGACAGAACGAACCAGCCACCATGGACCCAGCGGCAGTCAATCCGTCCGAGGAGCTCCAGGATGACATCGGCTACAATGTGGAGATCCTCCTCGGGCTGTGGCTGGAGAATCCTCCGTACGAGCTTCGCCGCGCCGTGGAAGGTCGGCTACAATGTCTCTTTTCCGGCCTGCCATGGCTACTGAATTCACTTCCTCCGACCATACAGGCTTTTCTCCGGCACACACCTCACCTTCTCTCAGCCACTCCTGCCTCGCTGCCCGACTCGCCGGATGTGATCTTGCCCGGCCCGTCGGAGCCGTCTGCGGGGAGGAAACGCCGATCGCGCCGCAAGCGCGCCACCCCACAGCCGGACGTTCGGGCTTCTAAATCGCCGGCTGTGGTGAGTGAGGACTCTTTTTCATTTTCAGACTGCATGACTGTTCATTCAGGGGCTGCGTTTTGTGTGGCGGATGTCAACGCGAGCTGCTTATCGCCTGTGCAGCTACCGGCAGCTCGGTTAGCTCCCTCGCAGCCACTCTCAGCTCGGTTAGCTCCCCCGCAGCCACTCTCAGCTCGGTTAGCTCCCCCGCAGCCATTCTCAGCTCAGTTAGCTCCCCCGCAGCCAGTGCTACTCTCAGCTCAGTCTCCTGTGCCTCCTTCAGCTCAGTCTCCTGTGTCCCCTTCAGCTCAGTCTCCAGTGTCCCCTTCAGTTCAGTCTCCAGTGTCCCCCTCAGTTCAGTCTCCAGTGCCACCCTCAGTTCAGTCTCCAGTGCCACCCTCAGTTCAGTCTCCAGTGCCACCCTCAGTTCAGTCTCCAGTGCCGCCTGTAGCGCAGGCCCCAGTAGCTCCAGTGCCGCCTGTAGCGCAGGCCCCAGTAGCTCCAGTGCCCCCGCTACCCGTAGCTCTGGCTCCAGCAGTACCGGTTCCACTCATTCACTCCATGCAGGGAGAAAATTTAAGGTCCAGTCAGGGAGTTTCTCGCGCTTTAGCTGCTTCAGGCACCGTTCTGCACTCCAGGGCTTCCCCAGAGGCTAGGTCTCAGTCCCCAGCTGATTCTGGACCCCTGAAGATTAAGCAGCCCTCAGAGAACAACTCCGTGTCAGTGCTGTCTGAGCAGGGCCAGTGCTCAGCACAGCACCCATTGCCTTCATGTCTGCCAGAGGACTCCATGCCTGCTGGCTTTGTGATGGCTTCTGCTGGAGGGTCCAAGGGGCCCGTCCAGCCTTCATCTCGTGTCTCCGCTGGAGGGTCCGAGGGACCGCTCCGGCCTTTGTTTCCTGTTTCCGCTGGAGGGTCCGAGGGACCGCTCCGGCCTTTGTTTCCTGTTTCCGCTGGAGGGTCCGAGGGACCGCTCCGGCCGTTGTCTCCAGTCTCCGCTGGGGGGCCCGAGGAGCCCGTTCAGCCACCTGTCTCAGCTGGAGGGCCCGAGGAGCCCGTCCAGCCACCTGCTGCAGCTTCATCATCATCCTCGCCGGCTGCAGCATCATCATCATCCTCGCCGGCTGCAGCATCATCATCATCCTCGCCGGCTGCAGCATCATCATCATCCTCGCCGGCTGCAGCATCATCATCAGCCTCGTCTGGTCCAGCCTCATCATCAGCCTCGTCTGGTCCAGCCTCAGAGCCTTCAGCCTCGTCTGGTCCAGCCTCAGAGCCTTCAGCCTCGTCTGGTCCCCCCGAACTGTTTGGACTCCTGTGCTGTCGGCCCCCTGGCCGGCCCCCTGAACTGTTTTGGACTCCTGTGCTGTCGGCCCCCTGGACTCTTCTGTTTTGGGCTCTGTTTTTTCCTGTGTTCTGGTGTGCTTCGTTTCTTTTGGTTTTGGGCTCGTTTTTTGTTTTAGTCTTTTGGCCTTCTGGTGCTCCGGTTTTGTTTTGCTTCGAGCCCTCCTTCCTGGGCCCCTGCCGCCCGCCCTGGTCGGGTTGTTTTCTGTTTTTTTCTGGCTGTTTTGTTTCTTGTTGGGCTGTCTGGAGCCAGCCTTTGAGGGGGGGGGTACTGTCATGATCCTGGGTCCTTTTGACCCAGCGTTTTGTGTTTTCTCTTCGCGATTTTGGTTCTGTTCTCTAATTGGTGTTTACCCTGTTCCCCCCGTGTGTTCCTGTTTTATTGTGAAGGTCTGCGTCTTATGTGAGTGTTTTCAGTTTGCCTCCCTGGTCTCGTCATGTTAATCACTCCCAGCTGTGTCTCCCACCTGTGTGTAATCTCCCTGTGTTCTGAGTGTATTTAAGTTGTATTTTCTGTCTTAGTAATCGCTGGTTCGTCTGTGTTGTTTCCCCTCGGTCTCCCCGTATGTATTTCTCCGGACCTCCCTGCATCCTCATTCTGGTTTGTCTTATTAGTTTACCCAGTTTAGGTTTCCGGTTTCATGTTTTGTCGCCACCGCTGTTTGTACTTACACCCCTGTAAATAAACACTCACCTGCACCAGAGCTGCCGCCTTTTGGGTCCTTACTACAAATCCACACGGCTTGCCCCGCAAACCGTGACAAAAATCATTTCAAGGTCAGTAAACACAACCAGAATTCATGCATACATTCATACATTCATACATAAGGCACATGGGATTATAAGGGGCACCAGTTCCACACCACTGAAGTTGCAGCATTTTTACAAACCAATTCTGGTTTATCCGTTTCAACCATCCGCCTTTGCCCTTCTCATTCTGTGTCGCCGCCACGCTTTTTCCACCATGTGCGTATGAAAACAAAGGCACTGCGCATGCACGTTTTACCCACATTCTATCGCGATATTTCATTTTCTTATCGTTGCCCAACATTATACCGGTATTACCGTGAACGGTATGATATGGCCCAGCCCTACCTA
The DNA here is from genome assembly GCF_965226115.1 of Aulonocara stuartgranti. Taxonomy (NCBI): domain Eukaryota; kingdom Metazoa; phylum Chordata; class Actinopteri; order Cichliformes; family Cichlidae; genus Aulonocara; species Aulonocara stuartgranti. Next base: position 38,339,742 of record NC_138944.1, read on the forward strand.
GCAGGGTACCTGATCACGGGCAGGGCGTAGGTGTTGATAGCCCGGATCTTGTTCTTACCATTCAGCTGACTTCTCAGGACTTGCCTGACCCTCTGCAGGTATTTGGTGGTTGCAGCTTTTCTAGCGACCTCTTCATGGTTCCCATTTACCTGTGAGATCCCCAGGTACTTGTAGCTGTCCTCTATGTCTGCAATGTTGCATTCTGGTAGTTTGATCCCCTCAGTTCTGACTACCTTCTCTCTCTTTGTTATCATCCAACTGTATTTCTCCAGTCTAGTCTTGCAGTCTCGGCTGATTGTTCTGTCTACCAGTATCTGGTGTTTTGCACCTCTGGTATTCTTGCCAATCCCTTTCTGTGCCCCACTCATTGGGCTATTCATCTTAGCCGCTATGATGCCTGACAGGAGCTTCCACATGGTGCTGAGGCAGGTTATTGGTCCGTAGTTGGAGGGGACCTGGGGGTCCTTGAGAATCAGGACTGTCCGGCCTTTGGTTAGCCATTCTGGGTGTCTCTCGTCAACTAGTAGCTGGTTCATTTGTGCTGCCAGCCACTCGTGGACTGCAGTCAGCTTCTTTAGCCAGTAGGCGTGAACCATGTCAGTTCCTGGTGCTGTCCAGCTCTTCACACTGGAGACCCTTTCTTGGATGCCTGCCACGGTGATGATTATGGACCCTGTTGAGGGAGTTTACTGTGGTCTGCCCTCAGATCCACTTGCCACTGAGCATTACCATTATGGGTTGCGTCCTTCTTCCATATGCTCTTCCAGTATTGTTCCCTCTCCAGCCTTGGTGGTGCTGTTCTCATAGGCTACGTTCACACTGCAGGTCTTAATGCTCAATTCAGATTTTTTGATCAAATCCAATTTTTTTGTCTGCTTGTTCACACTACAAATAAAATGTGACAGCAAACGCACTCTAGTGTGAACACTCAAAGTGGCCCGCATGCGCAAAAGAAGATGTCACACACAACGCGCTCTGTTTAGACCCAGAGCAAACAGTATTGTTTGACTGATGGCCCTTAATATAAAGACTTCGGACTTTACGTTTCCCAATTTTTGCTTTAAGTTTTTTTCTTATTTACATAATAATGTAGATAACTTAATAATGATCCTTATTGCTGTTTTAGAGAGGAGCGGTGCTTCAAAGGATAGTTGCAGATTTCTGTCAGAATCTGCAGATTATACAGTACAAATAAAATGTTCACGTTTTCTTCCCATCAGTTTCACTAACATCTACACTGGATGGCCAGGAAGCGTTCACGATGTCTTCTCGGGCGCTTCTCCGGCGCTGATAATTGGCGTCTGTCTTGTGTCAGTGACGTAAAAGACAGATTCAATGCGACATGACCGTTCAAACAGCAGTCGCTTTCTAAAACATCGGATATGTATCGGATTCAGTACCACATACGAAAGTGACCCAGATCGGATTTGAAAATATCGGATTTGTGCTGTTCACACTGTCATACCATGATCAGATATGGGTCACATAGGGTCAAAAAAATTGGATTTGATGCGCTTTCGCCTGCAGTGTGAACGTAGCTATATTGTTCCCCTGCCACTGAGAGTACACCTTAGCTGGTTCTGTGGAGAACAGCTGGTTTATTCTCCTACCTTCGATCTCTCTAGTGTACCTCTTCAAGCGGCTGGCCAAGGCTGTGAGTTGTTTCCAAGGCCTCAGGTATGGACAGCTTGCTGTACTTCTTAGGCACCTTCTTTGTCTCACCTTTCTGCAGCTCTGATAGTTGGCTAACCTTCCGCCGTACACATATATATATATATATATATATATATATATATATATATATATATATTAGGGGTGCAACGATATTCGTATCGATATTGAACCGTTCGATACAGTGCTTTCGGTTCGGTACGCATATGTATCGAACAATACAACATTTGTAATTTATTTTATCAACTTTCCTTCTGACGATGCTGTCTGTGTTGAGCGCTCAGTGAATCTGTGTTCGACTACTCCGCCTAGGCTGCACTGTCGAGCGCAGATCCACTGAGCGCTCAACACAGACAGCATAGTCAGAAGGAAGAGCGCAGGGCAAGCTAGCGAGACAGAAGTTAAGCTCTCCTTGCAACAGGCATTGAACCTCATTCAGATCTGGCGTTTGGAATTATTTTGGTTTTCATGTGACGTATGACCCTGAAGGTAAGCGAGTCATGGACTAAAGTAAAACAGTATGTTGGATGTGCCATGCAATGCTCAATTACATTGGTGTGAACTAGTGTGTTAGAGCAGTTAGCTCGTTAACGTGTTGGCCGTCTAGCCCCATGCACGGAGCGATCGGCGGTAGCTCGTTAACGGAGATTTGCCGTGTTGTGGCGTTAAGGTCATTTCAACGAGATTAACCTGAAAGCACTAGTGGGAACACAACGAATATGACTGCACATTTACGCCGACATCATCCTAGTGCAAAGACAAAAACAACAAGCATGCTACTAACTTTAGCCGAGTCATTTAGACAGCTGTTAGCACATGATTTTGCATTCTTTCAGAAATGTAGCTGGGTAATTATGTCATTGGCATCGGTGAGCCACTGTCAATATGTGACATATTGAAGTCGCGTTTGAATTTGCGCTTGTTTTTTTGCTTTCACTTTGCAATCGTGCGAACTGTGTATAGAGAGCGACAGCACTGATCTGTGAGTGATGATAATTTGTGCACCAATTCCTCTGACATCGTCTTATTAATCGTTAGCTTACTATGCAAACATGACAAGTGAAATCTCCCGCAGCAAGCTTAAACATGTGAGAGGTTGATCGCGCAGAGAATCGCTGAGCTTATGTGAGTGCGTGTGTAAAAGCATTTCAGTTCTGCTGAGCCAAATAAGACAGGTCGGGGTGAAGAAGTGACAGCCAAAGAAAAGCTTACCACAAAACGGAGAAGTTATGACAAATCAGACTATAAGGCAAAAAGAAAGTGCAGCTTTATGGTTTCATGGACAAAAGAATTTCTGTGGCTGCAATATGATGAGCTAAATAACCAGGGCTGCACATAAGTGGTCCGCAGGTGCGCATTCGCTGTCAAAATAAAAAACACGCACAAGGGTTAGGGTTAAATTTAAAAACTGTACTTTTGAGTTAAAATATATATTTATAATTTTAATAAATGACAAATTAAAAAGGCATGAACATTTTTTTGTATCGAAAAAATATCGAACCGTGACACCAAAGTATCGAACCGAACCGAACCGTGAATTTTGTGTATTGTTGCACCCCTAATATATATATATAAACACCCAGCACGCCCCTGCGGGCGGTTTATCCTTCAAGCTCGGGTCCTCTACCAGAGGCCTGGGAGCTTGAGGGTCCTGCGCAGTATCTTAGCTGTTCCCAGGACTGCGCTCTTCTGGACAGAGATCTCCGATGTTGTTCCCGGGATCTGCTGGAGCCACTCGCCTAGCTTGGGAGTCACCGCACCTAGTGCTCCAATTACCACGGGGACCACCGTTACCTTCACCCTCCACATCCTCTCGAGCTCTTCTCTGAGCCCTTGGTATTTCTCCAGCTTCTCGTGTTCCTTCTTCCTGATATTGCTGTCATTCGGAACCGCTACATCGATCACTACGACCGTCTTCTTCTGTTTGTCTACCACCACTATGTCCGGTTGGTTAGCCACCACCATTTTATCCGTCTGTATCTGGAAGTCCCACAGGATCTTAGCTCGGTCATTCTCCACCACCCTTGGGGGCATCTCCCATTTTGACCTCGGGACTTCCAGATTATACTCGGCACAGATGTTCCTGTACACTATGCCGGCCACTTGGTTATGGCGTTCCATGTATGCCTTGCCTGCTAGCATCTTGCACCCTGCTGTTATGTGCTGGATTGTCTCTGGGGCATCTTTACACAGCCTGCACCTGGGGTCTTGCCTGGTGTGATAGACCCCAGCCTCTATGGATCTTGTGCTCAGAGCTTGTTCTTGTGCTGCCATGATTAGTGCCTCTGTGCTGTCTTTCAGTCCAGCTGTGTCCAGCCACTGGTAGGATTTCTGGATATCAGCCACCTCCTCTATCTGCCGGTGGTACATACCGTGCAGGGGCCTGTCCTTCCATGATGGTTCCTCGTCTCCCTCCTCTTTCTTGGGTTTCTGCTGCCTGAGGTATTCACTGAGCACTCGGTCAGTTGGGGCCATCTTCCGGATGTATTCGTGGATGTTCGTTGTCTCATCCTGGACTGTGGTGCTGACACTCACCAGTCCCCGGCCCCCTTCCTTGCGCTTAGCGTACAGCCTCAGGGTGCTGGACTTGGGGTGAAACCCTCCATGCATGGTAAGGAGCTTTCTTGTCTTTATGTCAGTGGCTTCTATCTCCTCCTTTGGCCAGCCTATTACCCCAGCAGGGTACCTGATCACGGGCAGGGCGTACGTTTTGATGGGCCGGATCTTGTTCTTACCATTCAGCTGACTCCTCAGGACTTGCCTGACCCTCTGCAGGTACTTGGTGGTTGCAGCTTTTCTAGCGGCCTCTTCATGGTTCCCATTCACCTGCGGGATCCCCAGGTACTTGTAGCTGTCCTCTATGTCTGTAATGTTGCCTTCTGGTAGTTCAATCCCCTCACTTCTGACTAACTTCCGTCTCTTTGTTACCATCCGACTACACTTCTCCAGTCCGAATGACATTCCAATGTCATTGCTGTATAGCCTGGTAGTGTGGATCAGTGAATCGATGTCTCGTTCACTCTTGGCATACAGCTTGATGTCATCCATGTACAGGAGGTGGCTGACAACTGCTCCGTTCCGTAGTCGGTATCCGTAGCCAGTCTTGTTAATGATCTCACTGAGGGGGTTCAGGCCTATGCAGAACAGCAGTGGGGACAGAGCATCTCCTTGGTAGATCCCGCACTTGATGGTGACTTGTGCTATGGGCTTGGAGTTGGCCTCTAGTGTTGTACGCCACATCCTCATTGAGTTCCTGATGAAGGCTCTTAGGGTCCCATTGATCTTGTACAATTCTAAGCATTCCAGTATCCAGCTGTGGGGCATTGAGTCATAGGCCTTCTTGTAATCAATCCAGGCAGTGCACAGGTTGGTCAGTCTGGTCTTGCAGTCTCGGCTGACTGTTCTGTCTACCAGTAGCTGGTGTTTTGCGCCTCTGGTATTCTTGCCAATCCCTTTCTGTGTCCCGCTCATGTATTGACCCATGTGCCTGTTCATCTTAGCCAATATGATGCCTGACAGGAGCTTCCATGTAGTACTGAGGCAGGTTATTGGTCGGTAGTTGGAGGGGACCGGTCCCTTCTTGGGGTCCTTGGGGATCAGGACCGTCCGACCTTCGGTTAGCCATTCCGGGTGTCTCTCGTTAACTAGCAGCTGGTTCATTTGTGCTGCCAGACGCTCGTGGAGTGCAGTCAGCTTCTTTAGTCAGTAGGCGTGAACTCCACCAACTCTTCATACTGGAGACCCTTTCTTGGATATCTGCCACTGTGATGGTTACTGGACCCTGTTCAGGGAGGTCGCTGTGGTCTGCCCTCAGATCCACTAGCCACTGAGCATTGCCGTTATGGGTTGCGTCCTTCTCCCATATGCTCTTCCAGTATTGCTCCGTCTCCAGCCTTGGTGGTGCTGTTCTCTTATTATTATTGTTCCCTTGCCACTGAGAGTACACCTTTGCTGTATGTATATATATATATATATATATATATATATATATATATATATATATGTATATATATATATATGTATATATATATATATGTATATGTATGTATATGTATATGTATATATATATATATGTATATGTATATATATATATATATGTATATGTATATATATATATATATATATATATATATATATATATATATATATATATATATATATATGTATATGTGTGTGTGTGTATGTATATATGCACATTCAATTCAATTTTGTTATCTACAAATTTGTAGATATGATTTTCTCAAGTCAGACATTTGAGTTTGATTAGTTGGCATGATTTATATGTCAAGCGTTGAAATAAAAAGATTCCTTAATATATAGAGAACCCTAAAAACCTTTCAATTTTCTCTCCTTTCTTGTCTCTATTTCTCTTTTCTGTGCCTCACTCCTTTTTACTTTTGTTATAAAGGTGATGCTGAACAGTCCTAAACGGATCGAAGAGGAGAAAGCCAAAATGGCCACAAAAGAAAAAGCTTTGAAGGAGAAAGAAGGAAAGAAGCCTTTAACTAAACCTAACAACACCATCAATGGCACTGGTGGAACACCAATGCACGTCAACACTCTGCAGGTGATCACAACTTGGGTAACTGACTTCTAAAATCTGTAACTATAGTGTATTTTACATTGTTTGTCATAAGTGCACATCTATCCTTAAAAATCAATACAAGAAAAAAAGAAAATTTTTGAGTCTAATAAAGAAAAATATGTGCAGGTCAATACTTAAATTGTCTAATGCATATAAAGGAAATGGCAGGTCAAGATCACCTCAGGCTTCATGCATGCAGCAGTGAGTGAAAAGAATACTAAAAGTATGGATGTGCACAAAAAGCAAAAAATGATCCAGGAATTTTTTTGATTTATAAAGCAATACATGAGCATATATATATATATATATATATATATATATATATATATATATATATATATATATATATATATATACATATATATATATATATATAGCGATTAGACATCATAGGATAACTGGATATACCACACTAATGAGAATGCATGGTTACTTTGTAACCCTGGGATTCAGAGTAAAAGACTACAGTGGCTTGCAAAAGTATTCGGCCCCCTTGAACTTCTCCACATTTTGTCACATTACAGCCACAAATATGAATCAATTTTACTGGAATTCCACATGAAAGACCAACACAAAGTGGTGCACACGTGAGAAGTGGAAGATTTTTTACAAATAAATAACTGAAAAGTGGGGTGTGCGTAATTATTCAGCCCCCTTTGGTCTGAGTGCAGACAGTTGCCCATAGACATTGCCTGATGAGTGCTAATGACTAAATAGAGTGCACCTCTGTGTAATCTACTGTCAGTACAAATACAGCTGCTCTGTGACAGCCTCAGAGGTTGTCTAAGAAAATACTGGGAGCAACAACACTATGAAGTCCAAAGAACACACCAGACGGGTCAGGGATAAAGTTATTGAGAAATTTAAAGCAGGCTTAGGCTACAAAAAGATTTCCGAAGACTTGAACATCCCACGGAGCACTGTTCAAGCGATCATTCAGAAATGGAAGGAGTATGGCACAACTGTAAACCTACCAAGACAAGGCCATCCACCTAAACTCACAGGCCGAACAAGGAGAGGGCTGATCAGAAATGCAGCCAAGAGGCCCATGGTGACTCTAGACGAGCTGCAGAGATCTACAGCTCAGGTGGGGGAATCTGTCCATAGGACAACTATTAGTCGTGCACTGCACAAAGTTGGCCTTTATTGAAGACTGGCAAGAACAAAGCCATTGTTAACAGAAAACCATAAGAAGTCCCATTTGCAGTTTGCCACAAGTCATGTGGAGGACACAGCAAACATGTGGAAGAAGGTGCTCTGGTCAGATGAGACCAAAATGGAACTTTTTGGCTAAAATGCAAAACGCTATGTGTGGCGGAAAACTAACACTGCACATCACTCTGAACGCATCATCCCCAGAGCACACCCTTGGCTAGGCAAGGGTCTGCCCAAGACCCCACGTTAAGCAAACAAGAGCTTTTCCATCTTCCTAATTGTCTGAATGCACCTGCTATACACTGTGAAGACCCAGGGAGCAGCCTAGCATAGAGCTACGTTATGGTCCGACCCAAGAGGGAAGTAACCACAGCCCGAGCTAAATGGGAATAGGCTAAAGCCCACCAAGAACCAGGTTCCATGGGGGAACTGGGCATCCAGGTCTACAAGTTGAAAGTCACTGGGAACCGCTAAGAAACGTCAAGATTAGGATGGAGTCAGTCCCATAAGTGCTGGGGGACCAATACGAACTGCCTTGATTGCTGCCACCACACCTCCCATTGTAACTGTAACTGCAGACTTGCCCACATCCAGCTGGGATTGCAGGAACCGCAGAGTGGTGTAAAATATGGCCTCGTGGGGGTCCAACTGGTGGACGGCACACCAGGAGGCAACAGTCTTCAGTAGTAGGAGTAGGCAGCTCTAGTGGATGGTGCACAAAACTCCTGCAGAGTTTGCACCACTGGCTCAGGCAGCCCTAGGGCACAGAGCCTCTCTCTCTAAAGGGTCGGGCCATCTGCCTGAGCCCTGCAGGGAAGAGATGGATGGTCCTGCTCTTATGAGACTGGAGGTCCTTTTGGACAGGAAGCACCCATGCGGTCCAGTTCAGGAGCGGTGGGATTGCTGAAAACCATGGCATGTGAGGCCAAGAGGAGCCACCAGGATCCACTTCCTCTCTTCGTTCTGGACCTTTTTTCTGATATTTTTCTGAGTACATAAACCACTGACCGCAGACAATACCCCAGTAAGGTCCCCAATGCCACAGCAAGGTTTCACTGAGCGTGTCATGACCCCTTGACCAATGTGCCAATAAGCCTGGATGCCCTCCCAATATTGTGGCCCAACTCTGTTCTCTGGGAACTAGCTACTGGCTAAATACAAGACAAGTTGTATTTATCAGGGGAGAAGCACAGTCTCCAGTCAACGGCTCCCCTGGAGCTAGGGCTAGAGAGGAGCTGCTAAGAGGCTAATCTGAAATAAGCCACAATCAGGGGGAGGTAGAGACACCTACCTAGGCCCTGCTCCCCCCTCACACGTGAGGCAGCCACTTTCCCAACTGCCCTAGGCATATCAGAAAGTGGAGGGCCAGTGCACTTTTCCCCAAAAAACAAGAATGGGTCTCTCCAGTTTATGCAGGCAAGACAGAACAGTCTATGAATGACTGAGGACTTTCTCTGGCCAGCATAGCATGCTTGCTTATCGCTTAAAGGCAGCACATAATAGCAGAAATAGCACTTAATGTCTAACTTCACGGCACCATGAGGAATACACTGAGCTCTCTCTGCAGCCTGGAGACAAAACTCTCACTTGCTGGTCTGACAGTTTTAGACCTGAACCCGTGAGACCACAGGAAATACGCCAGAAGGATTACAGCAGGACACAGCGACACTGAGTGGGCAACTCATTAGACTGCGATAAATAGACTAGAGATAACTTCAGTCCAGCACTTGACCAGTATGCATTGCCAATTTCCATTTTGAAAATGTTCCTTTTGATGGATCAGATTTTCTGTAGTAGTGCACAAATTCTCCTCTTAAGTTTGTTGTAATAAATCCCAACTTACTTGGGAAGTGGTATATGCCTCTTCAGGTCTGGTTTTCTATGTCTATGTTTATTCATGAGACCCCTGGTCTTATTTCTCGAACGCTGTTTTTGAAAACTGTTTTCACACATGAATTATGGACACCTGGAGGAGAATCTGGACATGAACATTGTCTTAAGCCAAGTTTTGTCACTTGCTGCATATGCGTAACAGAGCATTCTATGCATTTAATGCATTCTCACTACTGCAAACGTTCTATTTGGTTTTAATAAAAGGTGGTGATTGCTCTATTTTCGCATTAGCTCATTCAGATATTATATGGACTCTATATATGGGAATTGATTAATTGTTGTCTAAGCCAACCAATTTGATTCTCATTCAAATGTTTAGAAAAGTTAAAGACTGTGCTACATGTGTGAAAATAGCTGAAAGGCTCCATGTAACACCCTAGAGGGAAATTTCATTTCAAATCATCAAATTTTTAGAACATTTTAATTCATTAATTCAAACAATGCCAGAGATTTCAGTGTGCAACAAAATGGCCTGAAACTGGCCATTTTTCAAAGAAAAAAAATATCTTGATAAGTATTTTGAAATATAAAGATAAAACCCCACCGCACTCATTATATATGTTATGTATGTGTCATAAATTTTTTATGCAAATGAGAGACTATTTAGCAAAAGGCCTGTCTCTGTTTGAGATGGAATGACTTAATAGCAATATCTGTTTTATAAGAGCAAAAAGAAATCTATTAATGTTGTTCAGTCAGCATGTGTCTTTTACCAGGTCGTTGAAACCCGCTGTAAGAAAGTTTGCACTTCGAAGTCTGACCTTCGCTCCAGTGACTTCAGCATCGTGGGATCTTTACCTCGAGACTTTGAACTTTCTAACTTTGACTGTTATGGTAAACCAGTTGAAGTTACAGGGGCCCTCAAATCCCAAAACAAAGCCAACAAGAAACCACCACCACCTAAACCTGTCATACCGGCAGCTGCTAAGCGCATTGATCTTTATGCAAGAGCCCTTTTTCCCTTCTCTTTCCTCTTCTTCAATGTTGTCTACTGGTCAATCTATCTGTAAGAGGAAGAAGAAGAAAGTGATTTGTATCTTGGGTACAGAGCGGACAGTGCTGACATTAAAAGTACACTTTTCTTTGATAAATCATATAGTAAATTTATATATAGGTCATTCCATTAAAAAAAAATCTGTTTAATCAGATAAAAGTTCCCACCTTACTCTGTCAGAAACAGCTTTCATGTACAATATTTTTAGTATTTTCAAGGAAGCAATGAATAATATTACCTTCATCCTGTCAATATTTTCCAAGGTACATGGATGCTTGAAATTTCATTTGTAAGTGTCAACTCAACCTATGGGTTAGATATCGGGTTAAAGCAAGTTATATCATGGAAGGTCTCCTTTTTACCTACATTTTCAACCTGTTCACATCTGCTATACAGGTATACAACACAAAAACTGGTGGGTTGTTTGTTTGTTTGGTTTTTTTAACAATGGATATGTGCCATAAAACAAGCTATTGCAGAAATCCACCATATGTGATGAAATTAGAAATGACTGCAACTAGAACATGTTTCCAACAAACTAACAGTAATCTCTGAGCAGTCTTACTCGTTCAGCAGTGTTGATGCTCCAAGGAAACCATGCCTATCACAGCTTTATTCCAGTCGATCAAAACAGACTGGAAACTGTCAGTTTGTCTGGTGTCAAAAATACAACCATTATGAAGGCTGGATTTATTATTGCCAGAAGTTCCTACACAAGATTGCATGTCGTTGCTAACTAACAACTCTTTTTTTCTGTTTAGAGCCATGTTTGCAAAGCTGCAAAAACCAGTGTGGTTCCCGGGTATAACTGCAAATTTTCACAAATATAAAACTTAGCGTCCTATTGCTTGAGTTCCCTTAAAGCCTGTATATTAAGTAGGCACTGCATGTTTGTCTTTGTGTAATACAGGACATTGTGCTAGTTATAACCTAAATTATGCAGTTTAAAATATAACTGTATCCTGTGCATTAGAAATAAATGCTTTTTATTGAGGGTAACATTACTGGTCACACTTCATGCTAAAGGTATAGTATTCTAGAGTGGCCAATGTGGATGAGAATCGAGAAAAAGAAGGTTCTCTACAAGAACCGGTTCCTAGTAGTCCAATTCCTTGGAATTGTTAGTCTGCCTGCCTGTCAATCCCGCTTATCAGTTCTGGCATGTATTCTACAATTAGCTGATTTCAGTTATGGAGGAGCAAATTGTAGGGCAGTTTCCAGCGTGGATACGAACATAATTTTTATTTTTATTGCAAAAAAAGGAAGTGCAAACTGCATCCAGGACAGAACAGGTTGTTGCTAATATAACAGCATGCAAATGCTAAGCTATCCAAGATCCCAGAGCGATGCTAAGCTGAGTGAATGCTGATCCCAGCCCATGGCTGAGCCATCACTTGTGAGCTGCCGTGAAGCCAGCTGCCACTGAACTTCATCCAGTAACAAACAGATGAGCAGTTAGGCTGCAGGCTTCGTTTCTACCTGTTTTTATTTATATATTTATATTTATTTATATATTTATATAGCCCAAAATCACAACAATCTGTTCATGTTTCTGAAGTAGAATCAACATGGAGATCACTTAAAAGTCTCTTTGTGCTTGTTTTCATTTTTTTTGTGCTGTAGGCTTTGTGTTCATACCTAAATACTAAGAGAAATATTATATGTGTCCTCATTAGGGCAGGGATTTGTGTTGATGTGTGGGACTGTAAATTCAGGTTTATATTGGCAAATGGTAATTATGAGACAATATGTTTTCGTTCATTTGACCGAGAAATGCAGTTATAATGTAACAAATAGTGTAACAAAGTACTTCCTCCTCCTTTTGAGTAATGACCCCTGATCGTAACAAAGAGTGGAAATACCTCCAACATCCACAAATATTTGACCCACCGGATGTAATTAATTTGCATGAAAGTAATGTCTTTGACATGGTGCTTAGAGATGTTGGTGACTCTGAAAATGAGAATGGATACGGGAATCGAATCGATAAGTGAAATCAATCATGAAATCCCATCCCTAGTGGCGAATAATAAATAAAATAAATTCCATGATGAAAATATAATCCAAAGGGAATAAAAAATGTAAAAATATTCTTCTGCAATTTCCCTGTTGTTTCAAGTTTGACAGTAGAAGCATGATTAAATTTATTTATATTATAACAGTCTTAATTTAGACATTTTATTGGCACCATATTGAAAAAAAAGAAACGTTTTAATGTTTTTAATTAGATGCCGTGTTTTCATATTAAGGTAAAAAAAATCCAAGTCATATTAGATTCACGGCCTTTTTTTCATCACTGCGTCAGCGCAACAGAGCCAGACTGGAAGGCTGACACTTGTTACTAAGACTAATCTTTTTAGTGGTTGTGATTGTGGAAGTCCTGTGATCCTTGTGCTTTTAGATCTTACTGCAGCGTTTGATACTCTTGACCACAATATTCTTACCTCTCGTTTGGAACACCTGGTTGGCACCAAAGGTGCAGCACTGGATTGGCTTCGTTCATATTTGAGTGGCAGAACGTTTAGTGTTAAAGTTGAAAATTTGGAGTCCACCTCAGCCCCCCTTCCTTGTAGGGTGCCTCAGGGCTCAATCCTTGGCCCTCTTCTTTTTTCATTATACCTGGTCCCTTTGGGGTCTATTTTTAGAAAACACAAAATATCCTTTCACTGCTAGGCAGGCAACAGCCAAATTTATTTGCCTTTAGCACCAAATGGCCCAGGCTCCATCCAAATCCTTTTGAACGGCCTTGAAGATGTCAAAGCTTGGATGGCTCTGAACTTTTTGAATTGCAATGAGAGTAAAACGGAGGTGATTGTATTTAGACCTAATAATATTTCATGCAACCCGCTTAGAAATTGTGGTTGGCTAGGGTCTTATATCAAACAGCATGTGACAAATTTGGGAGTCATTATGGACTCAGATTTTAAATTGAACAACCATATTAGTTCTGTGTTGCAACAAAGCTTTTTCCAGTTGAGGCAAATAGCAAAGCTGAAGCCAGTTTTGTCAAAATGTGACATGGAGAAGGTAATACATGCCTTTATTTCAACATGGCTTGACTACTGTAATGCACTTTATGTTGGAGTCAGCCAAGGGTCTCTTGCACGTCTTCAGCTCATTCAAAATGCTGCTGCCCGCCTCTTGACTGGTACCCACAGGCATGAACATGTAATACCTATCCTGTCCTCTCTTCATTGACTTCCTGTTCATGACAGATTACTTTCAAAGTCCTAACGCTGGTTTATAAATGCCTTAATGGTCTTGCTCCCCCATACCTTTCCAAGTTGCTTCAGCCTTATATTCCTTCGCAGACCCTTAGATCAGCTGACCAGCTGCTGTTGGTTGTCCCAAAATCTAGGCTAAAACATAGAGGAAAACGAGCCTTTTCAATTATGGTCCCCAAGCTTTGGAATACGCTCCCTTTAAATATTAGACAGGCATCTTCGTTTCCTGTTTTTAAGTTGCTTTTGAAAACACACCTTTTTTCGATATTATGTGTATTATTATGTTTTTATGTGAGTGTCAGTGGTTTTATCTTGTGTTTTACCCTTTTGTTTCTGTTCAGCACTTTGGGCAAACCTTTCGTTTTTAAATGTGCTATATAAACAAATTGGATTTGGATTAAAATACACTGCTCAAAAGAACACGTTTTAATCAGAGTATAGCATCAAGTCACTTAAACTTCTGGGAAATGGATCTGGTCATTTAAATAGCAGCAAGGGTTTTTAATCACTATCATCTGCTTTGGTATTTATGAAAGTGAACCTGTTACCTAAAATTCCATTACCTTACATAAAATTTAACTTGGTACTGGGTACAGGGGGTAATCTACTAGTCGGACGATTGGTGTTTCGATTCCTGGCTGCACCATGTGTATGCCAAAGTGAGGAAGAAGAAACACTTCTATCATGGGAAGCTCCCAGCAGCCCAGGGCTATTGCAGTAAAACTAAGTGAGGATCAGAGTCACCTGATTCAGCCTTAACTATATGCTATATGGTAGAGAGGGTGTCTTTCTCCCAAATCCGAACTGGAAGCTGGTTCCACAGAAAAGGGGCCTGGAAAGTGAAAGGCACTGTCTCCCATTTTACTACCCTAGTAGTCAAAGGTAAACTAGCAGTCTGAAAACAAATGCTCTATTGTGGAGCCTGGGTCCTCAAGACCTTGTATGTGAGGAGCAGGATTTTGAATTCAATTTGGGATTTAACAGGGAGCCAATGAAGAGAAGCCAATGTAGTCCCTGTCAGGACTCTTGCTGCAGCACTTTGGATTAACTGAAGGCTTTTTAGGGAGTTTTCAGGACATCCTGATAGTAATGAAGCCTAGAAGTAATAAATGCATGAGCTAGCTTTTGAGCGTGACTCTAAGACAGAATCTTTCTAATTTCAGAGAGATTGCCCAATTCGAAGAAAGCAGTCCTACAAATGTTTTTAATATGTGCATTGAAGGACATATCCTGGTCAAAAACGACTCCAGTATTCCTCACAGTGTTAATGGTAGGTCCACTACTAGTGCCCTGTAATTTAATGCCATCCATAGCAAGAATCTGGTTAGATACCATATTTCTAACATTCTTTTAGGCCACAGTAGAGTAAAAGAAAATTAGAGGTCATCCAGGTCTTTACTTTTATAAGAAATTCCTGCAATCTAATTGGTGTGTGCTATCTAACTTACTACTACGGATACTGCCAAAGGCAAGCATGGATAATGTAAACAGAATTGGTGTTAGTACACAAAGTGTGGCATCCATAACTAACGACTCTCCATTTACATAAACAAATTGGAGTCTGTTAGATAGATATGATCCAAATCCCTGCAGTACAGAACTTTTAATATCTTTAGCATGCTCTAATTGCTGTAATAAAATATTATGGTGAACAGTATCAAACGCTGCACTGAGGTCTAGCAGGACAAGCACTGAGATGAGTCCACTGTCAGAGGCCATAAGAAGATCATTTGTAACCTTCACTAAAGCTGTTTCTGTGCTGTGATGAGCTCTGAAACCTGACTGAAACTCTTCAAATAAACCATTCCTCTGCAGATGATCTTGTTAAATGTTTTACAACTACTCTTTGAAGAATCTCATTAGGAACTGTCAGGAATGACAAGCGTGTGGGGCCTATATTGACTACTGAGTACCATGTTGAGTGGAAGGAACTAAATTCTGTCAAAATGAACTAGCCAGCACCATAATTTTTTTACTTCGATTTTCAGGGTGCGTTTGAATCCATATTTAGATCTGATGCATTTTCAAAGTGGTGCTTTAATTTTTTGCACAGTGTAACTATTAACTATTTGTTCTAGTGTGATCTTTTTGATACCTACATCTCACTAGAGACTTGACATTTAGGCTTATTGTCCCGTGTGCAATCCTATTACAAAACAAGGAACAATTGCTGCTGCTGAATATTTCTCTGTTATTTTTAATACACACATACATATATTGTGTTCTTTTTTTTCTTAATTTGAAAAACCGTATGCAAAATGCAAGGAGTTAATGTTACATAGCATAACATTACAGAAAAACTACTCCAAAGTTTAATTTAACAATTATTAGTTCTTATGACACCTTGCTTTTTATGAATAACTTCATGCTATCTGTACTTTGTAACATAAAGTGTAATCAGCTCAGTCAGTAACATTCCAGTATGTAAAGATATAATCATACAAAAGGAAGAAACTCTTCACTTAAAATGCCAAATAGAAAACTGTGGAGATGTGATTTAAATGAATGGGCAAGAACAGGAAAAGAATCAGAAATATTTCCATGTGGCTCTGACTCTGAATCAAATACATATATAGTAGACTGATGGCATTATGCAATATGTCAAATTTCACTAAAGATCGATGATATATCTTTTTGCTGGAGTGTTCTAACTAACTGCTAGAGTACTTTGACGTTAGATTGCACAGTTTTAAGTACCAGCTAAGCTTGACTGCCAGTTGCTAAATTGTTTGCTATGCCCTTTCTTAAAATATATATTGCCATGATATATATTTCAGAAGTACTGTCTTCCCAGCACTGCAAAGAACTTGAATCATTTTTGTGGAAGTGAATAAAAATTTCTTTTCCCCAAGAAGAGATGTGCTGTATTTGTTTTTTGCTTGTTTTTTGTTTGTTTGTTTTATTTATTTTTAAACACAAACAAAATAAACACAACGTGAAGCAGTTCACATTCTCAAAGAAAATGTACCCATGGTAACAATGGCAATAAATTCAAGAAGACAGCAAAACCATTTAGGTCCCCTAAGCCTTTTCAGCATCTTTTGTTTGTCCTTCAGTATTTTTAGTATAAGATCTGAAATTGAGCTCTCTTTACCTTATTTCTCTTTAATCTGTAGCATTTGGACTTTAGAGTGTTTTTGGCATTAGAAAACTGAGGTTAAGTAATATTTTTATTGTTAAAACAAAGCCAAATCCAAAACACTTCAGGCAGTGTGTAAAATGTAAACTACAGAATGCAGTTTAAACTGAGGAACTGGTCCATTTTAAGAAAAAATAGAGCTGCTAATCAGTCCTGGGTCTTCTTTGTCATGTTTTTTGGCTCATGATGGGCCAGATGTTTTCAGCTGCCAACAGGTCTGGAAGTAGGCAAACCAGTCCAACAACTTTTCTAATATGAAACCTTAGTGTTTTAGTGGATGCAGTATAGCGTTTAGCATTATCTTGCTGAATATCATGTATATGAATTATACATCTGAAAAAGGTGTAATCTGGATGGGCGCATATGTTATTCTAAAACTGTATATGGATTTTAGGATTGGTGGAGCCACCTACTCCCTTCTCTCAAAATAGATTACAATGTCATCTGCAAACACTATAATCCTATATTATATCCTATATTCCTGCCCAACCACATCTGTCAGGCTTTCCATCAGCAGTGCAAACATAAAGGAGCTCAGAGCAGATCACTGATGTTGTCCCACCCCCACATTGAACCCATCTGTAATTTCTCCCTCACACCTAAACACTGACTTTTTCTTTTCTTGGTACCCTAATATGTGCTTTCTCTAGACCCACAAAAATACAATGAAGCTCCTTCTGACCTTCTCTATACTTCTGCATCAACACTTTGACAGCAAACATTGCATCTGATCAGTGAGGAGCAATATAATGCCTACTGCAGCTCACTGATCATAACCTTTCTTCTTAACCCAGCTTTAACAGCTAGGTTTAAAAGTATGCTTCTTCTCCATTCTACATCCCAAATGTGTTCTGTTGGTCTGAGGTCAGGACTTCGTGCCAGTCAAATTCATTCACACCAAATCTGCTCATCCATGTCTTTATGGACCTTGCAGGTCCATGTTTGAACAGGAAGGGGCTATCTTCAAACATTTTCTGCAAAGTTGGGAGAATGAAGTTGTCCAAAATGTCTTGGTTAGAGATACTGGCCTAAATTACTGGATTGGATATCGGAGAGAAATAAAAAATGTAATCTGATCCATTAAATGTCACGAAAGCACCTCACAAAACTTGTGACATGGCGTAACTCGGCTCATAACCTTAGCATGTCGGAGCAGTATGGATCACGTGATAGAGCGGCTGTGGCGTGTGAGACCTGTCAGCGGTCTGGTTGAGCATTTGGAGCCTCGCTACCAACCCGGCATTTCATCTCCGATAAAGTTATCCCCGAGAGAAGTAAAGCAAGTGTGTAAGTTCATCTCTGAATGTTTGTAAAGTATTCCCACGTCAAGCTTAACAACCGATATATGGAGCGACTGCTTCTTCTCTCTCCCTCCCTCTCCTGCTGCTACTTCAATCATGAAACTGCTTAATGATCAGCTGATCTGCTTTTCTGTCGCGACTCCGTCTCTCTTGTTTGTTTATCGCCCACTTTGCACCAGAAAGAGGAAACCAGCGGATAAACAACAGCAGCATCTTTAACCTTGATAAGCTGTTGTTAGAATTTATTTAATATTACTTTCTACAGGGAGTGCAGAATTATTTGGCAAATGAGTATTTTGTCCACATCAACCTCTTCATGCATGTTGTCTTACTCCAAGCTGTATAGGCTCGAAAGCCTACTACCAATTAAGCATATTAGGTGATGTGCATCTCTGTAATGAGAAGGGGTGTGGTCTAATGACATCAACACCCTATATCAGGTGTGCATAATTATTAGGCAACGTCCTTTCCTTTGGCAAAATGGGTCAAAAGAAGGACTTGACAGGCTCAGAAAAGTCAAAAATAGTGAGATATCTTGCAGAGGGATGCAGCAGTCTCAAAATTGAAAAGCTTCTGAAGCGTGATCATCGAACAATCAAGCGTTTCTTTCAAAATAGTCAACAGGGTCGCAAGAAGCGTGTGGAAAAACCAAGGCGCAAAATAACTGCCCATGAACTGAGAAAAGTCAAGCGTGCAGCTGCCAAGATGCCACTTGCCACCAGTTTGGCCATATTTCAAAGCTGCAACATCACTGGAGTGCCCAAAAGCACAAGGTGTGCAATACTCAGAGACATGGCCAAGGTAAGAAAGGCTGAAAGACGACCACCACTGAACAAGACACACAAGCTGAAACGTCAAGACTGGGCCAAGAAATATCTCAAGACTGGTTTTTCTAAGGTTTTATGGACTGATGAAATGAGAGTGAGTCTTGATGGGCCAGATGGATGGGCCCGTGGCTGGATTGGTAAAGGGCAGAGAGCTCCAGTCCGACTCAGACGCCAGCAAGGTGGAGGTGGAGTACTGGTTTGGGCTGGTATCATCAAAGATGAGCTTGTGGGGCCTTTTCGGGTTGAGGATGGAGTCAAGCTCAACTCCCAGTCCTACTGCCAGTTTCTGGAAGACACCTTCTTCAAGCAGTGGTACAGGAAGAAGTCTGCATCCTTCAAGAAAAACATGATTTTCATGCAGGACAATGCTCCATCACACGCGTCCAAGTACTCCACAGCGTGGCTGGCAAGAAAGGGTATAAAAGAAGAAAAACTAGTGACATGGCCACCTTGTTCACCTGATCTGAACCCCATTGAGAACCTGTGGTCCATCATCAAATGTGAGATTTACAAGGAGGGAAAACAGTACACCTCTCTGAACAGTGTCTGGGAGGCTGTGGTTGCTGCTGCACGCAATGTTGATGGTGAACAGATCAAAACACTGACAGAATCCATGGATGGCAGGCTTTTGAGTGTCCTTGCAAAGAAAGGTGGCTATATTGGTCGCTGATTTGTTTTTGTTTTGTTTTTGAATGTCAGAAATGTATATTTGTGAATGTGGAGATGTTATATTGGTTTCACTGGTAAAAATAAATAATTGTAATGGGTATATATTTGTTTTTTGTTAAGTTGCCTAATAATTCTGCACAGTAATAGTCACCTGCACACACAGATATCCCCCTAAAATAGCTAAAACTAAAAACAAACTAAAAACTACTTCCAAAAACATTCAGCTTTGATATTAATGAGTTTTTTGGGTTCATTGAGAACATGGTTATTGTTCAATAATAAAAATTATTCCTCCACCCTAGAGCTCCTCACTCAGCCCTTGTTATTTCACAAGCATCTCGTGTTCCTTTTCCTCATGTTGCCATCACTACATGTTGCTACACTATAGCCTTCTTCCTCTGGTCATCCACCATCACCATTTGTCCATTTGTAAAAGTCCCACAGGATGTTAGCTCGATCATTCTCAACTGCCCTAGGGAACGGGACTTCCGGGCCATGTTCTGTACAGATAATCCTGTGCCGAATGTGTTTCACTAAAGGATAATAAGTGAATGTCCACAATTTAAACTTTAATTGCAGGGGATTATACTAAAGCAATTTAGCAAATAGTAATAATGACAAAACAATAACCAAATCACTTAATCTATACTTATATAACTTACCTACTCTGAGCTAATGCTGATTTTGTTCTTATCTTTGGTGAAGAGAGGTTGGAGAGAGAATGAGCACAACCAGACCTAAAGTTGCACTTATCCCTTTGTTTCCAAGTAGATGATCATCTCCAAACAGCTGGCCATCCAGTGGAAGTATAATGTAAACCAAAATCCTTGTGAATTAACCACATAACATGGAAAAAATGAGATGCGATGGAAAGACAAAAATTACAAGATCAATTCACAGGTTCACAGATTGTGCTGCTGTTTTCACACTCGCATCCCTGCTGGAATTTTAACTTGAACCTCTTAGATCTAATCTTCTGAACTGCTCATCTCACAGAAGACAAAAAGGAAAGAACCCAAATCTCTATTACAGCCCACTTTTCTCCCCCCCTCTCATGCTAGCCATCACATCTTCATATTTTGGTCATTCAGTCAAGCTGTTTACGTCTAATCATCCAGTGTCCACCCACACCCTATCTATCAGTCTCTGTTTATCCAACTTTAACACAAAGTTTAACCTTTAAAACCACTTTATTACATATTCTTTGTTATTTCTAGTATAGAGAGTTCACATCACATTTAAATATTCAGTCACACATGGATATAATTTATTCTGTTTCATTCAGTTTATGTAATTCAGATTTGTTTTTAGCACATTTTCACATGAACATTTATTGTAACATAATTCCTTTATAATTCAAATACAGAAGATAACACTTTCTTTTCATAATGTTTGTCAGTCAACGTTTATTTATTTTTAAAATTTATTTTAGTCAACTTCTTTTATAAAATCATACATTTTGTGAGTCAGACATTCACTGAAATTAGTGGCTCCAGTGTGTCATGTTGACCCATCCTGCACCAAACACACATACATACACTCACACACACACACACACACACACACACACACACACACACACACACACACACACACACACACACACACACCAAGGTCAGACTCTGTACAGGCTCTCAGTGAGGCCAGTTATTAGAATCACATTTATTGATTTATTATACTAGTTAACTTAAACATTTTTATTTTTATTTATTTTATTTCGATTCAACATGCCAGTATTGACCAATTGAACATATTTACATTTGCTGTGTTACAGTTTGATCAGTTTTAAGCGATTGCAGTAGTAAAACCTCATATAAATCCTGGTTCTGTGTTTAACAATTATTGTTCTGATTCAGGATTTTGTGTGACAACACAGTTATTGTCTTTCTGCATTCCTGGCTCATGTGCACACACGCACAATCACAGACACAATACTGAGCCATTAGAACATTTTCACTACTCAAACAACATTTCACATTTATATATAGATCTAACTAATTTTGATTTATCTTTGAGTAAGAATCCAAATGCCTTATTATTAGGACATACAGAAAAGCTCTGTTTTTGCACTTGGATCATTTTCAGTCACATAAGGCTGGATTTTAAGATCTATATCCGTTAGCTGTGATATAGAGGTAGCCGGGCGTTGGGTGGGGATGGCTTCAGTCTCTTTTTGCCCTACGTAACACGGCAATATATATAGACACAGCTGCTATACAGCAATGTGAAAATACATAGTAACATATTTAAAGGCGCATGTAATGATTACGATAATAAAAAAAAGACAGAAGGAAATCATAATTATAATGTATATAATATAATTATTATAATAGTGTTTAGGCACTGCTTAATGCAATTAGAAATTAGTTATTGTAAAAATTCCCAGTGTGCATCTGTTATGTTAGAATTTGTGTCAGCCTCCTCGAGCGGAGGTTTATAATAACCTCATGTGCAGCAGTCGGCTGCTCTCGGTTCTCTCTCGTGCTTCATCGGCATTCCTGGGCAATTCAGTGCGCGCGCCCTCAAGTCCAGCTTCAGCAGCAGCACGCGCACCTCAGGCGACAGGATCGCGCATCTGCAGAGCCCGACACGTTTCTAAATAACACCGGAATAACGCCATGAGATTACATCGTCTTTGATGGAGGTGATGTTTTGGTAGGAACCTCTATCGTAAGATGCTGTGGTGTTGTGCGAGGATCCTGAACACCACAATGAAGCTGCTATTTTTGGTGGCACTCTTATGGCGCGGGGCATTGTGCGGATCTCCGAGCGTCCAGATTGGTAGGATTTTTATATCTGTCGTCGCCCGATCGTTGTCATCCTCACCTTTCCTGTTCCAGCGTGTATTAAAGCTCGTCTTTTACCCGTTCAAACCTTTCCTTTTCATTGTCTTTTCGTGTCTTCTTTATTGGCCCGTGGGCCTCTCTCATCTCCATCCTCTTTATACTGCTGTCAGTAACGCCAGGCCTCGTGATTGCACGGCTGCTGCTGCTGCTGCAGTGTTCTAATTGAGTTAATACGTTCATCATTTAAATAGTAAACTAAATAGATCAAAAAATAAAAGGAATTATATGCGTCCCAAACGTCTTGCTAACAATGCAGCATTCCGTCAATCTGCAATTGCTCCTGTGTGCACAGAAGTCTTAATGGTGCTGTCATAGGGACAAGTGAAGATCTAAGCTCACTGAAACGCAGCACATGAGACTTATTTCCTGAACTGCATTTCTTGTTGGACCTATATCCATCAAGCCCTTAGTGGAAGTGGGTGATTTTCAGCATTTCATTAAAATGTTAGAATAAGCTATAATGAACATTACTGGTTGTTTGTGTAAAGTTTTCCATTATTACACTTAGTTAGCTTTCAAATCTACAGTATTTTATGCTATTCAGAGTTTTTCCTCCTCAGTCACATTACACTGCTTTTACATTTGAACTATAAATCTCATACTTTACACTTTACATACTTTACATTTACTTTACATACATGATACAGTGCTGGAAAATCTTTTTTAAAAAATGTTTTTTAAATATCACAGCAGCCCTTTCTCTGTGTAGGTATGTTTTTCCATCTGAACTTAAAATTTTGGTTCAGCTGGATTGTTTGGCTCGTATTTAGTAAGACAAGGTTGGAGTAGACTAAAACATACATTTATATTTTGAACAAATTTTAAATTATATTTGAAACTTTTATAAGACATTGTTGTACCAATTCTGTCTTCTGAGGACTGCATAAGTCTAAAAATGTAGCTTTTCACAAAAAGCTACTTCCACACCTTGGTTAAGGTTTATTAAAATTTATTAATGTAACTAAAATTCAGAAGGCTCGAATAACACGTTGCAAACAATAATTTCACTATGAGAGTATTGAAAATGTTATTGAAAATGTTACTTAAATATTTCTGGAAAATATGCAAACATTAGAAAAATATCTCTGTAATTTTTAAATTTCTGGCATTTTACAATATTATTTTTGCAAACATGAGCCTTTGGGTTAAAGGCTCATTCTTGTATCACTCTCTTCCACCCTAAAGAGGACTATGGATCACTAAGCATCACTCCAGTTCTTTTTGCCCTCAGCCCATGTAGTATGCTTCTGATGATGTCTGATTTAGGAGTGACATGGCATTAATAATGTGATAGCTATAGCAGGAGCGTGTCTAAAGAGGGGTGTTGGGTGGCAAAGGTTTTGCCAAATAACTGATTTTGTGAGACACACTACTTAAAAAATGGTAAAACACTTAGGATCTATCAATATGTTAAACGTGTTAGCTCACCATTTCCGTTACTGGTAGTCCAGAAGTCCAGCTCCCAAAGACAACAACTAACTGTGGCCATCAAGAGGGCAGTAAATTATAGGATTAAGACTGGCACTTAATGACACTTAAAGACTATATGGAGGCAATGAAAGGTATTTTCCCCAAAGTTTTTCCATTTTACTATATGACGAATTAGTCCAGCATTTCAAAGTATAAATGCTTGCAAAGATATGAACTCAAACACTGCTGATTTTGTAGTCTGGCCATTTGACAATATTTACTCTAAACCTGCAAGGGGCTCTTAAATAGAAAAAAAATCAATTGTGAAATAAGACAAAATTATACATTTCTTAAGCAGAGGGTTTGCTGACCTATCTATAATGGGCAGCTTATCTGCCACATCAAGACAGTTCCACAAAGTCTCCAGATGCTACTGCTGATATGGGTCTGTGAATGCAATCAGGCAGAAGAGAAGTATCTTTGGGCTGATTAAGGAATGGGAGCTTTAGAAAAATGATTATATATTCTAACCTAACGGAGACAGAGAAGCAGACATTATATATGTATACTTCAAAGGATTTATATTTCATGTGCTATGATGAAAACACATGAAATATCAATAGTAATTTAAAAAAAATTATTAATTTAAAGGGGAAGGAAGAAGAAGAAGAAGAAGTAAAAAATACTTAAAAATCTACCAAACTGTGCTGGTGCTTCCCATAGACTAAATTGTGTTTATTCATAGGCATGAAGTCCATTTCCTTATTTAACATCAAGCAAGTAATTTATATACTTAGCAATGAATAACATGGCCCCTAGAATAATAATGTAGTCTTGCAAGACCCAGCTGCTGTGTCCACATGACAGAATTGGTAGTCTGATGCTAATAAGACACAAACCCTAAATACCTCAGCTTAACACCTAACCCCTTAACCCAACTCTAACCACAATGCCACGGCTGCCAGAGGTAAGGCGAGATCAGAGAAAGGGTATGATAACCGTCTGAATAAATGCTGAGCATAAAAGTTGAATGAAAATATAATTTTCTTAATTTTCATGTTTAAGAATTTCAGGTTATTACCTTATTACCTTCCCTGGATTTTTAAAATATTTTAACTAGTGAAATCTCAGATATTGTAATGTATTTCTTTCAAATTATAGATCTAAATTAAGAAAGGGAAATATAAATGTCATACTTTTATCTTTAATTGTTTTTAAGGTATATTCAAGAATGGCCTCAGATTCCAATGTGCCAAAATGGCCTGAAAACTATGATATATGAAGGTAAAAGCACATATGTTCAAACTTTGAACCAAAAGATTAACATTTTTAAGCAAATCACAGATAGTGAATCAGAAAATGTTCTAAAAATGTATATATTTGAAACATTAAAACAACACAGCTTTATACCAACTTTGAACCAACTTCCACAGGTTGGATATTACAACCTCAAAAGCAGTCTCTTTATTTTCTGTAATGTGACCAGAGGCACCACCTGCAAACTGAACCCCAAGATGCTCTCTGATGCTTTCATGAGAGTGGGAATGTGTTTGAATACTACATAGAAAGAACTTAGGCACAGGAAAAAGTGACTGCATGAATGTGTGAATGCACCATGTTGTATAAAGCTTGTTGAGTACTCAAGTACAGTAGAAAAGCACTATACAAGAACAGTGCATTTACCAATCCTACTTTATGACTAGCCTATGTAAAGACGTCACACATTACCTTATAGAGGACTCCGTGCAAATCCTTGAAGCAGCATTCTGGACAGTAATTGAGGTATGACAGCATGTATGAACATTTCCATTTCACCTGAAGTTCTGGAATGCATGACTTGATGCCAGAGACAATCGTTCTAGTAGACAAACTACACAAAGTGTAGTGGAAATATTTGTATAAAGCTACTTAAAGACGCGCCCTTATTCCCACATGATCACCACTGCAGGAACCTCTGCATGTTTGATTTGGCACATTTTTATGCCAGATGCCTGTGTTGATGCAACCCGAGGGATTTGTCACCTCCCGGGATATAACAGGGGATTGTTCACTTTGTAGGCAAATGTGTAAACAATTACACTGTGGAGCCATAATTTAAAACATAATATTTCAGAAATATAGTATATTCTATACAATTTGTAGATTATAGTGTAGAATATCAGGTATGTGTACACATACAAGTAATTTAGCTTGTGTCCTTAACAGAGTAGACAAACAGACAATAGCAACATGACACAGAAAATAAAGCATATTTATATTTATATGTGCAGAGTGCAGATCCATCCATTCATTCTCTTCTGCTTATCCTTATGAGGGCCAAAGCCTATCCCAGCAACCATTGGACGAGAGGCGGGGTACCACTCTGGACAGGTTGCCAGTCTGTTGCAGACCTAAGACATAGATACAGACAAAAATTCACACTGTCATTCACACCTATGTGCAATTTAGAATCACCAGTTTACCTAATACCTCTAACTGCATGCAGCATACCCGGACAGAACCCACACAAACACGGGTAAAACATGAAAACTCCACATAGAAAGGCCCCGGCCACATAGTGGAGATGAAATCCAAGCCTTCTTGCTGTAAAGCAACAGTGCTAATCACTGTGCCACAGGTATATAATGAAATAAAATCATGAAATAAATGAGGTATGGATAACTGTCAATTATGTATACAGTATGTATTTCCAGATTTGTGAATATCCAGCCCTACATTTACTGTCACATTTGCACATATTGCCAATTTACAATCACCTGTTAAAATAATCCTGCTAAGTGGGGACTGTGGCACAACAGCTGAGTAACCACAGAGAACACGCACAGACATCCAAACTCCATACAGACAGCTAGATGGGCATGAGCTAATCACCACCAACACTAACATATCCTCCTTTCTTGTGTCCAGTAGGCTAGTTTATGTGTGTTTATTCTTAGATGGAGTCAGTTATGTCTTAAGTTTAAAAAAAATTTCTAGCCTTTGTTGTCTGGCAGCTTTTGCAATCAGAATTATGATCTGAATGCAGCGTGGTAACAAACACATTTTCTTTTCCAAGATGAGCTCTATAAATTCTCTCTTGGCTACTCTTGTTCATGTGCTTCTTTTACATGTTAAGTTGTTAATTTCTATGAACATTATTTCTGTTATTACAGTACACGTGTAACATAACAGTGTCAAAGCTGAAAAGTAGGAGAGAGAGAAAAAAAGGGCAGAAAATATATAAAAAGATAAAGAGAACAGAGAAGCAATAAATCGCCAAAAGCTGCAAGTTTAAGAAAAAAAACATACAAGAAAACAATCACAAACAGCACCCGGAAGAGAAAGACAAATCAACCGTCTTGTGTTGTGTGTGTGTGTGTGTGTGTGTATGTTTATGTGTATGCATAAGGTTCCTGGCTCCAGAATTGTCTGTGCAGTGGGTGCATATGTTTGAGTGTATAATGCCCACTTGGAACATGTATAGTGTGTTCTATGGAGAGGTTTGTGTAAGTTGTAAGTTGGGACTTGCAACATTTTGATCGTATTTAAGCATATGTGTGTCCAGGTAACCTTAATGGAGAGATCTCGCTCCCATTTGTCAGCTGGGCCCTATTTCAGGAAGCCGGTTTAGAAAACTCAGAGTGAAAAACGATACTCAGGGTTGAGTAACCCCGAACTGTCCAACTCGGAATATTCGGTTTCAGAAAGGCTGATAACAATTAGTTCAATCAACGCGGAGTTGCTTTAACCTCAAGTTAAGCGCGCGCACGAGGATACATAAAGCCCTGATTAGTGGAGCACAGATTAAGCGAGTCACCATGGAGACGGAGGGAAAGAAGGCGCGGTCAATGTATTTTACAGGCCGAAATTCTGATGGCAGCATATGCCAATAACATGCAAATTTTGCGGGAAAAAAGTAACGCAGCCTCAGCTGCAAAAGAAAGAGAGCATGCATGGCAAAACAAAGCCGACAGAGTCAATGCGTGAGTGTTAATTTAAACATTGATCTAGGGATTTCCACCCATTTAACACGTTATTTTATTATATTTTATTTTATTTTTTATTTCATACATTTTATTTTGTGATGTGATGTGAGCGCAGGTGCAACCCAACAGGCCCCAAACGTTCCTGGCAGCAAGTAAAAATGAAATATAAAAATATAGTCCAAACAGGTAAGGTGTAATTGTATTATGAGCCATAGTGCTTGGTCTGTTTGTCCGATGTAAATTAATTGCAGTTAGAGGCTACATTAATTTTCTTTCTGTAAGCACTTATTGAAATTATCTGAGCACATTACAAGTACATATTTGCTTACTCTGTATGCTCAAATGTGACCCGTTATAGCCAACGGAAAAAAAAAGTGGAGGCCCGAAAAACAGGTGGGGGTCCTCCTCCACCACCACTCACAGAGGCTGAGCAGTTGGCTTCCACATTTGTGATAATGTTGGCAGCATCACATATGATCTTCACAGTGCAGAGAACACAAATTAGCATCCATTACTATAATGAAATAATTTGTTAGTTTGAAATGCTACAGGGAACTATGTACCTGTACATTAATGCTGTGGAAAGACGTCCTGTTCACATAGTCTCCTTCATTTACTGAAGGAGCAATGATTGGAATGTGAGTGCCAGGGAACCGTGAGAATAAATGTAAAATTTAAGTAGTAGTTCAAATATCACCACATCATGAATTAAGTTTCGTTCATCCTGATACCTGCAATTTTGTGGCATCCCTCTTTGATAAATCTTGTGGGTCTATGACCGGGGAACACCACAAACGAGTACAGGAGACGTTTCAGTGCAACTGTAACATTCCTGACTGCCCGACAGACGGTAGCCTTGGAAACGTGCTCAGCGTCACCAATATTATACAGAAAGCTCCCGTTTGCAAAAAACCGAAGTGCAATACAAATAATATGTACAGAACTGAGAGGATGTCGGCGATGTGTCACATGAGCAATATTAGGCCTGAGGATGTTATTCAAATGAATTATAGATTGTGCTGAAAAACGGTAACGTTCACACAGAAAATCATCAGGAAATGATAAAATGTCCGAACGCGCTCTAATCACTCTCTCCCGGCGGAGAGCTCTGCGGAGAATTTGGGCTTCAACATCTACTGGCTCTTCAAGGAAGGAGCACGCCATGTCTGACACTTCCTACAGTCAGGTTTCCGACAAAGAGGCGGAGAAAGTCAGGGTTAGTTGAAGTAAACCTGCTAGGGGGCAGGTTAGCTTCACGGAGTGTGTCGTCATAGTAACTCACTCAGAATTAATCTAAACTCGCTTTGTGAAACCGAAAACCCAGAGTTTTCGTTAACTCAGGGTATACTTACTCAGAGTTTGCACTAAACCGGCTTCCTGAAATAGGGCCCTGGAAGTAAAATTGAGTCATCGATTTTTAACAATAACATTTTTTGATAACAATTTAGGGATACAAAGATTTAAAAATGCTCTTGCCCATGTATGCATTTCTAAGTTCAGCTGACGGCTGTTTTCTGTACGATGGACTTGCTGATATTCAAGAAATTTACTGTTGCTGATTCCATAATTTGATAAAAGTTCTTTGAATGAAAATAAGTTTTCTCTTGAATAACATGTTCTGGACACACATTTGGATTATTTCAAATGGTTGTCAGTTTACATGAGGTAAAGGAAGACTTTGTTTTTTTTTAGAAATTCCCAGCAGGATGTCCAACTCGAAGTGTTTCTGCAAAGACTTTTAAGGCAGTTATGATTCTTAACTCTAGAGCTAATAAAAGGCAAATCAGAGATTTTAAATTTTCTACAGAATGCTTGTCCTAGGTCCAACCATGGGTTGTCTACTGAGCTTGATTTGATCCAATTTGAAGAACAGCAATCTACTGGCTAAGAAGTAGTGATAAAAGTTCCTCATCCAAGCTGTATATGATATCTTACCGAGTCCTTATACCGCTGCTTGCACCATGACCAGCTGCTGATGGTAGCTGGTGAAAGCATCTCCTCGGTGATAACAGCAAATAAGCAACAACCTAACGCTCACAATCCAGCACACATTGCAGAAACATCTTTGTGCCCAGATATTGTGATAATGTCAGAGGCCTCAAGACAGATAGCTCTGATAGAATTGATGGTTCCTTGGAGACCACATAGAGGGCATTTGGAAGGTAGCTGGCCAAATGCCAGGGTGTTCTGGAAGAGTGTTGGAGGGTTAGCAAGCATGCCCTGTGGAAGTAGGCTGCAGAGGCGTCACCGGCCAGTCTCAAGGCATGATCAACCTCGGCTGGGTCACCTGGGCGAGGGTGTAAGATGTTGTAAGATCCTAACACCTAATGAACCCAGGATACATCACTAATGATCAGTGTTGGGACTAACGCGTTATTAAGTAACACGTTACAGTAACTACGTTATTATCCGGTTGTTCAGTCTGACGTCACTAGCCGTGTCTGGGTCTAAACTCCGCTGCAGGTCCATATATCAAACGATCACTATGGCATTACTGAGAGTTGAAAAACTGTCTAAATTCTTTCATCTTTAATAAAAATGATCAGCGTTCTGCTCTACCAGGTGTAACAATTGAGTTTAACATCCAGGCATCCATGAAAACGGAATTTATGACATTTAACGGAGTTAGAAGTTAGCAGGAAGTTAGCTCGCTAGCTTCTATCTAAATACAATATAGCATGTCCTGACTGCGGGGTTTTGGAAACAAATTAAAACGTACAGCTCTGTTATCACTTCCAGCATAAATGAAGACAGAAAACTAAACAGCAGTGAGGTTTGTAGGGTTACTGAAGTTGGGCTAGCTGGTATATAATGATGTGCTACGTGACCGCTGGCGACACAGCTATGTTAGCATAATATAAACAAGCTAACTTTTTTTCCACTTGATAAAAGTTACCGTGAGTGTTCTCGGTGGTCAGGAACAAATGTAATCGCATGGCAGGATGCTGTAAACGGACCAAACTTCAGCCAGGAGAACAACTGAGATAATCCATCCACAATACGAGGTTAGTCATTCATATACTGCTGCATGGGCTGGGCTGTAGTTACATCCTAAGGTTTTAAAAACTGAGCTTAAATAAATGATTAGCGGTAATAAAAGCCGAGGGAGGTCAACAGTGATCGCTGACTGTTTTAGGAGCTTTTTGAGATCAAATAGAAGAAAATACATAACATTAAACATGTTAACAACACAAATGCCATATTAAACGCAGACTACTTTAGACCCGGAAGTAGGATTCGTCGCGTCATCACTGAACAACCGGATTCTGGTAACGAGCACGGTAACTAGTTATTATGCCAAAACCGGGAACGCGTTACTCGTTACTGGGATTTAGATGGGCTCGTTATTCGTTACTTCGTGTGGTGGCTATCGTGGAGCTTCCACAGATTCAATAACATTAGCAAGTGGTGGAGGCCAGCAGGTGGATGAGGGAAAGGGAGGCAAGAGGACAGACCCGAAGCGGCCGCTGGTCCGAGAGTGTCAGGTGAACTGAACTTCAGGTAAGAAGTTATAACCTGCAGTCCATCTGGGTCAGATATAAACCAAGTTTAGTTGGAGTTTATTTTCGTTATGCTGACTTTTTCATACTGCGTGCTAGCTAGCATGAGGGAGTTTCTATACAGCTGGGTGGTGCTATGTTACTGATGTTGAACTTTGTTTTGTTCATAAGGTTAATTATTAGAGTTGCCAGACGTCCCGTAAAAAACGGAATCGTCTCGTATTCAGAGAAAATATCATGCGTTTCGTATTGAGGTGAAAAGGAACAGTTTGTCCCGGACTTCAGCTACAATGAAAAAGACACAAAGCTGGAGTTACTCTGCGTCTTTACGCTGCACAGCTGCCTCTTCTTCTCTCATCCTCTCACCCTCCCTCTCCTGTTGCTACTTTAATCATGAAACTGATCAATGATCAGCTGATCGGCTTTTCTCTCTTGTTTATTTATCGCCCACTTTGCGCCATGAAAGAGGAAACCAGCGGATGTCGCGGTAAACAACAGCAGCACGTTTAAGCTTGATCAGCTGTTGTTAGAATTTATTTAATATTAATTTCTAGTATCAGCTGATGTTTGCTGGAGCCACAGCTGTAAAGCTGCTGGTCATGATGTCGGTTTGGTTATGTGGTGAGAGGGAAACATGAAGATGAAACCAGGAGATGTCCTTACTGAATCATCAGAGCTGTGATGGAGAAACAGGTTTACCTTTTAGGTGACATGAATGAGTTGAAGGGAAGTTATGAACTGTTTCTGAGAGACAAATAACACCAGGATCCTTTTCTAAGTAGCTGACAGCTGGTAACTGTGCAGGGGCGGGTCTAGCAAAGTGTTGCCAGGGGTCCATGTAGGGCATTAAAAGGGAAAGGGGGGCACAAGGAAATACTTTCTTATTCTCATTTAAAATGTCTCACTTTAAAAAAAATAATTATCTGAGTCTTGCAACAAACAATTGATAGATTGATACATATAAACCATCAGAACAGTGTACATCACTGTCACAACAGCGTTTGTTTTCATTCAAAGGCTTTATGATATTTGCTATAATGGTGGGCCGGTCTCTAGTCAAAATGCCCGGGACGATTTTTTTGTCCCAGTCCAGCTCTGTATGCAGCTCATCTGCAGTCTGGTGTTACCTACATCGTCCTATTCAGAAGGCAGAATTTCCGAGTTCTGCGTACAATCGAAAGCACCGCGACTGCAGTTTTTGTGTTGGATGTAAAAAGCAGGCTAGGATAGAATCAGGTGGAAATGTGCACATTATTTTTTCCTTTCTATTGGTAGGTGGCACAGTGCACTTGTGGCAAGTAAGCAAGCTAGAAGACTGGCAATCTTGCTGGGTATCCAGTTACGGAAGCAACAGATTAGCAAGAGAATTTTGAGTAAAACCAAAGTTACTTTCCCTAGTAACTAGTTACTCTGAAAGTAACGAGTAACTTGAAGTAACTCAGTTACTTTTGATAGAAGTAACTAGTAATGTAACTAAGTTACTCATTTAAAGTAACTTACCCAACACTGCTAATGATGCATCCCAGCACATCCATTGGATGTGCATACATTTCTGAAATTTCTGATTTATACTTGCATTTCAAATTATAAAAATGATTCATTAGAGACATCATAGTAAACAAAATCACATTTTACCCACTCCGATGTTATGTTCTTTGTGTGCTTTTAGACCAGTTGTGGTAATACAGTATGTGGAAATGAAAAAAATAACTTCAGACATGTGAGGTTGTGTTGAAAGGAATGTTAAATGGCCTGTATTTATATAGCCCTTTACTAGTCCCTAAGGACCCCAAAGCGCTTTACATATCCAGTCATCCACCCATTCACACACACATTCACACACTGGTGATGGCAAGCTACATTGTAGCCACAGCCACCCTGGGGCGCACTGACAGAGGCGAAAGAAGGCAAGGTAAACCATTGTTAAAGGTGAAATACCGCAGAGAGCTATGTGTTATAAATCTACCTTCCACTTCTGCTACAGTCTTACTAATGGTAATGTTTATGTTTCTTTTAATTAACATCACTCTGCCTTTTTGTTTTGAGTTGTAACAGGACAAACGTGAGTGAACTGTGGAGTGGTGAATGTATGTACCGATTTTTTGGACATATGTCCTTTAGAGAGACAATGTCTGCCTGAGATAGATATCGCTGTCTCAGGCAGACTCTAGCTCAGAATTACTGATTAGTATTTCTATTGCTGTTCCTAAACCCAGACAACCGGGGAGTTCTGGGTCAGGAAGGGTTCCCAATGTAAAATATTTACCAAATCAAACATGCTGATAAATAATAAGATTTCCATATGGGATTGGCCAGCGCTTGGCTTAATGCATAGGTTGTCAGACAAGAGAGAGAGAGAGAGAAGGATTCTGAAGTAAGCTAGCTGAAGTGGTAGAAAGTTTCCCCATGTGGAAAAGACTGGTGATTGGAGCAGACTTCAGTGGACATGTAGGTAAATGGAAGAAAGGTGATGAGGAGGTGTCAGGTAGGTATGAAGTTTATGAGAGAAATGCAGAACATTTGAACTAATATAGAACAAACAAACAAAAAAGTAAATAACTCAATAAATATGAAAAAGGAGAGCCTAAACTGCTGAGATTCCATATCACATTATAAAAACATTTTGACGAATATAAAATTTAGCAATTGTTAATGAAGGATTGCAATTTCTTTGTTGTTGTTTTTTAAGACATAAAGTGGTAAAAATGTCCCTATCTCAACATGTTTGTAGCTAGAAAACCTGTTTCTCCACTTAGTTTTGTTTTTCTTTATGATCACGACCTTTTCTGTCTCTGTTTTTCTCAGGTGGTTTATTTCCCAGAGGCGCAGATCAGGAGTACAGTGCATTCCGAGTTGGCATGGTTCAGTTTGGGATGGCAGATTTCAGGCTAACTCCACACATAGATAACCTGGAGGTGGCCAACAGCTTTGCTGTTACTAACTGCTGTAAGTATTGATCTCTTCATTTTTAAACAAAAAAAAAAAAAAGAATTATTTTTATTGGGTCATTATTTAAAAGTCTAGAATAATACTTGAAATTTAAAAAAATACAAACATGGCAATATGTAGCAATAGTTGTGCAGTGTGCTGTGGCTGTTCATCCTAACCCTAAACCCTTCAATTCAGTTTTATTTATATAGCACTAAATCACAACAGGGAAACAATACAGAGAAAACAGAGAAAACCCCAACAATCAGATGACTGACAATGAACAAGAGCTATGGTGATACTGGGAAGCAAAAAACCCTTGTTAACAGGAAGAAATCTCCTGGAAGCTGAAGGCTCTGCCTCTCATTCTACTTTTAAATATCCTAGGAACCACAGTATGCCCACAGTCTGAGAGCAAAGTGCTCTATTTGAGTGATACGGTACAGTAAGGTCTTTAAGACAGGATAGGGCCTGATTATTCAAGGCCTTCCATGTGAGAGGAATGATTTTACATTTGATTCTGGGAGGGAAGAGAAGTGCCCACAATCCTCTCCGCTGCTCTCACTACTCGTTACTTTGCAGTGCAGGAGCCATACCACACAGTGATGCTGCTCTCAGTGGTGCCTCTGAAGAAGGTGCTCGCAATGGGAATGAGGCTCTGCTCTCCAGTTTGCGGAGGAAGTAGAGTTGCTGTTGGACTTTACTGACAAGTGATGCTGTGTTTTTTGAACAAGAGAAATCTTCTGAGATGTGCACACCCAGGAACTTGGTGCTGCTTACCCTCTCCACAGCAGCACCATTGATGGTTAGTGGGGTGTGCAGGGTGTGATGATCTCCTTAGTCTTCTCCACATTCAGGGCATATTGTTGTCACTGCACCACTCAGCCAGATGGTTAACTTCACTCGTGTAGTAGGGCTCATCATTGTTGCTGATGTGACCTACCACAGTTGTGTCATCTGCAAATTTGATGAAGATGTTGGAGCTGTGTGATGGCGTGCTGTCGTGGGTCAGCAGACTGAAGAGAAGGGGATTCAGCACATATCCTTGGGGAGCCCCCGTATTCAGTGTTCTTGTGTTGGAAGTGTTGCAGCCGACATGTACTGTCTGCGGTCTTCCTGTCAGGAAATCCAGCAGCCAGTTACAAAGCGAGTTCCTGATCCCCAGCAGATCCAGTTTGTGAATGAGTTGCTGGGGAATGATCGTGTTGAATGCTGAACTGAAGTCTATGAACAGCATTCTGACGCATGAGTCTCTAGTGTCCAGATGTGTGAGGGCTGAGTGAAGGGCATTTGAGAATGCATCATCCGTCAAGTGGTTTGACCGGTATATGAACTGAAATGGATCCAGTTTGGGGGCAAGAGATGTTTTAAATGGATGCATGACTAACTGTTCAAAGCACTTGAGGGTGAGTGTGATCCGATGGTAGTTCTTAAAGCAGGAGGGAGGAGACTTCCTTGGTGAAGGAATGATGGTGGAGGCTTTGAGGCATGTGGGAACGACAGCCTGGCTCAGTGATGTATTAAAGATGTCTGTGAAGACATCTGTGAGTTCTGCAGCACAGTCCCTCTGTGCTCGTCCAGCTTTGCGAAATCCTCCTGGAGTATTGCCTTTTCACTTCTCTGATGCTGGTTTGCCCTTGCTGTTCTTAGGCTCACCTAATCCCCAGCTTTGAAGACTGCATTTCTCTCCCTCAAAAGCCTGTAGACCTCACCTGTGAGCCATGGTTTCTGATTGGCCTGGATAGTGATAGTCCTGGTCTCTGGGAAATCATCGATGCACTCTGAGATATAGGAAATGACAGTTTCTGATTATTCCTGCAGGTCTGTGGTGTTGTCACGTGTGGCGGCCTGTTTAAAGACGTCCCAGTCTGTGGTGGAAAAACAGTCTTCCATTGTCTCTGAGACCACATATGTACCTGCTTACAAACTGGTTTGGTGACTTTGACCAGGGGCTTGTATGCTGGAATTAGCATAACAGTTATGCCAATTCCAGGTAGGCAATTCAATTCAGTTCAGTTTTATATATATATAGCACCAAATTGAGGCGACTGTGGTTCAGGGGGTTGGGAAGCTCATCTGTAACTGGAAGGTTGCCAGTTCGATCCCCCAGCTCTTGCTGTCCTGGTCATTGTGTTGTTGGGCAAGACACTTTACCCTACCACCTACTGGTGTTGGCCAGAGGGGCCAATGGCACGCTTCTGTCAGTCTGCCCCAGTTGTACAGCGAGTGTGTGAATGTGAGAGTGAATGAATAGTGGAATTGTAAAGCACTTTGGGTGCCCGGAACCGTGCTGTATAAATGCAATCCATTATCATTATTAAATCACAACAACAGTCGCCTCAAGGCGCTTTATATTGTAAGGTAGACCCTATAATAATGCATACAGAGAAAAACCCAATCATACGAACCCCCCCACCCCCATGAGCAAGCACTTTGGTGACAGTGGGAAGGAAAAATTCCTCTTTAACAGGAAGAAACCTCCAGCAGAAGCAGGCTCAGGGAGGGGCGGGGCCATCTGCTGTGACCAGTTGGGGTGAGAGAAGGAAGTCAGAATAGAAGACAGGCACCAAGGTGGTGGAGGGGGAGGGCTTTGTAATCTCCTCTCTGAGTGGTGAAAACATTGTCCAAAATGGGGTTTTTTCTTGTAGAAATGGGATCTAAAAGACACATTAATGATTTGGTGGAAATAAATAATGAAGTTAATTCAAGATGGAGACCATGTGTATATTGGGTCCCTCAGTCCATGACCAATTCTAGATATCTATATGACTTCCAAACAAGTTTCACAATTTGGACACCTAAACATGACCCAACTTGGATGATAATATGTTGATCAACATTTGAACTTTGGATTGGGTAATATTTTTGGACATCATGTTGACGTCTATGACAATTGCAGGAAATTTGCATGATTAATAAATGTAATTTTTTAAATTTACAAATATTAACATTGATTTTGTCAACATGATACAAATGAATATGGATTATGTATAAACAAATATAATTTATTATGTGTTAGCCTATTGATTTCTTCACTACGCGTGGGTAATTCTTTTTGTTATTTTGCATTTTTCTGTTTTTCTTTAACTGGTTTATTTATTTTAGTATATCAACTTATTTGTTTGTAACAAGGTTAAA
Organism: Aulonocara stuartgranti; assembly: GCF_965226115.1. Classification (NCBI taxonomy): domain Eukaryota; kingdom Metazoa; phylum Chordata; class Actinopteri; order Cichliformes; family Cichlidae; genus Aulonocara; species Aulonocara stuartgranti. The sequence continues at coordinate 38,376,987 of NC_138944.1, forward strand.
AATGTCATTTATTAAAATCTGTTGATATATTAAAAACGATGAAAACCATTTTAAAATGTAAAATAATAATGCTTAAGTATTTTTGAAATTGAAATTCCCTTTGCTCGTTTAAATTTGTGAAGCAATGTGTCAAAGTGCATTTGCATTATATATAGTTAATTTTTAAGGTTGAGAGAAGGTGGGAGAAGTTGTGATGGAAAGTAAGAGAGGTTTGTGGTTTTTCTGCTGGTTCTGCTGGTTTATAAAAATTATCTCTAAAGTGAGTCAAAGTTTGACTTTGAAAAGACATCCACAACAACCATATTTGGACTATAAATAGCCCGTACACCGTGGCCGTACCGCTGACAACAACATACTTTCAGCAGAGTTTGGAAAAAAAAGATGTTGCCTGGTGTTATAAAACAACCCCTTCAGTGGACCAAATTTGGAAAATGATTTATGAAAGACGTCACGCTGACGTCACTTTCCACAGTGGGATACTTAATACCAATTCTCTCATTCAGAATAATTCACCTTCCTGCAGCCACACAGCTGGATCATGTATGCTGACACAAAATACATACATTTTTTCTCAACAGATGATTGGAACTGGCATTTTAATTTTCTTCTCTTAAGTGTAACTGGTTATAGCTTATTACACCTGGCCTCTTATACTGTTTTATGCAGCTTATAGAAACTTAGCACTGTCTATATCAGATATAAAGCCCTCTAGCTTTTAATTGGACAGAAGCACTTCTTTTTTTTTAAATTTTTTGTGTTGCTTTGTTTTAGAAATATTTTATTTTACTTGTTATTGTGAACCACAGAATTCCCACTCCTATTGTAACTACTGTGCTTATTAATGTACCCCAATTTAAAAAACTGTTCTTCAATGTGATTAAATATAAGTGTGCGTTTAGTGTTTATTTGGGATAAAGGCACTGGGACACTTAATGAGTGCAAATATTCTTCCCAGGTCCTTTGAACTCACTGTTTAATTTGTACAATCTTTCTCTTCTTCTCTCTTTCCTAGTTTGTTCCCAGTTCTCTCGGGGTGTCTATGCCATTTTTGGCTTCTATGACAAGAAATCGGTCAACACCATCACATCCTTTTGTGAGACACTTCATGTCTCCTTCATTACACCTTCTTTCCCAGCAGAAGGAATGAATCAGTTTGTTCTCCAAATGAGGCCGGACATCAAGGGGCCACTAGTTTCATTAGTGGAATACTACAAATGGGAAAAGTTTGCCTATCTGTATGACAGTGATCGAGGTAAGGAAATTCTCATCATTTATCGCATAAATATTGCTAGTGCTTAATTTTGAAGATAAGATACTGAAATAATCGTAAATACAGAAAATGTTAAGCAAATGCAGAAACTTGCTACAGTTATAGAAAGCACAGCAAGGCAGAGAAATATGCTTCATATAAATAGAAAAGAATGAGATAGAGATATGTTCTACAAATGTATAAGTTAATGAATTATTAATTATTAATAATGAGACTCTGTGTGTGTAGGTCTTTCGACTCTTCAGGTAATACTGGACACTGCAGCAGAGAAAAAATGGGTCGTCACTGCAATAAATGTAGGAAACCTGAAAGATGAGAGAAAGGATGAAGCCTACCGGTCCCTGTTTCAGGTACTGGTATTCTGCTCTTATATTGGAATGCAAGAGAGAGGCGGAGAAAATCAAATTTTAGACACAAATTTAAAGTTTTGGTCATAACAGCTTTTTCATCAGTTTAGGCTGCTAACCAGCATTTTCAACAGTGTCTTCTGTTATGTTATTTATTCTTTGGCAAGTACATGCACTGCAGTTGGCCTGATGTGAAAATCCTGACTATGCCATAGTAATTTAGCAAATGACACAGTCCGAAATATTTAAGTTATTTTGGCTAGATTATAACAAACAAGCTTCTCTTTCCTTTTTTTTCTCTCTTCAAATGAGTTGGAGAATTGTTCCAAGAATTCAGTCTTTTTATTTTTTGTTCACAGTTCAGTGGATAAATGTTGAAATAACTCCATATGGTTTTTTCAGTTATTTTATTTAAACCATGTTCACAATTCTCAAAAAAGTGTTTTTACAAAACAAGTCTTTTTTTCACCAGCACTCAGTCCAACTATTTGACATGAAAATAAAATAGTCACATTAATCCAGCTATATGAAAACATTTTATCAATATCTAAAAAGCAAAATGTCCTCATATAGTGCTGAGCATCTGAGCATTTTATTTCCTAACTACTAACATTCACACTCCAGTGAATGCATCAGAAAGCAACTTGTAGTTAGTATGTCACCCAAGGATATTTGGCACGCAGACTGGAGTAGCCAGGGATCAGAACACCAACCTTCTTATTAGTTGATGGCCTGGGCATCCTTCTGAGCTACAGCCACCTCTTCCCCTTGGTGAAGGACCCTCCATTCATCATATCGTTAGCTTCATAGCATAAGTGCCTAAGTCATTGACTTAGGCAATTATGCTATGAAGCTAACGATATACAACCCTCTTCTGGAATGATGATTTTTCCAGAAAAAAAAACATCTTTATTATGTACAATAAATAGTAGCGGAAGCAGTCCAAAAGGAATTCCATGAAGGAAAGGTAACAGAGTCTAGGAGTCCAGGGAACACATGAAAGTAGGTTAACAGAAGGTAACAGAATTTAAAATGGACTAAACACTCAGAGAAGCCAAACAGCACTGTTGCCTCACAGCAAGAAGCTCCTGAGTTCAATTCCACCATTAGGCTGGGGTTTTTCTGTGTGGAGTTTGAATGTTCTCCCCGTGTCTGCGTAGGTTCTCTCCGGGTATTCCGGCTTCCTCCCACAGTCCAGATACATGCAGTTAGTGAGGATAGGTTGATTGGAAACTCTAAATTGCCCAAAGGGGAGTTAATGTGAGTGTGAATGGTTGTCTGTCTCTGTGTGTTAGCCCTGCGACAGACTGGTGACCTGTCCAGGGTGTACCCTGCCTCTCACCCTAAGACAGCTGTGATGGGCTCCAGCCCCCACCCACGACCTGAAAAAAGCAGAAGCAGATGGATGGATGTTTTTTTGTCCTGCATCATGCCCTGGGGGGCAGAGCTATGGCTTCCAATACCCACTATTAGATGCTTACATGGAGAAATCCTATGAACATAAGCGCGCTCACACACACAGGTGTGCACACAGGTGTACAAACAGGTACTCACAGACACACACTATTTTGGTTGGCTGATGCCTCTAAACATTTCATGCATTATTAGTACTGTATGCTGCTCAGTAACATTCAATATTTATTATTTACCTGTGGTTTCCCTACTGTGTTATCTTCTTTTTGGTTGTCTTTTTTTTCTCTCAGCAGGTGATCAAGCAGATTTTCAGTGTCTTTTCTCTCACTATCCCTCTTTTCCTCTATTTTTCTTCCCCTCTCCTTCATTTAACTCTCTTCCCAACCTCTCTTTCTTTCTCTTTCCTGTCCCCGGTCCTGTCCATTCTGATTGTAATAACTCAAAATGAAAATTAAATAAAAACGTATAATAATAATAATAATAATAATAATAATAATAATAATAATAATAATAATAATAAAAACAAATATGACAATTAAGTGGACCGTATAGCAATAGCTATAATGGTCTACTTGGGAAAACAAATCTGTTGGGCACTTTTCTTGGTGTTTAGACAATAATTCTGATCGCTGATTGAAAGGACATAAAAAAAACCTCAAAAAATAAAAACATGCTTTTATGCACTTATTCTAAAGTTAGCTCAGCACATTCCCACTCCCACCACATACTGACACAGTAGCTAGTGCCTTACAATTTGAAGCCTATGGGTCCTGACCAAAACTTGGTCTGTGATGTCTTGGGAAAAGGGCTTTGTCAGCTGTACAGTGTAGCAGCTGTACAGCATTGTAGAGTATACTTTGCTTTGATGTTATCTATTGTTTTTACATATGCTTGTTTTAAATACTAAAATAAGCTTAAGCTTTTAGTTTGTATTTTCCAGAAAGCTTTTCAGGGTTTTGTAGCTAGTTATAATAAATATCTTTGTCTAACCTATGGTGTCAAGCAGTATGTGGCAGCACTGCACCTCAGGAAGATGCAATTTGATCTTGTACTGTGAGCACACAAATCTTTAAAGACTGTGTAATAATGTTGGATGCTTGTTGTCTTATTTTTTTAGGACCTGGAGATCCGTAAGGAACGACGCATCATACTGGACTGCGAACAAGATAAAGTGAAAGACATCATGGAGCAGGTTGATTTTTATCTTGTTACTGCTGCTACCAGTATGAGCAATATTTTCTCTCCATCAAAAATGAAGCTGATTCTATAGATCCATTCTTTACTGGGCATTCCTTAAAAAACAGTGAATGTCTCTCATCCAACCAACTCAGAGTCAACTGATAATATTTCTATATGTGTGTGTCTGTGTAAAAGAGGTAATGAAACTATGCAAAACATACTATTGGAGACTTTTGTTCAGTGAAACCAACAGTATTGTGGTTATCCTGGATGTTTTTTAGGTGTGATACCAGACCAGACATGAACTAGTCATGATGGTGTCTGTGTCATTTAAATTTTCTTAAATAACAATTAAATGAAACTACTATACGTGTTTTGAAATCTTTCAAATTCTATTCTGGCAGAGTTAATTTCCTCTTCGGTAAGTACTGTTGGCCTGTTTCCATCATCAGATGGCAAACAATGGAAATGATGTGTGCTTAGTATCCAGTATTTGTCTTTTCTACATGGTTAGCAAAATGATATCGCGTAGAACTTTCACTGTTCACATGCAGATGGCTGCTACATAATTATTAGTGTTAACTTACACTGTAATGACGATAATCTAGAAAACAGTTGGATTTTCTTTTTCAGCTTGGTTTGATTGGCTGGATCAAAACTGTGATCAAAACTAAAATTAGACCCCTATCTGCTAACTGCTTTACGGTACCAGCTCATGATAATAATTTGGAAAACCCTATTTTGATAATGTCACAATTATCAGAACTGGGCATGTTGCTCATGACATCTGCAAATGCTGCAAGTTAAATCTGCAAAGCACAAGCTGTTAAACATTTTGAAAATATGACAAATGCATAAAAAACAGTCAGTTAATTCTGGGGGAGGGGACTTGTTTTGACTGATTTTAAATATTTGTATGAACCCTATATGTTGCATCTCTGTCACAGAAGACAAAAAAAAATGACAAAGAAAAGTAGCTAAATAGAAGCTGCTATACGGATAGCATGGTGGTACAGTTGTTAGCACTGTTACTCTGTGGAGTAGGGTTACAATAGAAATCAATACTCTGATATGAATCAAAATAGCTATTGGATACACATTAGCAGTAGTATTGATACCAGACGTGCTATCTGAGTCTGAAAACTTTTTACAAACCAGAAAAGTTTATTAGGGTCATGAAGACTTTTGAAAGGTCACTAAAGCTCGTGTTTCTAAAAAAAATGTATTAAACAGTTATCATAAACATTAACTTGGCTACTGCACACAACTGTTAAACTTGTAGCAGTTATTCAAGAGCCACATTACCCGTCTGTTAAGTTAGCATTAAAGTAGCGGCTATTTCCAATAATAAAATAATAATCTTAATGTGGGAGCTAGGCAGCAAGTATTATTAGTTCTGCAAAGTGTTGTAATCTGTAATGTTAATAGACAGTGATCATTCAACAATATAACACAACTATTTTTGCAACATGTTCCTCTTACAGTCCCAGATAGGTGGAGAGAAAAGTCTACTATCAACTAGACAGAAACAGTGGTGGTATATCTTACCAACTCTATTTGATCAGTGATGAAAAATTATGTGTCGAATCACCAGAAGCAAAGTGAGACTTCAGATAAATGTTTTTTGTTTATTCCAAAAGTTGATTCTGTTCATCTGGACGTAGCGTTTTGTGGGAGAAATGTTTCGTCACTCATCCAAGTGACTTCTTCAGTCTCAGCTGACTGCAGGTTTCCCCAATCTTATAAACAGTACATTTGCATAATGACTGAAACCAGCCCACTGAAGGAACAATGGGCTGGGAGGTCAGTTCCTTAATCATAATTATGCAAATTCTCATGACCATTGATCAACAACCACTGACCAAAACCCACTGATCAAAGCCCACTGATCAATGGCCATGAGTACCATTCACAGAGAGTTGGGTAATGGCTGCAATCACAGCATTGTAAGATGGCGAAAGATGTACCCTTAGGTCCCCTCCTCGATTCAGAGATGGTCTTTCCCTTTTCACGTAAATGTCCTCCTTGACTCCGCGCTCAAACCAGCATTCCTCCCTGTTCAGGATGTTACATCCTCATCATTGAAAGAGTGTCCACTGGCCTGTAGGTGTAAATAGACTGCAGAGTCCTGGCCTGACGAGGTAGCTCTTCTGTGTTGTGCCATCCGCTTCGCCAGAGGTTGTTTGGTTTCCCCGATGTATAAATCCTGGCAATCCTCCTGGCACTTAACAGCGTACACTATGTTACTCTGTTTGTGTCGGGGGACCTGATCCTTGGGGTGGACCAATTTTTGGCGCAGCATTTTTTGAGGTGTTTGAAACCCACAGAGACACGGTGTTTAGAAAAAATGCGTCTCAACTGTTCCGATACTCCTGACACATATGGGATCACTACAGGTTTTCGCTTGGGCAGCGGTTGTCCTTCTCTCCTGGATTGGCGGAGCTTTCTTTAGGTGCCTTCCCAGCTTTGACAAAAGTCCAGCTGGGATAACCACATTTACTCAGGGCCTTCTTGATGTGATGTTCTTCTGCCTCCCTGGCCGCTGTGTCAGTGGAGATGGTGTTTGCTCTTCGTTGTAGTGTCCTGATGACACCCAGTTTGTGCTCCAGTGGATGATGAGAGTCAAACCTTAGATACTGATCCGTATGTGTAGGTTTACGGTACACGTCAGCTTTTAGATGTCCCCCATTACAGATGGAAATCTCACAGTCTAATAAGGCTAACCTGCCACTTTTCATATCCTCCCTGGTGAATTTGATGTGTCGGTCCACCGAGTTAATGTGATCCGTGAAAAGTAGTACGTCCTGAGATTTGATCTTCACCCAGGTGTCATCCACATATCTGAACCAATGGCTTGGTGGTGTTCCAGGGTAGGATAGCAAAGCCCTCTTTTCCACTTCTTCCATGTACAAATTGGCCACGATGGGTGAAACTGGGGAACCCATGGCACACACATGTTTCTGCCTGTAGTACTGACCCTTGTATGTGAAGTAGGTGGAATGAAGACACGGTTGCAAATGCAAACACACTTGGTCGATGCTGAGAGTGGTCCTGTTGCTGAGGTTGGTGTCATCCTGTAATCTCTTACGGACTATCTCCAACGCTTCCGTGACTGGGATGCAAGTGAAGAGCGATGTAACGTTGTACAAGACCATGGTTTCATCTGCCTCCATAATTACATCTCTCACCTTCTCAACAAAATCCAGGGTGCTCTGGATGTGGAGTTCAGCGCTGCCCACCAGTGGGTTGAGGATCGAAGCCAGAAACTTAAAGATGTTATAGGTGACAGAGTTGATCATGCAGACAGTCGGTCTTAAAGGTGCACCCTGTTTATGTATTTTCGGTAAACCATACAGACTTGGTGTAGTCGATAGCCTTGTCTTGTTCTAACTGCTTCAGACAGTCTATTACCCTATTCCTGCAGCCACTCCCTGGATCTTGTTTCAGGGGCTCATAAGTATTTTCATCACTGAGTAGTGACAAGATCTTCTCATAATAGTCTTTCTGGTTTAGCAATACTCTGCACCTACCCTTGTCTGCCGGAAGGATGATAATGTTGTTGTCATCACTAAGTGATGTGAGTGCCTTCCTCTCTTTTTTAAATTTTTTTTTTTTTTAAATCTGCTGAACCATCTCCAATTTTAAATCTGCAGCAATGCTTGAACATGAAATGTAATTTGGCAGCTACACTAAAGACAGTTTAAGCATTGGGTAATTAAAATATTTAAAAAAATTAAGTATTCCTTTAAAATCCATTATTTGAACACACATAAATTTAAAAAAAAAACTTCTCATTGCAAAATGCAACTTGTGGCAATTTCTGAATTGTTGATAGTTATATCTCACAATAATACAAAATAAAACATGGAGATTACGAAAATTATGAAAATTCTATTTTCATTCAACTTTGTACCAGAAAAATAAAATTATCAGCAGTTTAATCTGAAAAGAAACAAATTTTGGAGTATCCACATTTACTTGCATAATAACTGAGAAAAAAATTGTTAAATATGAGCATTTGTTTCATCTTCAATACCTTCCCGACCTACTGCCCCAGAGCTGTCTTATAATTCAGGTTAGGTTTAAAACACATACATGTTTGTGGCTAAGAATTTCATGTTAAAAATATTTTCTTTTTGCATTTTGGGGAAATATTCACCTGGTAAAATGTAATGTAAAATGTAATGAAGACAAAACCAATTTTTTAAATAGATATATTTCTAAACGTGCTATTGACATGACATGACATGACCAGATGTCTGTAACACTCTAATCCATACATGCAAAGAAATCAGATCATATATGTCCATAAATTATGTGTAATAATAAGAAATGACACAGATAGAAAGTCGTGACACCGGCTGAAATCACCAGCTAATGGCATTGGTTACAGAAAAATTTCTAAACAACTTAAGGTCCCAGTGAGCACTTTTGGAGAGTTGTCTAAGAGGCAGGACCAGTTGAAGAGAGCTACAGAAAGACTTGAAATCAGCAGGTACTATTTAAAAGAAAACAATAAGTAGTGCACTCAACCAACATGGCCAGTATGCACGCTCACCATTCAAGTATTCATTGCTGAAGAAAAAACATGTTGAAGCATGCTTAAAGGTTCTGAACAACATTTAGGCAAGCCTGTGAAATACTGAGAGTACAGTCTGGTCAGAAAGAGACCAAAATTAAACTCTTTGGATTGTAAGGTAGATCCTACAATAATACATACAGAGAAGAACCCAATCATATGACCCTCTACAAGTAAGCACTTTGGCAACAGTGGGAAAGAAAAACTCCTTTTTAACAGGAAGAAACCTCCAGCAGAAGCAGACTCAGGGAGGGGTGGACATCTGTCCTGACCGATTAGGTGAGAGAAGGAAGACAGGACAAAAGACATGCTGTGGAAGAGAGCCAGAGATTAATAACAAGTATGATTCCATGCAGAGAGGTCTATTGACATATAGTAAGGGAGAAAGGTGACAATACAATAAAGTGCTCCTTGAAAGCACAGGTTCAGAGGAAGGTCGCGCGCTGGACGGATCAATCGGTGGCCGCGTTACAGGACGCACTCGATGACGCAGACTGGGGCATGTTCAGAAACAGCTCCGACGATGACGTCAACGTGTTTACGGAAGCGGTTGTGGGATTCATCGGGAAACTAGCGGATGATACCGTGGAGACAAAGACTATCACAACGTTTCCCAACCAGAAGCCGTGGGTGGATAAAACCATCCGCGACGCTCTGAGATCCCGCACCACTGCCTACAACACGGGACTCATGACGGGGGACATGGACCCATACAAAGCCGCGTCATATAACGTGCGGAGGGCGGTGAAAGAGGCGAAGCAGCGCTACGGGAGGAAACTAGAGTCACAACTCCAACAGAGTGACTCTAGGAGCCTGTGGCGGGGACTAAGGACAATAACAGACTATAAAGCACCAACAACCGGTATGACGAACGCGGCCGTGACTCTGGCAGACGAGCTGAACACTTTCTATGCTCACTTCGAGGCTGCAGCTAAGGTCTCCAACAATGCCAGTGTTAGCGGCGCTAACGGCTGCAGACAGGAAGATACTGCCAGCACCGGAAACGTGCTCGTCATCTCCGAGCATGAAGTAAGGAGAGCCTTCAAGAGAGTGAACACCAGGAAAGCAGCAGGACCAGACGGCATCCCAGGTCGTATCCTAAGAGACTGCGCATACCAGCTAGCTCCTGTGTTCACTGAGATATTCAACATCTCTTTATCTCACTCGGTGATCCCCACATGCTTCAAAGAGTCCATCATTGTTCCCGTCCCGAAGAAACCCCACCCTGCTTCTCTCAATGACTATCACCCTGTAGCCCTCACCTCAGTAGTGATGAAGTGCTTTGAACACCTGGTCAGAGACTTCATCATTTCTTCACTACCAGACACACTGGACCCACTACAGTTCGCTTACCGTCCAAATCGTTCCACAGACGATGCCATCTCTCATCTCCTCCACACATCACTCACTCACTTGGACACTAGAAGGGGGAATTATGTTAAAATGCTCTTCATAGACTACAGCTCTGCATTTAATATCATAATTCCCTCCACACTCACCACCAAGCTGGAGCATCTGGGACTCAGCTCATCTATGTGTCAGTGGATCTCCAACAGGCAGTAAGGATGGGCGGACATGTCTCAGCCTCCACCACTCTCAGCACTGGAGCCCCCCAGGGGTGTGTTCTGAGCCCCCTGCTGTACTCTTTGTACACATATGACTGTGTGGCCACTACCAGCTCCACCACCATCATCAAGTTTGCTGACGACACCGTCGTGGTGGGCCTGATCTCTGATAACAACGAGACGGCCTACCTGAAGGAGATTAGGAATCTGGAGAACTGGTGCCAGAGGAACAACCTCCTTCTAAACGTCAGTAAGACAAAGGAGCTGATAGTGGACTTCAGCACTAAGCAGGAGAGGAACTACCAGACCCCCGTCATCAACGAGTGCCCAGTGGAGAGAGTGGACAGCTTCAAATACCTCGGAGTTCACATCACGCAGGACCTGTCATGGTCCTGTCACATCAACACCGTGGTGAAAAAGGCCTGTCAGCGTCTCCACCACCTCAGACGCTTGAGAGACTTCCAACTGCCCTCCAAGGTGCTCAGGAACTTTTACTCGTGCACCATAGAGAGCATCCTGGCGGGAAACATCTTAACCTGGTTCGGGAACAGCACCATGCAGGACAGACGAGCTCTACAGAGGGTTGTGCGGTCAGCTGAGCGCACCATCCGCTCCGAGCTCCCTGACCTGCACTCAATCTACAGCAGGCGGTGCCGGACCAAGGCCAGGAAGATCGTGAAGGACCTCAGCCATCCCAACAACAGACTGTTCTCTCTGTTGAGGTCAGGAAAGCGATTCCGCTCCCTGAAGACCAACACAGAGAGACTGAGGAGGAGCTTCTTCCCGCAGGCGATACGGTCTCTCAATCACACCACCACACAGTACTGACCCACACATATGGTTCTTACACACACACTGGACATTCTGGACTTTGTTTTTGCACAACACTGGTCACTATATTCTTCATTTCTAGTTAATACTTGTACAGCTGCTGTTATTGTGTATATATTTATTTATATTTAGATTTCTTCATACATTCTTATATAGTTCTATATTGTGTATTGTGTATTTTGTTGTACAGTTATTTTATTTTCAACTTTAATTTATATATTTTATCTTATTCTTCCCAGTTAAATTTACCCTTCATTCTAATTTGTGTTGTACAGTTATTTCATTTTTAACCTTAATTTATATTTTATTCCTTCCTAGTTAAATTTACCCTTTTTAATTTTTCATATTTATTTCCTATCTTATTCATAGCCTTTCCTTTTTTGTTTTCTTTAGGTCACGAGCAGTTGTCCAAGCATTTCACTACATATCGTACTGTGTATGACTGTGTACGTGACAAATAAAATTTGAATTTGAATTTGAATTTGAATTTGAAAATGTGATGTTCTATGACTGGTTAGTAAGAGTAGAAAAGTGTTATATAAATAAAATTACATACCATGTATCTCCAAAAATTATGATTTTTTTTTCCAGTGAATTGAAGCATCTAGTTTTTCTTTCTGGGTTAGGATAATTAACCTGTTAACCATTTAAAATTGTTGTTTATTGCTGACATAACCTCTTCCTCTTATTCACCAGGTGATCACTATAGGCAGGCATGTGAAAGGATATCACTATATCATCGCAAACTTGGTGAGTCATTTTCCAGTCTTTAAATGAGGCTGACCAAGTATATTTATGTATGTACTGCAGGCCATTTATGTATGACTGTTTAACAATAACGACGGTTTACATAACTCAGTTTAGATTAGGATCTAATAACAGGTTTACACTTAGTAACTGGGATCCTAAAGCAGGTAGTCACATTTAGACATGCTGTGAGAAGACTACCTTTTGCTTGCACCACTGCAATTTATATAATAGAGCAGTAGTTGCTGAGTATACTAGTCATAACTCATTCCATATCTCGTTTCTCTATTGGCATGCGGACTAGATTGCTTTTGTGACTATTCTCAGTGTCATTCAACAGTATTTTTAGATGTTGCTGATTCTGGCCTTATGTTTAACACCTTTGCTCTAAGTAAATCTCTGAAAAATTGCTGGAGGCACATCATTTGCTCTGCATGAGATCTTAGCAGAGAAGAAAATAGTGTTTGCATATTAGTATTAAATAAACTTTTTGTAAATTTCAGTAATTGTATATTTTGTTGATCTTGTTCCAGGGTTTTGTGGATGGTGACCTCTCTAAAATCCAGTATGGAGGTGCAAATGTGTCTGGCTTTCAGATTGTAGATTTTGATGATCCTGTGGTGGCAAAGTTTGATCAGCGATGGGAGGCTTTGGAAGAAAAGGAGTATCCTGGAGCTGATATAAGGATTAGAGTAAGATTTGGACATCCAACAATCTTTTTTTTGTTTAATTTAGTGGAGTTTTAGTTATTTCAGCAAAAGTTATATGCTATAAGAAATGGATTAAGATTGCCGGGAGATGGTCTAAGAATCAGGCCAGCAAAAATGTATTCTAATATCAAGTAATCTTTAGTATAATACATAAACAAGTATAATACATACAGCTTGAGTTAATCAAAGTGAGTTGTACATGACTTAGGTGTGCATTAAAATTAAAAGTCACACCTGTAGCACTTCTAGGGAATTCTAGAAGATTTCAGGCTAGACTGAGGCATATATGAAAATGATCAATGGGTTTGAGAGCTTCTTTGCCTTCTTTTTAGCTGGCAAATAAAATACTGCACCACATTCAACATAAAAAATGTCAGCTTGGAGGCTCGTTAGTTCATGCCATATGTAGTCTGTACTATGACAAGGGATGAAACCTTGTCATAGTTTCATCCCTTGAATTCTAACCTATGTTAGAAAGATCTGGCTGATGCTTGATGAGTGGTCCCTTGCTATATCGTGGTTCACCATTTGCAGTCTCGCTGTTTCGCATATTTTTTTTTTTGTGTTTGCAATTTTGCATGCTTTTTTTTAATATCAGTCAATCTTGCGCCGTGTCTCCTGACAGTACAGAATGCGTTCAGCTTGTCAAATTTCCATAAATCTTCAATCGCTGTCAGTGTGACTCTGAAGTGCTGTACTGTATGTTTCTAAGTTTTCTCCCCAACAAACACAACAATGTCGACGATACGTCGTCACCTGCAGGTGCCTTTTGCCTTTCAAACTGATCCAATCACCTGAAATTTCGTGTTAATTCTATGAGATTCACAGTCAACATCAGACATTTTGACATAGGTTAGAATTCCTTAAGAGACAGCTCCCTGGTTGGACACCTGGCCAGTTGGTCCCTTGCAGCATTGCCTTTATTGCAACTGTTAAATGAAGTAAAATGTCCCCAAACTATATTTTTTGCCATTATTTTTGTCCTTCAGTATACTTCAGCCCTCACCTATGATGCAGTCCATGTGATGACTGAGGCATTCCGATTCCTGCACAAGCAAAGAATAGATATAAGTCGTCGTGGCAACAGTGGGGACTGTCTAGCTAATCCAGCAGTGCCCTGGGCGCAAGGGGTGGAAATTGAGCGTGCCCTCAAACAGGTAAAAAGGATTTGAATGTCTTTAGTTTGAATGCACAAAGAAGAAATCATAAAAGCTAGGTGTAAGAGTTTAGATCAGAGATGTTGTTGAAAAATCTTGCTGTCTTTTATTTGGTTACTTGTCAAAAGCTATTAAAATTTAATGTTTGAAAATATAATTGAAAATATAATCATTTGAAAATTGTTCTAGCAACACAATCAGTCATTTGTTTGAGTGGAAGTAGTGTGTGGTGAAGGTACCAGTGAAGATGACCAAAAGTAGGGTTTCCCTTTGTTAACTTATCCTACTATAGCCACCAGGTGTGCATGAGGTGTGGGTGTGCATGAGATCCAGAAAGTGCCTATTTTCATTTTAATTTTTGTAATTTAATTGACTGAATTTCATTCTTAAGCTGTGCCATTAATAATTCAAATAATGTGTATGCAGGTGCATGTAGATGGTTTAACAGGGAATATACAGTTTGACCAGTACGGGAAAAGGATCAACTATTCGGTGACAATCATGGAGCTTAGGAACAATGGACCTATTAAGGTAACTAAAACATCAGGTTGCCATAATATGTATCATTAGAACACATTTTCTAGCTTGTATGTGCAAGATATTTGCATAACCTTACTTGTGTCTGTTCACAGATTGGGTATTGGAATGAGGTGGATAAGATGGTTCTGACAAAGTCAGACCTTTACCCAAATGACACAATGGGAATGGAAAATAAGACTGTCATCGTTACAACGATACTGGTAACCCATGAATAAAGTTACAATTGACCATGTCAGTCAATGTCAAACGTTTTCTGTCTTCTATTCTCTAATAGTGCAGTAGTAAAGATGATCCAAAATGTGAAAAAATAGCATGAAATTTTGAAGAGGCTGTCTGTCTCCTGATTCCAAACTGGGATCTTGTTCCACAGAAGAGGGGCATGAACGCTGTAGGCTCTGCCTTGCATTCTACTTTTAAATACGCTAGGAACCACAAGTACATCAGCAGTCTGAGAGTGAAGTGCTGTATTGGAATAGTATGGTACTATGAGGTCTTTAAGATAAAATGGGACCAGATTATTCAAGCCTTGTATGATACAGACATTACAGATGTACACATGGAAATCTGCCGAAAGCATTCAGCAGTGTTGGGACTAACGCGTTATTAAGTAACGCGTTTGTTACGAACTTGCATGTCCATGTGTTTGTTTGTGCAGGTGTTGCGTCTTACAGTAACTACGTTATTATTGTGGTAACGAGCTCGGTAACTAGTTATTATGCCAAAACCGGGAACGCGTTACTCGTTACTGGAATTTAGATAGGCTCGTTATTCGTTACTTTGTGTGGTGGCTATCGCGGAGCTTCCACAGATTCAATAACATTAGCAAGTGGTGGAAGCCAGCAGGTGGATGAAGGAAAAGGGAGGCAAGAGGAGAGACCCAAAGCGGCCGCTGGTCCGAGAGTGTCAGGTGAACTGAACTTCAGGTAAGAAGTTATAAATAAAATAAGATGAAACAAGTTCAACATCATTAACATCATAGCACCCGCCCAGCTGTATAGAAATTCCGTCATGCTAGCTAGTACGCAGTACGAGTTATTGTAACTGACTGTAAAAAGTCAGCATAATGAAAATAAACTCCACCTAAACTTGGTTTATATCTGACCCAGATAGACTGCAGCTCATAACTTCTTACCTGAAGTTCAATTCACCGCCTCGGGTCTCTGCTCCTCCTGCCTTTCCGTCATCCACCTGCCAGCGTGTTGCATCTGCTGGCCTCCACCACTTGCTAATGTTACTGAATCTGTGGAAGCTCCGCAATAACCACCACCAAACAACTGAGTTATTTTTACACATCTCCCAGCATCTGGCCAATCCACCACCTTTCAGTGTTTATACCGTTACGGGGAAAAAACGAAAAAAACAAAACAAAAACCATCGGCCCATAAAAACGAAAAATCACCATCAGCCCACCAGAAATGCCCGGTATGCCCGATGGCCAGTCCAGCTATGGCTACACCCGCAGAAACACACATATACACACACACCCTGCCTACACATACAACATGTGGAACATAGACATGACAGCATCGTGCAGAAGACACACACATCAAATAATAGAAATAATAGTCCACACTGCTCACGGACCCTGAGTCCCCGGAGCCGGGTCCGTGACAGATCTTTTAATTTTTAAAGGGAGAATATTCTATAACAACCTCACAAAAGAGGGAGGTTCTCCCTCTTCTCTTTCTCCCCTCCCCTCCCCTCATTCTCTATAGCAAAAGTTATTTTATTACAATTGTCATGTTTATTCAACACTATACTTCAGTTTGCATAATACCAACATGATTTCTTATCATGTTAAAAAGAAATATGTGGTTTCCCTCTATCATTCTATGTATTTTTCATTTCTGATTACTTCTTTTTGTCCAAAAATCTGTTTTTCTTGTCTTCTCTTTTTAACACCTGTTAAGATCTGCAGTCACATTACATTTAAAACGACTTTTTCTGGTTGTTCATGATTAAAAAAAAAAAACCTTTCTATTTCTCTGTCTTTCTGCCTACTCTACTCACACCCAGACAATTGTTTAGTCTAACTCCTTACACACACACACACAGAGCTCAAGGTCACATCTGCACAGAAAACAAATTCTTAACATTAGAATTATTTCATTGTAATGATTATGTTCTTATTCACCTTAAATTAAATTATTCAGCTTGTTAATTCTTGATTATGTTTTGATCAGGTTTCTGATTTGATTGCAGCAGGAATAACTGCCCATTGAAAGTGCATACATAAAACTCTGTCGCTCTGTGTTACATTATAACACCCACAAAGGCTGGAGTTACTAAATTAATTTACTTAATTTCTGGTTGGAGCTGAGCTGAGGGATCTCAGTCTTCTTGATACAGTCGAATGAAATGTTGTATCTCTGTATATTGTGACCAAATGGTACCATAAATAATCAAAAAAAGGATAGGTCCCCTGGGGGACTCCACAGTTCAGTCCAGACTACACAGACCTGCGGTCACCAATGGAAACAAAAAACTTACAGTTTGTCTAAACCACCACAGAGATGTCCCAGACACCGTCCCAGTGCTGCAGCCAGAATTTGATGTCCTGTTGTATGAAATGCTGAACTTATGTGAGGTAGTGCAAGACTAGAACATTCACCATACAAGCAGTTTTTAAGATGTAATTTGTAACCTAATACACAGTCATAGTATTGTGATGCTGACTGAATTTCTTTCAAGGATGTTGTTTTTAAGAAGCTGAAGACAATCTTCTCTAAGAGTTTTGCTGTAAAATGTTACTTTGAGATTGGTCTGTACATTTTTTACACAGCATCAAGATTTTGCATGATCTCACAACAACAAAGTGAGATCTAATTTAAGAGATGGTCCACTGTGTTACAAACAGTGCCATGGGTTTAGATCCAGGGTTTTGAGTTTTGGAGATGTTTAGGGGATTCTAGTTAGCATTTTTAATAATCTTGCATTTTATTTCAGTATTCTGTATTATTTAGTGTTCTTTTCATCTACTAATTGGAAGACTGTTGGTTGATTCCTGGCTGCTGCATGCCAAACATCCTTGGGCAAGATACTACTCTGAGCACTCATTCACTCATTTACACAAGCACCTATTTTATGCCTTTAAGTGCTTTCTATCTATACTCACACACATTCATACTCCAGTCTACTGTATTGTTAACATTTCAATGTGTTTGTGTATATAGGAAGCACCGTATGTGATGCTAAAGAAGAATGCTGAATTGTTTCAAGACAATGACCGTTATGAAGGTACGTTACATCAGGTACTATATGTCTATATGATACTCATAAAAAATGTTTGAAAAGTTATTTACAGTACAGTAAAACGTTTTATTTGTTATTTAAACCAAAAAATCTAGACCAAAATTGTCATATCAGTATTCTGTATTGAGACTGACTGAAACTGGACGTTCAGTACAGAATCCCAAAAGGTTGATTCTGTCCATGTGGACGTAGTGTTTTCAGTGGGAGAAAGTGTCACTTGGATGAGTGATGAAGCATTTATCTAAATGACAACACTACGTCCACATGGACAGAATCAACCTTTGGGATTTCCTTGCCTGGATGATGGCGCATGCATTAAGACGTAAAGTAAAGTAGAGCCAAGTCCTACATCCAAGATGGCGCCGGAGTGCATGGCTCGCCGTCCATGGCTGTCGGATCCACTTTTGCTCTGCGTGTTTATATTGTTTTTGTCACTTTTATTGAACAACGCTGACTCTCTACTGATCTACAATCGTGAAACTCTCTTAAATATTCGACTTGCCACAGAGAAACTGGTAAGGACTAGCGCTGATGGACAGGACTTTTTCCCACCTCCGCTACTCTCTGGAGTACCGGCTCACCTAGGCTACACCCCTGCCCCATCTCATAAGAAGCGCTTTAAACGTCGGAGAAAACGCAGCGGGCTGTTAGTGAAATTGAAATCATATTTAGGTTTTTCATCTGGCAGAGACAGAACAGTTTCCCAATGCACTCTGGCGGAAATCCGACCTTTGCACTGGCGTTTCATCCCCCGTTGCTTCCTGGAACCTATTGCCACCTAGCTGGTACCTGTTGTCGGCTCGGCTGAGGAGATCCTGCGTCCCCGCCTTCTCTTACCTCGTCTTCGCTGCGGTGGAGTAAATCCGCAGAATCCAGTGAAACAGGTTTCTTGGATGGCTGTCACCGCAATGATGGACCCTACCCGGATTGCTCTGGGTAACGCTAAGTTGTTAGCAAATAAAACGTTCATATTGAAGGATTTCTTCACTTCTCATAATCTGGATTTCCTCTGTGTGACAGAAACCTGGCTAAGTGACGGTGAGTTAAGCGCTTTCTCGGAACTATTACCGCCAGACTGTTCCTATTTTAACTCACCGAGGACTACGGCCGAGGTTGAGGAGTGGCAACAGTTTACAAAAACATTTTGATTTCTCACCTAGAACATCATGTTGGAATTAGAGGCACTGCCTTGGAGTGGTTCAAGTCATACCTGTCTGACAGAAGTTTCTCTGTCTCACTTGGTAAATTTTATTCATCTTCCGCCCCCCTCCCATGTGGTGTACCCCAAGGATCCATCCTTGGGCCCCTTCTTTTTAGCATGTATTTACTTCCCCTTGGCCATATT
Organism: Aulonocara stuartgranti; assembly: GCF_965226115.1. Lineage (NCBI taxonomy): Eukaryota > Metazoa > Chordata > Actinopteri > Cichliformes > Cichlidae > Aulonocara > Aulonocara stuartgranti. Next base: position 38,395,922 of record NC_138944.1, read on the forward strand.
ATTAAAAAACATAAAATTCCATATCATTTTTATGCAGACGACTGTCAAATTTATTTACCCCTGAAACACAATGACCCTAACCCCCTCAGGCCTATTTTAGAATGTCTTAAAGATATCAGAGCATGGCTGGCTCTGAATTTTTTTAATTTTAATGAAAAGAAGACAGAGGTCATTATATTTGGGCCGAGTGGCCCTGGTGTGCCTCCATCTGACTTGGGTCCTCTCACTTCCTGTGTGAAACCAATTGTTTCCAACCTTGGAGTAACAATTGACACAGCTCTTAAAATGGACAAACAAATAAATACAGTGGTGAGAAATAGGTCTTTTCAGTTGAGGCAGCTTTCTAAAGTCAAACCTTTTATTTCTTTTTATGACTTCGAGAGAGTTTTACACGCATTTGTGCCCACTCGCCTTGATTATTGTAATGCGCTTTATATTGGTATTGATCAGGCTTCACAATCACGCTTGCAAATGGTCCAGAATACTGCTGCTCACCTGCTGACAAGGACACGCAAACGTGAGCACATTACCCCAAGCTGATCTACAATACGGCAGCAGTGATCAGTGAGATGCTTGGCTACAAGTTGAACAGCCACAAGGGGCAGTACCCTCCATGGAGAAGGAGGCTAGAGGGCAAGATCAAAGTAGCACGGAGGGAGGTTAGCCAACTAACGGAGTTGCAGAAAGGTGCGACAAAGAAGGTGCATAAGAAATACAGCAAGCTGTCCATACCTGAGGCCTTGGAAACTGCCAAGCAAAGACTCACAGCCTTGGCCAGCCGCTTGAGGAGGTACACCAGAGAGACAGAAGGCAGGAGAATAAACCAGCTGTTCTCCACAGAACCAGCAAAGGTGTACTCTCAGTGGCAAGGGAACAATAATAAGAGAACAGCACCACCAAGGCTGGAGATGGAGCAATACTGGAAGAGCATATGGGAGAAGGATGCAACCCATAACGGCAATGCTCAGTGGCTAGTGGATCTGAGGGCAGACCACAGCGACCTCCCTGAACAGGGTCCAGTAACCATCACAGTGGCAGATATCCAAGAAAGGGTCTCCAGTATGAAGAGTTGGACAGCACCAGGGCCCGACATGGTTCACGCCTACTGGCTAAAGAAGCTGACTGCACTCCACGAGCGTCTGGCAGCACAAAAGAACCAGCTGCTAGTTAACGAGAGACACCCGGAATGGCTAACCGAAGGTGGGACGGTCCTGATCCCCAAGGACCCCAAGAAGGGACCGGTCCCCTCCAACTACCGACCAATAACCTGCCTCAGTACTACATGGAAGCTCCTGTCAGGCATCATATCGGCTAAGATGAACAGGCACATGGGTCAATACATGAGTGGGACACAGAAAGGAATTGGCAAGAATACCAGAGGCGCAAAACACCAGCTACTGGTAGACAGAACAGTCAGCCGAGACTGCAAGACCAGACTGACCAACCTGTGCACTGCCTGGATTGATTACAAGAAGGCCTATGACTCGATGCCCCACAGCTGGATACTGGATGCCTAGAATTGTACAAGATCAATGGGACCCTAAGAGCCTTCATCAGGAACTCAATGGGGATGTGGCGTACAACACTAGAGGCCAACTCCAAGCCCATAGCATAAGTCACCATCAAGTGCGGGATCTACCAAGGAGATGCTCTGTCCCCACTGCTGTTCTGCATAGGCCTGAACCCCCTCAGTGAGATCATTAACAAGACTGGCTACGGATACCGACTACGGAACGGATCAGTTGTCAGCCACCTCCTGTACATGGATGACATCAAGCTGTATGCCAAGAGTGAACGAGACATCGATTCACTGATCCACACTACCAGGCTATACAGCAATGACATTGGAATGTCGTTCGGACTGGAGAAGTGTAGTCGGATGGTAACAAAGAGAGGGAAGGTAGTCAGAACTGAGGGGATTGAACTACCAGAAGGCAACATTGCAGACATAGAGGACAGTTACAAGTACCTGGGGATCCCGCAGGCAAATGGGAACCATGAAGAGGCCGCTAGAAAGGCTGCAACCACCAAGTACCTGCAGAGGGTCAGGCAAGTCCTGAGGAGTCAGCTGAATGGTAAGAACAAGATCCGGGCCATCAACACGTACGCCCTGCCCGTGATCAGGTACCCTGCTGGGGTAATAGGCTGGCCAAAGGAGGAGATAGAAGCCACTGACATAAAGACAAGAAAGCTCCTTACCATGCATGGAGGGTTTCACCCCAAGTCCAGCACCCTGAGGCTGTATGCTAAGCGGAAGGAAGGGGGCCAGGGACTGGTGAGTGTCAGCACCACAGTCCAGGATGAGACAACGAACATCCAAGAATACATTGGGAAGATGGCCCCAACTGACCGAGTGCTCAGTGAATACCTCAGGCAGCAGAAACCCAAGAAAGAGGAGGGAGACGAGGAACCATCATGGAAGGACAGGCCCCTGCACGGTATGTACCACCGGCAGATAGAGGAGGTGGCTGATATCCAGAAATCCTACCAGTGGCTGGACAAAGCTGGACTGAAAGACAGCACAGAGGCACTAATCATGGCAGCACAAGAACAAGCTCTGAGTACAAGATCCATAGAGGCTGGGGTCTATCACACCAGGCAAGACCCCAGGTGCAGGCTGTGTAAAGATGCCCCAGAGACAATCCAGCACATAACAGCAGGGTGCAAGATGCTAGCAGGCAAGGCATACATGGAACGCCATAACCAAGTGGCCGGCATAGTGTACAGGAACATCTGTGCCGAGTATAACCTGGAAGTCCCGAGGTCATAATGGGAGATGCCCCCAAGGGTGGTGGAGAATGACCGAGCTAAGATCCTGTGGGACTTCCAGATACAGACGGACAAAATGGTGGTGGCTAACCAACCGGACATAGTGGTGGTAGACAAACAGAAGAAGACGGTCGTAGTGATTGATGTAGCGGTTCCGAATGACAGCAATATCAGGAAGAAGGAACACGAGAAGCTGGAGAAATACCAAGGGCTCAGAGAAGAGCTCGAGAGGATGTGGAGGGTGAAGGTAATGGTGGTCCCCGTGGTAATCGGAGCACTAGGTGCGGTGACTCCCAAGCTAGGCGAGTGGCTCCAGCAGATCCCGGGAATAACATCGGAGATCTCTGTCCAGAAGAGCGCAGTCCTGGGAACAGCTAAGATACTGCGTAGGACCCTCAAGCTCCCAGGCCTCTGGTAGAGGACCCGAGCTTGAAGGATAAACTGCCCGCAGGGGCGTGCTGGGTGGTTTTTTTTTTTGTTTATATATATTAAAATGCTATATAAATAAAGTTGGATTGGATTTATAGATTACATACAAATGCTACTGCCACCATTTAAAGTAGCACCATGTGAGTGGCAACCAGTGTGTATAGCATTCTGCATATAAAACCTTTCATTATTCATTCCTCTACTTGAAGTATTAATGAAAATAATTTGTTGTTTGAAGTATGTGCCATGAAGATAGCTCAATGATACCACAATAGCATATGTTTTTCCTTACTTTTAAAACTTTTTCAAGACACATAAGGTGCCGTTAATTTAGAGTAAATTTGATATTAAGATATGTGATATTCAATTACACACTACTCTTGTATCTCATATAAGCGACTTTGTTGTTTGGCTGTTTGTACTGATGCAAGGTTACTGTGTCGACCTGGCTGCGGAGATTGCAAAGCACTGTGGGATACGCTACCAGCTGAGGATTGTGGGAGATGGCAAATATGGAGCAAGAGATGCTGAAACCAAAATCTGGAATGGTATGGTTGGAGAGCTGGTATATGGGGTAAGACTTTACACAGGCACAATAAACAGCAGAATGTTTTATTTAACTTGAGCATGAGACAAATTAAATATTGGTGGTAGTGCAAAACAAAAATGGTGTGTGAAAACCATGTTCAAAGCAAAGTTTATAAATATTACTTAAGACATGGAATAGAAATTGTTAAGTACTAGATTTTATCTCTGCTGAGCCTCTCTCTTAGAATTGCATGAGCACATTTAACCAAATGCCTGGAAATTTGTGGACATCAACCAACTGCAGCTGCACGTCCTGCAGTGTGAATGACACTTTAAACTTGAAATTTTCTTTACTTTTAATTAGATTAAATTGGTATTAATAGTAATTAATAACATTCATTAAAGATCTGAGTAACTGACCAAACACTCCGATCATTTAAGTTAGAGGAGGCAGTCTGAAAAATCTGGAAAATTAAGCTTTATGTAGCACCAGTTCAGAAAATTCCCTCATATAAGATTAGCTGATTGTTGGGGTTTCATCTCTAACACTGTGTAATAACTTTAGTAATTTAGTGAGTTACAACGTATTTTTCAACAAATTCATTACATGAGATTCTTGGATGAGACTCAAATAACCATTTAATACCATCCAATCCCCCATTTTATAGATAAAATGGAGAGGATGGGGTGGATTCCAGCTTCATCGCCCAGATTTATTGTTTTGTTCCTGTTCACACTATATTCTTATCTTTTGTAACAAGAACCCAGACCAACAGACAGTTCCCTACTCTCCCCTCCATTCAAAATAGGCTATTGGGTCATGAAGTTGTCCCGAATTCTTTGATGTTGGGTTGAGAACAAACAACCAATACTCAGAGCAGGTCTAGTCAATCCACAATTATTTATTTAGCTTGCATGCAAGGGAGATGTACACAATACCACCTTCCGTGTAGTTCTCAAAGAGGAAGCACTTTGATACACAGTTTTATATGTCAGGGTTCACGCCCCTTCGTGCATAAGCAGATAACATAACATGCATCAGTTACAGTTAGTGACAGCTAGACACGATTCCTTTTTTGGTGATCTTCTACAATTACTCAGAAATCTATCTTAACTGCCTTTCACCCCCACCTGTTTCCTGTTGTTCTCGTTATGAGTCTTATAATAGTAAATGACACATCCTGAGTCCATCCTGTTCTGACTGTCGCTGTGCAAGCACGTATGCAATTACAATCAAAGCACTTCTGGTAATACCCTATGATCTAGCACATTTTATTAGCGGCTGGGTTAATATGGCCTTTGCTGAAATACTGCTTCATGATATATTTTCAACAATTCCCCCTTTTGACCTTCGAAAGAAGGTCACCATACTTCTGATGCTGCTACTCCCCTAGGCACCCCTATTGCATCCATATATGTTAAAAACCCCACAAATAAGTCAAACAAGTAAGTGTACGTCCAGAACAGCACCTTGCATCTACACTGGGCTGTGAGCTGCCTTGCCCTGTTTCCTGAGACCCTTACCCCCTTTTTACCCAGCATAATAGTACAAACCCGCTCTTGCCCACGGGCCAATTTATGTCATGTTTACCCCTGGAGGCATTCCCTTGGGCTGGATACACCACCGTACACCAGTCCGCTGGGATCTCTCCTACGTCATACTTCTGACTTCCCTTGCTGCTCACTGTAAAATCAAAACAGGTATAGTTAGCGTTTCTTCGGGTAAAAGGTCCCGGAGTAGTTTTATTATCAATTGGTGGAATTGCACTTCTGGTTATTATAAGCACACAACCAAATCCCCGCGTGTCATTTGAATAGACAGGGCCAGGTTCGGTGAACAGGTGTGGGCGGGTGGCTACGCACGCCACACAGTCTGACACCTTTTGTTCCTTTATATTTTGAATTAGCCAATCTAACCCCAGGTTGATATTTCTATACCCAGTATCTGTCAGTTCTCTTAGTTGTCGCGCTTTCCCTCTCTGGACAGTCTGTCCCCCTTTAACGGCTGGACCAAATGTGGGATGACCACTGTGTTCGGGCAATTAACATAACATAAAAATCACACAAACTATTAGTAAAGCTAATACTCTCAGACCTCCCATTACTTTTCAGCTTCCACCTTTGTGCTCAAACTAGAAACTCTGTCTAAAGGGCTTTTGACCTTCTTTACATTTAAACAACTAATCTTCTGGGACGGGCAATTCTCTGTGCTCTTCTCCTCTTCTTACTTTAACCTCATGGGTGGACCACCATGAGGTCTTTTTCCACAGACCGGGGGATTATTCTGCCCCCTTTTTGAGGTCTGGGTGTTTCTCTGACTCAGCCAAGTCAGGGCTTCTGGCCTTCTTAGTCTGGTCCTTCTGGATTTCCGCCAACCCCTTCGTGGTTATTGCTGTGGTTCTGGAATCCTCTCGAGGTGACCAGTAGGAGCCCAAACGGCATGACCCTTGACCTCAATCACTGACTGGGCCATCTGCTATGCCTGGAATGATGTGTGCTTCTCGCTGGTTCTCTAGGAAAAAATCTGGAGCTCTAGGAACTTATGGTCCATTATAATCTTAAATTTTACCTGTACTTGAATTGTTAATCACACAAATCACCATTAAGTCATAGGAAAAAAAATCATAGAAACTATTGTTTCAGGCATGTGGCCCCTGGTGCATGCCTCTAAAGTCTTCTTTGTGCATGTTCCAGTATTCTACAGGTACTTTCTCCTTCAGTCCAGAGATATGGATGTAAAGTTAGGTGAACGTCCTTACAGTGTGTAGAATTAAACACTATATGATTGTATAGTTAAATGTGGCTTGTAGGCTAGAATCACTTATGTGATCACAACGACTGCCAAAGCGCTGTAGTAGCAGCAGCTCTTCCAAGTCCATGAAGCAATCACATTGTCCCTGTCACTGTGTCTCTACTTTCCAACAGAAAGCAGATATAGCTATTGCTCCCCTGACAATCACTCTTGTCCGTGAAGAGGTGATAGATTTCTCCAAACCCTTCATGTCTTTGGGAATCTCCATCATGATTAAAAAGCCGCAAAAATCCAAACCAGGTGTTTTCTCCTTTCTGGACCCACTGGCCTATGAAATCTGGATGTGCATTGTCTTTGCCTACATAGGAGTTAGTGTTGTTCTCTTTCTGGTAAGTAAGCCTGCTATTATGAATTTGCATGCTTTGTTGAAATCCTCTTTTAGGTGCTATCCTGTTTTCATAAGTATCAGTGCCTAATATGGTTATGTTAAAAGAAGGCATAAATACTATGTTTGAAATAAGTGACATAATACCTACTGACACTTATTGAGACTAATGTATTATGTCTCAAAAAGTGTAGTTCAAGTTTGAAGCCCAACCTTCCTTGCCTCAACTTTAGGGTTAATTTAATAGAAAACTAGAAACTTGCTTCGATTCAGAAAGATTTTATATTTATGATCAATTGATTACATGTAATCTGATTTAACAACGAGGAGGTACACTACAGAGGAGCAGTTTAGTTAAAAATGTGTCATTTCTTAAAGAGCAATTGTGTCTTTTTATGGCAGTATAGTTAGACAGAAGCTCCTCTTCACAGCCTAGGCACCTACTTTGTGGCTGGGCTCTTTGAAACAGTGGAAAAAATGAAATGCCTTGTTTTTTGCAAACTTTTAGAAAACCCTGTTATAACAATCTATGTAATTTGTGTATTTCTGTTGACATTCTAATGCTTTGCTGCTGTAGGTATCCAGGTTCAGCCCTTATGAATGGACGCTTGAGGAGCCAGAAGATGGAGCCTTGCCATTAACCACTGAATCCACCAATGAGTTTGGGATCTTTAATTCTCTTTGGTTTTCTTTGGGTGCTTTCATGCGGCAGGGTTGTGACATCTCACCAAGGTTGGTATGCCCTTGACATTTCATAGTCATATACGGTATTAGCTCCCGATGTTGTAATCAGTATATTATATTAATATACATTCACTGCCTCGTTAATCAGGAACTGAATATTAATACTAATTAAGGGCTGTAAAACAGGCACAGTTCTTATCATAGACTGAATGAGATAAAAGTGCATTAGAAACTCTGTTCATGCTACAATTGTTCTGTTCTACTTCAACCCTAATATTTTTACACTGACTTGGTATAGCATCATGTTTGTAATGTTAACTATGGCCATGAAGAGATGTATGTGGTCATTGTTAAACTGTCCAGTTTGGGTGAGGCTGTTGCCACTATGGCATTGCTGCTGTAGCTAGCTGTGTTGGGCAAGTCACTGTAGTCAGTCAGCTGAAAATATTTTTTTTATCCACAATGACCAGTCAAAAGTTTGGACACACCTTCTCATTTAATGTTGTTTCTCTGCTCCATATATTTTGCTCCATCAAATATATGGAGCAAAATATATGGAATTATGTAGCAGTATTTTGGATTCCTGAAAGTAGCCACACTTTGCTTTGTTCACAGTGCTGAAAACTTTTGGCCTTTTCTCAATGAGCTTCATGATGTAGCCACCTGAAATGGTTTCACCTCACCGGTGTGCCTGTCAGGGTTCAGTGGTGGAATTCCTTGCCTTCTTAATGGAGTTGAGACCATCAGTTGTGTTGAGCAGATGTCAGGTTGGTACACAGCTGACAGCTCTATTTGACAGCTATTCAAATTCATATTATGGCAAGAACCAATCAGCTAAGTAGAAATGACAGCTAAGAGAATTATCAGTCCATCATTACTTTTAGAACTTTTAGAACCAAGAAGGAGACCTAAAACCCAAAGGAAATGGTTTCGGATGGAATGGACCGCCGAGTAAAGGTAAACAGGCCAACAAGTGCTCAGCATCTCTGTAAACTCCTTCAAGATGCTTGGAAAACCATTTCAAGTGACGACCTCATGAAACTCATCAAGAGAATGCCAACAGTGTGTAAAGCAGTAATCAAAGCAAAGGCTGTTACGAAGAATCTTAAATATGAAACATGGTTTGAGTTATTTCACACTTTTTATTACACAATTCCATGTGTGTTCATTTACAGTTTTGATGCCTTCAGTAAGAATCTACAATGTGTCAAATCATAACAACAAGTGCCTCAAGATGTAATTGAATGAATTTGCCATGAGTCCTAGAACAGTTTAATTTGATTCATGTGTTTATGTGGGCAGGTCTCTTTCAGGACGTATAGTTGGTGGGGTGTGGTGGTTTTTCACTCTGATCATTATCTCATCATACACTGCTAACCTGGCTGCCTTCCTCACGGTGGAGAGGATGGTGTCTCCCATTGAGAGTGCTGAAGATTTGGCTAAGCAGACGGAGATAGCATATGGAACACTGGACTCTGGATCCACCAAGGAGTTTTTCAGGGTAAGGACTTTTAGTATCAGCTGGACAATAGGAAGAGCCTGCTTCAGCACTTCCACGCACCTAGAGTGTTTATGAAATTTATTGTTTCAAATGGGAATCCTTAGATGACAAAATATGATGATTGTAGTCTCGCAACTTAATCCAAAATTTCCGATAGATCTTTCCTTGGAGTTCAACTGAATCATGTCCTGAAACCTGTCCTCTTTATAAGCTGAAAGATATATTTGTCCCCAAAACAAAATTTTGTCATTTAAAAGAAAACTTGAATTCAAGTCAGCATGGTTTCAGGCCCTTTGTATGTTAATTTTTTGTATGTCACATTCATTTAACTTAGTTTCACATAGTGGTTCAACGGCACACAACTGAGCTAGATGTGGGATGAAGTGAGCAGCTTTAGAGAATCTATCAACGACGGTGAGAATGACACTCTTTCCAGAGGAGCTGGGGAGACCAGTAACAAAATCAAGGGAGATGTGAGACCAAGGCCGGTGAGGTGTTGTGAGCGAGTGGAGCTGACCTAGGGGGTGCTTAGTGGATGGCTTGTTGTGAGCGCAAACGGCACAGGCTGACACATATTCCTTTACGTCCTTTATTAGAAATTTCCATCAGAAATGTCGTCTAAGGAGTTGTATTGTTCTACTCACGCCAGGGTGGCACGAAAATCGTGCAGTGTGAATCAAATGAATGACCGCCCCATGGGCGGTAGCGGGGACGAAGCGCCGCCCAGGTGGCCCGGTACCTGGGTTGGGGTCCCCTGCGAGGGCCTGGCAGATAGTCTCCTCAATGTCCCAGATGAGAGCGCCTAAAACGCAGGCAGGGGGCAGGACAGTGGCGGGAGAGGATGCTTCAGTGTCCAAGGAACACTGACAGAAGAGCGCGTCAGGCTTGACATTCTGTGACCCTGGGCGATAGGAGAGAGTGAAGTCAAAGTGAGTGAAGAATGGAGACCAGTGGGCTTGCCATGAGTTTAATCTTTTGGCCGTTCTGAGGTAAGTTAAATTTTTATGGTCTGTCCATATGAGGAAAGGCTGTTCCGCCCCCTCCAGCCAGTGGCGCCATTCTTCTAAGGCAAGTTTTATAGCCAGGAGCTCCCTGTCGCCAATGTCATAGTTTCTCTCCGTGGGGGTGAGTCGGCATGAGGAGTAGGCGCATGGCTGGAGCTTACCTTGTGGCCCGGACCGCTGGGAGAGAACTGCCCCAACTTCGGTGTCGGACGCATCAACATCCACGATAAACTGCTTTTTTTTTTTGTGTGTGTGTGTCCTGTCTGGCACTGTAGCAATCAGAATTATTGTCTGAAGGCCAAGAAAAATGCCCAACAGATTTACTTTCCCAAGTGGGCCTTTTGCTATACTGGTCATCTTGATTGTCATAGTTTATTTGATCTTTATTAGTTATTTTTATATTTTTATTAGTTATTGTAATCAGGCCAGACTGGACCCGATGACGGGAAAGAAAAACAAGAAGAACAGTTGAGAAGAAAGTTAACAGAAGGAGAGGGAAAGAAAAAGGAGAAAAGAGATAGTGAGAAAAGACTGCTTCATCACCTTTGTCTTTTTTTTTTCTCTTTTTCTTTTCCTGGATCACCTGTTGAGAAAGAAAAAAGAAAACAAGCAGAAGGAAACTAGAGCAATAGAATAAACAACATCATGATGATCTATGGCAATATAACAGTAAATACTAAATGTTAAACATTATTGTGTAAGATCGACAGCGCACAGTGCGCTTTAAGGTCGTAGCCAATAAGGGTATAGTTTTTTGTGTATGAGCACCCGTCTGTACACCTGTGAGCATGAATGCGCTTGTTTTTAAAAGGTTCCTACATGTTCCTACATATCTGTTAGAGGGTGTGGGGAGCCACAGCCCCGTCCACCAGGGCATGAAGCAGGTATAGAGGAGATCAAAACTCCAGACATCCGGAGGCTCTCAGAACACAAGAGACCAAGGAAGACCAAGAGAGGGGCAGCCGCGCCACTATCCCAGAAAGAGCTGAGGAGAGTCCCAGATGAGGGGTCACTCAGCAGCCGCGGAGCATAAGCAGTGACGTGCCCAGGGAGCGCCGGCAGCCAGCTGCGCCAGAGTGACCGAGGCCGAGGGCACCCCACCCCCGAAGTGGCCCGAGCGAGCCCCAGGCTCCAGGCCCCGATAAGCAGCCACCAAGGAGTGAGCCGGTGTGACGCCCATCTCCGGACACAAAGACCCACCAACGCACCGATGTCTGTGGGCGTCTGCCACTGGCAGGGGAAGTGGTGGTGGGAGATAGGCCTCCATACCTTGGAGGGCCTGAGATGTCCCTAGAGAGGTGGCGTCTGATACCCGACCTGACATATGGACACAGACATACAGGCACATATGTCAGGCACTCACCCAACGTGGAGACAGACATAAAGAGACACTGTACACACAATCACACTCCCCAAGCGTACTCTAAGCCCCAGGTCTAGGTACCCTTGCCGCTGGAGGGGGAAACTGCACCCAGACCCAGGTGGTGTTACCCTTTTCCCTGGGGTGGAGAGATGCAGACCGCCCCGACTCCGCAGCAGCAGGGAGGCCCCACATTCCAGACGCCAGTCGAACGGCCAAATCCTCCTCCTAGCACCCCCGCTCCATCAGGCCGCAGAGAACGGGGGTGTGAGAAGATTCCAGACCTCCGTCTGCCCGCTCATATGTATTGTTGATGCATGTGTGTTCTAAGGTGCATTTAAAACCCAGGAGGACATGGAGCGGCACCCTGCGCCAGGGCTGGGCCCCCATACACCCACCCGCCCACAACCCCGGCAACACACCAACCAGGGCCCCAGCCCGGAGACGGAGTACCCCCACAACCCCACGCCCGTCCCAGACCCACCCCGGGGCAGCCAGGCTACCAGGTCAGTAACCCACGTCCGTCAGCACAGACCCTCCCCTAGCCCCACTGCACGCAGCCACGAGGAAACCGTCACCTAAGAGCCAACAGAGCCCTTAATAGGCCATGACCGCTACCCCAGGTTGAGCCCTCCAAGGTAGATGCTCCTGGGGAACCCCCCGACGCCCTAAGCCTGTCCCTACCCCCACACCAATCACAACAGCGAAGGTGGGACCAAACTATGACCCCCCATCCCCGCTAGGTGATGGAGCTGATCAAAGGAGCCCAGAGCAATTGATCTGATGTGGTGGCAGAGGCTGTATCAAGACTAATGTAATCTAATAGATAATTTCTATATTGGTTAGAATTAAGATTATTTTTATTTTTCCAGTTCATGAGGACTGTTTTCTTGGCTATGCATAGGGCAGTGAAAACCATATGGGCTATATTCTTATCTGTAGTGACATTATCTAAGCTGCCCAACAAACACACTAAAGGGGAAGTTGGAATGTTACATTTCAGACACTTTGATAAGTCTTCACATATCTCGCGCCAAAACCTCTGAACTGGTGGACAGAACCAAAGAGCGTGGATATAATTGTCCGTTGAATTGGTTTGGCAGTGTGAGCAGTTGTTGGTAGACGTAAAGCCCATCTTGAACATCCGATGACCTGTATAGTGCACTCTATGTAATATTTTGTATTGAATTAATTGAAGACTGGGATTTCTAATTAGATGAAAGGTTTTTAAGCAAATCTGAGACCAGAAGTTTAGGTCTAAGTTAACTGATAAATCCGCTTCCCATTTTGCAATAGGAAGTGATATTGATTCATCTGTTTTAGAAAGCATTCTGTATATTTTAGATAGTAATTTGGGGATTTTAAGAGTAAGAAATTGAACCACACTTGGTGGTGTTTGTAGTTCAACTTGACCCGGTTTAAATTTATTTTTTACTATGGATTTAATTTGTTGATATTCTAAAAATCTTTTCTTGTTGATCCCATATTGTGTAACCAGTCTGTCAAATGGAATAAATTCTGTTCCTTCTAGTATATGTTCTAAGTATTTGATTCCTTTACCACTCCAATCTGAAAGGTTTATCATATTATTGTTTTATAATATGTCAGGGTTGTTCCAGATAGATGTACGTTTGCATGGGATTAAAAAGACTCCGTCAATTTTAGAAATTCCCACCATGCTGTCAGAGAAGAGCTGATGTTGACGCTTTTGAAGCATTCATGCCGTTGGATGTTTGAGCTGATAAGCTCTAGATTATTGCAAAGTGCTTGTTCTACATCTAGCCAAGGTTCATCTAAGAGGGTATGTTTTAGCCATCCTGAGATAAACCTTAGCCTGTTGACTAAGAAGTAGTGCTGAAAGTTAGGTAGTTCTAATCCTCCTTTATCCTTGGTCTTTTGTAGTGTTTTTAAGCTTATACGGGGAGGTTTATTTTTCCAAAGGAATTTGGACATACATGAATCTAGAGATTTGAACCAATCTTGTGGCGGTTTAGTTGGGATCATTGAGAATAAATAATTTATTTTTGGTAAGACCATCATTTTTATAGCGGCAACCCTTCCCATGAGTGATATGGGTAGACATTTCCATCTAGCCAGATCATCTTCTACCTTCTTTAAAAGTGGGATATGGTTTAATTTAGTTAGATCTGCAAGCTTGGGAGAAACATTAATACCTAAATATTTTATATTTCCCGATTGCAGTGGTGTAGAAGAGGAATTATGGAAGGAGCAATTAATCGGTAGGACTGTAGATTTTGACCAGTTAATTGAGTAATCTGATATTCTTGCAAAAGAGTTTATCAATTCAATCACCCCAGAGATATTGGTTTGTGAGTTTTGGAGAAAAAGTAACACATCATCCGCATAAAGGCTGATTTTATGTTCCACGTTCTTGCATTTTATGCCCTTAATTACTGAATTCTGTCTAATTGCTGCTGCTAGTGGTTCAATAAAAATTGCAAACAGTGAAGGGGAGAGTGGGCATCCCTGCCTGGTGCCCCTCAGGAGACAGAAGCTGGAGGATGTCTGGTCATTTGTTCTGACACAAGCTGTTGGGGAATTATATAATATTTTTAACCAGTTTATGAAAGAGGATCCAAAACCAAATTTGTGTAAAGTTGCGAATAGAAATTTCCAGTTAACTCTGTCAAATGCTTTTTCTGCGTCTAAAGAGAATATTGTAGTTTCTAGGTTTTTACTGTATGAGTAGTCTATCAAATTAAGTAATCTACGTGTATTTGTTGATGAGTGCCTACCTTTTATGAAACCAGTTTGGTCAGGATGAATTAAGAGGGGGTTATTTTCTCCAGTCTCTTTGAGAGAGCTTTGCAGATTATTTTAAGGTCTACATTTATAAGGGATATTGGACGATAGCTTGAGGGATATACAGGGTCTTTGCCTGGTTTTAGCAGGACATTAATGTTTGCAGAATTCATATTTGATGGAAGTCTGCCCTTTTCTTTGATTTCCAACAACGTTCTGTAAAAAACTGGTGCTAGAAAATGTCCAGAATTCTTTGTAGAATTCTGCAGGAAAGCCGTCTGGACCTGGAGCCTTATTATTGGGCATACTTATCAGGGCTTCCTGGAGTTCACCTGATGTCAGTGGTGAATCCAGTGCCATTGCTTGAGTGTCTAATAATTTTGGAAGAGTTATGTTGTCCAAAAACTGATCAATTTCCTTTTTAGATGGGTTTATTTGTGGTGAATACAATCTTTTATAGAAATCCCTGAAAATGTTGTTTATTTGTATCGGTTCATATATTGTGTTCCCAGATGAATCTTGAACAGCACATATAGTTGTTTTTTCTTTCTTTATTTTTAGCTGGTTTGCTAGAAATTGACCGGATTTATTACCATGTTCATAATTTTGTAGGCGTAGTCTTTGTACTAAGAATTTTTTTTATTTTTTTATCAATTATCTCGTTCCAGGATCTCTTTGGTCGTTCACGCTGAAGTCCGTTCCTTTTAATTCCCTGCCGCGGCTTTTCACCTGTTCCTTTTGTTTGAAGTGGCCGAATTTGGCCACAATAGGACGTGTCTCAATTTTGGCCGGGGAAGATGCACTCTGAGCCTTCTTCATGACTAAATCTTGGAAACAGCGGTCGATGTAATCTTGGAGAGCGTCTAAATTCTCCCCGTTGTCCTCCAGGGTGTTAGGGTTAGGACAGATGTTGTTAGTTATATGACAATTTATTAGTATATTTGGTAATACTGAAGCTTAAAGAAACTTTGTTCAATTCTAAACTACCATTCGCTTTAATTTTCCGCCAAAATCTTCTGGGTCTGACGTCAGTTACAGCATGAGTCGCTTACCTTGTACGTCACTTCTGTCAATTACCTCCTCAGTCCGTCACTCCCCACGATAAACTGCTTAGAAGTATCAGGATGGATTAGAATGGGTGCGGATGTAAAAATGTGCTTCAACTTAGCGAAAGCTGAGTGGGCTTCTGGGGGCCAGGTGAAAGGTACCGTAGATGAGGTGAAACAGGTGAGAGGCGCAGCCACTTGGCTGTAGTTCCGAATGAAGTGGCGGTAAAAAGTCCGCGTCCCCAAGGAAGCTTTGAAGCTTTTTCCGTGACTCTGGGACCGGCCATTCCAGCACCGCCTTGACCTTTACTAGGTCGGTCTTCACCTGTCCTCCTGCCAAAATGTAGCCCAAAAAGGAAATAGATGAGGTGTGGAACTCAAAACTGTGGCTTCCTGGAGAGACTCGAAAACAGAGTTGATTAGTGGGAGAGGGTATTTATTTTTTACAGTAACATCGTTCAAACCTCGATAATCGATACACGGCCACAGCGACCCATCCTTCTTTCATACAAAGAAGAAGCCCGCAGCAACTGGGGAGAAAGGAGGTCTAATTATTCCTGCTGCCAGCGAGTTCTGGATGTAGTTCGCCATATATTCTCTCTCAGGACGGGACAGGTTATACAGTCTACTAGAGGGCAACGGGGCTTCCGGAAGTAAGTCAATAGTGCAATCGTATGGTCGGTGAGGTGGTAGAGAGCGAGCCTTGTCTTTATTGAACACTTCCTGTAAATCATGATACTCTGGAGGGAAGGTCTGGTGTTTGTGACAGGGGTGGAGCTCGATCTGCTGTTGCAGTGGGAATGGCTGACCTCAAACAGTTCGCCAAGCAAAACAGGCTCCAGCTGGTGATTTTTTTTACCTGGTCCAATCAATGTGAGCATTATGTCTCTGCAACCAGGGGGTGAGTAAAAATTTTTTTAGTACATCATGGACGAGGGCTTGGAATACTACCAAGGAAGTTGAGAGTTGGATCATGCCAGCCACTAGTGATTCCTGAATGTATTCCTCCATTGCCTCCTTCTCTGGCCTAGGAAGATTGTATAGTGGACTGGAGGGGAGAGCAGCACCAGAGAGGAGGTTAATAGCACAATCATAGGGATGATGTGGTGGCAGAGAAAGAGCCTTTTCCTTACTGAAGACCATTCTGAGGTCATGGTACTCCTCGAGGACCAGAAATAGATCTAAGATGGTTGTGTACAGCACCAGGAGCTGGAAACTGAGAGTAGAGCTGATTGCAAACAGAGAGAGTGACACGTTAAAATCCAGTTAAGTATTTGCTAGCAGTCCAGTCCAGGTGGGAGTTCTGATTTTTCAACCAGGGAAAACCAAAGATAAGGGATGGAAACATGAAGAGAGTTATTGTTTCCCAATGGTTGGCCGATGTGATTAGCTGCACGGGCTTGGTTTTATGAGTGATATAGGCAAAACCTTGAGTGGAGGCCGGAATGGGAGGCTTGAGAGGCACCAAGGGAAACCTTGCTGTCGGGCTAGATCCATGTCTATTAAATTTTTCTCACAACCGGACTCCACGAATGCTTGGAGAGAATGAGAGGTCTGATGGTATTTGAGCTTCACAGGGAGGGAGATGGAGTTTAGCTGCACCTGAAACGCCCACCAGTACCCCCAAATTTCAGGTGCCAATGAAATGCCCTGGCCGATCACAGTACAAACTCCCATGCAGGAAAACGCCTCTCTCTCCTACGGAGTGAGCCTGGATTGCCCGATTTGCATGGGCTCAGCAGGCTCCTTTGGTAACGGGAACAGGGTACTGGAGGGCGGACACACAACTCAAAGTACTTTGATGTGATGGTGAATTTATTTACAGGTGCACAGCGGGAGAATATGTGAGGTTTCAACTTATTTGCAAATGTGCGGAGAAAGTCTATGGGAGGTTTCCCACAGGGCAGCAAGTCTGAAATGAGGAAGAGGCAGAGAGAAGAACATGCGAGATGCGCTGCCCAGAGTGGGATGTGACAGTAGAGTCACATCCCACTGTCACATCCCAATGACCCTTTGTTGTCATTGTACATGCAATGAAATTATGGAGGCTCCACAGCATCAGTGCAGGACTAAAATATAAATAGTAAGACAGCAGGCATAAATAACAAATAGGAGAATAATAATAATGGATTGGATTTATATAGCACTTTTCAAGGCACCCAAAGCGCTTTACAATGCCACTATTCATTCACTCTCACATTCACACACTGGTGGAAGCAGCTACAGTTGTAGCCACAGCTGCCCTGGGGCAGACTGACAGAAGCGGGGCTGCCATATCGCGCCATCGGCCCCTCTGGCCATCACCAGTAGGCGGTTAGGGTAAAGTGTCTTGCCCAAGGACACAACGACCAGGACAGAGAGCCCGGGGATCGAACCGGCGACCTTCCGGTTACAGATACGCTTCCCAACCCCCTGAGCCACGGTCACCCCAATAAATGTATACAAAGCAAGAGAAAAGCACATATTGGAGAACAAAGTGCTTGGAAGAGGTGCAAAGCACTTGCTCTGAGTTTAGAGTCCACATGTGAGTGTTCTGAGTGATCAGGGTACTCAGATTAGTGAGGTGAGTGGGCAGGGGTGGGTTGGGGGGGGGAGTGTTTCTTAAAAGTCCGAATGGCCCAGGGGAATAAACTTTTAGTCTGTCTGTAGGTGTGGGACCCGATTGACCTGAGGTGCTGACCAAACGGGAGCGGGTCAGAGAGGTGGTGGGCGGGGTGCAAGGGGTCACCTGTGATGACCTTGTTTTTCTTGAGACAGGAGGAGCTGGCAAAGGCCTCTAAGGGTGGCTGATGTCAGCCAACTTGACCAGTATTAATTACCCTCTGTGTTGCCTTCCTGTTGTCAGTAGTGGCCCCTGTGTACGAAAGACCCAGCCAGTAGAAGCGCATGCTCTCCACTGAGGAGTGGTAGAAGTCCAGCAGGAGCTTCTGGCCCAGGTTATTCTTCCTCAGGACATGAAGGGCCCCCATCAGGGCCTTGCGAGCCTGTACTGGTGTTTTTAAAAGTTATGTTTGACTTTATGACTTTCTGTGTCGTTTCTGGGATGCTTAGGACTCATATTGCACTGCTGGAAATAGTTTATTTTGATGCATATGCTGTTTTTTTGCAAATTTGCATTATAATATTTATTTTCGTTTTTCCTGCAGTATATAAAAATTGGTGTATTTCAAAAATAAAAGTATGAAGACACTTAAAATAAATTTCCTGTGGTGGGAAACTATTTTGTGCAACTTTTTTGTATTTACAGTTTTGAGGGATAAGCCTCTTAAATTTCTCTAACTAGAAATATATGTTAAAAAAACAAAAAACGATTTTCAATTTTTTTGTAGTTTATTGCACTTTTTTAAATTTATGTAATTACTATGCACGTAATGCATACATATTATTAAAATTTGGGCTATAATAGTTGTATTGATGTATATTGTTAAGGGTTCAAATATTGAGGAGGGATACAGGAGGAAATCCAAATAACAACACTGATCCGGCCGGGTGGAGTCAAACGATGATTTTAATGAACACACGTGTATGCAATTCTTCCATAGCTCTAGGCCACTTTGCTCAATAGATCGCGCCGGACAAAGCTTCTGACCATCAATTAACTGACCGAGCTTCAACTCTTTAATAAGCACCAAAATGCAATGTGTATAAAATGATTACAGTTGCTCCTGCAATGAAAGAATATTCCATGATTATGATACCACCTGTAATACAGACTTTAATGTAATGTTAACAGCTTCAATAAATGCTTTAATGCAATGCTGATTAATGCAATGATAAAGATGATGGTTATGAACAGTAGCAGTAAAATAATTTCCCTGATCCCCACAGAACCTACAGTATTACTAGGTTTTAACAGTTTTACAATTTAGGCTTAACAACATTGCCCAGTGGAGCATTATGGAGCTAGTTTTAGAATATTGTCTTGTGGGATGATGCATCAACTCATTCAGGCTACAGTCATACTCTCTTTACCTTCAAAAGTGCTTTAGGTAAACGCCTTCTTTACATACATTACAGGTTATCTAAAGGTAAGTTATAAAAATTAAGTTATCGCATACTATCTGTGTCTGTTTCTCTTTTTTAGCGTTCTAAAATCGCCTTGTTTGACAAGATGTGGCAGTACATGAAAATCGCAGAACCTTCAGTTTTTGTCAAGAAAACATCAGAGGGTGTCCAGCGTGTCAGGAAATCCAAGGGAAAGTACGCTTACCTGCTGGAGTCCACCATGAATGAGTACATCGAGCAGAGGAAACCCTGTGACACAATGAAAGTTGGAGGAAACCTGGACTCAAAAGGCTATGGCATCGCCACACCAAAAGGATCCCCATTAAGGTGGGTGGATCAGTATAACAATGCTGGCCAACCTGCACTGCCATGTACCATTCACACTACTAACCTGCTGCCTAGCATACCATCCCTCTCCTAATTCCTACAGTTCTTCTCTCTGTATATGTAGATGAAAGAGAAAATCATGCTAAACTACTTTGAGCTTTAAAGAGATCCAGATTTTTCCTAAACTCAGTAACTTGAAGTCACAGTAATAACCCTGGCTGACAAACTGCTTGTTATCAGGTGGTAATTAGCCAGTGTTCAAGCTGTCCCTGTGCCTATACACATAACTCACTATGGAGAGCAGATAGATTCATCCCAAGGCTTACTGCCAGCTGGGTGTCGCAGTATGCGAGTGTGATGAATGGGACACGGCGGTTAACTCGTTGTTATAATAATCCACCTACCCTGATGACACCATCTCAGTGGTTTGTATTTATTACCATGGTTACCACCTCTGACCAATGGCTAGCGGTGGTTTCCATGACAAATGGGGGATAGGGAGTTTGATTTGCTTCCAGGTCTTAAAGAACCCCTTCAGATAGGCTCCTTTTATCTTGAAAATAAATGTGATGACATTTATAGTGTAAAACATTCTAAACAAACCTGTGAATGTCAAATTAAAGTGTCTTCATATTCTGTTTGATTTTTTTTTTTTAAGTGTTAGTTATTATTTTTGGCTGCAGGCTTTTCTCCATTGATAACTTGGCTCTTTAAGACCTGGATCAAGGGATTTTTGCAAAGTTTATGACCTAATGCTGCATTCCATTTGAAGTTGGAATTTGCAATTTGCATGTGTGTGTTTGCGTCTGTCTGAGTGTGTACACGTGTGTGTGTGTGTGTGTGTGTGTGTGTGTGTGTGTGTGTGTGTGTGTGTGTGTGTGTGTCTGTTGGGAGGAGGGAGGGCACTATATGTCACCATAAAATGTTTAAATTACATACGGACAGTTATACATAAATTAGCTTCCCCCTACATTCCCTCAGAGCTGTCTCTTATTTTTTTAATATGTGAAAGTAGTAGTAGTTTTATATTTTTCTTTTATCTCATGCAATTGCGCAAGAATTTACATACATGTTTACACATGCAGATTAATAGCCTTTTTTTTTTTTAATTGCTACAGAAAATACAACAAATTTACATTCATAAATAAACAACATTTAGCACTTTATATAGACCTATCTAAAGTGGCCCTTAAGAAATAGCTTAAATAAGAAGAATGGTATATAGCTCAACAATATTTGTGTCATATATATGAGAAAAAATATGTACACCTCAGAATCAACAAAGCAAAATCAGAACGGAACACTTTAATAAATGTAGCAAAAAAAAAAATCAGATGGTATTAAGTGGATTAGCAACAGTGTTGGGGAGTAACGGAATACATGTACCGCCGTTACGTATTTAAAATACAAAATATGAGTAACTGTATTGCGTTACAGTTACCGTTTTAAAAGGTGGTATTCAGAATACAGTTACTTTGTTGAAATGAATGGATTACATGGCTGTATTTTCCTGTTTCATTAGGCTATGAACTCTATATTTTTGGTGTCCACGCCGGTGGAAACCCAAACAAAACACGCATTAAGAGGCTCTCATGTCTGTGTCTCAATCTCACGGCCGATGTCACCTCTACTTGTAGCCCACATAATGACGTGAAGAAATATTTTAAAAAATTATTCACAAAAATGATTTAATATGAAGGCAATAGGCAGAGTGTTACAGGCATAGCCCTAAAGAATCTAGCCTCATGGGCAGTGTAGTCCGTGCTGCAGGGAGAATGGACTGCCATACCCGTTATGTGTCTGTGAACGAGGAAGGGAGAAAAAGAGTTGAAAAGTAAGAGATGTCACGGACCAAAAACGGGAGATGGAAGCATGTAAATATTTTTATATATATATGTAAGATGTATTATATTTTATAGGCAATAATTCACCCTGTTTGTTTACTAAACATAGTTTAGTTTAACTTACTGACAATGAAACTCTTACAAACACATATGCGGTAAGGCCAGCCATAAAAATACACCTGTCCACAACTGTCAAATTATTGTGATATCACAATTGCAGGGTGATCTACTAACAATGCACTGTATTGTACAGGGTGGGCCATTTATATGGATACACCGTAATAACATGGGAGTGGTTGGTGATGTTAAAGTCCTGTTTGTGGCACATTAGTATATGTGAGGGGGCAAACTCCTCAAGATGGGTGGTGACCATGGTGGCCATTTAGAAGTCGGCCATCTTGGATACAACTTTTGTTTTTTCAATAGGAACAGGGCCATGTGACACATCAAACTTATTGGTAATGTCACAAGAAAAACAATGGTGTGCGTGGTTTCAACGTAACTTTATTCTTTCATGAGTTATTTACAAGTTTCTGACCACTTATAAAATGTGTTCAATGTGCTGCCCATTGTGTTGGATTGTCAATGCAACCCTCTTCTCCCATTCTTCACACACTGATAGCAACACCGCAGGACAAATGCCAGCACAGGCACCCAATATCCGTAGTTTCAGGTGCTGCACATCTCGTATCTTCACACCATAGACAATTGCCTTCAGATGACCCCAAAGCTAAAAGTCTAAGGGGGTCAGATCGGGAGACCTTGGAGGCTTTTCAACTGGCCCATGACGACCAATCCACTTTCCAGGAAACTGTTCATCTAGGAATGCTTGGACCTGGCACCCATAATGTGTTGGTGCACCATCTTGCTGGAAAAACTCAGGGAACGTGCCAGCTTCAGTGCATAAAGAGGGAAGCACATCATCATGTAGCAATTTCAAATATCCAGTGGCCTTGAGGTTTCCATTGATGAAGAATGGACCCACTATCGTTGTACCCCATATACCACACCAAACCATCACTTTTGTTGTTCCAACAGTCTTGGAGGGATCCATCCAATGTGGGTTAGTGTCAGACCAATAGCGGTGGTTTTGTTTGTTAACTTCACCATTCACATAAAAGTTTGCCTCATCACTGAACAAAATCTTCTGCGTGATCTGAGGGTCCTGTTCCAATTTTTGTTTTGCCCATTCTGCAAATTCTGTGTGCCGATCTGGGTCATCCTCGCTGAGATGCTGCAGTAGCTGGAGTTTGTAAGGGTGCCATTTGTGAGTAGCCAATATCCGCCGAAGGGATGTTCGACTAATGCCACTCTCCAGTGACGTGCGGCGAGTGCTACGCTGTGGGCTCTTGCTGAATGAAGCTGGGACAGCCACTGATGTTTCTTCATTAGTGACAGTTTTCTTGCGTCCACATTTTGGCAAATCCAACACTGAACCAGTTTCACGAAACTTAGCAAGCAGTTTGCTAACTGTAGCATGGGAGATGGGTGGTCTCGTAGGGTGTCTTGCATTGAAATCTGCTGCAATGACTGCGTTCACCAGATATCAACACAATTTCGATCCGCTCCTCACGTGTTAACCTCTTCGACATGTCAATGGCTGTGAACAAAGAGAAACTTGTAAATAACTCATGAAAGAATAAAGTTACGTTGAAACCAAGCACACCATTGTTTTTCTTGTGGCATTACCAATAAGTGAACTGAAACAAACATTTATTTTTAGGTCCATTCTGCTGCTGATACATACTTTAGGTTTCTGAATATTAAACTTGTTTCTGCCTTTCATAGTGTGTAACCTGAAGGCCCTGAGTACTTTCTCCCACACTGAAAACACTGGAATGATAAAATGATTTAAACATTACCTAATAAGACTGATTCAGGACAGACAATTCGTTATTTTAAACTTTTCTAGCAGTCCTTCACAAACAGGGAACAGTCTGTTGGCTCTTCCTCCTCCTCTTCCTCACACACTGCTGAGTTTGTCCTGGTGGATCATCAGGGGTGCAAAGCCTCACAGATGATTTGCAGCAGTGGGTCCTTCAGTCTGTCCTCACTCCGGACTCTTGCAGTTGTCACACATGGAAATCAAATGTGTGATAAGCTGCAGGATTCAAACACAAGTGTGACTTATAAATGAATGTTCATACTTTTATTACACAATCAGAGAGAAAGAAAAAGAGAGAGTGCAGGACAGACAGACAGGTGACAGTCTCAGGTGTATACACTGCTACAAAACAGCACAAGAGAAGGAGGATTTAGTGTTTGTGTCATTACGAGTGCTCAACAAGAAGAGTTCCCAGATGGTACAGTGATGGTCCTGTGATTAAAGCATCTTTCTTTCAGCTTAACGAGTGAACCGTCAGCTCGTTCAAAAACACGTTAAAGTCCGTTTGGCTCGACACCACCGAACAGAGGCAGCAATATAACATAGCTAACATTAACAGTGCAGTGAATCCTGCTTGTGCCGTGATGTTCAGGACTGCAAACCGAGCAGCATTCATTGACTTTCATCTTGTTGTATTTGTGGATATATGACTGACTTTAATTATCCATAAAATCATCACATTCTCTGTAAGATTAAGGTCAGCTATAGTACTAACATTGCTAATGTTTGCAACTTTGCCGACATGTGGCTAACAGTAATGTTTTAATGTTCTTCATTATTAAACATTTGCACATAAATAAGTGACATAATATTCAGTACTTACTTTTGAAAGTTTACTTTTTCGGCCGCTCTGCTTAACCCATCTGCCGCTTTTTTCGGCAAAATTATCCACACCCACCGCCGCACTATGAATTCTGCGATATATGGGACCACAAAGTCCACAGCGGACCAAACTTCATATTTGGGGAAAACGACGGCGTATTTGGAGACCGCATTTGGAGTACACTTCGGATTGGGACAGCCATGGTCACGTCGCTGTGACATAATAGGTCTCAAAATGCGTACTCCGAAGCGTACTGTAGTCAGCAAGTTTAGAAAATCCTCTTAAAATGTGAGATTCAGAGATTCAGTATAAAACTACTGTAATTCTTAAACTGTTCATGCAGTATTTTTGTTAACCTCCTTAAATCTTGTTTCATTTAAAAATCTGGTGGTGTATAGGGGCAAAATTGCAAACATTGGGTCCTTATCAAAATTATCTTTCCGGTTTCTAGGCTGTTACACCATTGTTGGCCTCGTATTCATATGACACCCAATGGCATTTTAATCCATAGCCTCATTTCCACAAAGAAAAAAGTTAACTATGTGAAATGTAAGTAAAAGCAATGCAGGGAGTAGTGATGGTAAATTTGATTGTTTTTACTGAATCGAGTTTGAATGAGTCACTCACAAAAATGAATCGGATTTTTTGAGTCATTTGAGTCACTGAGTCAGTTGCCCAGAGAGTGCAAAAAAATTACATTTTCACTCAAACTTAATGTGTTTCTCTTTTCATGTATATCCTACTGTTAAGATGATTGAAAAAGAATAACAACTATTTTTATAGAGCAAAAAAGAGCAAAAAAAATTATGATTTCTAAAGGGAAAATTTATTTTATTTATTTTTATTGTATTTTATTAGTTTTTTCCTCAAATGTCAAATATATATTTTCTCATCTAAATGTCCACTGGGCTGTGAGCCAGGGGGCGGTAATGTGCCTTAACAGTGGTTGCCAACCAAAAAGTAGAAGAAGAAGCTGTGAGCCAGGAAGGTTGGGGGGTTGGGTGGGGGTGAGTGAGTAGTCGTGTCCAAATTCATGGGCTGCATCCTCCTGAGGACCCGGCTTTCACGGTCTACGTGGGCCAGGTCCTCAGAAGGTCAGGTAGGCCGGAAGTAAACGGCTGTGAAATTGGACGGTCTAGGCTGTCTCGGTGGAGTTTAATAAACTCGGCTGTCTGCTCCTTGCTATCGAAAATATAACAGGACACTGGCGTAAATTCTCGACCATCTCAAACTTCTGTTTGATCAGTTTTCTGTTTGACGTTTATTGAGCTGTGTGAAAACCAAGGAGGAACCCACCCGGGGGATTAATTAAGTTTTATTTTATCTAATCTAATCTAATAACTTTAATCTCAGCCAAACTGATTTACTCACGAACAAATAAAACACTGAAAAAAGCCAAACAATAACATTTTTAGGTTGTCTAAGTGACTTATATATTATGTTTAACCTGAGTAGTGAAAGTCTGCGGTGATCTGAAATGATGTGCCGGGAGTTGTGCCGTTCTCAGTGGCTCTAGTGACCCTCGAGCTCTCGGCCAGCTATCGAGCTGGTGGGTAACAGACGTCTCCGAAAACGTCAAAGCACTTTTGCAAATATGCGATATCTTGATAAATCGAGCAGATATTTTTTCAGTTTACACACCCACATTCACACCCTGAAAATATGTTAAAAGTTTATTTTGTGACCCAGAAAGATTAATAAGAGTAATTTTAAAACATAGCAGCGGCCGCCATTGTTGGAAACAGGAGTTTGGCTGGGCCGCGCTATGAATTCTGGGATATGGTGGGCCACGAAGGACACACCGGCTGCATTCGGAGGAGTCTACAAATGCGTCCTCAGGAGGATGCAGACCATGAATTTGGACATGACCAGTGATTCATTGATGCTACAATTCAGCACAGGAAGGGAGGAGGTGAATGAGTGATTCGTTCATGCTACGATTCAGCACAGGAAGGGAGGGGGTGAGTAACTCAAATGTGCTGTTAGCAGAGCGATGCTACTGTGAACTGAGGAGCTATTATCTTGATGTGAGCTTTCTACTCAGGGTGTTTTCTTCCAGTTCAGAGCAGAAATGTTTCTGTTAAGAAACTGGCTGTTGTTTTTTTCCCCCCACAATTTTAATTATAAGCGAAATATATTTCTACTATTGAAATTAGTTTGCTAACAGCAACAGGGATGAGTCAGTGAAGGAGTCAGTTGGGCTTGTGAATCATGATTCACAAGTCAGTAAAGTGATTCTCGAGTATTTTATATCAACTGAAGCCCATGTCCAAAAGATTGTGACAGGGCGCACAGGTAGTAAGAGGTTTTACAGACCTGAGGAAATCACATGATAGGGTGGGGCTAGGTTTCACAATGAGCTCACCCGAAACCTTGGCTGATTGTGACCTACACCTGTTTTCACGCCTTGGCTCATGTGATTAGGTATAGGATCATCAGGGGGTCCTTTTGTCCCTCTTTGGGGGGATACTCCGACAGGGTTTAAATCTGGGACTCTCCACCATTTGACCCTAGAACTGAAGAAGCCTCAGTTGAGAGGTGAAACGTCTTCAAGCAACTTATAGAAGTCCAGACGCTTTTCTTTCCAAGCTCCTTAGACTTTATCCACATTACTGTAGAAGCTGCACCAAGCAGACCACAAATAGTTTTTTTAAACTATCTTTGTGACTTCAACTCTCCTTCAGTACAAAAGGTTTGTTGGTGAGGTCACAGAGATCCTCAGCATATTCAACCTAACTAGGTTCTCGGTTCAGATCAGTTTCAAGTTTTATTGTCATGTACAGATAAACAGTGTAGCCACATTTACCCATAATGAAATTCTTTGGCTTGTGCTCCTCAGCTTTACATGAGCATATAAAAGTGTGCAGTTAAATGAAGAAGAAAATAACAGAAATAACAGTAATAATAATGATAAAGAGGAAAAAAGTATTAAATATTTAGAGAATTTGAGACTAGTTTTGGTATTTACAGTTTGTGCAAAACTTGTGCAATGAGCATTTAAGTGGGATTAGTTGAAGTGACAGTGTGTAGAGTCCTGTAATTGTAGTGAGTGTGTAATGGTGTGTATAGAATGTCAGCAGTTCAGAAAAGCCTAATGGCTTGTGGGTAAAAACAGTCTCTGTGTCCGGCAGGCGGGTCTGGATGCTCCTGAACCGCCTGCCGGACAGCAGGAGTGTGAAAAGTCTGTGGCTGGGATCAGAGAGGATCCGCTGCATCTTCCTCATCCTGCGTGACTGGCAGTTCAGTCCTGGTGATGCGCTGTGCTGATCTCACCACCCTCTGCAGATCAGCAGAACTTTATCACCAGATACCAGCTAATTTAACATCAGAAACAACAGTCACATCAAGGCGCTTTATATTTTAAGGTAGACCCTACAATAATACAACATGCTTCAGCTTCAGCTACTCCAAGAGCTGGGCTCTGCTTAGTACCTTTCTCCAGCATCCGACAAGCTAGCCAAGGTCAGCAGACTCCTTCAGCGTGTTGGCTCCCTTTTGGCTCCCTGGTGGCTACAGCCCCATACTTTCCTCAGCAATAGAGATGCACAACATGGTCCATTCAGACTCAGTTTCTCCAGAAATTAAAAGTCTCCTGCACTGGGGAGATCAGAATGAGGTTCCCAGCACACCCTCACTTTATATGTGGATACACCAGTCCTGTCTGGCATCCTCCCCTCCCACCTGATCTGTTCACCACCAGGTGAATGGATCTTTTCACCCAAATGTGCAAGATATGACAGCAGGTCTAATGATACAATTGCAAAATCAATCATCAACCTGCGACTGATGGCATCCTGGTTCCAACTCTTATCACAAACATGGTTTTACTTGATCATAATGTTCATCATGGACAATCTGTGAACCTAGAAGTTTTGTGAGAGAACACCACTCAGGTTCAGATCAATGTGTTGGCTTGGCTGTTCCTCCCAGTCACGCCATGACAGTTTATATGTCACTTTCCTGCCAGGACACTTGTCCGTTTTAGCCACATGCTCTACAAACGCACTCTTTCATAATCAATCGTCTACCAATTGAAAGGTTGGTGGCTCCTCCAGCCTGCATGTTAAAGTATCCTTGTCCAACATTCTGAACCACTGTGAGTTGCCTACAATGTATCTATCGGAATATAAGTGCATAAATGTTAGGTTCAAAAAGTACTTATATTACTGTGTTTGTGAATAGGTGAATGAAGCTTGGAGTTAGAAAGCGCTTTGAGTGCTCAAATTATGTAGGAAAAGACTATATAACGTAGGTGGGAAGTAATGAAGTACAAATACTTTGTTACTGTACATACGTAGAATTTTTAATTATCTGCACTTTACATTATACCGCTTACATTTTCAAAGCGGGCTCATTACTTTTGATTAAACACATTTAATGGAAATTATTATTTCACGTCATTGTAGGCTATCAAACATCAAACCGATTTGAGTCTAAATAGCAAATACATGCAACACAATACTGTTCATGTATTAATCACCAGGGGATATCACATAAAAAGAGATGAAAGAGATAAAACCTTGTGCCATATTCAAGTGTTAATATGGGCTGGCGGCTTTTTGTTTGTTTGTTTGTTTTGTCTATAAATTGCGCTTGTGGTACTTCAGCATCTAGCTACCAGTACAGAAAAGGAGTAAGCATAAAGGATGTAAATGATTACTTTTTTTAAAGTAATCCATGTGATTTCAAATGCTACATTTCTATCAGCTTAACAGACATCAGGAAACACACAAACTGCTGCTATGAGTGCAGTTTGCAGCACAGTGCAAACTGCACCTGGACACTACTCCAACAGAGGTCGATCATCTTGTTAATAATTTTACCTCACTACATATGACTCTGGATACTATAGCTCCTGTGAAAAATAGAGCCTCAAATCAGAAATATTTGACTCTGTGGTATAATTTCCAAACACGTAGCTTAACCTCCTAGGACCTGGCGTCCACATATGTGGACATCACATTTTGGGTTATTTAGACCAAAATACTCAATTTTGCTCTACAAGGGCCTGATATCCACTTACAAGGACATTATACTGCTACTGTTCTATGCTACCTTATTTTTCTTAAAAACAAAAATAAGATTTTAAAAAAATCTGGCAATTCTTTGTTTTTACATTCACTGGGGCCCAATATGCCCAAATATCAAAGAGAAATTAAAAATGCATGCCGTGGAAGAGTTCGGGTCTTAGGAGGTTAAAGCAGATAACTCGTAAGCCGGAGAGGAAATGGCATGTCACAAATGTAGAAGATCATCATTTAGCCTGAAGAAATAGTTTAGTGCTTTATAAGAACATCTTATTATTCATCACTGATTGAGTAAATAAGAACAACCCTAGGTGTCTCATTAGTTACAGAATTGAATTCAAACTCCTGCTCCTCACATACAAGGTCTGTAATAATCAGGCCCCATCTTATCTTAATGACGTTATAGTACCATATCACCCCATTAGAGCACTTTACTCTCACCCTGCAGGCCTACTTGTTGTTCCCAGAGTATTTAAAAGTAGAATAGGAGGCAGAGCCTTCAGCTTTCAGGCCCCTCTCTTCTGTGGAACCAGCTTCCAGTTTGGATTTGGGAGACAGACACTAGCTCTACTTTTAAGATTAGACTTAAAACTTTCCTTTTTGCTTAAGAATATAGATGTTATGCTGCAATAGTTGTAGGCTGCTGGGGGATTCACATGATGTACTGAGTTTCCTTTCTCACTCACTATGTGTTAATACACCACTCTGCATTGAATCATACTTGTTATTAATCTCTGTCTCTCTTCCACAGCATGTCCTTATCCTGTCTTCCTTCTCTCACTCCAACCAGTCGCAGCAGATGGCCCCGCCCCTCCCTGAGCTTGGTTCTGTCGGAGGTTTCTTCCTGTTAAAAGGGAGTTTTTCCTTCCCACTGTTGCCAAAGTGCTTGCTCATAGGGGGTCATATGATTGTTGGGTTTTTCCTCTGTATATATCAGGGGTCGGCAACCTGCGGCTCTTTAGTCCTTATAGTGCAGCTCCGCGTGGTTTGGGAAAATAAATTAGAAGTATTTAGCTGAAGTGTATTTTACTTATGTTAGTTCTTTTTTACCTTGTAGTTCTAAATTGGAAGATTATTGTGATATTGAAATATAAAAATAAAATTATATTCTTTTATTTTTTCATCGCTCAAAATAAGCTTCACACTCGCAGAAGCCGGTATGCCTGCCGAAACGCCGCGCATTTATCGAGACTTTCAACCCCAGGTAGGCCAATTATGGATCCACATTATGTCAGCAGCTATTCTCCACCATGAACTATGTTAAAAACAAACACAGCTTACGCCTCACAGAGGACAGCTTACAGTCCTGCGTAAAGATGAAAGTCACTTCGTACAGCCCCGATTTGCAGACGCTGTGTGCAGAGGTTCAGGAGCAGAAGTCCCATTGTAAACATATCACGGCAGACACGACGATGTTTGCATGAACATGCTTTTCAGCATCTCTTTAACGACCACTTTTCACACACGGTTGTTGACGCATACAGCCGGCTGTAGCTTTTCAGCTCACAGCCCGACACTAGTGATGGGATTTTCGGCTCTTTTTAGAGAACCGGCTCTTTCGTTTCGGCTCACTAAAAAGATCCGGATCTTTCGGCTCCGAACCGGCTCTTCAGGTTGTTTTGTTGCTTTAATTAATTTATTATTAACAACAATATAAAATTATGCACAAAAGGAATTACTAATGGTTCAAGGTTCTTTATTATTCGTCACATGCATAGTTATACAAGTATAACACACAGTGAAATGTAGCCTGACACGCTCCTCGACATGTGCAAATATTGGGGGGGGGTGTAGAGGAAGAACATTATATATATATACATATATATATATATACACATATAGTATACACACTGGGTGAATGTGCAGTAGTAGCAGCAAGCAGGTGAATTCTGTACATTAATATGAATAGACATCTGACTATTTTACAGGATAGACAATATAAACATATTTAAAATTAAAGGAATTGAAATGTACATTGTGCCTTGGTTTAGTGTCTGGAAGAGTCCTGTCTCAGTCAATTATAGATGATGTGAGAGGGCGGGTGTGTGTGTTTAGGGCACGGATGGCTTGGGGATAGAAGCTCCTCTTGAGTCTCTCTGTCCTTGCCCGGAAGATGCGGAACCTTCTACCAGATTGCAGAAGTTGGAACAGTTTGTTGCCAGGATGGGACGGGTCCTTCAGTATCTGCGCTGCTCTAGTCCGGCATCTCCTGGTGTAGGTGTCCTGAAGCGGGGGGAGAGCAATCCTGCAGCAGCGTTCTGCTGTACGGATCACTCTCTGGAGAGCTTTTTGGTCCTTCACACAGCTGTTCCCGAACCACGATGTCATGTTCTGTGTGAGGATGCTCTCCACAGCGCCTGTATAGAAAATCCTGAGGATCTTTGGAGAGACCCTGAACTTCCTCAGTTGTCGTAGGTGATACAGGCGCTGCCTAGCCTTTTTGGTCTGGACCTGAATGTGGGCAGCCCATGTCAGGTCTGAGAAGATGTGGACACCAAGATACTTGAAGGACTGCACCCTCTCCACTGGAGCTCCATTGATGATAATGGGCTTGTAGTCTCTGTGCTGACCCCTTCTGAAGTCCACCACCAGCTCCTTGGTCTTGCTGACGTTCAGCTGGAGGTGGTTGTCCTGGCACCATGATGCCAGATTCTTCACTTCATCCATGTAGGCCGCCTCATTGTTGTTGGAGATGGCACCCAACACCACTGTGTCGTCAGCAAACTTCACAATGGTGTTGGAGCCATGGGTGGCCACACAGTCTGAAGTGTAGAGGGAGTAGAGCAGTGGCGAGAGGACACATCCCTGAGGTGCTCCTGTGTTGATGGTGATGCTGTTGGAGAAGCACCTGCCCACCCTCACCACCTGAGTTCTGCCAGTGAGGAAGTCCAACACCCATGCACACAGACGGCTGTTAAGTCCCAGATCCCTCAGCTTTGTGAACAGTCTGCAGGGCACTATTGTGTTAAACGCTGAACTGTAATCAACAAACAGCATTCGCACATAGTTACCCTGTTTCTTGTCCACGTGGCTGAGAGTGGTGTGTAGGACGTGGGCAATGGCATCCTCTGTGGATCTGTTGGATCTGTAGGCGAACTGCAGCGGATCTGTGGTGTCTGGGATGGAGGAGGAGATGATGTTCTTCAGCAGCCTCTCAAACACCTTCATTACTACCGAGGTCAGTGCAACTGGCCGGTAATCGTTCAGGGATGAGGGTTTGCTGTTCTTGGGCACAGGGATGATGGTGGATCTTTTGAAGCATGTGGGGACCACAGACTTCGCCAGGGACTCGTTGAAGATGTAAGTGAACACACCTGCTAGCTGGTCAGCACAGCAGCGCAGCAGACGGCCGGTGATGCCGTCTGGCCCTGCCGCTTTCCTTGTGTTCACTCTCCTCAGTGCCGCTCGGACGTCATGCTCCGCGATGCTAGTCACCGGTCTCTCGCTGATGACGTCACTGTCCTCGGTAGTCAGGCGGTAGATAGCATTAGCCGCCTGGCTAACCTCGAAACGGGCGTAGAACCGATTCAGCTCGTTGGTGAATGCAGAGTCGGCGTTGATCGGCGCAGTGTCCCTGGCTTTGTAGTCCGTAATGGTGCGTAGTCCGTGCCACATACTCCGTGTGTCGCCCTGGTGGAAGCGGGACTCCACACGTTCCCGGTACCTGCGTTTGGCATCTCTCACCGCGCGCCGCACGCCGTATGAGGCCGCTTTGTAGGCGCTCATATCGCCAGTGGCGAGACCCGCGTTGTAGGAGGTGGTCCTGGCGTTTACTGCATGTAAATGTAAAAAAAAGGTGGTTTTATTTATATATGTTTATATATAAATATATGATGATGATGATGATGATTTTATTAAGCGCTTTTCGCAGACAGGCAATCACAAAGCGCTGTACACAAATATTAAAATATTAAAATAAACAATAAAATCAATAGACATTATATACAATGTAAAAGATCAAATGTAAATAATGTAAAAAAAATAAAATATGTAGATCAACAAAAGGCTTGTTTGAACAGAAGAGTTTTTAACTGTTTTTTAAAAGAATCCACAGAGTCAAGCAAACGTAATTGTAGTGGTAAACTGTTCCACAGCCTTGGTGCAACAGACTGAAAGGCTCTGTCCCCTTTTGTCTTCAATCGTGTACGGGGAACAACTAAGAGACTCTGAGTCTGTGAGCGGAGATGACGAGCAGTAGTGTATTTTAAAAGAAGCTTGGATAAGTAATCTGGAGCCTGGCCATTTAGTGCTCTGTATGTTAAAACAAGAATTTTAAAGCGAATTCTAAACTCTATTGGGAGCCAATGTAAAGAATATAAGATGGGAGTGATGTGAACACGCTTGGTAGAGCGAGTTAGTAATCTGGCTGCTGCGTTTTGTATTGTCTGGAGGCGAGAGAGAGATGATTTATCCAAGCTAGTAAACAGGGAATTACAGTAATCTAAGCGTGATGACACAAATGCATGAATGAGTTTTTCCAGTTCAGCTGAGGAAACCATATGTCGCAGTTTAGATATGTTTCTTAAATGATAGAAACAGGAACGAGACAAAGATTTTACATGAGAGTCAAGGCCCAGAGAAGAGTCAAATATTACTCCAAGATTTCGAATATTTGACTTGACAGATGGACAGAAAGAGGCAAGAACCTGACTGATTTTAGAATGTAGCTCAGGAGGAGCTATGATCATGGTCTCGGTCTTGTTAGTATTTAGAACAAGGTAGTTGCTTGAAAGCCAATCAGAAACCTGGGTTAAGCACTGGACTAGGGTGGACAGCCTATCCAGCTGATGAGGCTTAAAGGACATATGGAGCTGAATGTCATCAGCATAAAAATGATAAGACAGGTTGCTAAAAGATTGAATGATACTAGCTAAAGGAAGCATATAAAAAGAAAATAGTAATGGACCTAAAACTGAGCCCTGTGGGACACCACAGGTCAGGGCAGCAGTGTTAGAGGAGAACCTATCAGTCCTAACAGAGAAGGTCCTGTCTGATAAGTAGGAAGAAAACCAGTCTAGGGCAGAGCCAGATACACCAGCCAAAACCGCATAAACCCCTGGTATATGCGGTGGCCCCTAGAGACAAAGCACATACAAACTCCAAAACATATTTCTAGCATGAACTGAACTTCCAAAACAGAGCTACCTAGATCACTTAAATTACACAATTGAAAGCATGAAAGCATATGTGTATTGTTTGTGTATTTATACACAAGCATTCATATATAGTCAAATAATAATAAAAAAAAGTTCATTTACCTGTTATTACCACACACCAAATCCGGTCGTTGGTACTTGCTGGCTTGTGTAGCCACTAGGTAACAAAAGCTCAACACTGCCCCTAGCATCGTGGAGCACTTCTGTTGTGTTTTGTACGTGTTTTGAGTTTTTATGTGCTTCGGAGTTTGTACGTGTTTTGGAGTTTTTACGTGTTTTTACATGTTTTGGAGTTTGTATGTGCTTCAGGGTTTGTACGTGCTTCAGAGTTCGTACGTGATATGAAGTTTGTACGTGCTTTGTCTGTAGGGGCCACCGTAAACATACTTTTATTTATTCACTCCACATAAAATGTGATAAATAAATCATATAATACAAAAATCAATTATTCACATTTCAACTTTTAACTATTTAAATTTTCAGCTTTTTCCTTTTACAAATTTAAAGTGAAACAACACAAAACACTGCAAACCACAACACAATTAAATATAAATTATAATATGAAAACAAAAAGAACATGGACCTGCATGAATAAACTTTCTGAATCCTTTATCAGCTGCAACTGAAAATAGCTGTGGATGATTACTATACCTTTCTAATGTGAGGTTGTTGTCCCTGGCTCTCTTTCTCTCTCTCTCCCTCCCGCTCTGTTCCTGTGCTACTCAGTGTAACTACCGCCCCTCCCCCCTCTTCCCAGCGTAAAGCACAAGGCTGGCATGCTGAGTGAAGTGAAAAAAAGTGCGAGAGAGAGAGGGTGAGAGAAAGAAAAAAAAAAACCCCACGGCTTGCGATAAGGAGCCGGCTCGCATCGTTCACGTCAAAGAGCCGGCTCTAAGAGCCATTTTGTTCGCGACCGACCCATCACTACCCGACACACACCAACCCAACAGCATAGATAGCACAGACATAAATGCGTGATCGGATTGCAGGTGCCGCTCAAGTGAGTCCGCCTCCCCTGCAGCGGCGCTGCAGACCACCCCCGCCACACACATTAACCAGGTAAAATACATATTTAGACAGAATTTTGCAAATGTCTATTTTTCATTTTTTAGTGAAGTTTAGGTTTTTAGTGCTTTTTTTCCCAATTATTTTTTAAAAGTCAGGTCAAGGCTCCAAAAGCCCGAAGGCGATATAACAGTTTTTGTTTGCTACATGGATCATTTTAATTCATGTTGGTGTCTTTCCTTTCGTTATATTTCTTAAAGAGTTCAAAATGTGTTAATTACATAAATAAAATGTAATTTTCTCTGTAGCACTTCATGGATTTCATAAGCAACACACTTTAGTTGTTCAAACAAAGCATAAAGGTAAAAAACAATATATACAGTGTTATCTTCATTTTAGATGTCAAAAAGTATTTGCGGCTCCCAGTGTTTTCTTTTGCGTGGAAACCAGGTCCAAATGGCTCTTTCAGTGTTAAAGGTTGCTGACCCCTGGTATATATTATTGTTGGGTCTACCTTACAATATAAAGCGCTTTGAGGTGACTGTTGTTGTGATTTAGCACTGTATAAATATAATTGAATTGAACTGAGTATTTCAACGTTTACTGTAGTAATTTTTAACACTCGTATATCCATACTTCTACTACGTTTCTGTACATTTACCACCTCTGCTATCTAGTTATAGAAGACTGAAGGAAAATTTCACTCCTATTGTTTGTTTAGATTGTGGCTAATTGGAACAAAGAAATCCCAATGAGGATATGGGCCTTGAAAATGTTTTAAACAATATGTAAGGAACAGGACTTGAGTATTAGCCAACAGTTGCTAGTTGCTAAGGACTAGGATTTAACACGCTGGACTTATAAGTCAGAACAATGAATTTAGAGATCTTTATAAGGTTTTGAGTTCAGTGTTGAGTGTTAGGATCCGTACATTTCATTTTTTTAAATGAATGCTAAACTTTGCTTAATGGAGCTTTACAGCTTTATTGGATTTCTGTTGTCACTGTATACATCATGGTAGAACCAGAGACACACATTTCATTTCTACAGTTTCTCTTATGAAAAAGTCTTGATTTGAGCTAAATACTGAATTACTTGCCGTATTGAATTGCATGGTCTCTGCTCCTAGCATGGGCATACAGATTTTCTTTCATTTTTTCACTGTTACAGATTAGCAGTGTTAAGTCACTGATGGGCTCTGTTCAGAAACAAAATGTAGGACACTGGTATATACAAAGCATCAAACTTAAAATATATGAATGGCAATACTGACCAATAAGTGATTATATTATTAGTTGCTATAAGTGGCTATAAGTAAGATTTTAGATCACATAACAAACATAGGATTTTAGAAATCTTAAAAAAATATTTACGTTAATCAGTATATGGTGTTTATGATAAACAAGTTACTGTACACGTAGACTTGTCACGTCCTATGACCCTGTGTTTGTGTTTTTGGACTTTTAATTTCTGTTTTGTTTTTTGTTTTTTTTTGTTTCCACTTCACTCATTACCTTAGTTTGCCTGTGTTCCATTATGTTGTACTGTTTTTCATGTCGTACTGTGTTACTTTGTATTATGGGGGTTTATCCAGCTATATTCAAATGGATTGCTTTGTTTTAAAACTCTGTCTTTGCATCCTGCATTTGAAGTCCTCATTCCTCACTATCACACTCCACATCATGACAGAAGGGGACTACAAGAAAAAAAGTCCAAAATACAACATAATATATACCTTGCAATACAGAATAGCACATGGGAAAACAGGCAGGCCGGGAAACTGTGGCTCAGGAGGTAGAGCCGGTCATCTACTAGTTGCAAGCTTTGTGGTTCAATCTCTGGCTGCTTCAGTCTGCATGCCAAATGTCCTTTGGCAAGACTATGCATAGATGCAGAGGTGAAAATCTAAACAATGCAAAAACTAAGAAATAAACAGAACTTGAAAGTCCAAGAGTCAGACTCAGCCAGCTGGAGGTTTCTTCCTGTTAAAAGAAAGTTTGTCGCTCTTTGGCGACAGTTGGAGGATAAAGTCTGATGGATCTTATGTCTTGCTTCAAGTTTCAAGCATCAGAATCAGAATCAGAATCAGAATGGGTTTATTGCCAGATGTTGAGGTTTACAACATTAGGAAATTGCTGCGGTGCTTCAGTGCAGACAATAAGAATTAAAGTGCTATGTAGAAAGAAAGATATATACATGAGAATAAGAATTATGAGTGCTACGTAGAAAGATATATACATGAGTGCAGGTGGTGATCAGTGCCAAACATGAAATGATGCAGTGACACAGCGTAGGGTCATGTGTTAGTGGCGGGGACAATCATGTGGTTATTGTTCATGTGTCCAACAGCAGAGGGGAAGAAACTGTTCTTGTGGCGAGAGGTTCTGGTGCGAATGGACCGGAGCCTCCTGCCTGAGGGGAGCAGGTCAAACAGACTGTGTCCAGGGTGAGAAGGGTCAGCTGAGATCCGGGCTGCACGCCGCAGTGTCCTGGAGGTGTACAGGTCCTGCAGAGATGGGAGTCTGCAGCCAATCACCTTCTCAGCAGAGCGCACAACACGCTGCAGTCTCTGTTTGTCCCTGATAGTGGCTCCAGCGTACCACACGGTGATGGAGGAGGTGAGGATGGACTCGATGATTGCAGTGTAGAATTGCATCATCGTCCGTGTTGGCAGGTTGAATTTCTTCAGCTGCCTCAGGAAGTACATCCTCTGCTGGGCTTTCTTGATGACGGAGGTGATGGTGGGCTCCCACTTCAGGTCCTGGGTGATGGTGGTACCCAGGAAGCGGAATGAGTCCACAGAGGTGATGGGGGTGTCAGTCAGGATGATGGGGGGGAGTGGGGCTGTGTGCTTCCTGAAGTCCACAATAATCTCCACTGTCTTCTGGGCATTCAGCACCAGGTTGTTGTGGCTGCACCAAGACACCAGACGTTCAACCTCCCTCCTGTAGGCAGACTCGTCCCCGTCCGAGATGAGCCCAATGACGGTGGTGTCATCTGCGAACTTGATTAGCTTGACAGACTGGTGGGTGGAGGTGCAGCAGTTGGTGTACAGGGAGAAGAGCAGAGGAGAAAGAACACAGCCCTGAGGGGAGCCGGTGCTGATGGTCCGGGAGTCCGAGACATTCTTTCCCAGCCTCACGTGCTGCTTCCTGTCCGTCAGGAAGTCAGTGATCCACCGGCAGATGGGATCAGGCACATTCATCTGGGAAAGCTTGCCTCGGAGATGGTCTGGAAGGATGGTGTTGAAGGCAGAGCTGAAGTCCACAAACAGGATCCTGGCGTAGGTTCCTGGGGAGTCCAGATGCTGCAGGATGAAGTGTAGGGCCATGTTGATGGCGTCGTCTACAGACCTGTTGGCTCTATATGCAAACTGCAGGGGGTCCAGGAGGGGGGCCGTGAGGGTCTTGAGATGGGAGAGAACTAGGCGCTCAAATGACTTCATGACCACAGATGTCAGAGCCACGGGTCTGTAGTCATTTAGTCCAGTGATCCTAGGTTTCTTGGGGACAGGGATTATGGTAGAGGACTTGAAGCAGGCAGGCACATGACATGCCTGCAGTGAGGAGTTGAAGATGCCAGAAAAGAGCATGACTGTTAGTGTAGGTAGGGTTAGGAAAACAAATTATATTTACATTATATTTATATTGTAAAGTAATGTCTACTTTACAATATAAAGCACCTTGAGGTGACTGTTGTTGTTATTTGGCCCTGTATAAATAAAACTGAATTGTATAAATTGAAAACACAAACACTGGTCATAGGTCATTCCCATATTCTGCTTCCACGATGGAAGTTATATGTCAGTGGGATTTAGGAGATCCTCAAAGTATTACTTTCAGCACCAAACCATATCATCAGTGAAGTCAGCAGTGCTCCAGCTGCACTGTACACTATGTAAATATGTGTAGAGTGTGGCTTTCTCCTCCTAAGTTGCCTGACGTAACCAGAATCACTTCAAGGCTGACAGTCTCATTCTATGGCCTCAATGAATTCTTCCCACACCCAAGATTTTGTTTGAGCCCAAGTGCATTTTGGCTGCTGATACTTGTCAGCTGTTTTCAGTCACACAAACTAACCAAGCCCAATAACACTGCTTTTCAGGTAGATTGCTCCCTTCACAACCGCTTTCCACCATCTAGTTTGGGGATTGCCACTATGACAAGGTCAAGGTCAAGTTTTTTTTTATATAGGCACGAACCACATTGCAGCTACAGCTCTGCA
The DNA here is from genome assembly GCF_965226115.1 of Aulonocara stuartgranti. NCBI lineage: Eukaryota > Metazoa > Chordata > Actinopteri > Cichliformes > Cichlidae > Aulonocara > Aulonocara stuartgranti. Next base: position 38,435,439 of record NC_138944.1, read on the forward strand.
CAACAGTGGAAGTGCAGAACATAGTGTCCCCAGCCTTCATTGGAATGCTGTCAAAGCTCTGGGGGTTAAAGATCTCACAGGCCAGGGCTTCTGCCAGAAGCTCCCAGTCCACGCTCACTATACGTTTGGTCATGCCAGGCATGTCTACCATCCTCCCCTGCCACCTAATCCAACCTACCACTAGGTGGCAATTGATTGACAGTTCAGTTCCCCACTGCACCCACGTGTCCAGAGCCCATTGTTGCAGATATGATGATACAATTACAAAATCAATCATTGAGTGATCTAGGATGTACCCAAGTACCCAACCAGGTGGGGTACTGGCAGCTGCCCCACCTGGTTGGATGACTCCAAGACTTCTTTGCACTTTGAATATCATTCAGCACAGCTCAGATGAGACCTCCCTGTTGCCTCAGTCCCTGACTACCGCCTGACACCAGCTGCACCAAACCCCTATTATGCCTCGTGCAGATAGCGAGCACACAAGAGAACAGGCCAACGTTCCCACATAGCAAAATTGGTATGGCCCGGATCTGGCCCACACAATGTGCTTACACATGGCCCACATACTGCAAAGAATGATGGCCCTTTGGTGGCCCAGATCAGGTTTGCCAGAGGTGGCCCACACATGGGCCTGCACAAGGCCAGTTGCAGACACACACACCCCAGATGTCAGCCTGATGTGTACCTTAATCAAGCCATGTAATAACAACGTGTGCCGGAACATAATAGTGCAAAAGTAACATGACAAAACTCAGACAGTGAATGGACTGATTCTTATATAGCACTTTTCTACTCTCATGGATTACTCAAAGTGCTCTATACAACATGCCACATTCACCCAATCACACACTTTCTTTAAACGGAGTGATTCCTAACTACATTTATACTCCTGACATGCAGGCTGGAGAAGCCAGGGATTCAACCAATAACCCTTTGATTAGTAGGTGATCTGCTCTACCTCCTGAGCTACAACCACCCAGTAATAAGCATGAGTAAACCTCACTAGGTTTTGGCTAAAGTGTACACTCACAAACCTGTCAAACCTGCATTTGAAACATTGGCTACCATAGCAGTATAGTATTGTAACATGTCATTTGGGTCTTCTAACTAAAACAGGAAAATAGGAACATAAATAGTGCCATCATTGCCAGACCTTGCCCACATCTGGTTGACAGACACCCTGCCATGACACTAGTCAGTCAGAAGTGCCAGATCCGGGCCGGACCTGTTTTCTATGAGCCTGGGCCACATAAACCAAACCACAATTGGGACAGATGTGGCATGCCATCACATAAACAGTGCCATCTACGCCGGGCCTGGCCCATATCTGGATGACATACCACTTACCATGCCAGAAGTCAGCCAGCAGTGCTGGCTTGATACCAGATCCAGGCCAAACCTGTCTGCTATGTGGGTTATCTCTTTGGGTTGCCACGGCCACCAGGCATTCTCCTCTAAGTTCTCTCCCCAGGTCTACTGGCTTCTGTGAGACTGTGCGAAATAGCTTGTTTTTCCCTTAAAAATAATTCTAGGTTCCCTTAAGGTGGTTTTTCTGTAACATGCAATAGGATTGTAGCTCAAGCCCTAAATCATTAACACCTTGTCCAATGACGCTGTCACTTCCATTAGTACAAAAGATAAATTACAGATCAGGGAATGTTCTTTATAATAGACCTGGCAGGTTCATTGATTATTTGAGATATATTTTAATTAGTGTTTACTGGTTCAGTATCTTGCCAAAGGACATTTTGATATGCTGACTGGAAATGCCAGGGTGCAAACAACCTACCTCGGAATTACCAGATGACCTTTTCTTCCTGTTAGCCATAGCTGCTTATGCTATTGGCTTTAATCCTTCTGCCTCATCACTTGCACAAATGTATATATTAATAATTCCTTCTCTGTATCCTTTCAGACTCATTCCTCCCTTCACCGCAATAGTCACAGTTTAGATTCTCAACTTCATACTCCTACTTTATCAGCTGTCTTCAGACATTCTTTCCTCCTCTCCTTGACTGTTGCTTCATAGTTTCTACCAGTACCCTCTTTATTAACGGTGCTGCTGGTGGCAACCAGTGCCTTGAATGATCTGGTAATCTAATCCAAGATCTATATATTTTTTTTTAAATGGGACTGTTTTTGTATCAGGATGGAAATATAGCATACATACAGGCTTAGAACCACCAAAACTGAACAAGCCTGTACAATTCCAGTTGGTAGAAAATATTTTAAAATGGCACTACCATTAAATGCAAATATGATTAAAAGGGACTCAAGACCAAGCATCAGTATGAGATGACACTGACAATGTGTGTGCAATCAGCTCCTAGTCTGGTTATGTGGAACATTATTATAGAGTAGGTACTAGTTTATTATAATAAAGGTATGCTGGTTTATAATGGATATTTATAATTGGAATTTGAGCAACTCACCATTCTAAATATATTTCATATCATTCTAAGGTATGCCATAATCAGTGTTGGGGAGTAACGGAATACATGTACCGCCGTTACGTATTTAGAATACAAAATATGAGTAACTGTATTCCGTTACAGTTACCGTTTAAAAAGGTGGTATTCAGAATACAGTTACTTTGTTGAAATAAATGGAATACACTGGGGTACTTTCCTGTTTCATTTTGTCGCGGGTCAGGACTGTTTGGGTTTTGTTTGACAGCTACGTTCTTTTGTTCCAGGCGGCAGCGTTACGGTTGCCATGGTTACAGGGCGACACGCTCTCTCTCTCTCTGCGACTGTGTGTTTCCTGGGTGAGAGAGCGCCTTTTCGTTGTTGTTGTTGTTGTTGTGCTAAGCTAACAGGCAGAATGCTACAAGCATAGCTCTAAAGAATGTAGCATCATGTTCAGTGTAGTCCGTGCTGCAGGGAGAATGGACTGCCATACACGTTATGTGTCTGTGAGCGCTAGGAGGGAGAAAAAGGGGAGTGGAAAGGTACGAGCAGTCATCGAGCAAAAACGGGAGCTGGAAACATGTAAATATAATAATAACCACTGCAGCCAAGAAGAGTGCCTGACGAGCCCAGTTGTAAGTAAGGTATTAAGACTCGACTGTACACTGTGTTCGTGTTTTCCTCCGAAAACAACAAGTTCCGTTGGAGCAGCCTTTCAACGCCTCTTTCTGTCTGTCGCAAGAAAAGTTGACCCACACAACAAAGTAGAGCTATTTTTTGGCTACCAGCCGACAGGGACCCCGCCGTATTATGCTGGGCTTACACTGTGCGATTTTTTCAGTCGCGCGATTGAGCTCCTGCTCAAACTGTACGATTGACTCGCAGGGGTTAGAAGTTCATAGGTCACGATGCAGGGTCTCACACTATACGGCCCGATGCTCTGATGCGACCTGAGTGCTCACACTGTGCGTCCATAAAAATGAAGGTTATAACAGAAATTCTGTCGCTCGCTCTCCCTCTCCGTCTTTCACTCACACAGACACACCACCACCATCAACTTTGCTAAATTGCTAATGAAAAACATTGGTCAGGCAGCTGTGATTGAGCAGCAGTGTCGATCCAACTATTTTCAAGGTTGTTGTGGTCGTGATAATTTTGTGAGGCCACATCGAAAGGGCTCGGATGGTTCTACAGGTTGTGCCTCCATCGCTTGTGTCCAGATCACACGCTGCACTGCCGTGCTACGCCGTCTTTTTCGCTGACATTTGTGTTTGCGCGTGCGCAGTGTGGCAAACTGCGGTGACACCCTCACGACCAAGCGATTGATGATCGGGAGCTGGTCGTGAGGTGTCAATCGCTTCTCGTTACCCCACGTATACTACACGATGCACGACGCACGATGAAGGCCAAAATCGGGCCGATCGCCAAAACGATCGCACGACTCAAAAATCGGCTCAAAATGGGCCAAAAATCGCACAGTGTGAGCCCAGCATTAGTCAGAGGTCCCTTTACTACAGTTCGGAGTCGCGGACCTTCAGTAATAGTAATAAATCACACAGCAATAGTACATTCACGTTGTTGTAAAAAGCATGATAATATTGTAGCGGGTCAGGGCTGTTCGGGGTTCTGCTTGTACAGTTATGTTTTGTGTATGTTGCCATGGTGACGGGTGACGCCCTCTCGCTGCGACGGTGTGTCCTTCCGGGGTCAGAGGGCGCCCTATGTGTGTTTTGGTTGCCGCGCTGAGCAGTTAGCTAGTGGCAGTGTGTTCTTCTGCAAATGTAATAAACGGCTGTGCTCCCTGGCTAGCTCACGGGAAGCAAGACCAAACGATACCTCCGTCTCCTCCTTGTCTGAACTCGCCACAATATATTAAGTAATCCAAAGTATTCAGAATACGTTACTGTCATTGAGTAACGTAACGGAATACGTTACAGAATACATTTTGGGGCATGTATTCTGTATTCTGTAATGGAATACATTTTAAAAGTAACCTTCCCAACACTGGCCATAATACCCATAAAGTATTACTGGTAATCTGCAAAAGCATTAACCTAGCCCTTGACATATGTCTTACCAAATTACAAAACCTCTCACTTTCACTTTTCCAGCTACTCCGAGTTTAATTATGCAATCATTTTTCATTGCTGTAACTTTTACAAAAAATCTAAAAAATGACCTAATCATTGCCATTTACTAGAATCACCCTGAAAGCTATCTCAAGTGTGAATGTTATGTTCAGATTCACACTTTTTACATAGGTGTAGATAGAGAAATCGAAAAAATTTGATGAATGATTGCAGTTGTATAAATGGGCAGGATTTGGCAGCAGTTTATTAAAAATAAAAGCTATTTAAAAAGTGCTAAATTCTACACTGGAGGTTTGAGTGACAGTCTATTTCATCCTCCGTAACACACTGCTAACACCTAATATACTGAGATATCAGGGGCACTCTACTTACTTTAATTACAGAGCAAGAACAACTGGGTTTTTTTTTTAGGGTGGAATAATTGTACGGCATATATCTTCAATTACTTAAAAAAACAAGAATTGGATGCACAAGTAAAAAAATTTATTTTTTATAATCCACATGGTCAAAGGTTTACATGCGGACTCAAAACTATACAAACACTATCTTAACCCTCTGAAGTCAATAGATGTGATTTAAGAGGACCTGGCAGGAAGACAAAGCACTGCTCACTCAACTTGTATCAAAAGTGGGGCTCAAGAGACTGGTACTTTTAAATCCTAACAGTGCAGTGATGTAGATTTTAAGCCCCACACTACAAAAACATATTGAAGCCAACAAATAACCTTGCACACATTCAGTGTTATCTTTTCAAGTAATCTTTATAGATATTTGAGATTCAGGTACTGTATCTAAAACTGTTTTAGTTTGATATATACATATATAAAAGTCCCAAATTACTATGGCATTCATCTCAGTGATGAATGTAAACTTTTGACAACTGTATGAGAACCAAAAATCCATCTCTGTGTATCTCTGTTTTATAACGACAAATATAAATTTGACATACCACACAACATTCTGATTTCCATGAGTGTAGCCACCAAAACACCATATTATATAAATATTACTTCAAGATAACTGTTATGAGAAAATCGATTTCCTTTTATCTCTATTGTGTTTACAGTAATTATTATTATTTACATCCTATTAACATGCATATCAGCAGGAGGACAGACACTGGCAAGAGTTGAACTGCTAACAGCCACTGTGTTCATGTAGAAATGCGGTGAACCTGGCGGTGTTAAAGTTGAACGAGCAGGGGCTGCTGGACAAACTGAAAAACAAGTGGTGGTATGACAAGGGAGAATGCGGCAGCGGAGGAGGGGAGAGCAAGGTTAATACACACACACACACATACACTACAGCACACAACACACAGGTGACACTGGGTTATTAAATGTAAAAAGTGTAAAGAAGAAACAGAGTTACAATGCCACATGTGACATCAAACACTAGTAGCTAGCTGTAACCCCCTACAGAAATTGAAGAACAAAGAAAAACAAATACGCTAGAACTACTAGATTTAGCAGATGCAATAAGGAACCAGAACATGTAGCATTGTAGTCTGTAATGCTTCTTTTGCTGATATGTTGCCCCTGTTTGGTTGAGGTCAGGTTCAGAGCACACTTGCAGGCAGATGAGGACTTACAGATCAGGGTCAGGTGACCTCACACCAGATGGTAGCAACAGTGCAGGAGAAGAGCTGTCGATAAAGAGTTTGTGCAACTGCCCAAACTCTATTTATCAATGGCTCTGCCCTGGAGGAGTACTGCTACTGAAAAAGCAGAAAGCCTTTTCGCTGAGCACATCTCATTCTCTGTCTCCAGGGCCAAGCAGAGAGGCCCTGACAACACAAGATTTTCTTTAAGCAGCTTTGCCAAATTAAACAAGATTATTCCACAGAGTCTTTACAGACTTCCTGTTCATGGTCATGTCTAAATACTTTTAGTATTTAATATTTGACAATCAACAGACAGTGAACTTGCTAAAAGGTGTCTCATACAAAATAAAGAAAGCCATTAGACGATCTTTACATTGAAAGTAATCTTTTCAAATACTGCAATGAAAGTTTTAATGATGAATAATTAGTAGCACATGAGGGACCTGTCTTGGTGGCTAGACCAGAGTTTGAGAACCGCTGCCTCATTAATAACATAAGATAACATTGATAATGATGTTATTTATGTTATTCCCATTGAAGAGTGCCAGTAAACCTTGCCGTATTGAAACTGAATGAGCAAGGGACCCTAGACAAGATGAAAAACAAGTGGTGGTACGATAAAGGAGAATGTGGCTTCAAGGACTCCACAAATAAGGTTAGTTTTATGTCTGTGGGTCAGTCAAACACACTGTCTGTTCACACATTCAATATACACGGTAAGACTCCACAGTAGTTAGTATGGATTACTTGCAGCTTTAGGTAATGTCAAGAACAGAGACAGTTCAACAATATTCACATGTATAATGCTAACCAAAAAGTGTATTAACAGACCTTTTCTGCCCATTGAGGAAGGAACTATCTTTGAAACAAAATTTATAGGTATCAAGGAAAAGATCTGTCACTGAGGCGCTACCAGTTTGTTGTTAATCTCCTACTCCACCCTTCCCTCACTTGCAAGACATCAAAATACTCCTCCACGCAGCAACTCATTCCTAACCCATAGTGGGCAGTCCATCTATTTCCAGATGAAAATCATGACATCAGACTTGGAGGTACATCCCGATGGACACTGTCAAATGCCTTTTCAAGTCCACAAAACACATTGTTGTGTCCTTGGGCAAGACACTTCACCCGTTGCCTACTGGTGGTGGTCAGAGGGCCCGGTGGCAGCCTCGCCTCTGTCAGTGCACCCCAGGGTTGCTGTGGCTACAATGTAGCTTGCCATCACCAGTGTGTGAATGTGTGTGTGAATGGGTGGATGACTGAATGTGTGAAGCGCTTTGGGGTCCTTAGGGACTAGTAAAGCGCTATACAAATACAGGCCATTTTATTTTCCCTTTTTATTGCCGTGACACACACAGTTTCTTTGTCGTTTTTCCCGGCTCAGCACCTATGCGTGCAGCTTTCCAGCTGGAAAAGAGAGCTCATTGACTAAAACACCACACACCTGTGCCACCCCTCTCCTGCAGCTGAGCCATGGACCACACCTCCGCCACACACCACCACCGCCCAACTGAGGCTGGGGAGCCATCCGGCTGAACCATCAGGCACTCCTTTTCCTTCCAGCTGATGTAGGGTACGGGCCGGTCGACCCTCCTTGCCTGCTGGGACAAAACGGCCCCCAGCGCTCTGTTTGAGGCATCAGTCTGCAGAAGAAAAGGGATAGAAAAGTTTGGAGTGTGGAGCAGTGGCTCCCCACAGAGATATTTTTTCACCTGCACAAACGCCTAGCACAGCCATGTCCACTGGACCAGATCTTGAGCACCCTTTCGGGTGAGATTAGTCAAGAGGCTGGTCAGGTCAAAAAACCCGGGCACAAACCAGTGATAGTAACCTGTCAGCCCCAGGAACCGTCTCACTTCTTTTTTTGTCTTGGGGCGCAGGCAGGGTGCAGTAGCTGCTGTCTTTTCCGCCTGTGGACGCACCTGCCTGGCTCCCATGTGGTACCCCAGATACTGTACCTCCCTCTGTCCAACTGCACACTTCTTCGGGTTGGCTGTGAGTCCCACCTGCCTCAGGGACTCCAGGACCACTACCACCCACTGCACATGCTCCGCCCAGGTGTCACTGTAGATGATAACATCATCCAGGTAGGCGGCAGCATTGCAGCATGCAGCCACAGCACCCAGTCCATGAGGTGCTGATATGTGGCCGGGGCCCAAACAAGCCAAAAAGAAGTGTACCGAACTGGCAAAAACCAGTTTGCCTCTTATCTGCAGATAAGAGAAACTGTGAGTAGCCCTTGGTTAAATTCAGTGTCATGAAAAAACGGGCCGTGCCCAACTGGTCCAGGGGCTCGTCAACCCAGGGGATGGGTTAAGGATCAAAGCATGACACTTTATTCATCTTTTGATAGTCAACACAGAACCATATAGACCCATCTTTCTTCACTACAAGAACTATGAGGCTACAACAGGTGCTGTTTGGCTTTTCTATTACTCCCATTTTTAGCATTTCAGCCAATTCCATCTGAACAATTTGTCTTTTATGTTCAGGAAGCCTGTAGGGTCATGAATGCACTGTCACGCCAGGTTGTGTTTCAAAATGATGCTTGATGAGAGACGTACAGCTGGTCAGGGGGGAGAACATGTCTGCAAAGCACTGGTGCAATGTGGCAACATCAGCTCTCTGGGCCTGTATGAGATGGTCGTTGCAATGGAGGGAGGTGGGAATGGTGCAATTTGGTACTTCCTGCCCCAACTTATCTCTCTCCTTGACCCGGCTCACCAGAGACGCAGTTTCAGTCTCTCTCCATGCTTTAAGGAGGTTGAGATGACAAATCTGTGTGGCCCCCTCTCTGTCCAACCGCGAGACCTCATAGTCAACGTTCCCCATTCGCTGTGTGACCACAAAGGGCCCTTACCACTTGGTGAGTAGTTTAGAGCTAGAAGAAGGTAGTAATACAAGCACTTTGTCTCCCTGGTGAAAATTGCCTGGCCACTCTGTTATACAGATGCTGCTGACGTTGCTGGACCTTCCTCCCAGCTTTCATTAATTAGGTTGAGCACCCCACACGGCTTCCTGGCAAACAGTAGTTCAAAGGGAGAAAATCCCATGGTGGCCTGGGGCACCTCCCGCACTGCAAATAGCAGAGGGTCTAACCAGTGATCCCAATTGTGTTCATCCTCATGTATGAACTTCAGAATCATGGACTTTAAAGTCTTATTCAGCCACTCCACCAGCCCATCAGTCTGAGGGTGGTAGACGCTTTTCTGAATAGATTTAATGCCCCATGATTTGTACAGTTTCTTCAGTGTGCAAGACATGAACCACATGCCTTGGTCAGTCAGTATTTCTTTCGGAATACGGACTCGGGAGATGACCTGAAACAGTGCCTGCACCACACTCTTTGCAGTGATGGTTTGCAACGACACTGTTTCTGGGTGTTTCTGGCATTGCATAATCAACTAGAACCAATACAAAGTGATAGCCACTTGCACTCCGGTGAAATGGCCCGATGAGGTCCATGCCAATACTTTCAAATGGGACCTCCAACAATGGTAGGGGTTCGCAAAGTCACTTTTGGTATGGCTGGCTGGTTAATGAGTTGGTATTCCGGACAAGATGCGCACCAGCGGTGCACATCCTCTCGGATACCTGGCCCATAAAATTGGGTCATAATTTGCTCCAGAGTCTTGTCAAATCCCATATGCCCTGTCTTAGGGTTATAGTGAGCTGCCTGGAAAATCATTTCTCGGCGGCTTTGTGGTACCAACAACTGGGTGTGTGTCTCCTCCGTGCGAGTGTCACGACTCACTCGATATAGCCTGTCTTCTAACAATAAACAATGTCCCGCCCTCCATGGCTAGGGTGCAGCGCCAGCCCCTTCCGGGCCCTGGGAAGGCAGAATGGAGAGAAAGAGGTTACTGGGGTGCAGTGTAGGGGGCCCTCCACTGGAGCAGTTGCTGTAACCCATCGCCTCAGCACTGTCACAGGGGCCTGTGTCCCTGTTGGCTGTCTGGCCCCTCCGCTCTGGCTGCCAGCAAAATGGACAGCCACCCCCACACTCGCGGACTGGTGGCAATGCACCCACCGCTATGTGTCTGCAGACAGCCCTTTTCCATGGACTGCTCCTGCACAACTTTCCCTAGCATGTGGGCCTCCCCTTCTGGACTTCCCGGGCTGTAGCCACCTCGCCGACGCATCATGCAGGTTCCAGGCCCAGGCAAACGGTTGCTCCTCCTCCGTCATCCGGCAGGCCTGGAATCTGCAGTGGCTGCACAGGTGGCATGGCTTGCGGGTCCGACATGGCAACAGGGTTTTTGGCACCAGTGTGAAAATGGACCAAAAGTGGACACACTGTTTATTATTTTTATTTTCCCTTTTTATTGCTGTGACACACACTGCTGACAATTTCTTTGTTGTTATTCTGGCTCGGCACCCATGGGCGCAGCTTTACAGCTGCACTCTGACACACCTCTCCACTCTCTGCTCCGGCTTCACTAAATCACACAGGAAGAGAGAAAGAGCTCAATAACTAAAATAAAACACACCTGTGCCACCAACCTCCCTGTCACTGCCCCTTGAGCTCACTGCTCCACCCCTCCCCTGCAGCTGAGCCATGGACCACACTTCTGCATGTATTCTGTTTAATTGGGCAAATTCCCATGTCTGCTGCAATTTCCACAAGAGGAGAACTGCTCTGATGTTCCACAACCAGAAAGCTGAGAAGTTGATACCCCTTGAAGTTTTACCACAACTACCAGTCCCTTTTCTTAAAAAGAGGAACCATCACTCTAGTTTGCCAATCCAGAGGTACCACCCCAGACCTTCACAGTGTTAAAGAGGCATATCAACCAACTCTGGGCCAAAATGGCAAGAGCCTTGAGGAACACAGAGTGAACAGATTGGTTGTGGTCTCTCTGGGTGCAGGGCCCAAGTGATGTGCAAGTTGTTCCCCTCATCCACCAATTACCTTATGACAATAGTTCCCGACAGCTGCTTTAGCCTTAGATGAATAATACTGTCCATTCAAACACTGTACCCAGCCTGCCTTGGAATGCTGCTGTGGGAGTTGAAGATCTCACAGATCTGGGTTGTAGCCAGCTCACTCAGTGTATTTTATTGTGCAGCTGATGTGTCTGGCTTCTTCCCCCGCTACGTGATCCAACTGACTACCAGATACTAAACAGTTACAGGTTCAGCTCCTCTCTTCATCCAAGTGTTCAATACATATAGCTGGTTTTAGAACCTAAGATGTACAAGTTACGTGATTAGGTGAGTCCAACTCAACCTCATGTCTCTCTCAACTTCATGGACAAGCTCAAGGTCCTTCCCCTTTAAAGAGGTCAGATTCCATGTCCCTGTAGCCAAATTTGAAAGCTAAATTTCAGAACATCAGGGCCTCTACTTTCCCAACACCCCAGCCATTACCATACATACCATACATTGCAGGCTCTTTGTTCTCAGGCTCTTGCCCTCGCTCCACTGTGGAGCTCAAGAAAGGTAACTTGGGCCCTTGGTTTTTCAATCATCATAAGACTGTTCTGAATTGCTCTTAGTCTAGCCTCTCACCCAGGATCCTACGAGGTGCCATCGGCCCTAGAAACATAGCTTCCAGGATCACTAGGGCATACAAACCTCTCCAACATGGTAACGTAAAAAAATCAAAGGAGGGGGTGACAGATAAAATTTATTTCTGTTATCATTATTTAGTATTGTGAAGCTTGTCCCAGTTCCTGACCTTTTTGACACCAAGGTTGCAATAATCACTTTGAAATATTCTAATAATCTGAGATCCTGACTTTTTGATTTTCATTAACTTGAGGCCATAATCATTGAAAATAAAACAAAAAAGGCTTGAAATGTTTCTTATATGCAGAGATACAGAATGATTAAGGTTGAAGACAGTGTTCTACATGTAAAGTTTTAATCTAGGTCATTTATAATATATTTAGCTTGACTGATTTAGGTTCAGTTTGAGTCTACTTTTGAGTAGACCTTCCCAGTAAATAAAGTTAGCTATTAATATAAGAGCATGCCGCTAGAACTTTCTCTGGGGTTTCTGATGATTTTTCTTCCTTGTGTGTGTGTGTGTGTGTGTGTGTGTGTGTGTGTGTGTGTGTGTGTGTGTGTGTGTGCATACTAGGAGAAGACCAGCGCACTCTCTCTTAGTAATGTAGCAGGAGTCTTCTACATCCTGGTTGGAGGTCTGGGATTAGCCATGATGGTGGCACTGGTCGAGTTTTGCTACAAGAGTCGTGCAGAAGCCAAAAAAATGAAGGTATATGATCTTTAGAAGTACAAGCTGAATTTGAATTTCAATCTTAAACAATAATATAAGATTATATATTAACAATGTTGAAATAAAGTTTATTGAGGATTCTCACTAAAAACATGATGTGAAACATGATGGAATTAATCCTCCACAAACAGAAAGGTCTTACGGTTAATGAATCGTGAAAGTGATAACAGTATACCAGTGGATTCCACTATCTGATACTAATTAGTACTAAAAATTAATGAATTTTAAATTAATAGTAAAAAAGGCTTCCCAGTGTTTTAAGTGTTCAAATTTCAAATCTTTTTATTTGTTTTAAAGATTGAAAAATAGCATGACTCACAGAACAATACAATCACAATAACAGGTGCTAAGAGCTATCAGGTTAAAGAAAAATTGGTGGAGAGTCCCTATGAGAGTGTCCCCAAAAGGGTCATGGACCCCCTATTGATCCTCTACTGAGTCACAGGAGCCAAGGTGTGAAACCTAGCCCAGTCCTATCATGGCCAGCCTGGGCCATTTGAGGTCAAATGGCCCAGGCTCTTAAAACATGTGGTAATCCCAATTGGTCTTTCATCAAGTCAGCAAAGATGCACAAAAAGAAGACCAGACTCCAACTAGGGATGACCAGAAATGGGACTCTCTAACAATTGTGCTTAGAACTGAAGAAGCTTCTCAGATCAGAGGTGAAACGTTTTCAAGGAAACTTTAAAAAGTCCAGACGTTTTTTTTCCAAGCTCCGTAGACTACGATGACCTGGATGTCTGAGAACCTTCACAGACACATTATGCACTGTCACTTCTACTACTACTGATATCCATTTAGATTCTTTTCTCTAACTTAAGTACTTCATACAAACCTGTGTCTATTAGACCCCATTTCTATAAGACAGCTCTAAGAATGGAATGGAAGTAATTAATGCTTCAGTCTTATTACAATCTGTCTGACTCTATTAATGGGCTACATACCACAGGCTTTTAAGGGGGGGCAGTAGTTAAACTGTTACTTGAAAAACCATCACTTAACCAAACTGTCTTAGCTATAACAATACACCAAATTTCTTTTTATCTCTAAATTTCTTGAAGGAGTAGTTGTAAAACAGCTTACTGATTTGCAGAGCAGTGGTTTAAAGAGTTTCAGTCAGGTTTCAGAGCTTATCACAGCAAAGCAAAGCATTAATGAAATGATCTTGTGGGCTCTGACTGTTGACTCATCTCAGTCAGTGCGATGTTTGATCCTGTTAACCATATTTTATTACAGATTACAGCATGCTGTAGGTATTAAGCGTATGAGGTGGCTTCCATCTTATCTATCTAATAGACTTTATTCCTGGCCTGGCCCCAACCGATCACGGCAAATGGCTCCCCCTCCCCGAGCCTGGTTCTGCAGGTTTCTGGAAGTTTCTTCCTGTTAAAAGGGAGTTATTCTTTCCCACTGTCCCCAAAGTGTTTGCCCGTAGGGGGACACATAATTGTAGGGATTTTCTCTGTTTTCCTTGCATTAATTTTTTTATATTAGAAGACAAAGTACCTTGCGGCAACTGTTGTTGTGATTTGGCTCTATATAAATAAAATTGTATTGACTTGAAATGAAACTTGTTGAGAATAAGGGGAGGGAGACAGGGCAAAAAAACACAATGTGACTCTTGAACTTGGGCTTTAGACTTGAATAGGGAAAATTTCAACTGCTGTGCACATTTCAGCAGAGGTGACTTTTTACCAGGTCTACTGAATGGACGCAGCTACGGTGTAAATATTTAAAATCAACAAACCCACCCACCCCACTGATATTGCCGTGAAAATACTCAAAGCCTGACAAAGCAGACATCGGCATTACAAGAGAGCTTGCCAAACTTGGTGAGTCAACTCCAGCTCATATCAGGAAGTGTATAGGACGTAAGGAAATGCAAAAGCATTGTGACCCAGACATAAGAGCATGACTGCAGCAGTATCTGGTTTAGCAAAAATACTTGGCGTACTTGGAAATATAACTGGAACACTGAGTTTAAGCTTCACTCATCATGGATGACAAGGATTGGATGGACTGATAAGGAAGTGTCCTGGAGACCAGAGAGAAACCAGACATATAGGTCATGTATACCATACACTTTACATGATGCAAATGTAAGCATATTATACCTACATTTGTACATAATCACAGTTCTACAAGTAAAGTCAAGTTTGTCAGGATGTCATTTGGATGTTAGTTTATTTTAATGAATTGATTTCGGAATATGGCATTGGGAACACTTTTGAGTGTCAAATGGTAAAACAGCCAGCACAATGACCCTTTAAACAATTGCCACACATGTGTACGTTAAATGTAGGCCTACGGTGTTAGTCTGACAAACAGAGTCATTATAATGGAAACAGGCTTCGGTAACTGACGTGCTTCGGGTACAGATGTGGCCATGGTTGTAGCGCTGCTCTGGTGATGTGGTCAGGCTTTGAACCTGTGTCATAATCCATGAGTGTAAGGGGTAATTTCCATGAACACCTTGAACTAAGATGATCATCATAATGAAATCCTGATCATTGGAAAATAAAAAAGATACTCCTAAAAGCCAATCTTCTCTATACTCTCCGTCCTACAGTTTTTGAAAAAGTCTGCTCCCCTGGAAATCAGAGGCATCATAAACAGACCCTGGATACACCCCTGGATATCACACTTATTATAATGTTTATAGATTAGCAAAATACTTGCACAATAATTGAGAATGTGTACTTCCTATTATGGAACACATGGTCAGTTTCAGGGATTAACAATACATGTATTTGGTTAGTTTGAAACTCCTGTTTTACTTGCTGAAGGGCATCCTCGCTAGTTGGGAATGCGCTGGACCTCTACACTCTTTTCATTAGTAACGTCACCACCTGGAACAAAGCTAATAAAATCCCTGCCACAGAAGCTATAGTACATTGAAATGAACTCAACGCCAAAAGCTGAAGAGCTGAAAGAAGATTGGTTCCTGTGCTTGGTAATCTATATGTTTTAATCACATTTTTGTCTGACATTCCTAATAAACTGACACAATCAGAATCAGAATCAGAATCGTGTTTATTGGCCAAGTATATGTGCAGACACATACAGGGAATTTGGTTCCGGTAGATGGTGGCTCTCAAGCACAGCAATGTAAATCTCACACACACACACACACACACGTGTCTATATATACACATTACACATACATACACAAAGCTGTGTAAACCAACTATAAATAACGAATCTAAACTTATATACATAAAATACAGAAATGAATGAGGTGGAATGAATACTACAAAATGTACATAAGGTGCAGCTGCAGTCTGGCAGTGGGAGCAGTGTGACAGATCAACTGTTAAGAAGGGAGATGGCGAGGGGAAAGAAACTGTTCCTGTGTCGGGTGGTCCTGGTCTGCAGGCTTCTGTACCGTCTGCCAGAGGGCAGCAGATCAAAAAGTCTGTGTCCAGGGTGTGAGGGGTCTGTGATGATTTTCCCTGCCCGTTTCCTGGTTCTTGAGAGGTACAGATCCTGGATGGAGGGCAGGGGGGTGCCGATGATCCTTTCTGCTGCCCGTACAGTCTGCTGCAGTCTGCTCCTGTCCTGTTTAGTGGCTGCTCCATACCAGACTGTGATGGAGGAGCACAGGACAGACTCAATGACCGCAGTGTAGAACTGGATCAGCAGCTCCTGTGGAAGACTGTACTTCCCCAGTTGTCTCAGGAAGTACATCCTCTGCTGGGTCTTTTTGAGGATGGAGTTGATGTTGGTCTCCCACTTCAGGTCCTGGGAGATGGTTGTACCCAGGAACTTGAAGGTCTTCACAGTTGACACAGGGCTGCCTGATATGGTGAGGGGGAGCAGAGTTGAGGGATGTCTCCTGAAGTCCACTGTCATCTCTACAGTTTTAAGAGTGTTCAGCTCCAGATTGTGCTGACTACACCAGTGTACCAGCCGCTCAACTTCCTGCCGGTATGCAGACTCATCACCATCTTGAATGAGGCCAATGACAGTGGTGTCATCTGCAAACTTTAGGAGTTTGACAGCCGAGTTCTTGGAAGTGCAGTCGTTAGTGTAGAGGGAGAACAGTAGTGGTGAGAGGACACATCCTTGAGGGGCACCAATACTGAGGGACCGGGTTTCAGAGGTGATCTCCCCCAGCCTCACTTGTTGCTTTCTGTCTGTCAGGAAGCTGGTGATCCACTGACAGGTAGCTGGTGACACGCTGAGCTGGGAGAGTTTGGAGGAAAGAAGTTCAGGCACAATGGTGTTAAAAGCCGAACTAAAGTCCACAAATAGGACCCTGGCATAAGTTCCCGGGCGGTCAAGGTGTTGCAGGATGTAATGCAGCCCCATGTTCACTGCATCATCCACCGACCTGTTTGCCCGGTAGGCAAACTGCAGAGGGTCCAGCTGGTGGCCTGTAATGTCTTTCAGATGGGCTAACACCAGTCGTTCGAAGGATTTCATGACCACAGACGTCAAGGCGACAGGTCTGTAGTCATTCAGTCCTGTGATGGTGGGTTTCTTGGGAACAGGGATGATGGTGGAGCGTTTGAAGCAGGAGGGAACTTCACACAGCTCCAGGGATCTGTTGAAGATGCGAGTAAAGATGGGAGCCAGCTGTTCAGCACAGGTTTTGAGGCAGGAGGGTGAGACGCCGTCTGGTCCGGGGGCTTTCCTGGGCTTCTGTTTCTGGAATAGTCGGCTCACATCCTCAGTGTGTATTCTGAGTTTCAGGGAGGAGGAAAGGGGGGTGAGAGGTGTGGTGGAGGTCGTTGAGTCTGGATTGGAGAGGGTGGTGGTGGTCGTTGAGTCTGGATTGGGGAGGATGGGGGTGGTCGTTGAGTCTTGATTGGGGAGGGTGGTGGTGTTCGTTAGGTCTGGATTGGGGAGGGTGGGGGTGGTCGTTGAGACTGGATTGGGGAGGGGGAGGGTGAAGGGCGGAGAGGTGGAAGGTGTGTTGGGGGTCAATGTCTGAAGCAATGTCCCTGGGGAGGGGAGGGTGGGGCGTGGGAGTCTGTCCGTCTCAAACCTGCAATAGAAAGTGTTTAACTCGTTGGCCAGGTCTTTGTTTGCTTCAATAGTGGGTGGGGGGCGTCTGTAGCTGGTGATTTCCTGCAGGCCCCTCCACACTGACGCAGGGTCGTTGGCTGAGAGCCGTTAAAGTGGAGTATTAGAGACCAAGCAGTCAAGAACATACAGGAACAGGTGTATTCTTCAAAATATGAGTTTTATTATAGCCCCATTTCAAAAATATACAGTCACAGAATAAGCTATTTTAAGAACTAATTGAGCCTATAAGAGAGGTCAACTAAACAGAATTCTGCTCAAAAAAATAATACTTAACTAAATATCATAACTCAACAAACTGACCTGCCCAAATGAGAGACAGCAGAGGGGACAATAACTAAACATAATACAGAAAAACTAACAGCAGCCAGGTAACTCAAAAAGAACAGAAAATTAATTATTAACCACTCAGCAATAATTGCTGCAATAGCAAAAGACAAATATTATAAGCAATAATAATAAGTTTCCCATAAGTCCCATAAGATAATACAATAACATGCTTTTTTTCAGTGTTAAATATTGCCGCAATTAGCAGTACTTTGCATGTTGCAAACATTAGTTAGTAGTTGGCACCATGTTTCACACCGTGAGAAAGGAACTCACAGAAATGCATATGCAAGAGGGTGAGTCACAAAAATATCAGGTCCCACTTCTTACACAAAATTTTGTCTTAGTAAATACTTTTTTTTTTTAAACTTTAAATACTTACTTTTAATTTTTACACCAAAACACACTTTGCACTGGTGCAAAGGTTAGTAACTCTGGCCCTTGGGCTGTGGACAGGGCTGGACTGGGACAAAAATTTGGCCCTGGCAGGAAGCCCACCATGATCACTCAAAAATAAATTAAATAAATATGTCATGTATACACATATTATGTTGATTATAGATATTAATTGTTATTGGTACAGTTGTACTTTTGTTAGGACATCTTAGTTGCACTGCAGTGCAACATGTTACAATTAAAAGCCACACTTTAGCTATTAGGAGTGGTTTATGGTCAAAGTAGCCATTCATTTTACCTATATCCTTGAATCTTTCCTTTCCTAATTATGTTAATTTCACCTTACTCCATCTCTTCCTCACTTAGTTGTTGAGACTGCTGTCCCACCTCCTACTCTTCTCCACAGCTGGTGCTACCAACAGCAGCCTCCTGTGAACCAGGGCTTGTTACTAGTTGTTGCTGGTACTGCTGTTGACGGTGCAGCAGCAGGCCCGACAGCTAACGTGTTGGTTAACTGGACATATTTTACTGCATCTACTTTTAGTTTCTTTTTCTATTTAGCTTTACAGCTCCACCTTTTCACTACTTTTTCCACACTAAACTCTTCTTCAAGGTGCGTGCACATCGAAGGTATGATGAAGTGTAAGTAATGAAAGTTGTATGAATGTATGAGCTGTTGTACAGCTAGTGTGCAGCAGCCCTTCAATTGACCCACCGGCCCAAAAGTGCATTGGCCACCAGGAACATACCCAGTAGACCAGTCCAGAGAGAGAGAGAGAGAGAGAGAGAGAGAGAGAGAGAGAGAGAGAGTTCTAAATGGCTGTCATGTTTTTTTTTTTATTATTTTACCACATTCTTTGCATGGATGGACACGGAGACTATTTTCTTTCTTTTGACTTCTGCCATATTTTGCTTTTTCAATTATTATTGGTCTTATAGCTCAAACTACTATTGTCACTTTGTAACTTAAAGTAACAATAATAACAGTTATACTAATTTTTCTTAGAAAAATCACTGCAGCAATAACCATGACTTTATTTTTGTTATGAAGGTGGCAGCCAACACCTTGTCATCACCCCAGCACACAGGAAACTACACACACACTCTGCCTTCTCCTCAACATCCCCCCAACTACAACCTGCTGTCCCCCAGCCACCAGCCAAACTACGCCACCTATAAAGAAGGCTACAACGTTTACGGCATTGAGAGCGTCAAGATCTAACACGGGTAGGAGAGTGATGATTGATGGCTAAAAGTGTCCTTACCTTACAGCCATAGACAATGTTTGTGTCATAGACATTCAACTAATTGGTGTTAAATCATCTTTTCAAACATCCATTTAAATTCAATTTACAGCTGTATTCATATCAAACTGGTGCAAAGCAGCCTCAGCGGCAAAAATAACGTAGAGTTGGAGTTAAACTTGTGCAGTCATTTTGTCTGTATTTACCAATGTAAAGAAAAACTTGTGAAGGGAAATAAGTAGTAAGTATATTAAATAGTTAATGCACAACTACTTGCATTTGTACTTTTCTGCACCCAGATCTAGTCATCTGCAAATCATTGTACAACTGAATTTGTGCCTTGTGTCATACTGTAGATGTTACCTAACATAGAGAATATGCAGGCAAATTTTTCAGATGCATAGTGTTTTGTTTCACAAACACTTGTGCAGATCTTGGGTTGTCCATATAATTTTTTTTTACCATTTCAGATATAAGTATACATTTCTACTTTTAATATAGTTGCAGTGTTGTCATTCGTTAGGCTAACTGATCACTCTAGTGGTGGTAAATTGGCAGATACACATGGTAAATTAAAAGAGGTGGTAGTTACTGAATGAATTAATACATTAAAAATAAAAAAAATATCATTATTATTATAGTAGTTATTTTTCTACAAAACATAATATATCTATATTATGATAACACTATAGTGTAGCAATTTATCTTTATGTACAGAAAGTTTACGACACCAGTGACCAGCAAACATTTTGTTTATAAACGAGCAAACTTTTTGTTTAAAATTTAAAAAGATGCTTGTTCTGAAATGAAAAACTAAAAATTAAGTGACATTTACTTTATAATTAATAAAGCATTGTTTAGTCATTGTTCACATACATGAACTGTTTTGACTGTGAACAACATAAATACAAAAGTTGCCATTGAGTCTCGCATTGCATTGTGATATGAGCCAGTGTGTGTTCAGAGTATGATGTGAATGCAGCAATTTTTCCTAACAAACAATACTAACACTGAGACAATAATAAAGTCTTTTTTTAAAACTTCAAAGTAAAAGATCAAAACTATGTATGGCTGTGGTACTCTTTTCCTTCGTTTACTTATTTCTCAACAGCTCGTTTGCCTCCTTCATCCCCCTTCCTTCTCTCTTCATTTTCTTTGGCTCCCATTTTTTCTCCACTCCTCTTCCAAACTTTCCTTTCTGTCCTTGCCCTCTCCTTTTCCTTCTCTCTGACTTCGTTGTTTGCCCTTTTACTTTTTGTTATGTTTGTCTGTACGTTATCCTTTTCTCCTACTCTTGTCTTAATAGCCAATCATCCTCTTTACTGAGTACTCCTATGTGACTTAATGTCAGTTTTTATTCGGTGGCCCTAATAATTTAGACTGGTAATAACACAAAATATGAGTTATTCTGTTAATTACCTAATTGGAAACAGCCCTATAATTGCTTTAATGATAGATAACCTGTGATTATCCGAGTTCACAAGCCCTTAGAATATAAGAGAGAAAATTCCAATAATTCTCTTTTGAGCAAGCCCTTGGTAACAGAGGAGAATTAAAACCCCCTTTTAACAAAGAACTCTGACAGAATCAGCATTAGAGTGGCCATGGGAATTGGTTGGCAATTGAATTTAAGAGCAAATCCAAGATGGATAAAAAAAAAACAGTCGCATCTATCTCAGTTTCTTCCTTCGTTTTGCCCCAGATTTTAGATTCAGGCTTGTGTGTGTTAAAAACTTTACCATTTAGCCTGTCGTATCAGTTCAAGACAACATTTTGCCCCAGAGTCTGTTTACATCCCTAATGTTAACACAATTGCTCATGGATTTCACGGTTTGGGAGAGAGACTTTGTTAGATAACAGTTGTTTTTTGGTTGCTGCTGTTTTGGTTGTTGTTTTTTGGCTTTAGACTAAAAAACAAAATTAAGCAAAGAAAGTTAGCAAGCTATGCTGTGCTTTAAGTCAGAATTTTCAGTGTCATGGTAACTTTTGTTGTGTACAAAGCCTGGTTCAGAGCAGGTCATGCTCACAGTTTTGGTTTAAAATCAACTGGAAGTGCCACTTTTCATCTATTAACCTACCTACCTGAACATATATGAAAACGTAATGCAAACATCATTGCACAATATAAGAAAACAATTTACCTTCTCCACTGATGGCACCTTGCAGCTTCCTATGTCTTTAAGATCCCACCATCTGTGTAAGGTGAAGTCCACTTGTGCACACTTACCTACACTCTTATATGCCACTCTATGATCCTCCCTCTTCTTAAATAATAATAATAATAATAATAATAATAATAATACATTTTATTTATAGGGGCCTTTAAAGATCCTCAAGGTCACCTTACATTAGTACAACAAAATAAAAACATACAGTAAACACAAAAATTAAAAAAAAATAATGTAAGTAAGTATAAATGCTAAACAAGGAAAAATAGACTAAAAGTGATGAGTATGCAATTCTGAACAGATGGGTTTTAGACACGATTTAAAAGTAGAGAGAGTTTGTAGTCGATCATGTTCACAGTACATATTCACCACAGCTATTTCCATCTTTTTCACAAAATCCATCACCATGTGTTGTTCTGCATTTCTTTTCTTAACACCATACCTAGCCAATACGTTTATTTTTGGCAAATAGTAAAACAGTTTCCACAAGCACTTCATCAGCGTCCCCTTCTCCTATAGCCGTGAGGGTGAAACCTTTAGAGATAAAAGCAAAATCCTCCAAACCCACATAAAGGCTGACGCCAGCTAAGAAATGGGGTTTATTCCCACAAGAGTTTATCGGATGCTGAGTCCAGAGCAATAGCGAGCCATTAGGGAGGCCTGTGAGTCTAAGAAATAACAACTACAGAGCGTGAGTTTCCCTGAAATGCCTGCAGACATGATAGGTTATCTACAGATCAACGGGTGGAAATTCCTTATGGGACAAGATTGATGACCCACACGAGCCTCAAAAATGTGGGAGATGATTGTGTGTTTGGAAAAGAAAAAACAGAGAATTGAGGCAGGTCAGCATAAGACTGGGCCATATTGAGGTCATTATATCTGCATGGAGAGGGACGTCGGCATGACCTGAAAGGTCAGAAAGTGACTCCCAGTAAATTAAAAAATAAAATGAAAAACCAGAAGCTGCTTAGCTGTAGACAACCCCAGGCTAGAGAGAACCAGGAGCTCATGAAGAATACCAGACCTACGGGGATGGGGGGAGTGTTTTTAACCCAATTCAGTTTATTATCATTGTGTACTCCGAGGTATTTATAGTCCTCCCCAATGTCTACATGGACCTCCTGGATCGAAACAGGGGTAACACATTTCCTGGTCCTCCTAAAGTCCAC
Source organism: Aulonocara stuartgranti (assembly GCF_965226115.1). Classification (NCBI taxonomy): domain Eukaryota; kingdom Metazoa; phylum Chordata; class Actinopteri; order Cichliformes; family Cichlidae; genus Aulonocara; species Aulonocara stuartgranti. The sequence goes on from NC_138944.1 coordinate 38,458,122, forward strand.
AATCAGTTCTTTGGTCTTTGCCACGTTGAGCTGCAGATGATTCTGCTCGCACTGCGTGACAAATGAGTCAACAACAGCCTGGTACTCTGTTTCATCACCGTCACTCATAAGATAAAAGAGATAAAATAAGATAAACCTTTATTAGTCGCACACATGGGACCCATGGGTCTCTGTGCAGTGGCTGAAGTGCGTGGTGTAGAGGGTGAACAGGAAAGAGGCTTGTCCCTTGTGGTGCCCCTGTTTTGCTGATCCCCTTGTCAGACACACAATGTTGAAGACCCACATATTGTGATCTTCCCGTCAGGTAATCAACAATCCATGACACAATCCGGTCTTTAAGTCTGACATCATTAGCCGTGTCTGGGCCCTAACTCCGTTGCATATCTATAAGTCAAACGAACACTGCGGCATCACTGAAAGTTGAAAAACTGTCTAAATTCTTTCATCTGTAATAGAATGATCAGTGTGGCTGCTCTACCAGGTGTAACAATTAAGTTTAACATCCAGGCATCCATGAAAACAGATTTTATGACATTTAACTGAGTTAGAAGTTAGCAGGGAGTTAGCTCGCTAGCTTCCATCTAAATACATATAGCATGTGCTGACTGAGGGATTTTGGAAACAAATGAAGGCGTACAGCTCTGCTATCACTTCCAACATAAATGAAGACAGAAACTAAACAGCAGTGACGTTTGTAGAGTTATTGAAGTTGGGCTAGCTGGTATATAATGATATGCTACGTGATCGCTAGCGACACAGCTATGTTAGCATACTAAACACAGTGAAGCTGGAGGATGAACACTTTTTTCCCCTCGATAAAAGTTAACGTGAGGATTCTCGGTGGTCAGGGACAAATGGAATCGCATGGCACGCTGCTGTAAACGGACCAAACTTCAGTCAGAACAACTGAGATAATCGATTCACAATACGAGGTTAGTCATTCAAATACTGATGAAAAACTAAAAATTAAGTGAGCTGGGCTGTAGTTACATGGTAAGGTTTTAAAAACTGAGCTTTAAAATGAATAGCGGTAAGAAAATCCGAGAGAGGCCGACAGTGATCACTGACTGTTTTAGGGGCTTTTTGAGATTAAATAGAACAAGATACAAAGCATTAAAACATGTTAAAAACACGAAAGCCTTAATAAACGTAGGGTAGTTTGGGCCCGGAAGCAGGATTCGTCACGTCATCACTTAACGACCGGATAGAACAGGAGTCGGCAATCTGCGGCTCTTTAGTCCTTATAGTGCAGCTCCGCGTGGTTTGGGAAAATAAATTAGAAGTATTTAGCTGAAGTGTATTTTACTTATGTTAGTTCTTTTTTACCTTGTAGTTCTAAATTGGAAGATTATTGTGATATTGAAATATAAAAATAAAATTATATTCTTTTATTTTTTCATCGCTCAAAATAAGCGTCACACTCGCGAAAGCCGGTATGCCTGCCGAAACGCCGTGCATTTATCGAGACTTTCAACCCCAGGTAGGCCAATTATAGATCCACATTATGTCAGCAGCTATTCTCCACCGTGAACTATGTTAAAGACAAACACCGCTCACGCCTCACAGATGGCAGCTTACAGTCCTGCGTAAAGATGAAAGTCACTTCGTACAGCCCCGATTTGCAGACGCTGTGCGCAGAGGTTCAGGAGCAGAAGTCCCATTGTAAACATATCACGGCAGACACGACGATGTTTGCATGAACATGCTTTTCAGCATCTCTTTATTGACAACTTTTCCCACACGGTTGCTGACGCATACAGCCGGCTGTAGCTTTTCAGCTCACAGCCCGACACATACCAACACAACAGCATAGATAGCGCAGACATAAAGTGTTTTCTTTTGCGTGAAAACCAGGTCCAAATGGCTCTTTCGGTGTTAAAGGTTGCTGACCCCTGGGATAGAAGTATCCACCTCCATCTTTGTCAGCTTATCACCTGTGAGGCTTGGCCTGATGGTGTTGAATGCACTGGAAAAGTCGAAAAATATGACCCTCACAGTGCCCTCTGGTTGGTCCAGATAGGTGTAGACACAATTGAGCAGGTAGATCACGGCATCCTCAGCTCCAAGGTGGGGCTGGTGAGTGAACTGAAGGGGATCCCGATGTGGTCTGACATTTCAAACAGTTGTGAGATTCAGTCTTCTGAACTGCTCATCTCACAGGTTGCAGGGACTCCTCTAGGCACTCCAATTTATGCTTTGTCAAGTCCCGTTCTCTCCACCTCTCTCTCTGGTATCTAATCAACCAATCAGGTGTGTTTGCATGAGATCCACCGATCTTCAGTCAGATATTATCATTCTCATTCTCTCTCTATCTCTCTAACATGGAAAATTGCGTTAATTTATTCAGTCCAATATGAATAAGCTTCATTTCATGTTTCATTCAGTTTAGGTTTCATTTGCACATTCAATTTAGCACAATCCCTCTTAATCCAAATACTTTTTCTCTTTAAAACTCTCTCAATCACTGTCAAAGGAGCTTGCAAAAAAAGCATCTGGACTTCTTTAAGTTGCTTGAAAATGTTTCACCTCTCATCCGAGAAGCTTCTTCAGTTCTAAGTAGAGATGGCACGATACCACTTTTTTATGTCCGATACCGATATCATAAATTTGGATATCTGCCGATACCGATATGAATCCGATACAGTGTTTTTTAATCAACAAAACTGTTTTTTTAAATATCTTGCTGCATTTTGTATAAGTTCATACTCAAGTTTAAAACAACAACTACACTAAAGCTATTCTGCTATACCTGTATGCAAAAAATTTTTTTTTCATAGTTCAGCAATACTGATCAATCTAATAAACTTAAACCTACACCATCCTCCCTATTCTGGTATTTTAAAGAGTACTTAGCATAAATATTAAGCAACCTAACTAATAGGGTTCCAACAACAAAAATAAATAAATAAAAAATAGGGAACCACCCCTCACGCGCCACCTCATGATGCTTAATCGACGTAATCAACCTTAATTTGATGCAGTGTGAAAAAAAATGCACAGAAATCAATTATTTTTCAAGAAATATTAAATAGATTCAACATCTTTGTCACGGATTGCCGGGGCAAGCCGTGTGGAATGTAGGAAGGACCCAAAAGGCAGCAGCTCTGGTGCAGGTGAGTGTTTATTAACAGGGGTGGGTAAGTACAAACAGCGGTGGCGACAAAACATGAAACTGGAAACCTAAACTGGGTAAACTAATAAGACAAACCAGAACGAGGGTGCAGGGAGGTCCGGAGAAATACATATGGGAAGACGCAGGGAGACCAAGGGGAAACAACACAGACGAACCAGCAATTACTAAGACAGAAAATACAACTTAAATACACTCAGAGAACACAGGGAGATTACACACAGGTGGGAAACACAGCTGGGAGTGATTAACATAACGAGACTAGGGAGGCAAACTGAAAACACTCACATAAGACGCAGACCTTCACAATAAAACAGGAACACACGGGCAGAACAGAGTAAACACTAAACAAAGGAAGAACAGAACCAAAATCGAAGAGAAAACACAAAATGCTGGGTCAAAAGGACCCAGGATCATGACAATCTTTCTTCAACAAAATTGCAGACTGCACAGATGGTACCTTCCCAAAGGAAAAAGTACTATAGCTTACTAGGGTATATATATTAGACTTAATAGTTACTATATACAGTAATTGACTTCTATTCATTTTACATCAAATTAAAACTTTGGGTGTCAGATAATTATTTATTAAAAGCTAGACATTTTAAATGAGAATAAGAAAGAAAAGTATGTCTTTGTGCCCCCTTTTCCCTGTTAATGCCCTATCGGCCCCCCTGACTAAACTTTGCTAGATCCGCCCCTGCACAGTTACCAGCCGTCAGCTATGTAGAAAAAGATCCTCGAGTAGAAAGTAATATTAAATCAATTCTAACAACAGCTTATCAAGCTTAAATGTGCTGCTGTTGTTCAGCCGCTGGTTTCCTCTTTCTGGTGCAAAGTGGGCCAAAAACAAACCAGAGAGATGGACTCGCGACAGAAAAGCCGATTATCTGATCATTAAGCAGTTTCATAATTGAAGTAGCAGCAAGAAGAGGCAGTCGCTTGTTAAGCTTAACGCAGGAATGCTTTACATTCAGAGATGGACTTACACACTTGCCTTACTTCTCTCGGGATAACTTTGTCGGAGATGAAATGCCGGGTTGCTAGCGAAGCTCCACATGCTATCCAGACCACCGACAGGTCCCGCATGCCACAGCCGCCCTATCACGTGACCACACTGCTCCGACGTGCTAACGTTCTGAGGAGAGTTACGGCGTGTTGCAAGTTTTGTGAGGTGCTTTCGTGATATTTAATGGATCGGATTACATTTTTTATTTTTCTCCGATATCCGATCCAGTAATTTAGGTCAGTATCGGACCGATGCCGATACGTAATCTCGGATCGGTCCATCTCTAGTTCTAAGGTCAAATGGTTGAGAGTCCCAGATTTAAACCCAGTGGGAGTACACCCCCAAAGAGGGACAAAAGGACCCCCTGATGATCCTCTAATCACATGAGCCAAGGTGTGAAAACGGGTGTGGGTCCCAATCAGCCAGGGCTTCGGGTGAGCTCATTGTGAAACCTTGTCCCACTTTATCATGCGATTTCCTGAGGTCAGATGGCCCAGGAAATGGGCCTTTTGTCCCTCTTTGGGGGGGATACTCCCACTGGGTTTAAATCTGGGACACTTTTCTTTGCAAGCTCCTTTGACTATGATGACCTGGATGACTGAGAACCTTCACAGACATCTCTCCATCACTATTTATTCAAGACTTTTTTTCACCAAATTGAATATATTTTATAGATTCTTTTGGGTGGGGGGCTTTTAGCCTTTATTTGATAGAGACATTGTAGACAGACAGGAAAGTAGGGAGAGAGGAAAGGGAAGAAATGCAGCAAAGGGCTGCGGGTCAGACTAAAACCCAGGCCTACTGCTTTCTAGCCATATGGTGTATAGTGCCCTGCTCACCCACTGATCTACGCCATCACCCTTCAGTTGTGTATTTTTAAAGTCAGAAATTCAACGATCAGAGTGGCTCTTGCTTCATTCCCTCACACACACACCCTCATGTTTCTCAAGGCCTTACCTACCCAGCCTCTCAGTTCGACCTGAATTAGGCCTGTCTTTAGAATCATTATTATATTGCCTTACTCTCATCCTTTTGGCTAAACGTAAACAATATATATTTAACTGATTATATTCTGATCAGTAGTGAGCATAATTAATTACAACATTTAACATTATTTTTCTTGTTAAAAATTATAGTGGATCATGTCTACACACACAAAATGTGTAGATGTTAGAACAGACATCCTCAGACTACATTTCTCTGTTAACATACTGTTCAAACTCATATTTTAATTTATTTTTTTGATTAAGAATAAAGAAAAAGGATATTATTGGCAAAAAACACAAATAACAGAGTGCTTAAATCACATATAAGACCGGATGTTGAGCCTCTCAGTTAACTTCTGGCTGAAGTGGAGTCGTGAAATTTCAGCCTGCATGATACACCCTGTTGGCCAGCCTGGTCTTTAAGTGATCACGTATGAACCCTGCTTCCAGGTCCAAACCTCTCTGCATTTATTAAGGCTATTGTGTTTTTAACATGTTTTAATGCTTTGTATCGGTTCTATTTAATCTGAACAAGCCCCTATAAAAGTCAGTGATCACTGTCGGCCTCTCTCAGTTTTTATTACTACTGTTACCATCATTTTAAAGCTCAGTTTTTAAACCCTTACGATGCAACTACAGCCCAGCCCATGCAGCAGTATATGGATTATCTCAGTTGTTCTGACTGAAGTTTGGTCTGTTTACAGCATCCTGCCATGGGATTGCATTTGTCCCTAACCATCAGGAACTCTCACGTTAACTTTTATCGAGGGGGAAAAAGTTAGCGTTCATCCTCCAGCTTCACAGCGTTTATGTTAAGCTAACACAGCTGTGTCACTAGCGATCAGGTAGCACATCATTATATACCAACTAGCCCAACTTCAGTAACCCTACAAACGTCACTGCTGTTTAGTTTTCTGTCTTCATTTATGTTGGATGTGATAGCAGAGCTGTACGTTTTAATTTTTTCCAAAATCCCTCAGTCAGAAAATGCTATATCATGTTTAGGTGGAAGCTAGCGAGCTAACTTCCTGCTAACTTCTAACTCGATTAAATTTCATAAATTCTGTTTTCCTGGATGCTAAACTTAATTGTTACACCTGGTACAACTGATCACTGATTAAAGATGAAAGAATTTAGACAGTTTGTAACTTTAAGTGATGCCGCAGTGTTAGTTTGACTTTGGGACCTGAAGTGGAGTTTGGACCCGGAAACGGCTATGTCAGACTTAAAGACCGGATAGCACAGAAGGGAGTCGCTGTTAAGCCAGGCTCTGACTGTTCCTGTATGGAAATCTCATTCTTGATGATCCATATGTTTGATTTAGCAAAGATTTTACATTGCAGACCCTTCCTGCTGCAACCCTCCTCATTTATCTGGGTTTGGGACCAACACTAGGAGGACACTGGTTTGGCCTCACCTCGTCACATACACGTGCCCTGGTGGCTGGGTTAGTTGCTGCCACTAATTATTTTCTTTATAGTATACTTAAAGTTTGACATAGCTTCTTTCCTAATGGTAAGTGGACTTGTTCTTATATAGTGATTTTCTACTCTGCTTGAGCAATCAAAGTGCTTTATACAACATGCCTCATTTAGCCATTCATATATTCATTGGAGAGCAACTTAAGGTTTAGTGTCTTGTGCAAGAAGACTTAAGAGCAGCCAGGGATCAAACCACCAACCATAGAAGATAATTAGTAGTTGACTTACTGGCCTACAGCCACTATCCATTAATACAATGTATCAATGGAATTATATACAGTATATACAATATATAATATTAAGAAAAGCAAAACATTTCATATCATTTCATGCAGTCTTTTGAAAATCTTATATCAAGTGCTGTATTGAGTGTTATACAGCACTTATCAACCCCAGTGTCAAAGAAAAGCTGGAACACTATATGAAATATAAATAAAAACAGAATGCAGTTATTATTAAACCTCAACTTTATTCAATCACTCACTGAAAACACATCAAGTATTTAAAGTAGGAGGAACATTTTGCAGCTAATGTACGTTAATGAACAGGTCACATGATTGTGTATAAATAGTATCTTAGAGAGGCAGAGTTTCTCAGAAAGAAAGATATCAGAGGTTTGCAAAAATACAAATCAAAAACAAAAACTTGTAAAATTGTATGACAATTTTAGAATAATGTTCTTCAGTGTAAAATTGCAAAGAGCTTAAATATCTCATTATTTACAGTAAATTTAGTTAAAAGTTTCAAAAAAATATTGAGAAGCCTCTGTGCACAAGAACCTGAAATCAATATTGGATGATCATCATCCTCAGACTGACAGACATTTACAGAAATCACTATTAGTGAATACAGTTCACAGTACATTGCAAAAATGCAGGTTAAACCTCTATCATGAAGAAAAGAGACCACATGTGAATGTAAAAACAAAAAATCAGCCCACTGGGTGGCCAGTCCAGCTGTGCATCAGGCTAAGTTAGACTCATATTAGCAGTCAGTGGGCTGCATGCAGCACACCCCTATTTTGCTACACAAGGAAATAAGGTTACCTGGAGGTGAAGTGGAGAGAGTGGTAAATATGTAAGAAAGAAGCTGTTTAAAGCAAAAACGAAGTGAAAGAAACTTAAAATAGTGTCCGAGGTCCAAGGAGCAAGCCAGAAAAAAACGGCTGCTTTTCAGAATGTGTCCACAGGAGTAATGACCACTTAAAAATAAATAAATAAACCAAAAAGTGAGGCTCCAGCTCAAACAACAGGTTGCTGAATATTGTTTCCCCTGAGACACTCTGCCTCAAGTAAATGGACTGGTTCTCGTGTAATGCTTTTCTGCTGTATCTATATAAGCGCTCAAAGTGCTTATTAAAATGTTGATGCCGTAATAATTGTTATTGTAATTCTGAGGGTTTTGTGGCATACAATGTTTTGGGAAATCAATAATAACAATTAGCAGTTGTAGCAGAAGCACTCATTTCAGCCTTGTGATTAAATTTTAAAAGACAACCAGGTTATCATTTGTTCACATACATGGTCTGAAGGACTTCTGTACTTGTGTAAAAAACATTCAGACACACGAGTTACACACAGATTTGTTCATATGTGTACCAGCCAAGCGGGCAAATGGTAAAGGTAAGGTCAAGCTAAGTAGCAGATTATGCTGAAAAACAATGCCTCCTAGGTTTGAAAGAGCCTATAGGAGCCCAAAGACAGACATTGGGGCAAAGAAATTTTTCCCCACAAATAAAAACACAAGTATAAATTGGAAGTACCTCTGTACCTGAAATAGTAATAGGAACAAGAGTGATAACAATTGTTAAATATTACCATAAAAAAGACAAAAAAAGCAGATGAGGGGATATTCTAAAATCTCAATAAAACAGTCAAAAAGCAAGGCATTACCACACAATCTATGCTCTGTCCACGTCTAGTCCAGCAGCTGTTTCAAAGCCCAGCTCCTTCTTGTTTCGCAACAGCTGAATGCACAGCTGTCCAACAGTCTTTCCTTAACTTCAGCAGCTCCCTCCTAATGCTACATCCAGGTCTGGACCCCCTGGGGGGCTCTAGGACAAAGTCACTGGTTCAGTGACAGTCCGGCTGCCACAACTCTAAAGCCAATACAGCCAATAGCACACCCTGGTACCCCAACAATAGTTGTTATATAAGAAAGTGTAATAGGCTGTTCACAAGGTTGTTGTAATCAGTCATATCAGCCATATCAGCTAGTATTGGACCCTTGATCAACAATGTCCAGCAGGTAGTACCAGCGATAGCACAATTCTACATTCCTCAGTATGTTAAATATTAAAGTTTAAAGAAATAGGAGGCTTAAAAGGGTTTCCAGGAGAAAGCACGTTCTCTTAAAAAAGGCTATGTTAGCAGCTGTACAGTATTACCTGTGAATAAAGGATTGAAAAATGAAATTAGGTATATAAGTGGGGAACTTAAAGGGTTTGGTGAGTGCAACAAAAAAAAGATTCAAGTAGTCCAGTGCCTATGAAGTACAGTGGCAGATTCCTCTCAGTACTCTGGTTAACTGGTGATTCTAACCCTGTCTATGCAGCTTTAAGTTACGTGTCATTGATGAAAATGTGGCTAATGTGTTTTTGTCCTTATACAGATGAAATTCACGGATGCAATGCGCTCCAAAGCCCGTCTGTCTATCACAGGATCGACCAGCGAGAATGGTCGTGTTCCAGTGGCTTACCTCCGTCCTGGATTACCCATGAGTCTCAGCATGACTGATCTCTCCTGACTACATCCAAGCCAGTGCCTTACAGCTAGAAAGACTGGACAGATGTCTACCCACCACTTGGCTGTCAGGCTTCAGCAATGACCTGCCCATCAATGAAGAGAGTCACTTGACCATCAGTGAGAAGAATGGCTGTTCATATACAAATTCATGAAAAGCAATCAAGCACAGTGGACAGTTTTCTAATCAAACACACATCATTATTTAATGGATTTCCCCCCCTCTTGTACAGACAACAAGAAACAATGATGCTAACGCAATAACAATATTAATCAGGAATGTGATCAGGAGTTATAAAAGCAGACTGATGAAATGAAATATCACATCCATAAAATATTAGTAATTGTGGTAGCAGATAATGATATTGCTATTGTTCCTATTTTTTCTCCTTATTTTTCCCTGAAAATCCCTAATGAGTGGAAACTTTTACCAGATTAAGGGATGCATGGACTGGCAACCACGGGTACACAGTATAAACACTTCTACAACACAACACTACAAAAACATACAAATTTTATGCAGGAATGGGCTGAAATGGGTTAAAAAGTACCTGAGCAAGGTGTGATACCGAAAGCATCAACAAATGCAATCTGAGAAAGTGAATATCCCTGGCTCAAACTGACCACTCATCAGTATTACGATTAAAATGAAGCAATTACTAATGTTTATAATGCATTTCATGAAATGTTGTCCACTCCAAGATATGTTAAATAATTAAACAAAATTCCCCAAATATTTAGTGTTTAATCCAATTAAAATTTTTAATTGGATTCTTGGTAACATGAATATTTTATAGTCTTTGCAGAATTACTGTAAATATGTTTACACTTTCCTCTTGTTCATTGGGCAATAGCTTAACAGTGATTTATGTTTGACTGTGTGACACACAGCTCTAAACGTTTAATGATCAGCATATGAAATTATAAAATAGACATAATAAATCATGTTGAATCCGTTAAATATATTTTAACACCTTGTGTAAACAGCACATTGGCAGTTTTTACATTCCTTGTTTTTCATGCTGGACTGTTAACTACAGGATCATAGATTTAACCATTATTATATACACAAAATAGAGTTAGGAAAACTAGATGGAGATTCAACCCTGGTTATGGAAAAATCACACGGTGTGGTTAGTAAGGGAAGTTTTACTCGTTGGTGATAAGAAAGAAAAATGTATGTTAGCAGAAGCAAACTGCAATGCAAGGTGTCCCAGCCAGTTAAAGACTGAGATAGGTGGTATACACTCGGAGCTGGGTCAAATAAAGGGAAAACACACACAAACATAGGCTTGAATTAAAATCAGCTAAGTGAAGGTGAATTAAAACGATCAAAAACTGCAGGTCAGATTGAGTTTTAGAGCAAAGTTCTGTGAAGCATCAGCCCCAGGTTAGTTTTAGTGCTTATCTAAATATTATTGGTTTTATCTATAAATAAATACACAGAAAATAGCAACTTTAAGTTTGTGCCGTTATTTAATGTACTGGTATCCTTACTGAATATGGACACTAACAGGGACTAAAAAATACACAGACAAGTCGCATAAATTGTGTAGCTGTTTGGCAGCTATTGGCAGTCATTTGTCATGAAGACACTGAAGGGGTACTTTAATCATTTTTTGTTGCACTTCCACAAAGTGAAGATATTTACAATTCCTTAATAAGCTCTAAAAACAGAAACACACATTCATAAGGCATTCAACAGGGCTATTTCATGAATCCCAATTAATTGGTAACACCCTACACATGTCAGTATGCTTTGTTTGTAATATAATAATTTTTTTAAAACTGATCTGAAACCAGTTAAAAACCAGTTTTTATTCTTCTATTCTTGTAGAAACCACTCTTTTTTTTCATAGATCTTCCTTGGTAATTGGGTTTTGCATGGCATCTATGACTGTATATTCACAATTTGAACTTGCTGATACATAAAAATTGAAAGGCACAATAAAGTGCAACCCACTGGCAGCAAAATAGGCTAATGTTACTCATATCAGTGCCATATTATAAACAATCACTTTCTGTTGGCTGCTGTAGTGTAGTAAATGGTCTATTATCTAGATCTAGAATTTAAAAATTGCATTTAATTTTAAAGACACGCTCTATTTTCTTTCAAAAAAAAAAAGACTATCAGACAAAAAAATAATTTATTCAAAAGAGAATAAGAACGTTTGCATTCAAAGATCTAAACAAAAAGTGTGTGTGTAAATTACATCTTGCTCTCACCCTATGGCAGTTGGGATAGGCTCCCCCCCGAACTGGAAAAGCGGAAGAAAACGGACGAGTGGATGAAAGCTTTTATTTAGAGCCCCAGATACTGTTTTCACAAACTGAGGTGGACTAAATTTGCTCCCTTTAATTATATGGTTCTGTAAATATTTAGAATATATGAGAAGTATATGTTCCCATCCCTCTTTCTAGGTCAGCACATCACAACTGCAGCATAAACACAAACACGCCTTGCTTATACATTGACATATATTTTCACATTTGCATGTGCACCTGCATAGTATTCTCATAAGAGTTCTGAAGTCAATTGGATGATGTGCCAAACAGACTGAGACCCAATCAGAGTTCTTTATGCTCAGTCAATGGCAGCTGCTGATACTGAAACCTGAGCCAGTAGGAGTTCTCACTGCTGTGAACTGGACAAAAAAAAGAAACTGTGAAGAAAAACTTTTTGTTTTAATAAATATACTGCACTAAAGGATGGCAACAAAGACGATGGAAGAGGATGGAGTGAAGAAAGTTTGCATGTCACTTTAAGTTTTTCCTTTGATGAAATTTTCAGTCTGAAGCTTTGTGACTGCTGCATTTAGTGTTTAATAATAATACTAATAAGAATACTATTAGCGATATTAATTGCAGTATTATTGTGATTCTTGTTATGTATAGTGTATGCTTTTAAGAACTCTGGTATGCTATTTTTTTCACAAGAGAGCTGATGTTTGTGCTGCTGGTTAGAAGCTAGCTGGTTAGCTTAAAATCTTCTTATACGATATGAAAAATGCCCAAACTGTGATAAACACAGGGTTGTTGAAGATATAAAGGCATCTGCTTCCATTTCTTCTTATGAACTCGTATCATTTTCACCTTAAGCACATGTTAATTTTCATTATATTCTCATGGTGTTACAGTCAAATGAACGAGTAACAGCAAAATAAAACGCATCCTTCACTGATGGAAATGTGAAAATGATCACTCTTAACGTTACCTCTGGTATAACTTCATTTTCTATTAAATGTAAGTAAGTTGCTTTTTAACAGAACAGATTATTGCCTGGGCTAATTTCATTCGAGGTGTAAATTATGTCCAACATAGTCCCTTCCGTTTTGTATACTGCTTATATTTCATATAAACATGTATTGAGTTCTTGAGGTCTTCATTATCTGACTATTTTCGATATATATTAAACATGCTTGCCCTTGAAATGTCATAATAAAAACAGACAAAGACATTAAGGACACACTTAACATAGCAGTTTCTTGAAGAAGTTTTGTCTCTGTTTTCATGATATTGACCTTTTGTGGCCATATAAATTATGACTTGACTTTGAAAATTAAATTAAAATGCTGTCTAAGGTGAGATAAACTGATGGGTGAGGAAAGGCTATAACTAAACCTAGACTTGAAGTAATGCTATTTAAGAAGTAATGCTATTATCCCAATGGTTGGTTACCATAATCATATCTATGTTTATGCCTAGCATTAAACAGACCTTACATAATTTTCACACAACCTTAATTATTGATGATTATTATAAAGAACTGCTCATAATGTTGGCAAAAGGCAATGCAGACAACTGCAGCACCTAACTACACCCAGCAACTGAATGCAAAAGTTAAAATATACTTTTCTAAATACACTAGACGTGATATTTTGTGACATTCTTTAGATTTTTTTTTTTTTTGAAAAACCTGGTAAAACAGAGATTAAAGTTACAGAGTTGTGATAAACGATATTCATAAAACTATTCTTCCATCTTTCTCTACTGTCAAATGGTGGGCGACCGTGGCTCAGGGGGTTGGGAATCGCATCTGTAACCGGAAGGTCGCCGGTTCGATCCCTGGGCTCTCTGTCCTGGTCGTTGTGTCCTTGGGCAAGACACTTTACCCTACTTGCCTACTGGTGTTAGCCAGAGGGGCCGATGGCGCGATATGGCAGCCTCGCTTCTGTCAGTCTGCCCCAGGGCAGCTGTGGCTACAACTGTAGCTGCCTCCACCAGTGTGTGAATGTGAGAGTGAATGAATAGTGGTATTGTAAAGCGCTTTGGGTGCCTTGAAAAGCGCTATATAAATCCAATCCATTATTATTATTATTAAATCATTGCTGCCATAAATAGTGTTCCCCAAAAACCCTTATTTATGTGATCATTTCTTAATAACATTTAACTTTACAGTAATGGATTACACAGCAGTGGGGAACACATTTCATTATAAGAAATGTCTTTCAGAAAGTGTTGTAACTAAATTTAAGGATATAATTCTTCTACTTCTACTTGCTTCAATACTATGTGCCAAAACAGTATAGAGCAGCTACCTAAACTCTACTCCCAGAGAAGTAGATTATTCTTTTAATATTCTTTTATATCCTCATGCGTGTGGATTCTGTATCACTTTAACCATAACTAGTAATGATGTCATGAATTTCTCCACAAATAAAAATTTAACAGTTAGAGAAAAATATTCATAATCATCTCACAGATATATAATTATGTACAGCAGTTTCTTATGTTATCTACTTCCAGCATACTGCAGTCAGGATTGTGGAGGACTGCATGTCTCATGTGGGTGAAAACCCCTCGCCCCCTCTCTTTCTGACGTGTACCCAGATGGACACATTTGCAGGACTATAAATCCCGCTGAGCAATTCTCCATATGAGACACATAGATGTCGTTGAACTCAAGCCCTGGGAGAAACATTGCCACTTTCAGGGATTTATTTTAATTAATTAATTTAATGGGGTGGCTGTAACTCAGAAGATAAAGCAAGTCATCTGCCACTTGGAGGGAGATGACTTGCTGGAGCAGAAAATAGTTCATCTTAATGTGTTTGTTTTTTTATCTGTGGATAGATAATCCAAGTAGTCTGGGCTTGAAAAAAGGTGGAAAACCCCCCAAAACCAGATACTAAATTTTTCATTCTCTCAGACTGAAACTTCTAACATCAACAATCACTTCCTCCAAACGATCAACGTGTCTAATAGATCCCATTCATTCAAGACTGCTCAAAGAAGTCCTAGTGTTCATGTTTTGATGTTAAACATGATTATTTCTATTAATGGGCTTAAGTATTACAGTTGGCAATAATTAAACCATTAATTAAAAAGTCAATACTTGACCCAGCTGTCTTTGTTGTCTTTGCTGTCTCTGACAGTGGACTCATCTCTGTGCTTGTGCTGCCAGACCTCAGTGCAGTGTTTGACACTGCCGACCATAATATTTCACTAAAGAGATTATGCATGGCATAGTAATTAAAGCTACTGTCTAATGTAACCCAGTATGTTCATATAAATGGGGAGTCTTCCTCACACATTGGAATGGAGAGGATTAAAAATGAGTACATCAGAGAAAGCTCAAAGTCTGACAGGCGAGGTTGTGACAGTTTGGACATGTGCAGAGGAGTGAAAGTGGGGATAACGAAGATAGTGCTGCCAGGCAGGAGGTAAAGACGTAGTGAAAGAGGAGATGCAGAGGGTTGGTGTCACAGAGGAGGATGCTGAGAGAGGGTGAGATGGAGGCAGATACCACAGGCCTGCAAAAAAAAAAATTTCAGCTGCATGGGATATTTGCATACATTTTTTTTTCTTTTTTTGCAAAACTTGAAGAGTTTTCATTTAAAAAGCACAGCAGCAATGAAAAAAAAAATCAATACTTTATTACAATTTTTGGTTGCAGACCTGTGTAATGTGCTGTGGCAACCCCTGAAGGGAGCTGCAAAAAGATGATGAAGAATCCATCCATCCAAATCAGGGTCAGTTATTTGAAGTGCTAGCTAGCATTAGAAGGGGCAATGCACAAAGTCCAAAAAAACAAAAACAAAACAAAACTCAGATGTAGGGATTGTAGAAGTGATGTAGAAGAGGTAAAGAGAGTTTCTCAGTCAGAGAAGCTGAAACAGAAAGCAACCTCTTGTGAAGGACCTACCAAAATAAAGAAAGATGCTTTGGTTATGAGCAAGAAGGATTTTGTGTTAGTTGTGGTGGATGTAATAAACTGCACAACTCAAACTGAACAAATCCTAAATTGTGAAGGCTGCTGACAAATACCTGGGAATCATGAGTCCAGAATGGGAGAGAGTTGAGGAAATGATAAGTGGTACGAATCCTAGCTCAAACTCGTAGGGTAGTTCATTATAGTCATTTTATTTCTCAATTACAAAAAAATGACATGCAATATGTATCCAGGAAACATGGTTAAAACAGTGGAAAAGTGGAACTTACACATGGATATACGGTTATTAGGAATGGTAGTAAGGATGGTAAAGGGGAATGAGTGGTCACTGTGTTGTCTTCGTATAGCTTTGAATAATTACACAGTATCCACTTGTGTTTTGCGAGCGTCTGCTCCAAACATTTTATTCTTTCATTCACAAGTCAGTCTTCTTTTATAGAGGCATTCATGAGCCCTCTCAAATACAGCGCCCCCTACTGGCAAAACCCCATTGGCACATGAACACCCACACATCACCACATCCCCTTTTCTCTGACAACATAGGTCCCACGAATCAACATATACACATATTTGTATTACAACAATAATTTTTTTTTCTCTCAACACCATCAGAATATAAGATAAAAACAAATCCAGTCATAGCTTTACAGATTAAGCCTAACTGGTCTCTTGACCTTACGCTCTGACCTCCTCAATACAGGTTCTGAAACAACTGCACTTTTCTCCACATGCTCATGTCCATCCAGTGGTTTTAAACCAGACACTGTCTCTGCATGTGACACATCAACATTTTCATCTTCCTCACCATATTGTTCCTCCTGAAATGTCTCTTTAGTCTTCAGCAAGTTACGACGGTTCCTTCTGAACACATGACCTTCTTCAGTTCTTACGTCATATGATCTCGGACCTGCTTCCTGAAGAACAATGGCTTTCCTGCTCCATGCATTCTGATCTTGGATTCTCACTACATCATCCTTTGCAAGCAATCCAAGTGCTCTTGTTCCCTTGTCGTATTGCAGTTTTTGCTTCCATTTCAGATGCTCTTGCTTTTTTATAATTTCTTCACTCTGCTTGCTTTCTGCATAGCAGGGCAAAGTTGTGTGTAGCTTACGATTCATCAGCAATTCTGCAGGGGATAAACCACAGTCAAGAGGAGCAGTCCTGTAGCTCAGCATAGCTAAATAAGGATCTGATCGACTGTCTGTAGCCTTCTTCAGAAGCCGCTTGATGATATGCACTCCTTTTTCAGCCTTGCCATTTGCCTGTGGATGTTGAGGACTTGATGTGACATGTTTAAAGCCGTATTCTCTTGCGAAATTCTGCCATTCTTTGCAATTATAGCAAGGACCATTGTCACTAATGACAGTTTCAGGTATTCCATGCCTGGAAAAGATAGACTTCACATGTGTGATCACATTATTAGCAGTTGTACTTGTAAGCAGAGCAATCTCAGGAAAGTTAGAGTAATAATCTATCACCAACAGATAGTCTTTCCCATTAAAATGAAATAAATCTGTTCCGACTTTCCTCCAAGGCGCTGTAGGAAGTTCAGGAATCATCATGGGTTCTCTTGCCTGTCTGCTCTGAAACTTGTTACATGTTTCACACTTTCCGACCATGGTCTCAATGTCTTTATTAATGCCAGGCCAGTACACAGTGTCTCTAGCTCTCCTTTTACACTTTTCTATTCCCAGATGTCCCTCATGTATTCTTTGAAGTATCAGCTGTCTCAGACTATGTGGTATCACAATCCTATTGCCTCTCAACAGCAGTCCATTTACCACATTGAGCTCCGATCTAACATGATAATACTTTGAACAAGACCCTTTGGGCCAGTCCCCTTGGATATTTTCCATCACCGTTTGCAGCTCCCTGTCTGCAGCTGTCTCCTCGCATATTTGTTTTATCTTTGCGTCAGACACTGGCAGAGACTCCACTATCATATTAACATGATCGTCTACTTCTTTCTCAGTGGAGCTTGCGTGACACACCTCTGATGCTCGCGACAGTGCATCCGCTAAAGCTAAATGCTTTCCTGGTGTGTATATCAAGTCAAAGCTGTACCTTTGCAGTTTCATCATGAGACGTTGAATCCTCGGTGACATCTCGTTCAGATGTTTCTTAATGATTGACACCAAAGGACGATGATCTGTCTCAACTGTAAAGGTAGGAAGACCATAAACATAACAGTGAAAAATATCAAGTCCATATGCCAGTCCGAGACATTCTTTCTCAATCTGAGCATATCTGGTTTCAGACTTAGTCATGGATCTAGAAGCATAAGCAACTGGTTTCCAACTCCCCTCTTCAGCTTGAAGTAAAACAGCTCCAAGCCCATCCTTTGAGGCATCTGTTGAGATTTTCAGACTCTTAGTTGGATCATAATATGCAAGCACTGGGCGCGTTGTCAGTGTGGTTTTTAAATCATTCCATTCTTGCTCATGCCTCGCTGACCATTTAAATTCTATGGAATCACGAAGTAACTCCCTTAGTGCTGATGTTCGCACTGACAAGTTAGGTATGAATTTTCCTACAAAGTTTATCATTCCCATCACTCTGAGCACACCTCTCTTATCTGTCGGGCGTGGCATTGTTGCGATGGCTTTTACTTTTCTTTCATCTGGCTCAATACCTCCAGCAGAGAATTTGTCTCCCAGAAATGTTATTTCCTTCACACCAAAATGACACTTGTCACGATTTAACTTTAATCCATTCTCCCTCATCTGCTGCAGCACCTTCACCAGTCTTTCATTATGTTCTTGTAGGGTGGAGCCCCATATAACCACATCATCAACATAACAGCGAACACCTTGTAAACCCTCTAACATGTTGTCCATGGCACGATGAAAAATCTCAGATGCTGAGATTATGCCAAATGGCATTCTGAGGAATCTATACCTGCCAAAAGGTGTATTGAAAGTACAGTATTTTGAACTTTTCTCATCCAGCTTTATTTGCCAAAAACCCTGTGCTGCATCTAGCTTTGAAAAGTATTTGGCGCCTGCCATTTCACTTGCAACCTCTTCACGCTTTGGTATCTGGTAGTGCTCACGTTTTATGGCTTGATTTAAATCGCCAGGGTCCATGCATATTCTCAAATCATTGTTTTTATTCCTTTTATCCACACACACCATTGAGTTTACCCACGCAGTCGGTTCTTCCACTTTTGTAATGACCTGCAACTGTAACATCCTGTTAAGTTCTTTCTTTAAACGGTCCTTCAGTGGAGCGGGGACTCTACGTGGTGCATGGATCACTGGCTTTGCATCCTCTTTCAGCTGGATACTGTAATTGCATGGTAGACATCCCAAACCTTTGAAGATATCCTCATAATGCTGTACAATGGAGTCAACTGCTCCTCGCTGTCCACTTTCTGTTTCTGGACAGCTGATGTGATACACTCTTTCTACTAGGTTCAATCTTTTGGATGTCACGCCACCCAGCAGTGATTCACGACCTTCTGGAACAACATTAAACAATACATCATAATCTTTATGTTTTATTGTCACTTTAAGCCTGCATTGACCACTGCTCTCAATATACTTTCCATTGTAGTCTTTTAGAGGTACTCTTTTCTTTATTATTTTGGGCTTTGGTTTCATGGCATGGATCTCTGTCATGCTGATTAGGTTCGCCTGCGCACCTGTATCAATCCTTAGTGCCACCAAAGCTCCTTGTATTGGGAGTGAAACAATCCACGTGTCTTCATAATCTGAGCATCGCTCACTGTCCTCTGCTTCGTTATGCTCACTTTTTACATCCTCAAGTGACACTATGCCCACAAAGAAAGTCTCGCTTAAGTCAGTCTCTTCAACTACATGCACTGATTTGGGTTTGGCTTTCGACAGACATTGTTTGGCAAAATGATTTTTTCCATCGCATTTCAAACATCTTTTGCCATAAGCTGGACACTGTCTAGGTTCATGTCTGCTACCACATCGCTTACAGGAGTACACTGTATCCTCTTTGCTGGGCTTCTGCGACATATTCTTCCTCATTTTCTTTTTAACCACAGCTATTCTTGCACTATTGTGGAGACTGGAATAAATGGTAAATGGCCTGCATTTGTATAGTGCTTTTCTAGTCCATAGGACCCCAAAGCGCTTTACACTACATTCAGTCATTCACCCATTCACACACTGGCGATAGCAAGCTACATTGTAGCCACAGCTGCCCTGGGTCGCACTGACAGAGGCAAGGCTGCCGGACACAGGCGCCACCGGGCCCTCTGACCACCACCAGTAGGCAAACATGGGGTTAGTATCTTGCCCAAGGATATTTGACATGCAGCCCGGAGGCAGCCTGGGATCGAACCACCGACCTTCTGATTAGTGGCTGACCTGCTCTGCCACCTGAGCTACAGCCAGGTACAGATTAGTCAGTCCAGTGCTAGTAGTCCAGTGCTAGTAGGATTTTATGGATAGGGTGGGGCTAGTGTGTATTAATAATGGTAAAGGAACTTGATATAATAATCTGTATGTACCTTGGTGGCATGAGGAGTGTAAGTAAAGCGGTAAAGAACAGAAAAAGAGCATTTAGACAGCTGAAAAATTACCACTCAATAAAAGCATTGATTCACTACAAGAGCACAAGCGAAGAATTAAAAGGTCTACAAAGCATACATATTGGAGGCAATGTAATAGTACTGTAATAGTATAGGCAGAGAGACATGGTTAGTGGACATTTGGGGTGTGGTGAGGAGGACAAACAGAGAACAGAATAGCGATTAATAATATAGACAAGGCAGAGCTCAATGTTCAAATGTTTGTAAAGATTCATAGTTCTGGTAATTTATCAGATATTCCTAAACAGTGCAGGAATGAGACACTGGCAAAGAACCTTAGATGCAGGGTAAATGTAAAAAGAAATGAATTCAGAGGCAGTTTGGACTTACTGCTCAGTATGAATTAAGAAAGCATTAACAAATGTTCGTCACACCTCTCCAGGTAAAGACAGTAAATGTTATACTGTGTTGGAGTACATGGATAATGACTGAGTTGTTGCTGTTTTGTGATTATTTATGCAGCTTGGGAAACGGGTATAATTTCATCTACATGGAAACAGCCTGCAATTGTTCCGATTTTAAAACCCAGAAAAGATCTATCAGATCCATCAAATTACAGACCAATTAACGTCTCAGTTAGGTAAAACTATAGAAAAGATGGTCACTGAAAGACTCACTTATTTTTTAGAAAGCAAGTGCCTGTTTTCATCATACCAAAATGGATTCAGTAGAGGTAAAAATGCAATGGATGCTCTGCTATGCCTGCAGTCAGAGATCAGGAAGGCTCAGACTAACATGTTTAACAGGTTGGACTTGGGGGGGGGGTGAATTTCTGGATGCAGAATAAGCCAAGCCCTCAGAATTTGCAGTGATGCATTTAAATCTCCAGTAACAGCCATGCAGGTGGAAATGGGAGAAATGTCCTTCCAAAGTAGAAGAGATAAGCTCACGCAAGAGTGCTATGAGCACAGTAAAAGCAACTTATATAGCGACTTATACATTCAAAAGGCAATAACGGAAAGTCCAGTCATACACTTGTTCAGTATATAGCACAGATTTACTTGGAGAAACAATATACACATGAAGTCCTAATATTTACAGATGGATCAAAAGACCGGTGCTGCGGTCTTCATTCCTCAACTTAGAGTAATTATTAAAAAGAGACATTTAATCAATCTTAACACAGTAGAGCTGGAAGCCATAATGCTAGGTTTGCAGTGGGCATAAATATTCAGAAAGCTATAGTTATTGCATCTGACAGTTTATCAGCGCTAATGAAACTTGCAGACTGCAATAAGGACAGGTGAACAATGGTCAAGATTGTGCAATGGTGGCATAAATGTTGGATTTCTTTGGGTTCAAGCAGATGCTGGTCTGGAAAAATGAGGTAGATGTATTGGCTAAAAAGTCATTGAAATCTCTTGATTACAAATCCAAAGTTAAAAGTATTATAAACAGCTGAATCCTAAGAATATGACAGGTATGTAGGACTACAAGAGCCACACGGTTTGGAATAATCAATTCTGTGCTTAAATAATGAATGAATCAATCAATCAAATATGCATTAGTAAATTGCATTTTTATTATTTCATTTGTTCAAACATTACTAAAGTAATTTATTGTTTAATAATTAAATTTAAAATAAAAACACTATTTTTAAATCAATATTTTAAAAATGAATTGTCATTCCATTAATAAATACTTAAAGAAAAGAGTTTCACAAAAAAGAAATCCTCATTTGAAAAACCATTTTCGAATTCAAAATTGAAAAAAAAAAAAGGTTTTCAACTTTAAAAAAAAAAAAATAGATTTTGAAAACCAGGGGCCCGCACAAGGGGGCAGTAGCGCTGCTCTAATACGTCACAGCTCCCACAAACGGAGAGATGAAGAAGCTGACGTCACTGTTAAAGATGGTGGCAATTGCGTTTCGACGTTAGCAGACAGATGAGGGCCTGAAAGGATCTGCGTTATACCGAATGAACGGTGTGCTAGGCTAAATCTGGGCGATTACTGACTCCTAGTAGGGAGGGGATCTGCACAGTGATCTTCTGCGCGGAGCTCCGAGCGCTCTGAGCTCAGGTTGTCTCTGCAGGCCTCGGACTGCACCGGCAAGGAAAAACAGAGGTATGTGCAAAATTTGTTTTATTGGGTATTTATTTATCATCACCATATAGCATTACTGGAACACACCATGTCTGATTGGGTGACTGATCGTTCTTGTATTTCCCAGTGGAGAAGTTTTTCACTTGAATCGGGTCCTAATTTGTATGATTTTTTTAAGTCTCATTCCCACCAATCAGTAGTATTAGTTTATTCAAATAAAATGATTCATGGCTGTTTATATGTTTATATTTTTTGAAAATATGTCTTCATTCAAACTTTTTTATGATGGATGACATAGTTCAAACCTGATGTGTTAAATGGTTTTAATCACTTAGTGGTCATCTAGACATATACACAAATTTGTATATATTTTGTAAAAAAACAAACCAAAAAACAAATGCAAGTTTTGAAGTTTACATTTTGAACGTATTAAAGGTGTACAGTTAATGTAGTGGAGGTGGTGGAGAGTTATTCAGCTCCTTCCCTACAGCATAACCAGCCTTGTGGATGAGTTTGAGTCTGTTTATACCCGTGACCCCAGGGTCAGATTGTATGCATCCATAGCATTAGCATACTGTAGGTCAAAGTCAAATTTATGTCAAAGAATCAACTGACATAAAAACACAGGAAAAGATGACAGAATTTAAGAAAGGGCACATAAAATGAGAGAACCTGAGTAACAACACAAATAAGACTAAATTATATCGTGTATATTTGTGTTATAATAAAATAACACAAATAAAATCAGAATGAGTTCTGACCACTCATTCTGGTTTAAAGCCAGGTTCTGAAAATGTTTTGGGGAAGTCCAAGATAGATAAAATGATCTCCTGGATCAGACCATAAACTGTAAAGGTTGCAGTGTAGCGTCCAAGTTGAGACAGTTGAAATCAAAGCAATGAAGGCACTTAGGTGCTGAGTCCATAACCGGGCTGTGGCAAAGTGAATAATGTCACATGCGGCTGTGGGTGGCGCAGTGATTAGCACTGTTGATTCTATCAACCAGCTGGGTCCTTTCTGTTTGCATGTTCTCCCTGTGTTTGTGTGGGTTCTTTCTGGGCACTCTCCGGTTGTCTGTCTCTATGTGTTGGTCCTATGACAGACTGACAACCTGTCCAGCCCCTACCCCCACTGTTGGGTAAATTCCAGCAGTGCACAGTTCAGTGTTAAAAAGAATAGCAAGCCCCCCTCCCTTCTGCCCACCACTCACAGAAAGCTGTCCCTGTTGGCCCAAACAACAGGGTGGAAGAGACGTATGCGTTGTCATCCATCTGCCTGTGGTTCAGGCATTGCTCTCATTGATCATACCTGCATCTGATGAACACCAATTCAATTTCAAGCGTGTCCTCAGCAAATTTGAATCAAAATTTACAAAAATTTGAGTATTTTTGAAATGACAAAAAGGCTTTGATGAAATAGTGTCTCATCTCCACTAATAAAAGAATTGTTGAAAATAAGTAGCATGTGGAATGTGGCTAATTGCTTTAGAGCAATTTCAAGTTCAGCATAGTGGAATTAAATGTCTATTTTAATGTTATGTCATATGCCTGTGTTTGAGTGATAAATAATCTTCTTTTTGTGATTTTTAGATGCAGCACAGCTGAGAAGAAGCAGGAAAAGTTCGTAATCTTTTACCAGTGAGCAGGGAAAATGAGTTGTTCAGAAGAGGTGAGCTCAAAAAGAAACCAACATGTTTCAGGATACATGGGCAACAAAAATAAGAATGAGCATCACATAGTGCAGATTCGTGTGTATGGCTCATCATATCTGATGATTGTCTAACCCTGCTGTAGAGTTTTTCTTGGCATTGTACAATGTAATTAGTGTTTGCAATGTCTGTAGAACCATTCTGATGATGTTTTACTGCAATGATCAATTTTTAATGTTGACACGTCACATAGTGGATGTTTCAAAGAGACTTTCAATAGTGTGGGAGCATTTCACAAAAAACAAAGTTGAATGCAAACTGTGCAAAGCAGAGCGTTCCTTGCATGGTAGCGCGACTGCAGTGCATGAGCATTAAGCAACTCTGGAGCCGTCATGTCAACGCTAGAGTTTTAGAGAATTAAGTTTGTTTCAATTTAGCGTCAGTTTGACACCTTGTTAATTAGGGATGGGTATCGAAAACCGGTTCTTGTTGAGAGCCGGTTCCCACTGTTTCAATTCCTTGGAATTGTTTGCCATTTTTGCAAACGATTCCCTTATCGATTCCAGTTGCCCCGCATGACGTCACCACATTGCGGAGCGTCATTTACCTGGCAACGAACACGGCGCCTAAGCGGCTCAAACGCTCAAAAGTTTGGTCATACTTCACGAGAACGGATGACAACAGGTCAACTTGCAAAGTAGATATTTCATTTAAGGGAGGAAACACTACGAATATGCAAAAGCATTTGTTCACAAAACACGCGATGACCTTAAATGAATGTCGTGTTTTTAAATCCGCTCCGGACTCGTGAATCTCAACCCAGCAGCGGCGGTAACGTTTGCACGTCCTCTCCCGTTAATGCGGCAGGTAAATAATCAACTAACAATGCATATTATGTTAGCTGCCTTATTACAAAACCTGCCATTACTGTGCGCTGCATTTAGGTGACCATGATGAGAGAGACAGACAGAGTTTGGCTGGCGCTCGCTGGCAGTTCTCGCTGCAGTCTACAGGTAGCGTCTCCTTTCAGGCCAGGATAGACGAATGTCACCGAGCAGTGACTAAGTTTGGGGTAAAAGGCTTGCATCCATTTGCCACAGCAGATGATTTTCGGTAAGTGAATGTGTTTAATTGTAGGCAGGGACATTACTGGATATTCTTGTGTAATTGCTACAGAATAATTTATGTTATACTTTGTTATTGCTCCAGAAGAATATTTATTTTTTTAATAGTTTACATTTACAGTTTGTTTTTTGTTTTTTTCCCCTGGGGACCCTGTGACACCCATTGAAGAGCCATAGGCTGGATCTCTTAAGATCTCACTGTTGGGTTTGTAAGGCCGTGTTACTCCTAAATTTCTATCTTGTTCAAAGAGAAGATATAAAACAAAGTTCTAAGCTAATCGACCTTAGTGTTCTCCTTTTTTAAAAAGAATCGATAACGGAATCGATAAAGAATCGAATCGTTTAACAGAATTGAAAATGGAATCGGAATCGTGAAAATCTTATCAATACCCATCCCTACTGTTAATGTATCTTCGTTTACCTGTTGGAAACAAGCTAATTGCTTGCCAAGTGAACACCAGTTCAGTTATGTTAACTAACAGGTGAACTGCGATAGTAAACCAGTGACCTGGAGTTGCTGTTTCCTTGATGTGGTTGTTGTTCTTGTTTTGGGGTTGTTTTTTTGTGTGTGTGTGTGTGGTTTGGCTTTTTTGGTTTGTTTTTTTGCATTAACTTTAACATTATTTGACATCAGTTTTTGATAACTAATTCAATTCCATTTTATTTAGATGGCACCATATCCCAACAACAGTTGCCTCAAGGCACTTAATTTAGTGCCTTACTAGATTAGTAACAGCTTTGTTGGTTTTTGTTTGTTTGTTTTCTGTTTTGATAGTAATAAGCGAAGGGTGTCTAGATGATTTTTGCGCTGAAGGACAGGCTCACGCAACCAGCAAATGGTTGACATCTTAACAGAGAGGATTCTCTGTCATGGCAACAACATGAGACCAATATCCATAGTTAAAAAATGATAATCGGCACATATCATTCAGGTTACAGCTTACACAGCTTTCCAGAATTTATTTTACAAGGCTAATGGAGGGGAAGTATGAAACTGCTCTTTGTAAGCTTAAAGGTGCTCTTGAATCAAACACTCTTAAATCAGTCACTAAGTGATAACATTAGCTTCTGCCTCATAAACATGCAACTTGATGAATTGCACACTGGGCCAAACATTGTTCCTTGGATTGAGCATACTGTAGACAAGTTTGAGATTCCACCAAGCAAAGTTGCGTCTGTGACAATGGCTCCAATGTAGTGCTGGCTGCAAACATCCTGCAGGACAAATATGGGTGGGTGTTTATCTGCTGTGCAGGGTACTCTTTACAGTAGGTGTTCAATAATGCACTGAAACGCCTTTTGATCAGTGATAATAATAGTAATAATACATTTTATTTAAAAGTGCCTTTGAAGACACCCAAGAATGCCTAGCAATAGAATAAAACGCATATTAAAAAATGACAAAACAAAGACCAATAAAAAAAGGAAGGAGGAGCAGGTTATGAAGGGCCCTGAAGATGAGCAGAAGAAGCTTGTACACTATTTGGAATTTCACATGTAGGCTGTGAAGTTCCTGAAGGATAGGGGTGATGTGCTGGTATGAGGGGATTCTGGTAATAATGTGGGCAGTGGAGTTTTGAACCAGTTGAAGCTTATGGAGGGATTTTTGGGGGGAGACCATGCAAGAGAGAATTACAATAGTCAATGTGGGAGGTAACATGACTATGAACAAGAATGGACGCAGACTAGGTGGAAAGAGATGGACGTAATCGGTAGGGATGGGTATCGTTTAGGTTTTATCCGATACCAGTACCAAACCGGTACTTTTGAAACGGTGCCGGTGCTTAAAGAATGGAGAACACACACTTTGTCCAAAAACCTCTCATGTTTAGCTGGGGGGTTTTTTGGTGTTTTTTTTTTTTTGTAAAAATATAACAATGTGTGCCTTTTCTGCAGCTATAGGGGATTTATGGTATCACTGTTGGCTGGAAGCAGTGCTTAAACAATGGAAAAAAAAACACAAACTTTGTCCAAAAACCTCTCATGTTTAGCTGTTTTCCACTTTTTCTTTGGTCATTTTAGCCTTTTTGGCCAGGGTGAAAGGAGCGTCTTCCATCAAACAAGAGGACAGCCGCATGTAGCTATGATGATGTTTGCTAGTTCACCTTACATGCATTAATGTAATAACGTGGTTAGCCTACTCAACGTAAATTAGCTACTCACGCAGAGAAGAACGGCTGCTGCTGCATCATCATCCGTCATCATTTCTGCTACACTGGCAGGGCTAGGGGCCAGGACTCTCCTCTTTGGGTTTTTGGGGGATGTTGCTAACTCCGGGCCCGATAACAGACAACCCACCTGCAGTAGATGTGCTCGGTGTGAGGTCTCGCAGCAAGCTATGAAATACGGCGCATTTCTCGGCTTTTAACAAAATGCTATACGTCGCCAGGTGTTTCATCAGATTCGAGGAGTTACCTCCTATGCACAGTATCACCTTAAAGCACTTGTTACAGGCTGCTGAGTTTGCATCTTTTGCTGTGAAGTACAGCCAGAATTTGACCGCTTCGCCTTGGGCATTTTTAATCTGTAGCTCTGCTCTAAAAGAACGTACGTAACTGGGCCCGCCTACTATCCTCGAAAAGGTAAAATGATTGGCTAGAATCCAAAGTGTGTGACATCTCAGGGAAAAAAAAGCACCGAAATGTGCGCTGCTTTTCGGTCTGGTTACTACCGTTTATGTCAGAACCGATACCGGTACCCATCCCTAGTAATCGGTTAACGTTCCGTAGATTGATATGAGATTTGTAGGATAGTGAGCTGTCTAGAATGACACCAAGGCTCTAATGGGAGAACTATGGAGTTATCAGTAGTGAGGGTGAAATGATTTGCCTTGAGTAGGTTGGATTTATTGCCTATAAGAAGGATTTCAGTTTTATCCTCATTGAGCTTAAGAAAATCAAAGCTGAACCAGGGTTCAGCTAGAAGGACTGAGTGAGAGATGGCGTTGAAGGTTGAACTCGGATCCAAAAGGATGAGAATGTTCAGAAGACCAGAGTCAGCTCTGAGTAAAATATTATCAGTAACTTTAAATAAAGCAGTTTGTGACATGAGCGAAAGCCAAATTGAATTCTGTCGTAGATGTTATTATTAACCAAGTGTGAATGAAGCTGAGCTATGACTATTTTTTTTTTCCCAAGTATTTTAGAAATGATGGGTAGATTAGAAATTGGTCAGAGGATGTTAAAGTTGTCAGGCTCCAAAGAAGGTTTTTTTTCAGTATATGAGTGACTGAAGCAATCTTGAATAAGGAGGGAACGATACCGGTGGTGAGTGAATGATAGCAGAGATGAGTGGGAGTAAGGAAGAGAGGCAGGATTTCATAAGTCCTGTAGGCATAGGATTAAGATGATATGTAGCCCGCTTTGATTTACATATAAACTCAGAAATATCACATATATCAGGAACATGAAAGGTGGAAAAAGGCTCAAAATGGAGAAAACCTTCTGAAGTGGGGTTAGACACAACATTTGAACTGAGTTGGTGGTGAATGTTGTTAATTTTCGTAGTGAAGAACAGCATCAAGGACTTACAGGTTTCAGATGAATAAAAGTGTGGTGGTAAAGCGTCAGAGGGGTTGAAGAAGTTTGTAGAAAAGCAAAAACAGGATCCTGGTGTTACCCTCATAAGAACTGCCTTATCCTCATGCCTTATCCTGTCTTCCTTCTGTCACCCCAGCAGATGGCCCCGCCCCTCCCTGAGCCTGGTTCTGCTGGAGGTTTCTTCCTGTTAAAAGGGAGTTTTTCCTTCCCACTGTCGCCAAAGTGCTTGCTCATAGGGGGTCATATGATTGTTGGGTTTTTCTCTGTATTTATTATTGTAGAATCTACTGTACAATATAAAGCACCTTGAGGCGACTGTTGTTGTGATTTGGTGCTATATAAATAAAATTGAATTGAATTGAACTGATAATACAATAAAAGGTTTGTTTGGCCTGGTTAATGGAATCTTTATACTGGAGTTCACAGATTTCTGCATTATGCTCTAGTTCCCGAGTTTTGGCCTTCAATGCTCAGAGGTCAGAGGTAAATCATGGAGCAGAGCGAAGGAAACAGAGTGGGATTTTACAGAGCCATAGAATCAAGGACCTTTTGGAGTGAGTGGGAAAGCCGATTTAAAAACCCTCACGAGAGGGTTGACAAATCAGCTAATTATTTTTCTGATTGGTCCATTAGTCAGCATTATTTCAATCACTCCTATCTCCACTTCCTACGAGCACAGGTCCTGTTGCAGGCTCCAGTACATGCTTTACCTTATCTGCTCAAGTCTGCCCACCTGTGAATATCAACCTCATGATTCCAGGCCAAGCTTGTAGTTAATGATGAAATATAAATTACTTAAAGTTCTATATTGTTTTATAAATTATTAAGTGCTGTTAACAATTCTCAAATATGTTTTTAAGTTATTTATTAACTCTTAATAATTGCTATGGGCTCCTCAATGTAGGTTCTCTCTGGGTACTTCAGGTTCTTCTCGCATTCATGTATGTTGTTAGGTTAACTAGTGAGTCTAAACTGGCCAGAGGTGTGGCTAATTTCTCTCTGAGTGGATGGATGTATGGATTGATTGATTGTGTCCTGGCTCTTTGCTCTCCCCTCTTACCCCTCACCCCCATCTGGTCTGTTCTACCTGACTTTGGGTTAGAGGTGGCATGCACAATGGACAGGACAGAGGTTTTGTGTTTCCTCCATTTTAATAATTGTTTAAGCACTGCAATAGCAAATCTCATACTGTATCTCAGAATAAGCAGTAGCGTATTTAAGCACAAAAACCTATGTAACTTTCCCTAAAATTACAATCTGAGCTGTATCTAACAAACCTCAAAAAACTGCATCTTTTATATGTTAACACTCCATGATATACAGGGACTATTTGAGCAAGTTCTCAGCTGACCTTAATTTGTCTTTTTTCCCCACTTAGCTGAAACCGTCAGATCCAGACAGAAGCAGACCTCACCAGTGTCTGACCTGTGGGAAATGTTTCACTCGGATCTGTAGTCTAAGAAGACACGAACTGAGTCACACATCAGAGGAACTATACCACTGTGAACAGTGTGGCAGCAGTTTCAGCCAGTTAAATGCTTACAAGATACACCTGTATACTCACCCTGAAGACACCTCATACTGCTGCAACAAGTGTGGGAGAGATTTCAGTGACCAGAGTTCCTACAGAAAACACCTTCGCGATCACACTGGACCGTATCAGTGTGAGCAGTGTGAAAAGAGTTTCAGTTACTTAAGTATTTACAAAATACACATGCGTGTCCATACTAAAGAAAAGCCATACTGCTGTGACAAGTGTCCCAAGAGTTTTAGCTTTTTAAGCTCATACAAGCGGCACCAGCTGAGCCACAGTGGAGAGAAACCTTACCAGTGTGATTTTTGTGGAAAAAGTTTCACTCAGTCAGGCCATTTCAGTCTTCATCTGCGGAACCATACCGGAGAGAAACCATATGAGTGTGGCCAATGTGAAAAGAGCTTCAGTGACTTAAGTAGTTACAAGATACACCAGCGTGTCCACACAGGTGAGAAGCCATACTGCTGTGACCAGTGTGGCAGGAGTTTTTCTCAGCTGGGTAATTATAAATCACATTTACGCATACACACGGGAGAGAAACCATTCCAGTGTGAATTATGCAAGAAAAGCTTCTCTATTTCAAAAACATACAAGCAACATATTCACACTCATACGGGAGAGAAACCCTATAATTGTAAAGAATGCGGAAAGAGTTTTGGTCGTCTAAGCAATTATATTCGCCACCTCCGCATCCACACTGGAGAGCAGCCATTCAGCTGTGACCAGTGTGGGAAATGTTTCAATAGCTCATACAGTTACAACCGCCACTTACGTGTTCACACTGGAGAGAAACCATATTGGTGTTCACATTGCAAGAGACTGTTCACTCGGTCACAGTCCTTAAAGACTCATCGCTGCACTGTAATACATGACGATGACGAGAGAGAGAGTGAGGTGAGCTGCTCCTCGACCAATTCCAACCTACAGAAAGAGGTGACAAACTAATGTACGTGTCAAATGAACATGTCTGACATGATGAAAATACCTAGACAAAGCTGATAACTTGCAAGAACTTTTTTGATAAAGAGGATGTTTAAAGGGACAAGTGGATTGGGGGAAAAAAAATGTCCCCCACACTATAAGAGCTCTGGACACCTTGTTATTGGAGCTATCTTTGGGACTCTTTTGGGAATCTCGTGTGATACCTTTGTTCTTTTGTAGGTGATGACAGGGCCAATACTGGTTTATACTAGAATCTGATAATGGCCAGACTAATGGCCACATTTAAAGATTAATGCGAACAGCCAAAAAAATCTGATCTGACCACTAGGCCTGTTGGGTCCAATCAAGGGCCTGACCGTCTCTGCCTGAGGAGAGCTCTGTTGTCAGATGGAGGCAGTATATAAAGTATGTGTTGTTGGTTTGTGACTCACAACATAGAAAGAGCTGATGAGTGTTTAAAAACCATGGAAAACGGCCACTGTCTGTGCTTTTCATGTTTAGTTAGATTTTTTTTTTTTCTTTTTTAAAATTCTATGAAGTTTTTTGTTTGTTTGTTTTTCATGGTTCTCTTATTATCGGTTAAACCCGCTATCCCTGCTCTATACCTGCCCACTTGTCAACCAAATAAGTTTTGGGAGTTGCTTACATCATCTGCTTCCAGCTGTGCACAGCCAGGATCTTGGAGACTGCCCAGGAGCTTCTAAAAACCCCTCTTCCTGCTCTGTCCAACTGAAAAATGTATGCAGTCGGACACATTTGCAGGACCATAAAACCAGCTTTTTATTTTGAATAAAAAAGAAGTGAAAAGATTCACTTCTTTGAATTTAGCAGACTTTTGATGTCACCTGCTTAATTGAATTGAATTGAATAGCCCTTTATTGGCATTGTATGAAATTGGGTGCTCCACAGTAACTTTGCCAGGATAAAACATAAATAGTAGACAGTAGGAATAAGCAGCAACCAGGGGCCCGTTCTTCGTACCTCGCTAAGTAGGTTAGCTGGATTTGATTGTTGACGATTTCGCCTGATCTTGGATCGTTCGGTTCCCCGAAGCTCATCCGGGACTTGCTGTCATAGCAACAGAGCCGTAAGCGTAAACCTGCTCGGGAGCAGGTTTACTTTATGTAAACAGGATTAGATCGCGGCCACGCAGGTATGTCCGCTTCATTTATACGAAAGCAACAGCGATATTCCACCACTGTTTCACCATAAATAAATAACATCAATGTAACTAAAGATAATGCAGCACTTGATCCTTTTATTGATGTCACACAGATACATACAGGTCATTTCCTAAAAAAGGGAAATGTACTACTAACATTCTATCACATGTATGTGATTATTACAGATGTAATTCATATTTCAGAGTAGCAATTGCAAATTACTTTGTGTAATCAAGATGAGAGACCACGGCTATAAAAGCGAAGGTGGATTTGGGAAGTCTGTCGCAGCCATGTCCTGTCCGTATACGCGAGCCACCCATTGCGGAAGGTGCAAGATTGATAAGGAGAGTTTTCAGAATTCAGCGTATATTGCGGGACAGACAGGATCCTTTAGCTCAGCGCGACTGTGCTCATAGAGAGATATCGATTTTCCCGTGAGGGTATTATTTACTTAACCAACTTGTTGACGAGGGGGTGCAGGACCACCACCTGTCTTTTTTTTTGCTCTGCCCTTTTCTTGGTTGCTGTTATAAACAAACAGATTATTCCAGGGTCTCTTTCCAAGAGACGAAAAGCAATATAAGTGATAAATATTACCATTCTGTAGAATATTCTTATATTTCACTTTTACTTGTTCCCATGTTCTAGTGGGTCCTGTTGTGGCTCTAATGTGAAAGGGGATATAATATAACATATTATAATATAATGTAATATAATATTGGATAATATAGTGTAATATAATAAATCTACCCTACCGCCTACGGGCCGATGGCGCGATATGGCAGCCTGGCTTCTGTCAGTCTGCCCCAGGGCAGCTGTGGCGACAACTGTAGCTGCCTCCACCAGTGTGTGAATGTGAGAGTGACTGAATAGTGGTATTGTAAAGCGCTTTGGGTGCCTTGAAAAGCGCTATATCAATCCACTCCATTATTATTGTTATTATTAAATTATTTACAAGTTTAATTTGTCAGCAACTTTCTGCCAGCCCTCTCTCCTTGCTTTTGCAGCCTTTGCAGTGTTCCCTTGCGTTCTGATTAAACTCTGAAACTCCTGAAATCCCTCACTCAAGAGTTCTTGCTCTGCTGCCGAAAAATACCGAGCCGAGCGCACTCCGTCGACATTTTCGCCGACCAATCAGAGGGTTGCCGATCAATGTTTCTACTATCGATGCGTAGCCCCTTTTACAACACCCAGTGATGTCACATTACTGCGTCCAGCTGTACTAATCGTCAACAGCAGGTGTGTTCGGGGAACCGGATTAGCGAGCTCACGGTTAGGGCGATGGTTTGGTCTTGGATGTGTCATTTGATCTTGGATGTAGTGAGCGACGTACGAAGAACGGACCCCTGGAGAAATGTATGCAAAACAAGAGAAAAGCACACATTAAAGAACAAAAAGGACAAGGTCCCACCGAGATTTGTACCCTAATAGACTGGAATTGATAGAGCACTTATATACTTGCTCAAGCTGCATCAGCCCAACCACACATTCATAAAGTGCTGTATCCTGTGCACTTCAAACACATCACTACAGCACAGCATCAGGGCTAACATGGGGTGCAGTTAGTTGACTGGAGGTGGCCTGCTGGTTACATGATAAGGGTAGTGAAATATCAGTACTTTAGCCGTGATAGTAGTAATATATAGTTAATCAGTATACTGTGATTACTTTTATAGAAATGTGATGGTGATCATGGGACGACTTGAGTGGCCCACATGGGTCTCATCAATCATAAAATATCTAACAGAAATAACTATTGAACATGCTCACCCTTTTTAAATTTCCTAAAATGCAGAAATTCTCCAGATTAACCCGTGTATGGTCTTCATTTTTGGGACCTTCTGGTATTCTTCTGAACATATTTGGGGTTTTAGTAACAAGTCTGAAATAAAATTTCCCTTCATAAACCATTAACATATTATGTCTGTATCTCATTTTTAAACAGAAAAAAGCATGTTTAATGATTGCAATCAGTCTTTACTGGAACACAATTAGCAACAGATGTATGGTTCGTGATTTGTCATAAGGTTATATTTTATTTTAAGCTTTCAGTATAGTGGATTTTTATCTTGGAGAAAAGGAATTGAGACAATGTCCTCATTAGCATTAATATGCGTTCCAACCATTGTCAGCTTTGTTTTGAGAAGCTACTATCCGAGGTTGTATGATGTGAAAAACTGTCCCCCTAGTTTCTTTCAGCAGCTCCTCCATCTGGCTTATGTGTATAAATGTTCTGTTCCATACATTAAAATACAGTAAGATCACATGCAGCCATATACTGCCTTGAAGGGTCAGGGGCGGAAAACTCGACTCCAGGTTCACTGCGAGATATATAAAGAGAGGCTGAATAAGTATCAACTAGCCCTGAAGGATGCAAGGGAGTCATTTTTCTCTGAGAGTATTCATAGAAACAACAATAATGCTAGGACATTATTTGCTACAGTGGAAAGATTAACTACTCCTCCAGTGGCAAAAGCCCCTGAACTAAGCTCCACCAGGGCCTGCAATGAATTTGCCAGCTTCTTTATTGAAAAGATCTTGAAAATCAGAAGATCAGTTGGAACATTAGTTTCAACCCCAATACCGACGTTAAGCCCAATTAGCACTTATGCAGAGAAAATGACTCCCTTTCAAACAATAAATCAATCAAGCCTCGATAAAATTATTGAGAATCTAAGCTCTGCCACCTGCTGCTTGGATATATTACTGACAGGTTTTCTTAAAAAGGTCCTCCCAGCCATCAGGGAGGATCTGATCCAAATAGTTAACGCATCCCTCCTATCAGGTGTCTTTCCCAAAGCCTTAAAATCAGCAGTTATCAAACCAATATTAAAGAAAAAGAACCTAGACAGCACATTAATGCAAAACTACAGACCAATCTCTAATCTTCCATTTATCGGTAAAATTATTGAAAAAGCTGTTTTCCAGCAGTTAAACAGCTTTCTCGCAATGAACAACCGCTTTGATATTTATCAGTCTGGTTTTCATAGGCACCACAGCACCGAGACAGCCTCAAAGTGTTTAATGACATCCGTATAAATAATGACCGTGGGAAATCCACAGTATTGGTACTACTGGACCTTAGTGCGGCGTTTGACACCGTTGATCATGATATATTACTGGAACATCTAGAGAGCTGGGCCGGACTCTCTGGTACAGCACTCGACTGGTTCAAGTCCTACCTTAAGAACAGGAACTTCTATGTGTCAATTAGCCAATTTTCATCACAAAATATAGAAATCACATGCGGGGTCCCCCAGGGTTCCATCCTAGGGCCCCTCTTATTTAGCATTTACATACTCCCATTAAGCCAGATTATAACCACCAATAATATTAACTACCACAATTATGCAGACGATACTCAACTTTATATCTCAATGTCACCAGGTGATGTTGAACCTATCCAAACTCTTAATAAATGCATTGAGCAAATTAATAACTGGATGTCTCATAATTTCCTTCAACTGAACAATAACAAAACTGAAGTACTTATCTTTGGACCCAAAAAAGATCGATTAAATATCAGTAATCAGCTCAAACTGGTCCAACTAGAAACTACCGACCAGGCCAGAAATTTCGGTGTAATAATGGACTCAGACCTGAACCTCCATGGCCACATAAAAGTTATAACAAAGTCAGCCTTCTATCACCTGAGGAACATTTCTAGGATTAAAGGACTGATGACACAAGGAGACCTAGAAAAACTCATCCATGCATTTATCTCTAGCCACCTTGATTACTGTAACAGTATCTTCACAGGTTTACCCAAAAAATCAATTAGACAACTGCAGCTGATTCAGAACGCTGCTGCTCGTGTTCTCACTAGAACCAAGCAAATAGAGCACATTACTCCAGTTCTAAAGTCATTACACTGGCTCCCTGTAGCTCAGAGAATAGACTTTAAAGTGCTTTTATTAGTTTATAAATCCTTGAATGGGTTGTACATTAGGGATCTGCTATCATGGTACAAACCATCCAGATCAGTTAGGTCCTCCAGCTCTCGTTTATTGACCGTCCCTAGAACCAGAACTAAACATGGAGAAGCAGCTTTTGGTTTCTATGCTCATCACATCTGGAACACATTATCGGGAGAATGCAAAGCTGCAGAGACACTGAACTCTTTTAAGTCTAAAATTAAAACTTACTTATTTAGACTTGCTTATGAGTAACTGATCATATTATGGCTCTCTACTTGTTTGTTTTAATTTTTCATATAAATTATTGTCTTGATTATTGTTTTATTGTAAATGCTTTCTTGTATTTTACTTTTATAGTGTTTTATTTTTAATCATGTAAAGCAGCGGTCCCCAACCTTTTTTGCGCCACGGACCGGTTTATGCCCGACATTATTTTCAGGAAAACCGAGTTAACGATAAAAACGATAACAAAATAACGCTGAAAACCGATAAAAACCCTGAAAACCATACATTTCACATCTGAGCCTCAACTCTCGCGGGCCGGTACCAAACGTCCGAGGCCCGGGGGTTGGGGACCGCTGATGTAAAGCACCTTGAATTGCCTTGTGCTGAAAGTGTGCTATACAAATAAAATTGCCTTGCCTTGCCTTTAAACCATTCGTGGGCCTAGTGTCATGAAGTTGTCCCACAGTGCAGATTATCCCTGCCTTATAACCGATCTTGATTCCCAGTCATCAAATCTAATGATCCTTGAGAATAAATAAAATCTCTTTAGAGACATTGCAGCTCTAAAAATTTCTCTCCCTGTCACATACATACAGTCAACTCCTCTCTTGACCTGTACATAAGGATGAGGATCCCCAAAGCAACCGTTCAGATGCATTACATCCACATCTTTCTATTAATCTCTAAAAATAAATCTTCCCGCAAGATCCAGTGTAATTTTCTTATTTGATTTAGGAATCAGCAGCAAAAAGGATGATTTGATATCTTGAACATGATTTGCAAATTGTGTGGGCTCTCGTGCGATCCATATTATGTTAGCAGTTGTGCAGAATCTCTGCACAGCTGCTAACATAAGCCCTCTGACACTTTAATCTTTTGGACATAGTGAGGGCAAAAGACTGCTGTGATGTAGAAGTATTTCTCTGTCTTGTTCTACTATTCAGTTGTATTTATATAGCCCTAAATCACAAAATAAAAAAAGGCACTTAGTCAGCAAAACCCCATCAGTCATATGATCTCTTAAACAGCAAGTGTCATTGTTTGACTAGCTGCACCCGTAGATGTAATGTTATGTATTTAATGTAATGTAATGAACCACCAACTGCCAAAGAGACAGACAGTGAAAGTAAACAGTATATCCTTAGT
The DNA here is from genome assembly GCF_965226115.1 of Aulonocara stuartgranti. Classification (NCBI taxonomy): domain Eukaryota; kingdom Metazoa; phylum Chordata; class Actinopteri; order Cichliformes; family Cichlidae; genus Aulonocara; species Aulonocara stuartgranti. The sequence goes on from NC_138944.1 coordinate 38,495,486, forward strand.
TTCTTAACATAAAACTCATTGTTGCAGTGAGGGGCAGTACGAAAGTGACTAATTTTTAGTTTTAGTCCCGTCAGTAGCTAGCTAATATAAACAAATGTAAGTCTATTAAATGCAACCAACTTTGCTTTCTTACAAATTTCACAAGTTGCAAGAAAGCAGATCAGCCTGAGAACATATGTGAGAGGCTGACACAATTGTAAAAGACTTTGTGTCTGATGCTTTTCAGCTAACATTTGTTGTGTCAGATCATCAGTGTAACATTAAATGTTGGAGCTCGTTTGCATCATTGTGACCAGTGCTGTCATATTAATATGACCGTATTGTGTCATATGAAACATTAAAGTACATTAGCCAATCAGCATTTATCATTGAATAATTAATATATCGTGAAAAGGAACATAATGTTAAAGAATGTTTTACTTTACTTGCTATTTTGAATATATTTTCATATGAAATTAATGTAAGACTGTTTTGTAGGATTATAATTTATGTAAAGAGTCTAAATACTTATTCACTACTCTGAATAAAAGTGATCCATTACTAGTCAATGTTAACCTTTTTTCACATAATACAGGCACCAGGGCGCACACCAGTGCCCTGCACTGTATTTATTTGTATTTAGTGTGGGCCCATCTGTGCCTGTACGTCTCATACGTTCTGGAAAGCAGGAAGTATGCACACTTTGTTTTGATATTTTAAATATGCAATTAAAATGAGGATTGTAGAAATCAGTTTTCTACCTTGATGTGTTGTTGAGTGTGATCAGAAACATTTCTTAAATATCGACAGCTTTTCCTGTGAAGCTTTATAAAGGCACAACCAGGGCCTCACAAACAGCGGCTGGGGGGATGACAAGGGATTCCTTATCAAGTGACTAAGGCTGTTTGATATGACGATATGTATCAAAATAAGTATATCGATATGAAAACATTGATCATTTCATATTATATGTTAAGTTCTCTTTCTCTTATATTTAAAATAACCACACTACAGACGGACAATCAACTTCTTAGCCGTTGGTTCGTTAGCAACAGCGACGGTAAAACCATTGTGTGGCTCCGCCGTCCGCTCGTTTATTTTCCACATAAACCTTTCACAATAAAGCTCAAGATCCTGATGAGTTTTCAAAATAAACTGAAATGATATACATTATCCTCAAACATCAAATTTCAGAATGTGCATCAAACAAATTACCTCAAATAAAAACATGAACTATAAATGGCGCTTACACTCACAGAGAATACCAGCATGGCCAGTGAAGATGAGGCAGAACCAGGCAGCTCCAAACCGAAGGACCAGTCAAAACCGATCGAGGACCTTATTCCTACAAGGGGATAGAGCTGGGCGATATGAGATTTTTTCATATCACGATATGTTTTTTTCATTTCAGGCGATAACGATATCTATCACGATATAAGCCAAATAACTATATTTGTAAGATTTAAATGTGCCGTTGCTCACAAGTAAAATGTGAAATAATCAGCAGCTTGTTTTTATTTAAATATTTATTTCCCATAATAAGTTCAACAGGGTAGATGTACTTAAGGAACATGAGACTTTTTCAGATAAATAAAGGCAAATATTGCAAACTACACAAAAGGCAGCCGCTAAAGCGTTTAAGTTTCAAAATAGAACAAACGAAACAGACTAAATTGTCAATTCCACTTAGAAACAAAATATTAATTCTAAAAATAAATCTTAGTTTGTTTTACAGAAGAACAGACAAAACTGACTAACTTTTGTCAATATCAAATAAACTGAGAACTAAAAGGAAATTCTCAATCTCTCCTTGTTGTATAGCTTAGCTTTTCAAACAGTTTTAACAGTTACTTTAGTCTGACAAAAGCCGAATGACGAATTAGCGCTTCCAGTCAGAGACTGAGGCTACGTCCACACGTACACGGGTATTTTTGAAAACTGAGATTTTCCGTTTTCGTTTTAAAAAATAATCCCGTCCACACACAAAGGGAGAAATGAAGGAAAACGCTGCTATGAACATGCCAAAGCAGCAGGTGGCGCTAGATTCCTAACCGTGCAGAAATGTTGGCCAATCAGAAGTCTAGAAGCCTCGGTGGGAAAACGTAAACAAAGCTGGGGCATAGAAGCAGAACTGAGTCGTATGTGTGGAGGGACAGTAACTGTGTGTATATGTAAGCATTTAAACACTGCAGAGAGTAGAATTAACAGTATTGTAGAAGTTAATTTCACCGAAACAATAACGTGGCGCAGTGTATTTCCAGACTTGCTTTCGGCACAATTTACAGTGCACGCTACTCTGTTTTTTGTCAGACTTGAAATAGCCGAAATACCTTCACACTACGGAACTTCTATGGCTCTTCCGTTCGACAATCTCTCCGGCATTGGAACCATCATCTGTTTTCTCTTCGGTCACGCTCGGTTGATTTTTCTAGTCGGCACACTCATTTCCTCCATTACGCGCTGGCTCCATTACCCGCTGGCTGCTTCCCAAACAAACACACGTGCGGCTTGGCACTTGTGCTGTACGTAACAAGTCGCGCGACGTGACGCTGCGGCTGTGATTGGTTCGGCTCTGCGCTACTTAATTTGGATTGGCTGACCTTTTTTTTTTTTTTTTTTTTTTTGAGGACAAGAGCGGCGAGGTCTATCGCGATAGCTTAATTTCTCTATCGAGTAAAAGTTATATCGCGATACATATCGTTATCGTTCTATCGCCCAGCTCTACAAGGGGACATGGTTTGGTTATGCAAAAGTCTGACACAGTCTGACCAGAAAACTGTACTGTGCAAATTATGCCGCAAACCAGTCCCCACCACAGACTCAAACACAACAAACCTCTTCTACCACCTATGCAAGAATCACGTGAAAGAGTATGGAGAGAGTTTATGGATGAGAAGCAAAAAAGAGCCGCCAGGTTTTCCCCCGCAACACACTATGTAATAAATACAAAGAAAATGATGGCCGTTACAACGTATATCTAAAAATATATAGTTTCATGCATCTGTCAAAACACTCGATGCCAGGTACACGACGCCTAGCTAAAAACAAGTCGAGTTGCCTGAGATTCACAGAATTTACACAAAAACCACTATTTTGTGATATATATCTTTATCAGGATGAGAAATGTTTTATATTGGGATATGAGATTTTGGTCATATCGCACAGCCCTAGTGCAAACTCATCCAGTGATGAGTTTGCACAGATGATTGAAAGGTGGATTTTCTCAATGAGTCTAAAGACTAAGGTTTTTTCTTAGCTGATGCACAAAGCCAGAGAGCAGCAGTACACACCATTTTATTAACCATTTTGTCAATTCTAATATTTCATTTACTGGAAGGGAAAAGGTGCATCAGCAGAGGAACACCGTAACAGATACAAACATTTGAGCAGAAGGTTGCAGTTAAAGAGTTCAAATATTTAACTTGCCTACAAAAAACCCCCAAATCTAGTAATTATCAATGAAACATTATTATTGTTTTAATAAAGCCCTACAAGCTTCTTATGCTGGACGTTAAAACTTTTAGGCTAAAATCCAAACCACACGCTGACAGAAACTACTGAACCACAGCAAGCTCTCCAAGAAACACACAACCGAGCAGTAACGTTTGGACGTCTCTGCTTGAAGAAATGATTACAGCCTGCAAGCAGCAAACAGATCAATGCACTTAGTCATATTCTGTCCACTGCAGAAAGTGTGGGGGTGTGTGTGTGTGTGTGGGGGGGGGGGGGGGGGCTTCTATCTTCTTTTGGTTCCTCCAAAACCTAAAGAACAAAAAACAAACAGGAGTCAGTCAGTTGTAGCCATTTGCACTGAACACTTACTGGCATGCTCATTGAAAAAAGGGAGGAATTGTTCTTTTATTGTGGGTGCGGTGATCCTGCTTCTGTGCTTGGAGATATTAATGCTTATATCATTATAACATGTAATATAAAGTTGTTTGGGATTGTTTGTATGGATGTAACTGATGTGTTTTTCATTCACTTAAGAGCAGCTAAACCAGCAGCTTAATGGCTCAGACACACAGCCATGCAGCAAAATGTATCAACTGGTCTAACATCATTTATCAAACTAGCTAGCATCAGCTGTGGTACGCAGCTTGACATGAGCATGACATTAATTGCACTAATGGTTCTCTCAGTTAGTTTTTAAACCAAGAAAAAAAAATGTAATTCACGTAACTAAGCAGGTGAATCAGCAGATCAATGTGACCGTGTGCATGGAGGCACAGCTTTAAAAACCATTTAATATCCTGCTCTGATCAGCTAAGACTGGTATTCACACTCAGACGCTTTATTAGGTTCAAATTAGGGCTGCTCGATTATGGCAAAAATGATAATCACGATTATTTTCACTGAAATTGAGATCACGATTATTTGACGATATTTATTTAACCCTTTAAGACCTACTATAGAACCAAGTCCGCCAGAGCTTATATATATTATTTTTTTACATGTTGTAGTGCCATTTGTGGGAGCATTTCAAGTTGCTATACAACTGTTATAGCCCATATTTTAATAATATCTATGTATCAAGTCCACAGTAACTACATTAATTGCAAAAAAGTGCAATAAACTACAAAAAAATTGAAAATCGTTTTTGTTTTTTTTACATATATTTCTACTTGGAGAAATTTAAGAGGTTTATCCCTCAAAACGTTAAATACAAAAAAGTTGCAAAAAATAGTTTACAACAACAAGAAATTTATTTTGAGTGTCTTCATAGTGTTATTTTGGAGATACAGCAGGAAAAACAAAAAAACAATCCTATGATGCAAATTTGCAAAGAAAACAGCAGGTGCATCAAAATTAACTATTTCCAGATGTGCAATTCGAGTTCTAAGCATCCCAGAACCTATTCAGAAAAGTCAAACATGACCAGTATAGGCTTTTAAGGCCTACAAGTAAAAAAAAAAACTACATTTCCGCGAAAATGACGTCACTTCCGGTTTCGGCCAGGAAATGGCGGACATGTGATCGCGCTGACGTCTGTTACACTGTGGGAAGTGTTACGAACAGCTGATCGGATCGGCAAAGCGTGTTTCTGGAATATTATGTTTTTGTTCCTGCAAGCGCTTTTTATGCAATTTTTGCAAAGCTTTATGTGGAAGGAAACCGTGACCGAGGACAAGCTGATGGCATAAGATGTAAGTACAACTCCTCCGGTTTCATATGCAAAACAAATTATTGCGCTAGCTTACACGGTTCAGGTTCTACAGGGATTTAAAAATAGTTACACAAAACGGAGCGTGCTGCTCTGACCGGCTTTAAAGGGTTAACAATGACTTTAAAAAATAATATAAAATAGTGTGCAACACCACTGAAGTTTTTTTTACCTCTCTTTTCAACCAACGGCAGTCACTCTCCTCTCCAAATAACTTCTGCTTAGCTTTCCGAGCTTCCCTCGGGTCCTCTTAATCAGCGGTCTCCAACCTTTTTTGCGCCACGGACCGGTTTATGCCCGACAATATTTTCACGGACCGGCCTTTAAGGTGTCGCGGATAAATGAGGGAGGGGCTAATAATCGGCTCAGTCATTTTTAATGATCGTTGAAAGCCCAGATCGTAATCGTGATTAAAATTCGATTAATTGAGCAGCCCTAGTTCACATGTTCAAACTGCTCGTTAAACCAGGTATCTAATCAGACAGTTACAGGCTGAAGTTCAAACCAGCAGAAGACCACTCCAAGTTTTACACTACAGCTCACGTGAAGACTGGAATAACCTGCGTCTTGATTTCTGCTGAAACGTTCAGAAGGTAGAGTCAGAATTTGGCATGAAAGCATAAATCCACCCTTGCTTGCATTGAGGCTTCTGGCAGTGGCGGTATAATGGCGGGGGGTATTTTCTTGGCACACTTTGGGCTCCTTACTATCAACTATCAATATTTTTACGCCACATCTTACCCAAGTTTCTCTGTGGGTCTCATATTTCAAATGCATTAAAATTACATGAGCAGTAATTTTAAAGATAGAAATTCAACGCTCTAAATCAACGTCAGAATGGTCATGTCTGCTTCATTTGTCATGAAATAAGAAGGGACCAGGTCTCACCTGGCCCTGAAAGTACTCATCAATTCTTCCATTAATTTGGACTGTCTATAAAACTGTCTCTAATGCAAATCTTGGGAAAACCCTTGCAATTAAAGCTGAAAGTCTGCATTTCAATCATGAATTGATTTTTTTTTTTAATTTACAATCCACTGTGGTGGTGTACAGAGACCAAAAAAAGTGTCTTTCTCCAAAACATTATGGCGTATGACCACAGAAAAGTTCTGATGGATAGGATTAACACACTATATCGGAAAGATAGGACAAATTGATTTCTTGGACAAACCGTGTCGAGCTGACCCGGATAGGTACTAATGGAAAAGGGCTATAAGAATCACAAAGGTAGGTAGGTAACATGTGCAAACTGTTTCTGTGTCCCTTCTAATAACATACAGTCTTGGTACCTGAAGTAATGCGTGTCCCGGAAGAGGGAGGTTCTCTGGCAGGTCTGTTAGTGTGAGTGGAGTAGTTAGAATTGTAGGGCTGGCTCCTGCAGAATACATGAGATGGAACACAGCATGAATGTCCTGAAGACAGGAAGGTGAAACATAAGTCCATAGTCTCCGTTTTCCATTATTCTCTCTCCTTCCACCCCTTTACTAACCTCCGACCACCAAAAAGATATCCAAGCAACCCGCCTGTTCCCATTCCAGTCCAGAAACCACCTCCTGTGCCGGGAGCTGCCTGGCCTCCTGGGTACTGGTGTCTGTGAGTGTAATCACTGTGGAAACCATAACTGGGGTTGGCTCCAGGGTAGTCTGAGCAGAAAACAAGAACTGATCAAAACTTTTTTTTCATGCAATGCAGCCTAAATTACATAAAATAAGACTCGTCTCATTTCTTTAGCACCAAATCGCAACAGCAGTCACCTCAAGGTGCTTTATGTTGTTCAGTAAAGACCCTAAAATAATACAGAATACAAGGTCCGCTCTACCAAAAGGATGTGCTGCTTTGACAAATGTGCAGACCACACCGTCTACATCTCCGCACGTCGTCATTTTGCATCAACTACCTGTGTAGTCTGGTTTGAATCCTGGTGGGGGTGGTCCACCCATGGAGCCATGGTAATTGTGTCCAGAATGTGTAGCTGGTCCACCATCTTGCCCCCCAGTGGTGTTCCCACTTAGGAACAGTTTATGGATGCCATAGGCTAAGAGCAGAAGCACAGCAACAACCAGCAGTCCTCCTGAGTCCTGAGTGCCTGCAGTGTAAGAGCTCTGACGGTCATGCTGCTGCCCATATTCTGATGAACCAGTAAAGAAACTGGAGGCAAATCCCCAGAGATCTGACAGACAAAACAACAAAGAACATTCTTAAACAACTAATCCTTGTGTAAAAATGAAAACCTGCATCACTAATCCTCCTACCTTTAAACCCATCACGGGAACCCCTACTACTGTGAGACCTCCTCTGGCCCTCTTCAGTCAGTTCCAGTGTGTACTCCAGCCCACAAGACCCTTTCAGTATGTAGGCATCAGCAGGGTGACTGTAGCCCTCACAGCTCACCTCAATGTGACCAAATCGATGTGTGTTGTCCATGTCAGTCCTACACTCCCACTGTGACACACAGCAGAACAAGAGACACCCCATCAGTCTAAAATGTATTTAAGCATAACAAGTTTGAGGGTTACTCATACACACGGTACAATACCTCATTTAAACTTCACTCTCACCACTTAGACATTCTTGCATTTGAACTTAGTTTAAAGAGACAAAATAAAAGGAAAATGTGAGGTCTTCTATTTTGCAGGTGTCCCATATCTGTCAAGGATGAGATTCCCCACACAAGTTTCTCAAATCTTGCTCAAGTTTCGAAGTGCAAAATTTCAGATTAGAAAAAGTCCCAATTTAATTTGTCAGATTTTGTTTTTTTCATGAGCAGTTGTGCTGACAAGATTAAACTGCCTGAATGTGACAGAATGTGCCCGTCAACACATACATATTACTGAAATTGAACATGCAGACCATCCTACAGCCAGTGGTGCCAAAAAAACATGGAAACAACAATAAAGATTAAGGCTCAAACCACCTCTCCTCGTTGTCGCCTGTAGAAATAATGTCCTTGTAGTTTGGGTTGGCCTACCACTGTCTGAGATGAACATTTTAATATGCACAGCACACACAGGAGTCATTTCTTCAAAAATTGAAATAAAGCAGCTGAATCAGTCCTACTGAGCTCATTTCACACAGTACAGCACCAGTAGGTCCCTCACCTGCACATCGACTCCATTCCAGCCTTTATTCACACACTGGACCACCTCTGGGACGAAGGCGTGGCAGCCCGCTGACCCTCCAACACACTTGAGCTGAGGGATCGGGCTAGAGCGCCTGGCTGTGGTGTACCGGTTCCTGTACAGAGTCAGTGCCTGGATGTCCCGCAGCAGTACACTGCCTGCAGGTGACAAAAGGCAAGGGCTGATTTCCACACTAGGATTACACAAATCACAGTCATGTCGCTTTAGACACACTAAAGCTCTTCTTCGGGAACAAACTTTGACTCGTTAGTCCTGAATCAACCAGCATTTTCTGTACGCTGTTCTTTATGACATCATGTAGTGCCATACTCATCATATAACCTACCATTGCTGACAAACATGCATGCACAGCGTGTTTGTCACTAGTTTGTGGTGTATTTCCTAAACAGGGGAGCATCTCGGTAACCAGTGTTGTGCCAAAAAGTGATTGTCTGCCAAAAATTGATTTCCAGTGTTTCCCTCTGTTTTTACGTGTAATATCTTTACATATGTTGGTAAATAGACTTTGGTGAACAGAGTTTACGAAGGGGTTATATATAATATCTAAAAATTACCTGTTTTTCAAGTATCTTTATAACGTCCTAGTATTGTACCTACATTATAACCAATCTGGTCCTTTTTGTCCACTTAAAATATGTTTATATTAGGGTTTTTTTTGTTATATTTATTGCAATTTCTGCTGTCCTCTTTGTCAGATTACTCTTTAAAAAAGACATTTTTAATGTCAACGAGATTTTTTTTTTAACTGGATAAATAAAAATAAATAAATAAAAGTCACGGCCAAAGACTGATTGCGGCTTCTAACTTGTGACAGGAGCGTTGTTTGTGACTTGATATCATTTATGGGGGATACATTTGACATGTTACAGATCAACAAGTTATTTATATCAGTTGAAATAGGAACAATCCGTTTTTGGCAAATACCGGAAATCAGTTTTGGCAGGCGATCGCTCAGTTCACCGGAACTGAAGAGCAGCGTAAAAGAAGCGGACACTAAACGCCAACCCACCGTCATCCCAGCTGTCGGTGTGCCGCGCACACAGGAGCAGCAGTACACCGGAAAAAAACACCTTCATGTCGCGTCGTTGTTTCTCCAAGAGCCTTCACACACACAGCCTCGATAAACACACCACAACCCGAAGACTCTGCTGCCGATACTTCCGTGTTGCGTCACCTGTTTTTCGCTTCCTGGGACCAATGAGGAACGTGCACGGCTGGACTGTGGCACGTCCGTGTGTTTGTGAGTGAGAAAGAGAGAAAAGGGCAGGGGCAGTTTGCTCGGGATAATGACGGCAAAGCTCCGGCACATGTGTCAAAACAATCAACACTGCTTCAGAAACTGTCGAGGTTCAGGTCTTCTCAACAGAGTCACGTGATCAATGCCGTCCATCGTAATCAGAGACATGGAGCCAGACAAAAAGAGGATGCTCTGCCTATTCCTAAATAAAAAACAGTTCATAAGCATTTCTGCTCCCAGGTCTAAAGTCTAGATAAGAAATAATCATAGTTATAGAAGGTATAGTATATTTCAAGGGCGTAGATTTGGCATGGACGGAAGGGACATGTCCCCACCAATATCCAGCGATTATTGAATTGTCCCCACCAATAATTTGATCTCTTCGAGTAAAGAAAAACAAACCCGATAGAAAGAAAAAAAAAAACATCTGTCGACGTCTCATTCACCCAGCGGTGCAGAAAGAGTTAAATTACGTTCTCTACTGGAGTCCTACGTCATGTGACAAATATGGCCAATGTGATTGGCTGTGCCTTTCAGGCAGCTCTGTTTAGTTTTAGCAGCGGCAAGCCTCCGCTGCGGGGAGGACGGCAGCAAAAAGGAAGAACTTGGATATAAGAAAGTATTTTTCAAAGAAACCTGTAAGTAGTGATGGGCAGATGAAGCTTCATGAAGCACTGAAGCTTTTCATCCAATTGGTTCACCCCAGCGCAAAGCGTCTTGAAGCTTCATTTGCTCTAGTAGGACACCTACTGGACGTAAAAATATTAGTTGGCATGAATTTGAAGAGTGTGGCCTTTTGCACACAGCCTGTAAATGTCAACAACAAAAGGAGTGTGTAAAGCAGGGCTGCCCAATCCCAGTCCTCGAGAGCTACTATCCTGCAGCTTTTAGATGCATCCCTACTCTAACACAGCTGAATCAAATGAATGGCTTGTTATCAGGCCTTTGCCAAACACGATGGCATGCTGACGAGGTAATGAAACCATTTGATTCAGCTGTGCTGCAGTAGGGATGCATCTAAAAGCTGCAGGATAGTAGCTCTCGAGGACTGGGATTGGGCAGCCCTGGTGTAAAGCATCTATATTGTAGTGATGGCAGTATACTGTGTATATTTATACTGGCAGTATGGAAAATGATCATTTGGAAATGCTTAAAATGGAAATGATCATTTACTGTGAGGTGAGGTGTGGTTGGGGTGTGGACAGTGGTGGTGCTTTTGTAACGTTGAGGTATGGACAGCTACACACTGAGGCGTCAGTCCTGCCCACATTTTATTCTGTAAAAACTAAATTTTCACTGCTTCTATAACCTTTAGTGGGGAGAACATGGGTAGGATTTAATGATTTAACAAATCTTTTAAATCCTTTGTCCTCCACAATGCTAAATGGCTGGGAGTCCTCAATCACCATGCTAACCAGGTCTTCATCTATTTGAGATTGTCTTTATTGTCTTTCCTCAGCAGAACAAAGCACAAATATAAATATCACACACGTAACTTATTGCATTGTATAATATCGTTATCTCATTTAGTAACATTACTGCATGCTGTATTATCATGGCATTTGATGCTCACCTGGTCTTGCTCCACAATCAGTGTTCCCCCTATTCTCATGCAAAGCTCTGTAGTGCCTAAGCATGGATGAGGTGTTGTTGTTATATCCCAGCTCCCTGGCACATAGCAAACACTTCACCTTGTACAAAAGTAAAGCCGCTTAACATAAATTGTATTGCACCATCAGTATTATGAAAATACATCTTCTGTAGAAATTTACATACCTTGTTGGGAGATATAAGATCAAAATGTTCCCACACAGGGGAGGACATCCTCCTCTTCTTAGCTGGCTCCATTCTCTCCTGACTTTCTCTCCTCACTCTCATAAACCTCCAAACTGTCTCCAAACTCTCACTAACCGCAACTCTCCATCAAACACCCACATTTAGAATGAAGTCTGAGGGGTTTGTATCGCTGTCATAGCTCGCGGCAAATTCGAACCACTTCATGAACCAGTCACGTGGTACAGCCGGGCAGCGAGGCTTCGGACGTCATCATTTTCAGCTCCTCCCATAAACACATCACTACCTGTAAGTCACTTAAAGCAAAGTTCACTCATAAAATGTGTCCGTCACAATAACGTTACAGGCTATGCAGGCGGCACTATTAGTTACCTCAGTCTCCCACAGTAGCATTTCTAATTTTGATTGAAACTGTCAGAGAAAACGGCAGCCTCGAGCAGCCAGGATATTAGTTTACAGAGGCTGTTAAAATTATATATCTAACGTTAAATGTTGGTGACACAATAATTTCATCCTAATGGTGCTGACATATTCATAGGGTTAATTTTTGAGACAAAATATCATGGTAGTCATGATTTTGCAAATATTCCAACCAACAATGGTGACACAAGATCACAGGTGAAATTGGATGATGACTTGATGGTTCAATTACTGTATTTGAAGCACATGTGTGACTGCATGTATGTGGAATGTCTCACTGTTATTCATCAGGTGACAGGCAGCTCTGCCATGTTGTAGCTCAGACAGAGGTGAAGAGGTGAGGTCACAGGTGACTGACTGATGATTTGGTGCTGTAGATTAACTAGTATTTATTATCATGACAATTGTCAGCTGCTGATGTAAATTGATTCATTAGTGTTTATTTGACAAAGAATCTGAATTGACACGTCTCACTTTTTATATGGCATGAATCAATGTGTTATTTTATCAGGTGGCAATATGTCCTAGTGCAGTCAGAGGGGAAGAGCCAGGGCCAAAGCTGAGGCACATCAAGCACATAATAATAATAATAATAATAATAATAATAATAATAATAATTTTAATCTGAGGAAAAAAACGCATGTACTGAGGCTAAAAGAAGCTTCAGTGCTCTCAGAAGACTAAAAAGATGGGTAAGGTTAACTGTGAGGAGAAATTGTAGAAGGCAAAGGAACTCAGACTCAAGATATCTTTTACATGTGCACACATGGACGATAATCACAAAATTAAAAAATCTTTCATCATTAACAGTGACTCGAATGAGATTAAACAATGCTGCTGTATGCCATGTCCACCAGGAGAGACTGGACAGTATAGATGTAAAACAAATATGCCAGCAGTTTACCTCAGTTAACGAGAGGAGAAGGCATGTGTGTGGCCCCTTCACATAGTCCACATTGAGTTGTTGTGTGGGACACTAGTAGTCCATGTCTGTTGCTGTAACAGTAGTTCATGTTTGGAATAAAAAATCCCAGCTCACTGATTTGATCGGAGCAACAGTGCCTAAAATGTTGCATAATTTTGCTGAGAGATCTTTTACTTTGTGGTAATCTTAGATGAGTAGCTTTATGGACAAAAACCAGCAGGTCATTCAGTGTTCCCTTAGTGCTAATGTATAAGATATGTTGGTGTACTATAACTGAAGTAATGTTGTTAATTCCTTAAAGTCATATTCTTTTATTGCCATGACTGTATTTGAAGCTATTTTTATGTTTGTATGATGCCTGATTTATATGAAATATGGCTGAAGTAAACTAAAGCCTAAAATACTTAGTCAGTCATTTGTTTAATAGTAATTTAACATTATATAATTTCAAATGTAAAACTATGAATTGTAATTTTAAATGGTTTAAAAGCATGTAGAATAGCATATGTAGGCAAGTATATTTCTCCTTTTTATCAAGAAGCAAAGACAAAAAGGGGAAAAAAAGAAACAGGGCAGGGTTCGGTGGTTGAATCATCCGTCCCCACCAATGCCAAAACCAAATCTACGCCCTTGGTATATTTTATATAAACGAATCTGTCTGCTGGTAATTGCATAATCACGTGGCCTCACAGTACAAGCATACTCCCAAGCTATTATAATGTGTTGTACATTGTTATTTATTGTGTGGGTTTTTTTTTTTTAATTAGTAAAAAACCATCAAGAAGTCACAAGCAAAAGGAGAACACACCATGGCACATGTTTAAACAAGGAAAATGTATTCATCAATATTATTAAAATGGGTATAACATCATTTTTTCAACAAAAAATACACCTTCAAAACACCATATCAGCCCGATATCAGACAGAACTGTCACATGATATCAAACAGAGGCTGTCAATTCAGCTCTGTTAACTGGGCATAATGAAGCAGTTCATTACAAGTTGTAGGTTCAAGCTGCTCTTCATATTTTTGGCCACCAGATGTCACCAAGGGGAACTGTGTTGAAATAGTTTTTCAATACAAGCTTCAGTGCTTCAGAAAGCTTCATTTGCTCATCACTAGCTCAGGACCTGCAGTTCACAGACTGGAAACACATTGAAAAATAGTGGTGTGTGGATTGATACTGAAATTTTGATTCTTCCAATACCAGATATTTACGTTCTAGAATCGATTCAGTAGGCAACGGGTGAAGTGTCTTGCCCAAGGACACAACGACCGAGACTGTCCGAGCCGGGGCTCGAACCGGCAACCTTCCGATTACAAGACGAACTGCAAACTCTTGTGATGGTGATGAAAATTGAGCACCTCAGTTATGCGAAGAACAGTCAACTTATCTTGGAGAAATTGCCTCTGACATAGAAGTTACATAATTTATGTGAAGTTGTACCAAATGAAAAATTGATTAAAAAATTGGCTTGTCCAATTTCTCAAAAGTTACTTGAAGGTTTCATTTTTGCCTCTGCTACAGCACTGATATCACATAATACAACGGTTGAGATTTTTTTAAGTATAATCTTCAGGTTATAATTAAGGAACTCAGCCTTGCCATTTCTAGCAACAGTCCTTTGGTCCAAGCTAAATCTAAGGGACGTCCACTAGCATCAGATTTCAAACTTAAGCAATTCTGTGAGGAAAAGTTTAATGTTGTGGAACCTGTTGAGTATGTTCTAGAGGCAAGGTTCAACAAAACATTTCAATATGTTCCCATACTTAAGTCTCTTCAGCTACTTGGGCATAATGGTAAAAAAAAAAAAAAAAAAGGTAAATGGCCTGTATTTGTATAGCGCTTTTCTAGTCCCTAAGGACCCTAAAGCGCTTTACACAACCTGTCATCCACCCATTCGCACACACATTCACACACTGGTGATGGCAAGCTACATTGTAGCCACAGCCACCCTGGGGCGCACTGACAGACAGACTACAATGATATAGTGGACAAGCTTGCTAGTAGTCATATAGCCTGTTCTGCAAATTTACACCAAATACAAGTTTTGATGGTCAAACAATCCTTTTTTTCATGTGAGGATTTAAAGATTTCATTGTGTTTGCATATTAATGACTTCCAGGTTTGCAATCTATTGTTTCATGCAAGAAACATAAATATTGTCTGATTTATTGGATTTTAGGTAACTTGCCTAAAGCAACATAGAATATTGCAATTGATTTGAAATTGAAAGGTTTATCTACTAGGAGGTGGAGAGGTACCACTGGCCAATGCCAATATTTTTGTCATTATTATGATATTGTTATTATTGGCTGTCATACAAACCTGTTTTTAAAGCAGAGGGGGAAATGCCAGAAATGAAAGTGAAGGGGGAAAAAAGAGGGAAGAGAGGAAAGATACAAGAAATAAAACAAATTTAGATCATATAGAAATGCAATGGTTTTCTCATTTCAAATTTAAACTCAATACAAAACTGGTGAAAATTAAAACAGTTTCCTTAAGAAATGTGTCCTTTTTTATCAGAGTGAACACAAGATGGCTGCAGTCCTGAGAGTTGTCCTTGGAGTTGACAATGCATCAAAGTTAATTCTGCCCACTGGAATACCTGATTCAGCTGAAGTCCTTAACAAAGAGATTAGAAGGAACTTTGCATTGTCTGGCAATTTCAGACTGAAGGATAGAGACAGTGAGTTTGACAATGAGTTTGTGAACTTGTCAGCAACTTCAGAGATCAAAGACAAGAGCACGGTTAAAGTTATTTACCTTCAGAATGAGTCAGACACACTGAAATAAAGGCCATGTTGGATTTACTTAATTCAGTAGTGGACATTGGTTGCACACAAATGTTTTGCTTTGGCAGAAATGTAAACAACTTAGTTAAATCAACACAATTTTTTCATATTCAATAAACCTGTGCATTTTGTGTTCAAAAACGCAATTGAAACATGTTTAGATGAAGTAAGTTGAGCTCTTGGAATATTTTAATCCTTCACAATTTTGTCATTTTATTTCACCACTATTCAATAACTTTTACTGCAGTACTACTTGGTCACCTAAATACTACATAATGTTCAACAAAGTCTAGAGTCTGGTTACCATGAAAGTTGAATGGATCTACAACAACTACCATCCTCCTATCTTTATCCTGGCTGGGAAATAACCCTGAAGTGATAGGTTATGAGGCAGGGTACACCCTGGACAGCTCACCAGTCTATCACATGACAAACAACCATTTGCATTTACAGGTCATTTAGAATCACCAATTAACTTAACTATAATAACTGCATGACTTTTAACTGTGGGAGGAAACCAGTAGACCCAGAGAGAAACCACTACAAACTAGCCATATTGCGGATTTGAATCCAGGACCTTCATACTGTGAAGCAACAGCATTAACCACGATGCCACCAATCCAGGCTTAACAAAAGTAGGAAAGCTATGATTTCGAGGCTTGATGCAGAATTTTTTTGTTTTGTGTGTGTATGGTTGTCTGCCTCTAACTCCAGTGATTTTCCTGTAGTTTGACATCGCATGCAATCTTATGAATTTCATGAGTTCAGCAACTAACCACTCTTACTAGATTGTATCATGTCATCGCAACAAGAACAAATTAAGTTGTTGAATTTCGTACAGATCCTTCATGATTTAATTACGTTCATAGAAACATGAAATTATTGTGTTCAAATTACAAGTTAGACTTTTTTAATGTAACAACCAGCCAATTTACTTTTTTCGGTATACCAAAAAAAGTAGAGGTGGCTGCTCGACTTGACTGAGACCACGATCCAAAGCGCGCAAGACTGAAATACCGTGCAGTGTCGCCGGATTTAACATTGCTATATTATTGACTTACTTCACTCGAACATGATATGAACAATTTAATCTAGCCTCTCTGCATATCATGTAGTTTCTACGCTATACAGTTACACGTAACTTTAAAGCATGAGGCACTTGTGTTAAATACATGATGCTCACGTAAATCCTAGAGCTGGCCAATCCCTTTTTTTCAGTGCAAGAGGAGGAGTTGGAGGAGACACAGCTCTACCCTTAGATCCCATCCATGGCCATCAAACTTCAAAATATCTCAGTTCAGTTATGAGATACAGATTTAGTTTAGAGAGAGCGAATCGAGCGTTCTACAGCACACTTCTAAGTCCAAGCTCCAAGCTTAAGGGAGACATACTACATGGGCTGGCATCAGAAATTGATTGTAGCTGTAATTCTTGTGAATACGATAAAAAGAGTGGGCATTATACGCTTGTTCTGCTTATATTACAATACTCATTCTGTATAACATACAACATACTAGTCAGTGACTCTGCACCTGAAAACTTCCAACCAAAACCAGATGTTCTTACCTAGAATATGTTATAGCTGATCAACATCAGTTTTAGCTTGCTCTGAGATACACTTGGCTAATATGTGTTTTCAGGTTAATGCAGAGTTCACCCGCATCACCACAGTCCTCTAGTCTAAATCTTTTTGGTCCAACTGGAGCATTACTCCAGCAAACTACTATGGGTGTTTAGAAAGAAGGGGGGACAGCAGGACACAATATCAGACAGAGCATGGCAACCATGCACAAGGTGTGCATGTTGAATGAGTTTGTGATTGTTTAAGCTCTTGACACTGAGGTGTAAACCTCAGGAAGCAAGTTTGACATAACCAGGCTTTATATCTTTTAGTCTGCTTGATGAAATGTAAAATCCCAGAGGTAGCAGCTATCATGTCTGTGATTCTAAACTTTCTTATTCCAGGGTTTCTGCTTAAGGATCTGTGGACTTAAAAAGGAGCGTTTGATGCTTCATTTTTCTTCTGCACAGAATGTTGATTAAAAAAATAATAATAATGCAACAATGATCCTGGAAATAGGACAAGAGCTATACAGGTTGCATATATAAAATGTGTCTTGTGCAGAGAATTTATGTACATTTACAGGATAGTGTAAATAAAATAATTAGTTTAAAAACCGTCTTTCACACAATTGAAGTAAGGTGGGGCAACATACTGAAAGCATTGCGGCTCTAATTAAATGAAGATCCTGACAGCCGTATTACAGAGTTCTTGTAAGTTGCAACACCGTTGGAGCCCAACTGACAAAGAAAATCTGTAAAAAAAAAATTTACACAGCATTTTTTGATTTTAAAAACCTGTCCACATTGTTTATACAGAAAATGGGACTTTTGAGTTATGGTTGAGGTGGAACTATTATCAGTGTGCTATTAATACTGCCATTTTTCTCCACTAGTAAACCATGGAATTTTTTCTCCATGAACCACAATAAGACGAGATCTGTGGTGCAAACAAGTTATGAGTGTTAATATACACTAAATCTTACTTACTGTTTATTCATTGATGGTTCTGATCTTCTCTTAGGATTTACTGAAAATGGAAAATATAGATAATTACCAACCTTATATCATTTGTAAATTGTTTCATTAATACTGCCAATTTATATTATAGGTATAAGTGTTAATGTGTGTGCACTTTCTGCCATGCAGTACTGATTCTGGCGCTGTGAGACAAATTAAGAAAATAGTGTTGGGCACCTACATTGTGAGGCATGAGGCAGCAGATGAGATGGATCTCCCTGAAAATGCTGGTATCATCACTTGGCTTTGATTCATATTATTGTCTACACACACACACACTTGATCTACGGTTTAAACTTGAGATAGCCTAAGAGCCTGTGATACACATCTGAATTTCTTCAAAAAGTGATATTTGGATTAGATGGGGAAAAAAAGCTTTCCAATAAAGTGCAGGTTCTCAAAAACAAGTCCTCTACAGCAGACAAGACTGGACCTGGAGTTGGACTTCTCAAGACAATCTCAAGACAGGATTTAAGTTGACTGTTGTGTTTCAAGTTTTTGTGGACTACAGGATCACATTTCGTCCACTGACAGGGAGATGCCAAAAATGCCAAATATACATGTGAAATAGCCTGAAAAGAAGGAAGGAAGACTACTGGACCAGCTAACTGGGCAGAGTAAACTGAGGAATTCCCAAAAAGACAATCTAATCTAAAGACAAAATGTTGGTGGTTCTTTTTCTAACTTCGCTCGGTGTTTCACTATGGGAATCGCCTCGGCGTGACCAACTACGGAAGCTCCAATGACACCACGTCTGTCTATGACAGACCTGTCGAGCCGTGCTCAGGGCTCCGCCCCCTCGTACTAACACGGCCGACCAGCTCCTCCTAACTCATTCTCGCTTTCTTCCCATGAGAAACTACTTTGAGCTCCCTCAGCGCATCCAGGCTAACTTGATTAGCTGCTTAACAGTTCTCAGGTGTCCCGTGTAGGAGTACGTCGCCGAACGCAGTTTTTCCGGTTCCAGTTTGGATCGTGCTGAGTAAGTCCTTCGAAAGAAGTGTACTTAGAGTTGCACTGTGGAACAGCAACCGCGTCAGGCGAGCTGTCCCAGCGGTTCCTGGTTTTAGTTAGCGAGGTAGCCGACGTTGTGTGACTCGGGCTAATGCATTACGGCGAGCTGTTCGTTCAGTGTCCGGCTAGCATTAACTTGTTAGCAGGCCACGAACCACATTAGCGTCTCACTAGCATTAGCTTGTTGGTCGACCTAGGGTTCGGTTAGCATTAAGTTGCTAACGATATTGGCTAGCGGAGTGCAGCTAACGTGTCACGACGAGCTGACTCCCGCCGCGACTAGATCGGATTTAACACCCGCTGCTAGTCCTAGCTACTTACGGGCTAACGTGTCGAGACGAGCCTGGTGTAGCCTAGTCTCACCCCTTTCTGCTAACCATGTCTACGGCTCCTACTCCCGCCAAAAGGTCGGAGCCGAAGGCTAAAGAGGCTGCATCCCGCCCGTGCCCCGCATCATGCGGTGCCACCATCTCGGGCAGGGACCCTCATCCAATGTGCATCGTCTGTATGGGTGCCAAGCATGCTCAGGCTTCACTGGCGGACCCTCAGGGATGCCCACACTGTGCTTTGATGCCAGAGAAAGTCCTGGAAATGAGGCTGAGAGTAGCAGTAATGAACAGTCACTGCTGCCTGTATGCTGCTACTGCTGCGAGCGATATCCGTCATCCACGAGCCTCCACAAGCTGGGCGGACATGATGGAAGAAGAGTCCCCGCTCATGCCCCCATCATTCGAGGACCTCCTCGATCAAAACGTGGGCGAGCCGGGTGGCGAGGATGCGGAGGGCGATGCCGACTCCGACCTCCTCGACCTGGAGGACATGGATGAGGAACAGGAGGATGACTCTACCTTTCCTCCCCAGCAGTCCAGGCCACCGAGTGGGGCTGAAGTTGCACCCCTGGTGGACAGCAATTTGTACGAGGTCTGCAAACGGGCTGCTGCCAAGCTAGGCATCCCATGGCCAGCCGCCCAGGATGCCGAAGGGGCAGAACGCGACCTGTATGACGGCAAGAGGCTCCCACCAGCCTTGCCGCCATCAAAGCAGCTTCTGCCAGCAGTCCCAGCCTGCATGAAAGAAATGAGTCGCAATTGGTCAAGCCCTTTTAAAAGCAAGCTTCCGACCAAGGGCTGCTCTAAGCTTGAGATCCAGGGGATGGGTGAACTGGGGCTGACCGAACCCCCAGCAGTGGAGCCTTCAGTGGCGTATCACCTTCACCCTAACCGCAGGGCAATCTCAGCTTCTTCTAGCATTTCTTTGCCCAACAAGATAGATCGCCTCACGGCATCTATTTATCTAAGGACATACAAATATGCTGCACAGTCAGCATGCTCGCTTAATGCAGTCACACTGCTATCAGCATATCAGGCAGAAATTCTGGAAGACATGGGCCGTCAGCTTGACTCGGGTTCCCCGAACCCAGCCCTCTGGGATGAAATCTGCGTGGTTAATGATCTCATTCTTCGCTCCTCCAGGGGAGCAGTCCAAGGGTGTGGTCGCGTTATGGGCCTTGCAGTCTCGGGTGAGAGAGCCTTGTGGCTAAACCTGTCAGGCCTAGGTGATGCTCAGAAGGCTGAGGTCATGGATGCAACCTATGACCCAACCAAGGGTCTCTTTGGCCCAGCCCTGGAGAGAATGAGAGAAACAAGCACCCGCAGAAAGCAGGAGGGTGAAGCATTCAACCTCTGCTTACCCAGAAAACCTAACTCTCAGCCCCAGCAGGCGCCAAGAGCTGGCTTTGCAGCAACAGCAGCAGCTGTGAGAGGGAGACAGAGTGGGGTCAGAATGCAGAGAGGAGCAGGAGACCAGCAGGGTGCCCACCAGGCCAAGGTAGAGAACCGAAGACCTTGGGGCAAGCATTCCTTTGCAGCAGTTGCTGCAAAGAACAAGCCGTCACACCCCGGAGAGGGGAAAAAGAAGCGGTCAGCCTAGCACACCTGCAGCATTCTGTGTCACCCCTCTTTTCTTCCCCAAAGAGAAGGAAGGTGTTAGAAGGGGTAACCAAATCACTCCAAAGTTCAGGGTCTCCGGAAGTTTCCAGTTCACCAGGAGCACCCTCTCAGTCTCCTCCTCCAGTTCAGGGAGGACAGACTTGTGGACAAATGGCGCAGTGTCACCAAACACTTCTAAGCACTCTGTCTGTGTCACCAAGCACTGCCCAGAGTCATCAGACACTTCACTGTGGTTTGGGGGTAACAAAAGAAATAAAACGTGCATTTCTGCAGCCAGGCAGTTTGCCAAGGGCAGAATGTCCCCCCAGTTTCAAAATAAAAACAAAAGAAAATCACTTCAATTTGTCTTTGTTCCCAGCGGGGGGAGCTCACGCTCTTCCCGAGGGGGAGAGCCCCAACTCCTTCCGGGAGACAGGGGTGACGTCACGCTACCGCTTCTTCAGAGGCCCGCTCGCAGCGCAGCTGGAGCGGTGGCGCGCATGCGCAGTTCATCCCTGGGTCTTGTCAACCATTTCCCATGGTTACAGACTACAGTTTGCGGCAAAACCACCGAGATTCGGCGGAGTGTTAGCGTCTGTGGCCAGTCGCGATTCAGCGAATGTGCTGGAGGAGGAAATATCCTCCCTGTTACACAAACAGGCGATCGGAGCGGTTCCGAGCGAAGAAGCTCAGCAGGGCTTTTACTCCCGGTATTTCCTCATCCCGAAAAAGGACGGAACGTCGCTCCGTCCTATTCTGGATCTGCGTGTGTTAAACAAGCATTTAAGAAAGTACACGTTCAGAATGCTCACACACAAGACGCTTTGTCGTTCAATTCACACAGGCGATTGGTTTGTTACAATCGACCTATCAGATGCATATTTTCACATCACCATTTATCCTCCACACAGGAAATATCTCAGGTTCGGTTATCAGAGCGTAGCGTACGAGTTTCAAACTATCCCATTCGGGCTATCCTTAGCTCCGAGGGTGTTCAGCAAATGTGTGTAGGCAGCGCTGTCTCCGTTAAGGAACAGCGGCATCAGAATATTTTCTTACATAGACGATTATCTAATATGCTCACGATCGCGCGAGCAGGCGATCAAAGACTCCGGGGTGGTGGTGAATCACCTCACGGAGCTTGGGTTCACTATCAACCTGGAAAAGAGCCACTTGGAACCCGCACAGTCTACAGAGTATCTGGGGCTCAGAATAGACTCCATCTCTTATCGTATCGCACGTTCAGAGCGGAGGATCGCATCCTTCACTCACTGTCTTTCCCGTTTTCAGCTGGGGAAAGTCGTGCAGTTCCGACTCTGTCTCCGCCTCCTCGGCCTCATGGCCTCGGTGATATCGGTGGTACACTTGGGGCTGCTTATGATGAGAGATTTTCAGCGGTGGGTCGCTTCTCTGCAGCTGTGCCCTCGCCGACATCTCAGTCGTGGTGTAAAAATAACGCAGCCGTGTATCGCAGCTCTCCGGCCCTGGAGGAGCCCGACAGCTCTCGCGGCGGGGGCACCGCTCGGGGCAGTATCATCCAGGGTGACGCTGACCACAGATGCATCCCTGTCAGGTTGGGGTGCAACTATGATGGGCAGAGCAGTGAATGGCGTTTGGTCACAGAGACTTACTCTGAATCACATAAATGTGCTGGAGCTCCGCGCGGTGCTCCTAGCCTTACGGCATTTTCTGCCGTATCTCCGGGGTCAACATGTTTTAGTGAAAACAGACAACTCCACTGTAGTTGCTTATATCAACCGCCGGGGCGGCACCCGTTCCCGGCAGCTACACAGGTTAGCCAGGGAAATAATTATGTGGAGCAGCACTCGGCTCCTCTCCCTTCGGGCAACTCACGTGCCAGGAATTCTGAACAGGGGGGCGGACCTCCTGTCCAGAGGAAATCCACTGTTCGGAGAATGGAGGCTTCACCCACAGGTGGTGGAGCAGATTTGGCAGAGATACGGCCGGGCTGCCGTAGATCTCTTCGCCTCGCGAGAAAACACACAGTGCCCCCTGTTTTTCTCCCTGTCAGACGCACACGCGCCACTGGGCGTGGATGCGCTGGCCCATCCATGGCCAAAAAACTCTGCTGTATGCTTTCCCTCCCCTCAGCCTGATCTCCCCAACACTGATCAGAGTGAGGGATCAGGGGCTGTCTCTGATTTTAATAGCTCCACGGTGGCCATCCAAACACTGGATAGCAGAAATCATCCAGCTTCTGGTGGACGAGCCATGGCCACTCCCCATCCGCAGGGACCTTCTGTCTCAGGCGCGGGGGGAGATATACCATCCCCATCCAGACCAGGTTGCTCTCTGGGCCTGGCCCGTGAAAGGTGGAATTTGAAGGCAGCAGGCATGCCTCCGAAGGTTATTGAAACCATTCAGAATGCCAGAGCCTCCTCCACTCGTTCCATTTACAGCAGTAAATGGCATGTTTTTGAAGAGTGGTGCCATGAAAAGCAGATTATCCCTTTTCAGTGTTCAGTGGTGGAGCTGTTGTGTTTTCTTCAAGACTTGCTGGACAAAAGGAAAGCTTTTTCCACTATAAAGGTTTATTTAGCAGCTATTTCAGCCTGCCACGTGGGGTTTGGTGATAAACCTGCTGGGCAGCACTCCCTTGTAAGTCGCTTCATGAGAGGGGCACGTCGAACGCTCCCAGTTTCTAGACCACTGGTCCCTTTTATGGGATCTGTCAGTCGTTTTAGACGCCCTCTCCCACCACCCCTTTGAGCCTATTGGGGCAGTGGGGTTGAAGTTTCTCTCTCTTAAAACCACTCTGCTGTTGGCTCTAACCACAGCCAAGCGAGTTAGTGAATTACAGTCTCTGTCTATTCACCCCTCTTGTCTACAGTTGGCCCCGGGACTCACTAAAACACTCCTGAGGCCTAACCCAGCCTTTGTCCCTAAAGTGTTGGAAACATCATACAGGTGCTCTACAGTAGAGCTCCTAGCTATTCACCCCCCTCCATTCTCTTCCGAGAGGGAGCAGAGGCTGAACACTTTGTGCCCTGTCTGGGCCTTGGGGACTTATGTTTACAGAACAGCTGGATTCAGGAAGTCGGATCAGCTGTTTGTTTCCTGGGCCTCCCCTCACAAGGGCAGGCCCGTATCACGCCAGAGGCTAGCTCATTGGATTGTAGAGGCCTTAGCTCTGGCTTATAGCTGTAAGGGCTTGCAGGCCCCCCCGGGACTCCGAGCACACTCCACTAGGGGTGTGGCCACATCCTGGGCGTTGTTCAGAGGTGTATCAGTCCAGGATATTTGTGCGGCAGCAAGCTGGGCTACACCGCACCCGTTTGTCCGGTTTTATCGGCTGGATGTTGCACAGTCATCCCTGGCTCAGACGGTGCTGGATTCTGGTGCCTCAGGTTCGACCTGAGATCCTGGAGTAGCACTGGAGAGTAGCTTCGGGAGCTGGCGCAATCCGGGAGTGGGCCATATCTCCCATAGTGAAACACCGAGCGAAGTTAGAAAAAAAACGTTGGGTTACTTAACGTAATCCCTGGTTCCTTGATAACAGAGTGAGGTGTTTCACCAACAGTTCCCTCCTTGCTTAGGCACGGAAAGAAATCTGCTTGGAATGAGTTAGGAGGAGCTGGTCGGCCGTGTTAGCACGAGGGGGCGGAGCCCTGAGCACGGCTCGACAGGTCTGTCATAGACAGACGTGGTGTCATTGGAGCTTCCGTAGTTGGTCACGCCGAGGCGATTCCCATAGTGAAACACCTCACTCTGTTATCAAAGAACCAGGTATTACGTTAAGTAACCCAAAGATTTGTAAATGTAGAATAGGAGGCAGAGTGTTCAGCTTTCAGGCCCCTCTTCTGTTCAACCAGCTTCCAATTTGAATTCAGCAGACAGACATTGACGGATGGACTTTTGAGATTAGGTTTAAAACTTTCCTTTTTGCTGAAGCATATCATTAGGGCTGAATCAGGTGACCCTGAGATGTTAGACCCACTCACTAACATCTCGCTAAGCTATGGTGCAATAGGGGGGAGGATGCTGGGAGATTCCCATGATGCATTAAGTATTTCTTCTTCAGTCACCTTTCTCATTCACTATGTGTTAATAGACCTCTCCGCACTGAATCATACTTGTTATTAATCTCTGTCTCTCTTCCACAGCATGTCTTTTGTCCCGTCTTCCTTCTCTCAGTCGCAGCAGATGGCCCCGCCCCTCCCTGAGCCTGGTTCTGCCGGAGGTTTCTTCCTGTTAAAAGGGAGTTTTTCCTTCCCACTGTCACCAAAGTGCTTGCTCACAGGGGTCATATGATTGCTGAGGTTCTCTCTGTATATGTATTATTGTAGGGTCTACCTTACAATATAAAGCGCCTTGAGGCAACTGTTGTGATTTGGCGCTGTATAAATAAAATTGAATTGAACTGAACTGAATTTATAAAATATTTAAGTAATCCAGGTAGAGGTTGAAGTCATTACCTTATTTATTTTGTAATCACTTGTCTTTCTGTATTCTGCTCAGTTTACTTTGCTGCCTTTACAAGTTTTTCCTTTTTTGTAATTGGTGGTAATTCAATAAATATACTCAGCTGTGACCCTTTGTTAATTTTTTGTTTTAATGTTTTTCAGTTTCAGTGTTCTTTTGTAATGAAGATCTGCACAAGTTCAACCCCCCCCCCCCCCCCCCTGTGTTTTTTTTTTTTTTATTATTATTATTTTACCCAGTATCATTTAGGGCGCCTGGATTTATTTGATCAATTTGGTTGTAAAAGTGTCAGAAACTAAGAGTGAACCCTTTTGCCCCTTCTTTCAGAATAACCTCAGCTTTCAGTATCTCACAATTATTTTACACTACTGTATTGTTGTGACAATGTAACAGCAGCTTAAAGTGGAAAGAAAATTGACTGCGTTTTTTTAGATTTATAGTTAAGTGGAAACTGATATTCACCATGAACAAAATGTAACACAACATCAACTTTAAATATGAACCATACTAAATATGTACAAAAAATGTTTTTGAGCCTAGCTCACCCAGTTTTTTTTAATATATTGTTCCTTTTATATAACAAATCTCCAGGCGTCTTTGGTCTTTGCCACTTCTCTACACCCGCCTCTCTGTACTACATGTGTCATCAATTCATACCCGTGTTTAGACTGTCACTGCTTGTGCAATGGTGCACCATAGAGTTTTGTAAAGCTTGTCTTCTCATTGTTCAGTAACCATTTGAAATCTCTCTCTAGCCCAAATGGTTGAGGAGTTACGGTAGTGCAAAGCATCCATGGTAAAATCTAAGCGAGTTGATTTTTCTGTGTTCAGACAGCAGTAGCTTGTGAATGCTTAATGCTACTGCAATACACCAAATATCTATGTAAAGCTCAGCTTCTCTTCTTTTTGAAACACTTTGCATTTTCTCTCTAGCAAAAACAATGATGGAGTTACAGTCATTTTAACGAACAATTATAAAATGGTAATTTAAAGGATAAGGAAGAACTATAGTCTCACATGTGTCTGCTCCCAGGTGTTGCCGGCTAAATCTAAGCTTTACATTACTTCCACTTTCCCATGCTGTCAGGTTGTTTATGACATCATCGGTCTAGTCCAATGATCTTTCTCCCAGCCTTCTTCAGGCCTATCAGCATTCACACTATGTACTTTAACTCTCACTGCGCATCTGTCATTCTCCTTTGTGCAACCCACCTCCTCTCCATCACCGCCTCTCATCCCCCCATTTTCATCTCCACCACTAGCATCTAGACTCCGGGGGTCAATCACTGTTGGGGTTCTGTTCTGCTGAGGACCATCGAAGACTAACCGCCAAATACCAGTGAATCATGTTAATTTCTTTCCAATAATCTCTACTCATTGAACTACTATTTGATGACCCCTGTACACTGTTTAGTGGATTGGTTGTCTTTCTTTTTTAACCACTTTCTTTTTTAACCAATTAGTCAAAATCCAAATCTTTTGACTAAAGATTTGGATTTTTGTCTTTTACCCAGAAGCTTTGTCTTCTGCATTTGTGTCTCATCCACTGTGAATGTGTTGCAGATACAGGTGTTTTATGTTAATAACACAGCTTTCCAACAGCTGCAAAGTTGTCATATTTTCAACTGTTGTCAGGAGAACATTTTGAGAAATTCATATAAATACAGTGGCTTTATAGCCAGAATTATCCTTACAGTATTTAAAGGATGCCGTGTTTATCATTGAATTGTTACCTTTCATGAGGTCAGGTTATGTATTTTAAAGCGGGAGCTATGAACAATCGTCTTATTGACTGTAGCAATACGAGATTTGCACTTATTTCCAAAGTTATAATTATATTGCAAAATTGAAGAACAACACATCTACATTTAACACATGCACCCAGCAGGCTATTTTCAACACGGACATGCAGGGAAGCAGGGAGGTCTTCTTAACTCCTTTTCCTGCATCATGTCTGTTAGATTTGTATTGTTGATTGTCATTTATGCTTAGAAATATTTACTCATATATGCTTAGAAGTATATAATCATTGGTGGATTGAAAGAATGCTTCATCCTAAAGAGGTCTGTATTAACTTTGTGTAGCTGTAGAAGGGAGTGCATACATTCCCCAGAGTGTCCTGGCATAGATCACACTCCCTAGGAGAGTTTATCTTTTCTTGTTGATTTATGGTATAGCAAGCACACGCATATCTGTTTAAGTATAAGAGCCTTTTGTTAGATGGAGTTAGACGTCCTGGCACTAGCCTTGGGGAGTCTTCACAGGGTCACATCTTGACCTCACACAGATCTCACACACACACACACACACACAACAGGCAAGGTACTCTTTGTGTGTATGTAGACGTCACATGTTAGTGAACTTATGCATATTCATGTAACCTCAATAAAAGGGCAGTGTACGGGAGAACGGACGAGAGCAACTGGGGCCAAGCGAAGGAACGGCGTTTGTCCGGTTCTCTCCCGTGCACGAGTACCATGAAGAAGTTTGCCTACTTGCGTCTTGCTTGCAGTGTAATTATATTGTCTTAACGTTCCAGCGGATGGGTTCAGGATACAAACCCATCAATGTCTGTCATTGGGGCTCGCTGGTGATCTGGTGATGGGTTCAACGCGTCCTGGGATCACTCCGTCCTATAGGGGGGCACCTGTCTATCCACACTTCAGTGGGTGCGGTGGATGTGGATGGATTTGTGTCTCTGAAGTTTCTCTGTGTGTGTGTGTGTGTGTGTGTATAGACAATAATATTAATAATAAAATTGATAAACAAAAAAATAAAAACATTAACAAGATGAGCTTACAGAGACTACAGCAGGGGTCGGCAACCTTTCTGATCATGAGTGCCATCTAAAATTTAATCTAAAAGTCAATGTGCCATATGATTGCATTAGCAATAAATGTAATAACGCTCTATATGAACAGTTACACACTATATAGAACCACTTTATAGAATTATATTTGTTCGCAGATGTTGGCAGCTATCAGCGAATAGTTTTCAGCTATTTTGAAACAAAAAGACTTTTTATCCATAACAGCAAATGAACTGTACAACATTCAGTGTCGAACATTCAGACGGCTACCCGTCTGAATGCTCTCATGTCATTGAGAGCATTCTCTCACTCTTCATGTGAGAGAAAATCTGCTCACACAGATATGTAGAACCAAATACTGTCAATAAGGCCTCTGCAATGTTCTGAAGACAGTTAAACTCGTCAGGTAGTGACGTTCAGCAGGTGAAAATGCAGCTCCATGAACACGCACAGCTGTGGATTCCAGCTGTGTTCGTAGTTCTGCAAACTTTGACCCCCACAGACTGGAGCTTTTCAGTTCAATCAGCTGCATTTTGATTTCCTCTGTGTCCAGCCAGTTAATGCAAGACAAATCCAGCTTTTCATTAAAGCTTTCTGGTTTGATTAAAAAAGAAAACATTGGTCCATACACCTGAAAGTCCCTAAAACACATTATGAATTTTGTCTCGAGTCTATGGATGTATCCGTGTATTTCCGCGGTGCTGATGCTGCACTGAGCGAACAGCTCCTGAAGCATTTGAAGTGTCGGAATGTGGAAATTTTAACATCGCTTGAAAAAACTGCCAGCTAGCAACGTCCCTCTCACCAGTAAGCAAAGTTATCTGTAGCCAAATACAAGTTGAATCTGGTAGTTGGGGTTGTTAGCTATAATATCATCATTAATCGGAAGGTTGCCGGTTCGAGCCCCGGCTTGGACAGTCTCGGTTGTTGTGTCATTGGGCAAGACACCCGTTGCCTACTGGTGGTGGTCAGAGGGCCCGGTGGCGCCAGTGTCCGGCAGCCTCGCCTCTGTCAGTGCCCCAGGGTGGCTGTGGCTACATTGTAGCTTGCCATCACCAGTGTGTGAATGTGTGTGTGAATGGGTGGATGACAGGTTGTGTAAAGCGCTTTGGGGTCCTTAGGGACTAGAAAAGCGCTATACAAATACAGGCCATTTACCATTTACCATTAAGAAGCAGCACAACAAATGTGTCTATGCAAGCCAATTTGCGATGTGCACCGCTGGCCCAGCCATTTATTTTTTAATGAACCTTCGCAGAATTCCCTGCGTGTCGTGCCCAGGGCTGGACTGGGACAAAAAATCGGCCCGGGCATTTTGACTAGAGACCAGCCCACCGGGTATTATAGGAAAAGCCATAAAGCCTTTGAATGAAAACAAACGCTGTTGTGACAGTGATGTACTGTATTGTTTCTATACTTTCTATACATTTTATATCAGATAAAAACTTTGGTTGTAAGATTCAGATAACTATTTATTAAAAGCTAGAAATTTGAAATGAGAATAAGAAAAAAAAGTATTTCTTTGTTCCCCCCTTTCCCAGGCTACCTGGCCCCCTGGCAACACTTTGCTAGACCCGCCTCTGCTGCACAGTTACCAGCCGTCAGCTACAAAGGATCCTGGTATTATTATTGGCTACGTTCACACTGCAGGCGAAAGCACATCAAATCCGACTTTTTTGACCCTATGCGACCCATATCCGATCATGACAGTGTGAACAGCACAAATCCGATATTTTCAAATCCAATCTGGGTCACTTTGTATGTGGTACTGAATCCGATACATATCTGATGTTTTAGAAAGCGACTACTGTTTCAATGGTCATGTCGCATTAAATCCGTCTTTTACGTCACTGACACAAGACAGACGCTAATTATCAGCGCCCAAGTAGACATCGTGAACGCTTCCTGGCCATCCAGTGAAACTGTTGGGAAGACAACGTTGGAGGAACATGAACATTTTATTTGTACTGTATAATCTACAGATTCTGACAGAAATCTGCAACTATCCTTTGAAGCACCGCTCCTCTCTAAAACTGCAGTAAGGATCATTATTAGGCCAAATGTAAATAACAAAATAACTTTATAACTTAAAGCAAAATTGGGAAACGTAAAGTCCGAAACAAGTCTTTATATTAAGGCCATCAGTCAAACAATACTGTTCGGTCTGGGTCTAAACAGAGCGCATTGTGTGTGACGTCTTCTTTTGCGCATGCGGGCGCTTTGAGGGTTCACGCCAGAGCGCGTTTGCTGTCACATTTTATTTGTAGTGTGAACAAGCAAAAAAATTGGATTTGAGCAAAAAATCGGAATTGAGCATTAAGACCTGCAGTGTGAACGTAGCCATTGTCTCTCAGAAACAGTTCATAAGTATGGCGTTATTTGTGTGCCACTATACTGATATCAGCTGATGTTCTTTCTGGCGCAAAGTGGGCGATAAACAAATCGCCACTCTGCGTTTCTCCGCCACTGCATCGTTTGAGTTTTGAACAAAATGCATTCTGGGATATAGCATTTCGTCATTGCGAGCTGATTGGAGACCAAAACAGCCAATGAGATCAAGTCTCTGATTGGTTGGTTTTGTGGCACAAATATAACGGTGTACAGAAAGAAAAGGTCATACCGTCTTACCTGAAGTTCAGTTCACCTGATACTCGAAGCAGCGGCTGCCTGGGGTCTCTCCTCCTCCTGCCTCCCCTTTCCCTCATCCACCTGCTGGCCTCTGTGGAAGCTCCGCCATAGCCACCACCAAACAACTGAGTTACTTTTACACATCGGCCAGCATCTGGCCAATCCACCACCTTTCATTGTTTATACCGTTACAAAAACAATAAAAAAACCCCCAAAACAAACAAACAAAAAAAACCCATCGCCCCATAAAAACGAAAAATCACCATCGCTGTTGTGCCAAAAAGTGATTTCCAATGTTTCTGTGTATTTTTTATGTGTAATATCTTTACGTATGTTGGTAAATAGACTTCGGTGAACAGGGTTTACAAAGGGGTTATATATAGAATTAAAAATTATCTGTTTTTCAAGTATCTTTATAACTCTGTGTTATTGTACTCACATTATAACCAATCCGGTCCTTTATCCCCACTTAAAATATTTTTACTGAACTATTGTAATATTTGCTGCCATTTCTGCTGTCCTCTTGGCCAACTTACTCTTAAAAAAGACTATTTTAATATTAATGAGATTTTTTAATTTTTTTTTTTTTTGCATAAATAAAGGTTATATAAAAGTCACGGCCAAAAACTGATTTTTTTGGCCGGCTTCTACCTTGTTACACGAATGTTGTTTGTGGCTCAAGATGACTTTATGTCATCCATGAGGGATGCATTTGACATATGTTTCACATATTATAGCCCAACAAGTTACTTATAGCAGTTTAAATATGAGCAATCAGTTTTTGGCAAATACCGGAAATCAGTTTTTGGCAGACAATCACTTTTTGGCACAACACCTGGCCAGTCCAGCTATGGTCGTGCCATCAGTTAACCCATCCCATCAGTCAGCAAGCCGACCCCTGGGCTACAGTGTTCCTCTTGTGAAAGCAAATATATTTGGCACAACAAAGTATTCAGACCATTATTATGCTTGTGGCAACTGCTGGACAGGACAAAACAAAAAAAAGATTCCCTGACTAATACTGTCAGGGCCTACAGCTTCGCCTTGGTGTAGTCACTTGGTCAGTTGTCTCCTCACTTGGTCAGCCATCACAGTGAAGGGGAAACTTGAGAGGAAGGTGGGGGGTTCTGGGTACCCAAGCTCTGTGTGGAGGAGGGTTGAGGAGGTGTTAATATTGGCACTGTGTGAGGAGAGGCAACATGGGGGTCCACTACTGAACCTGTTGAAAAACAGCCGCTTGTCTGCGACTGTAAACTGATGGGAGATCAACATGCACGGCCAGCAACCACTGGTCTGCTTTCACTGCTCTGAGATTAGTCATTAGCCGCGACTGGTTGTGGAGAGCTAAGG
Organism: Aulonocara stuartgranti; assembly: GCF_965226115.1. Lineage (NCBI taxonomy): Eukaryota > Metazoa > Chordata > Actinopteri > Cichliformes > Cichlidae > Aulonocara > Aulonocara stuartgranti. The sequence continues at coordinate 38,527,691 of NC_138944.1, forward strand.
AAGACAGGAAAAAAGACATGCTGTGGAAGAGATAACAAAGGAGTTTCCCCTTGCTAACCACCTTGGGCAACATATGTGATGTAGAGGAAATGTGTGGAAAAGTATAGTTTTAGTATATCAGCAAGGAAAACTTTAACGATGATGGAGACTCTAACTATTTCCAGTCTAATAAAAGATGCATGTTGAGCAGGTGCAGGTTGAGCAGCACTTTTAGATTTGCATCTTATAGAATATCTGAATGTAATACACTTAACTGTTTTGCCAAAATAATATCAGTTGAATTAAATGGCTTGACCATGATAAGTTTTCATTCATATTTGAATTCTCCCTTCAGGTATTAACAGTTAACTATGTCACATGATGATCAAGCCATTTAATGCAGCTGATATTTTTCTTACTAATCTTTTAATACACTTTTTTTTCAGAGGTCCTCACAGGAAGCATCAATATGCTTTAGTATGATGCTACTCAATTAAACAGTATTTCAAATGAGCTCAACCTTAAACTCTGCAAAAATAACATTAATCCGCTTAACACAGATGGGGAACATTTTTCTGCAGATGAACTACTTTTACTTTTGATAATTTATGCAAAAATCATCTCTGTTTGTCATTGCACGCCACTGTGATGGATATATGTCAGTTCTGAATGTTAGTTACAGATACCAGGGAGAAAAGAATGACAAGACCCTCTGCCACATGATCAAAACTTTACTTCACGCCTCAGTCCCAGAGATTCCATATACACAGTCCAGACTTGTATTGCCAACAGAATTAAAGCAGGTATAACATCTTCTCATGCTTAACCCTGTTTTTCTCATGCATAAAAACCAGGCATAATGCCAACAAATTGGAACCAAAGATTAAAGACTTCATTTACATTTTGCTTGCCAAGATAAAAATAAAGATGTCTTTATGGGAAATGATTCGATTATGTACAATTCAAAGCATAAACAAACTAAAACACCAATATATAATAGAATGATTAAAGCATGGCCATTATCACACCATAAGGAGTAGGCAAGCATTTGAGCGATATATGTTCACGTTCAGCTCTTCACTTTATCCGCAGTCATAATGAATATAGATTAGGAGTCTCACATTATCACAGTAAGGGTATTCAAACAAGTCCAATTTAATCTTTTTTTTTCTTTAGCCAATAGGCAAGGGGTACAGATTTTTGTACATGTTGTGTTTCCTCTACAGATTCAATGTTTCTCTGATATACTTTACCATGCAATGTGAACCAAATAGGATATTGTCAGTTCAAGAGTAATATACCCATGGAAAGCCAGGAGTAGTGTATTAGGTGTATCAGGTGAAAGTGTCTGAAACTGGACTTGTTGGAATAAGGATTCTCAGCTTCAGACAGCAGTTTCATTAGGGACTAACCAGGGAGCAGCAGACGTATCCATAGCACCATGGCAGTAATGCTCCTGTATGACAATAAGATAAATGGAAGCCCAGGTAGTCAGTTCAATAAGCTGTCCTTGGAAAAAAAAATGTATGTATGTATATAGTAAATGAACTGAAAGAAGTCAATGTGGCATCACAGTCTAATATGGAATAAGGTGAAAACCTTTGAGGCATAGCTGGTCCAAAGACTGATTATTCACAAATACTTGGAGATAAGCGTCTTTGTATTATCTAGCAAGGGCCACCTTCTCTCTAGAATTTGCTTTCCCCTTAGCTGTACTAGCTGTTTTTGGCCTGGTCCTAGCGGGCATGGTGGTAGAAGAGGACTGAGTGGTGGCTTCTTGCGAGGCGCTGCGTCGCATGATGGTTGTAGTCCTGGGTGGCAGCATGGGGACAGTTGGGGCTCGTACCGAGAGGGGCTGCCTAGATGAACATACTCTCTGAGGGGAGGGACTGTCAGTCCTACAGTGGGATGAGCTAAGGCTGCGTCTGGTTCCAAACAAGACTCGTAGGGGCATTCGAGGGCTGCCAGATGGAGCAGGGACAGTTGAGGGACGGGGACATGTTAAGGAGGACCCAGGAGAAATAGGCCTAAATTTTGGGGGGGTAACTAGAGTGCTTAGTCCAATTTTCTGATTCCTGTGAAGAGAACATAAAAATGTGAAAAATTATTTTACTTTAAAAATATGTATCAAACTGCTTAAATTGTTGTGGGTACACTATAAGAAAGAAACTAAATCATACCCATTATTTAAGCGAGGAGTAGGAGCAGCACTACCAAGCCCGCCTGAAGACCGCTTTATGGGGGTAACTGGCCTGGGGATCTTGCTCCTGCACTCTTTGAAGCCTTGCTCTTCAGTTGTTTTAAGACGAGAGCTCCACCTGGACTCATCTGATGTATGCGTGTCTTCCTCTGAGCCTGCAGTGGACAGGGTTTCTGACGGTCTTCGACGCTCATCGTCCCCCGAAGACAGCGATGATGATGTACCAGAAAGCATTCTCCTCCTCATCCAGCGAGTGTGTTGCTTCTGGACTAGCAGGTGGGCCAAATCCAGCTGCCTGGCGCGATGCTGAAGCCGGACCCGAGCCGAGAGAGATAAGGACTGCTCTGAGCCTGAATCCTCCTCCATAGAAATGAGCACTGGAATTCGGCTTCGGATTCTGGGCTTGATGGCAGAGAGTACTTTTGATTCTGCTGTCTGAAGTTTGGCAGGGTCTTCACTTGGTGGTGGTTGTTTTGTAAGTTCCTGTGACCGATCTTTATGTATGTCAGTTGGTGACATTGCTTCTGGAACAGGCTCCAAAGACTGGGCCAGCTCAGTAGATGGACCATTCTCAGTTTTGGGGTATTTGTCTATTTGAGTTTGGTCTTCCACTGAGTCCTTTGGATACTCTTCTATCATTGGTGCTCCCTCCACCTTCTTATGGGTGTCAGCATCTATATCGGATTTATTCATGATGGGAAAGACTTCCCGGTCACCCTCCTTGGAAGACATAACATTGAGGTGTGATGTCTCGGCAATATGAATGAAAGTACGCTCAACTTTGGTGAAGGGGGGTGAACCAGGAGCAATGGGTGTGGAAGGCCTCAGGTCTGATCTGAGAGCTGGGGACAAACGGCCAGTCTCTGAAGGTTCAGGCTGTATTGCATCCCCAACTAGAAGGCGGTCATTACGGGATGTTAGAGCACATGGTGTAGCCAACTCACCATCCAGAACGTGATCGCCGCCAGAAGGAGACTTGCGAGTGTCTCCTGGGGAGAATAGAACAAGGGTTTTGGATGCATCCTCTAGGTCTGGGTCTGCATCAGCAGCGGAGGCATGCTCCTTCTGGCCCCTCTGGTCCTCAGCCATCAGTGTTGAAGGCGCAGCATCCTGGCTACGTTCAGTACTCTTCTGACTCACCTCACTGTTGGACTCACTCTTTGTAACGTCGTCATCCTTTGGCCCTGGGGTTTCTGGAACTTCTTCGTCTGGTGTGGCAAAACTCCGCCGCTGAGGCAAAGTACCAGTCAGCATGACAGTTAGAAAGTCAGCCCTCTTGGCCTGCAGCTGAGGAAGGATGTGAAAATGCTCTTTCTCGTCACTCTGGCCTTTTGTCCGATAGTCTGGAGAGGGAGGCGACAAACCACTCTGCTCTGAAGGCGATAACACCTAGAAGCAATGCAATAACATTTTGTATTACCGATGAGTCAACTCAAAGACTTCACCCAGCTCTGTACAGAAATATCATAAAAGGCCTTTACTAGTGAAACATTTTTAGCAGTTTTAACAATGCATGAGCACAATGTCGAGCACTCATTAGAAGCTTATTTAATATTAACATACGTAGCCTTTAAAACAATATCAGGGTGGAATGGGAGAACAGTCACAATAAGTGTCTCAGCCTATAAATGAGAAAAAAGAAAATCTGATGGCAAAAACTTCCGGTGTGATGACACTAAAAACTCGTTCATTGACGATTTTTCTAGAGTTAAATACACAAATGAGTGGGGAAGGAATTACAGGAGGACAGAGTCCGTCTCTAAAGTAGCGCGCATGAAGCCAGCCTCAAGCTGCGCAGACGAGGCTTTAACACGGGGACACCAGCAGCGGCGTTGGAGGAAGACGCTGCAGTATTTCGCCTGTTCAAGATACTACGATGGCAATGGGTGGCCCGCCCCCAGCAACAGAACCGACCCTCGACAGCGCAGAGAGTAAAAGAAAGGCAGAGGGAGTTTCAAAGACGTGAAGATAATTGATATAGATGATATAAGGCCATTCTTATATCACGTGTGACGTCACAGTCTCTTCAACTCATTAGAACAGAGGAGCGGCACCAGCAGCAGGAGTAAAGATGTTGGACAGTTAGGATGGAGGCAGTTTTACAGCTTGCCAAACAGGCAAAAATTAACCAGAAGCAATTCTAAAAAGATGAGTTTTCAGTTGTTTTTTTAAAAGCCACTACAGTCCACAGTTTTTAGGCTCAGAGGGAGACAGTTCCACAGTCTAGGGGCCACAGTGGCAAAAGCTCTGTCACCCTTAGTTCTCATCTTAGTGTGATGCATAGCAAGTAAGCCCTGATCAGATGATCTCGGTGACCTGCTAGGGACATAGGGCTATAGAAGATCAGGAATGTAAGCTGGTGCCAGTCCATGCAAAGCTCTAAAAGTCAAAACCAGGATCTTAAAATGGAAGCCAGTGTAAATGACATAGCAACAATGTCGCATGTGAATATTTAGAGGACTTGGTCAGAAGCCTAGCTGCAGCGTTTTGCACAACCTGCAGATGTTCCACATGTGCAGACACATAAACAGTGAGTTACAATAGTGTATATTGTAGATCAATACAATAGATGCATACAACTGGGTGGCTGTAGCTCAGGAGGTAGAGCAGGTCACCTACTGATCAGAAGGTCGGTGGTTCGATCCCTGGCTCCTCCAGTCTGCATGTCAAGTATCCTTGGGCAAGATACTAACCCCAACTTGCTCTCTGATGCATCGGAGTATGAATGTGTGAATGTTGTTAGAAAGCACTAAGTGTAGATAAAGTGCTTGTGAGAATTTGGGTGAATGAGGCATGTTGTATAGAGTGCTTTGAGTACTCTGTGAGAGTAGGAAAGCGCTATAATCAGTCCATTTACAAGCAATGTGTCATAAGCCAGTGGCTAGAATTAAAATAAATGGAAACTTGACAGACAGCTTTGAGCTCACCTGAGCAGGGGTTTCAACCTTAAATGGCACAGCTGGCTCTGACATTTCATTGGAGGGCCACTTTACTGTTCAAGTAGTACAAAAAACCGAATAAACAAACAAACTAGAAAACACCCAAAAATGTAGTGGGTTTTTTTTGGTTTGTTTTTTTCAATTTCAAATATTGTATAACAAAATAAAACTGCAAATGTGAACACAATTTTTTTCTCACTCTTAACTAACTGAAGCATTTCATTGAACTACCAAATAAACAAATTACTATTCTCTTTCTGGCCAGACACAAGTGCACGCATTAGTTTTTGACTGCTAGTGAAAACTGTTTTCTTTACAAATAACTCTCTCAAATAACACAGCCAATCCCTCAACATGTTTCTACTCTCTGCTCATGTTACCTTCATATTAAATAAGTTTTTGCTTTTAAAATAACTTATTTTAACATTGCACTCAACAACGGACAAATCCTCCCTAACAAAAAACATAACTTCAAGGGCCAAATTGTGTAGTCCAAGTATGGGTTGGTGTTTGAGGACCCTGCTCCAGAGCAACACGTCAGGGGTGCTGTTTAAGCCCCTCCCTATTGACATTATTTATTGAGCCTCTGGCTCAATATATAACAAAGCGATGAGTTGAAAGGGGTTAGCAGTGGAAGAACAAAGTGTAGGTCTCTTCGTAGATGATGTAATAATATACCTCTAAAACCCAGATCATACATTCTTAAAGCTCTGGACTATTCTAGAAGAGTTTGGAGGAAAATGTAATATTTCTAAGACTCAAATATTGTGCATAAACTACAAACCCATTGAATTTATCAGACATAAATACAAACTTAAATGGGATTCAGAAAATTAAAAATATTAGGAATCTAACTAAACACAATATATGAGACCATTTACAGTAAGATTACGAAAGGATTTAACAAAATGGACACCCTTAGTTATGGATCTCAATTCAAGAATAGAGGTAATACCCAGATTGTTGTATTTATTCCTTTCACTACCAATTCATATCCCTGATGCTCAATTTGCCAAATGGAACAAACAAATGAGTAGATTTATTTAGAAGGGGTAAAAACCGAGGGTAAAACTGAAAACTCTCCAACTAGAAAAGGGAAGAGGAGGACTGACTATTCCAAGAGAGTATTATCAGATAGCCCAGCTGACATGCACTGGAAACATATTGAGCTCAATGATGGAGTGAGTTGCCCTCAGACAAAATGTACACACATTTCAGGGACCAAAATCCCATTGTTGCAACAACATTAAAGGTCTGGTGGGATCTGGTAATCAAATACAAAATCGAAGGAGATTGTAAAATGCTGATTTGGCCCTCACATTCTCCAGAATTCAGAACTGGTCAACTGGATAACACATTCACGAAATGGAGAGACGGTGAAATCACAGCAGTATGTACGTTAACAGACGGGAAAGTGTTTAAGTCCTTCAAAAAGAAGAGTTTGAGCTGGATAATTCTGACTTATTTAGGTATCTTCATTTGAGACACTGAGAGCAGAAACTCTGTCTCTCAAGAGGGCATTGAGCTAATAGAAATGGTTACTGTGGAAGAAGAAGTTACCGTCAAAGGTTGTGTCAAAAATGTAAAAATGCTTCCAAAAATGTAACAGAAATTATTCATTGTGGATAACACAAAAATGGGAATCAGAACTGAAGATTAACCTTTCAGGGGATAAGCTGCCTGTTACAACACACTTCTACTTGCTGTGGACAATGGAGAGAATCTGGCTGGAAAAATTTGACAAGATTTTTTTTAATCACACCTCACGTCACAAGTAAACAGTTGTGAATCCCACAGCAATGGTGGAGACTGCAGTCATATCAGTGCGAATCACTAACATTTTTTGGAAATGTGAAAAGGTTCAACTTTTCTGGGAATTGTCAAAATACCTGAGGATATCTTAAGTTATAAAATACCTAATGATCTACAGATTTTGTACTTAGGCCTACTACCCGCAGAAGTAATTCACGGTGAGGACCTTTACCTGTTCAAACTGATGCCTGTACAAACATTATTACAAGAAACTGGCTTTAAAGTGATCCTTTGCGATTGAAACAATGGCGAGACGTCATGGAGCAAATTTCCACAATGAAAAAAACAACTTATTGCTTAAGTAGTGCTGTCAGCGTTAATCTCGTTAAAATCTCATTAAAGTGACATTAACACCATAACACAGCAAATCTCTGTTAGCGAGTTGACACGGATCGCCCCGTGTGTCAATGCGTTATCGTGGTTAGCTCGTTAACACTGTGCAGCCCCACGTTAACTCGCTAACGGAGATTTGCCGCGTTAATGTGGTAATGGCGTTAACGTCATTTTAACGAGATTAACACTGACAGGTGATGTCTTTTTCAGGGAAGGCTTTACATATTACAGCAACACAATGTTAAGGTAAACAGTGCATCTATTACAACAGCTTTGTAGTAGAAGAGGCCAGCTGTTTAACTGACCTGCATGCAGTCCACGCCTATCACCACCTAAAAACATTGGGATCATCACAAAACAAAAAAAAATACAAGGGGAAGCTAAAAGCTTGTAATGGGCTCTCCCTAAGAAGCAAAGACAGCATAAACTGGTACATTTTTCCCAAAACCCATTTTAATGTCATTTTGGTTGAACACAAGCTTTTCAAGATTGTCTAGATTACATAAATTGATATAAAAGGCACAAAAATGCATTGCAGAGTTCATCCTTAGATAGCACACAGTTTGATATTCAGGTGATTTTTCAAGTGTTTCCCTCGTTCAATCTTTAACATACAGCTTGGACATACATACTGAACCCCGGTTATTATCATGCTTATTAGAGGTTAAATGAAAATTGATTTCTCTTAATTGCTTTCTACATTTCTATATATATCTGTACAGGGTTATTTTTTGGATTTACAAAAGTTTAAAATACATGCTTTACCTGTAAATTATACAAGCAATGCTGTACAATCATATAGTGATAGAAAAAAATGCTTACATATATTGTACATGTGAAAGACACTCACGGATCATCACACTGAACAAATATTGTGAGAATTCAGTCATCTTTTCCTTATCTACAATCTGCTGAGACTACAAAACTGATGAAGGAGCATTCAGGTACAATTTAATATTCTTTTTTTTGCTCTGTTGCTGCTATAGTCAAATTAAAGATGGGTGCCTTGAAGCATAGTTCAGAGCAAAAACTAGAAGCAAAGGGTTACGTTTAAGCCTAGGAAAAGTTTCTGTCTCCTACAACAACAAAAATGTCCTAATTCAAATGCTGACTTAAATTAATTAGTTAATTAATTTTAGTAGCAATAGTTTATAGTATTCTATTGCATACTTTTTTCCCTCTGATCACTAGGTGGGAAAAAGCATATTCCACCAACCAGTTGGTGAATGTTTGCTAGCTATTACCAGCTGAAATTGGTCACAAAGAGCACCAATTTCTGCACCAAAAAACTCAGATTGCTGCAGTTACCCATAGTTTGCATGGAATATGCAGATTTGTCTTCAAACTCTTGCTAGCTAGCTACCAAGCAGTAGAACAGTTGCAGTGACATTGGAAAAAGTGCAAAGCAAACGAAAAACTTAAACTGTTCAACTTCAAAGGAAAAGTTGTGGTTAAAAGTCCCAACTTTTAATTCAAAGCCAAACAGTTACTGTTTCGTGTTTGGTTGGAATTTCACAGTTTCACTAGCACTGAGCAAGCAGTTAACAAAATCCTCCCTTCCTTGCCAACTACGGCCAACTGCAACAGTCTGCTAGTGTTCAAGGCAATTGCACGATTGATTATCTTCAACTGGCAACAGCAAGCAATCTCCTCCAGCTACACACCAGCGTCACTTAGAATATAGATTTTTTCTAAACTACTAAGGTAGTTAGGAGACACATGCACGAACTTGTCTTGCAGTATCCCCGTGCTTCTAGCTTTTGTACCAAGCTAGGCTAATTGTATCAACAAATCTATGAAAGTGGCATAGTGCTGAAATATACCAACTGGACACCAGTATATACCTCTCTCTATGTATATTCACATTTTTTTTGTTAGTCCTTAAAGAATATCAGGAAGACATTAAATATGCAAACGTATGTATGTATATCTGGAAGGACATATCTCTTTATTTATTTTATAATTTTTTGTGAATCATGCCATATTTTCTATGGTAGACCTTAACAGTTTTAATATGTTTTACTCAATCAACTAATTGCTTTACAACTGCTGTAATTTTATGTAATGAAACAGTTATTCTTCCAGTTAATTATAACTTTAAAAATGTGGAGTTTTCAAAATAAAAAACTATAAACCTCATAATATACATATATGGTTAATCGCAGGTTGTTCCTCCACTAACTGGAGAACACCTAAAATATATTTTCACATAATCACTCAAAAACACTCAAATCAAAAAGACTTGATCCGTGAGTATCTCGTGTAGATGTGAATTATTTACAGAACAATCCCAGACTTCTTTTAGTCAGAGCTGTATACATAATTACTGTACAGTGCTGTTTTTTACAGTTGGCAATGCATGTTGTTCAGATAGCAGATCTCATGCAATGAATGGACACAGTTGGCAAACAGTTTTGGTACAAGATGACACCTGTTGCAGATCACTCTTTTAGACTTGAGGTGTTTTTAGTAGAATAAGCACACTGACATATTTCTACTCCCTGTTTGTAACCAAATGTAGCATTACCTTAATGGTGATACAGGATTGTACTAGTGACAATCCTGTGTGGTAGTTGAATCATTTTGCTTGCATGCAAAATAAAGTTCAAAGTTAGCAGCTAGTCCCGTTCATACATTCTCAAAGTGTTTATGTTGTAATGCTATGGTAATATAAAATATACAGGGTGTCCTGAACTCAGTGTGAAGCAGCATGAAAACAAACTCAGTCTTACCATCAGGCTGGATCTGAATAACTGTCGGCACAGAGATAATGCCTCAAATAGAAGCTAAATAAAAGCGCAAGTGGTGCGTATTTAGTTAATGTAGCCCTTTGTAGCCCTGACATTGCCCGAGCATGTCTTTCATTGCACAACATGGCCATCTTATCTAATGTTCTGTATATTTAAGACTAAAGAGAAAATTGTTCTTTAACAGCAGCATACAACAGACTATATTATATGAGCCATGACATGAATAAAGTGGAGGGTTTCAGAAGGAAAGCCATATATACTGTATGTCTTTCCTCCTGAAACCCTCCATGTTTTTTCACATTGGCTCATGTGGTTGGTCAGTTAGCTTCTTAGGGTACCCCAAATAGGGTTTAAAATTCTTAGGACCCTAAACCGTTTTAATTTAGAACTCAAAAACCTTCTTGGATGAGAGGTGAAATATCTTCATGAAACTTTAAGACTTCCACTTGCTTTCTTTCCAAGCTCTTTAGACTACCATGACCCAGATGACTGAAAACCTACACAGACACATTGAGAAGACCAATATTTCTTCCGGTAAAAGCCAGCAGATATCTGGATAACTGATATTTGTGATGGTTAAAAAGCAAATAAAAAGTTACATTATTGTCAGATAAAAGCTGATGATAGTAACCATCACAGACTTATTGCTTGCAGACCTGGCTGAAACTGAATGCTACTCAAACTATAAACAGAAAACAAATAAAAATATTTTGAAATATTCTATTTCAAAGATCTTTTCCACTGCTCACGAATTCTTTTGTTTATAGAGATAAGAGTTTTTCCAACAAGTTCTCCAAAATGAAAAACCATTTACTTTGTTCGTATTCTCTCTTTTTATCTCTGGTTATCTTTCCAGCGTTGAACCATTTCAATTTCCCAACAAAAAGCACCTCTTCGTCAATCATACCTGGCACTGACACCCTGGCACTGACCTTATAATGTAACTGAAATGTTACGTTTCATCATGTTTGTTTAGAAGATAAAGTGGACCTTTGCATTTTTAAAAAGAAAAATCCCTTATTCTGCTCTACTGGATCTATTATGTGATATTAGGTGCAAAGACAGAGATCTCTGATTCCGTTCCTGGGATCTGAACCACTCACCCAGTTTAGGGGTAAATGCCCTAAGCACTCCACATTTCCTCTTGCTCCTCTCTTAGCCACTGATATTTCTCACTTTGACTTGGTAAAGTTACATTTATCACTATGACCTTCTTCCTCTGTGTGTCCACTACTATGTCCGGATGGTTAGCCATAAGCATTTTGGCCGTCTGTATCTGGAAGTCCCACAGGATCTTAGACTGGTCATTATACCCCTAGTTACGATATTCCACGTATGCCCTGCCTGCTAGCATTTTCCACCCTGCTGCAATGTGCCTGATTGCCTCAGGGGCATCCCTACACAGCCTGCACCTGAGATCTTGCCTAGTGTTGTAGACCTCAGCCTCTATCGATCTTAGAGCTTGTTCCTGCACTGCCATGATTAGTGCCTATGCTCAGTCCAGCTTTGTCCAGCCATTGGATTTCTCAGTTGTGACCATCTTCCTGATGTACTCCTTGGTCTCCTTTCTTCTGCTTATTGTACAGTCTTGGCGTGCTGGACTTCTGGTGAAACCCTCAATGTATGGTTATGGCTTATTATCCCAGCAGGGTATTTTACAACTGGCAGAGTGGTGGTATTGATTGCTTGGATCTTGTTCTTCTCATTCAGCTTCTCTTAATCTCTGCAGGTATTTGGTGCCTGCAGCTTTCCTGGGGCCTCTTCGTGGTTCCTATTTGCAGGTGGGATTGCAAGGTACTTGCACCTATCCTCAATGTCTGCAATGCTGCCTGCCGTGTGAATGTTAGACAGAAAGCACTTAGAAATAGCAAGGAAAAAATTGCTTGTGTGAATGGGTGAATGAGGCAAGTTGTGTAAAGCGCATTGAGTGCACAGATAGAGTAGAAAAGCGCTATATAAGAACCAGTCCATTCACCATATACTCTTTCTCTCTTTGCTACCATTCGACTATGACATTCTGATGTTGGCGTGGATCAGCGAATCAAGGTCTAATTCACTCCTGGCATGTGGCTTGATGCCATCCATGTACAGGATTTGGCTGACATTGCTTGATTCTTTAGTAGGTATGCGAAGCCAGTCTTGTTAATGGTCTGGCTGATTTCATACCTATGCAGAATAACAGTGGGACAGAGCACCTCCTTGGTAAATACCACACTTAATAGTGGCTTGTGTAATTGGATTGAAGTTGTCCTCTAGTGTTGTTTGCCACATCCCCATTGAATTCCTGATAAAGGCTCTTAGGGTCCTGTTGACCTTATACATTTCTCGGCTTCCAGGATCCATGTGTCAGGTATTGTCATAGGCGGTGCACAGGTTGGTCAGTCTGGTCTTAAGTGACTTGAGTGGCTGCTCTATCAAGCAGAAGCTGGTGTTCTGCACCAGTGGTGTTTCTTCCAATTTCTTTCTGGGCCTCGCTCATATACTGAGCCATGTGTCTGTCCATCTTAGCTGCTATGATACCTGACAAGAGTTTCCGTAAGGCAGGTTATTGGTCGGTAGTTGGACGTACTTGGGCATCAGGACTGTCTGGCTAGCCATTCTGGGTATGTCTCATCCATAAACAGCAACTTAATTTGTGTTGCCAGGCGCTCGTGGCATGCAATTAGCTTCTTCAGCCAGTAAGTGTCAGGGCCGAGTACTGTCCAGCTCTTTGTGCCTGAGACTCTTTCTTGGATATCTGCCACTGTGATAGTTACTGGAAATTGTTCAAGGTTGCTGTGGCCTGCTCTTAGAACCACTAACGACTAAGGATTGTTATTATTTGTTGCATTCGTCTCCCATCTGATCTTCCTGTTTTGCTGTGTCTCCAGACTTGGTGGGGCTGCTCCCATATTGTTCCCCTGTCGCTAAGAGTATACCTTGGATGGTTCAGTAGAGAACATCCAGTTTATTCTCAGGGTTCTATCTCTCTGGTATACCCCTTCAGGCAGTTTGCCAAGTAACCTGTTGGTGTGCAAGTGTTGGTGTGATATCTATCTATGTGTCTATTTACATTAGTACTTCCAACAGAAACCCAACATACAATACATAAAATGTCGTTTTGAATATATTTTAAACTAACAATAAATATAACAGGATTGACTGCATCCTCTGGAAGACCTGGATTTAACTCAAACTCAAACAAGTTTACAAATTTAAATGTAGAATTTAAAACATTTAAGAATTTGAATGAATCTGTTTGAATGAATTCAAAAGGATCATGATGTTAGGAAAAATAGATGTTAAAATATTTCAGTAATGGGCTCACTGACTGGCACTGTTGTGAATGCCCAAAACTCATTCAAAGCACACAAATGCAAATAGCAAAGGACACACGGCAAACGGGCTCCTGACCACAAAACCTTTGAGAACCTTTTCTCATTCCATGGAAATCTGCTACCTCAGTGAGTGTGCTTAAATTATAATAAACAGAAAAAGAAAAATGCTAAAAGAAAATCACAGATATGTTGTGTAAAACAAGATTCTGTACAACTAACGTGCACGATTCTATTGATGGAATAATACATCCAAGCACATTCTGTTTAGCTCAATTTGTCAGCATTTGTGTGCTTGAATGGATCCCGATCACCTAAAAATATGTATCAAAGGAGAGTCAAACAAGAGCTCCAGCAAACACTTCACAAACTGACATGTACTTTTAAATGTTCCAAATGTAAGTTCACTTCTTTTACAGTCTTCTGATACTAATGAGAATTCATTAGAAAAAAGTGCAAAAGTTAAATTTAAAAATGTCATAAAACAGGCTTTAACTTTGTTAGGTCCTATCTGGCAGCCTTCTTCAGCCCTATACATTTTCCAGTTAAGAGGTGGCCCTTAATCTCAAAGAAAACAGTTCAGAAAATGATTTCTTTCAAATAAACTTTTTAGCGTATTAAAACTATAAATAAGACTATAAACTATAAATAATAAATCCATTCAAGAAAAAACAACCTTTTTTTGGTCTTTTTCATGATTTTTGCTTGTTTTGAAAAGGAATCTTTTTATTTTCTTAGGTAGAATATTGTCTTTATTGTAAATTTGTTTACTATGTAGTGGTAGTTGTTAATTTGTAATATAAATTAATGTAAATAAAAAGTGATTTTATACATTTGTAAATTTGTTATTGGTGTTAATTCATTTATGACATGCCAGTGTGTGTTGGTTTCTTTTACTAATTAGTTTCAATTTATTTAGTAACTATTATTTTTTGTGAAATATTTGTCTTTTAGGGACACCGTACTTCTTGGTGTCAGGTGTAGGTGTAATTAGAGGTTAATGCTGAATTCCCTTTCACACCTCGAGAAAGACTTTTATCACATACCCCTCTCTCTTCACACACAGAGTTTAATGAAGCAGAAGCAGAGTGAGATGTTTATATCACTGGTTGAGTAATGGCGAAGATTTGTGAAGTCTTGGTGCAAAACCTTGGTGGGATAACCTGCACTTGTTGATAATCACACTTTCGTTTTAGCAGAAAAGAATTGAAATAAATAAATGCACAGATATTGTAAAGCTTAACAGTCTGTTTGCAGCCCCACTCTGTTTCACGCTCCTCTTCTTCATAGAAGCAAGAAGGATGTATTCAGTTTCACATTATTCACATGAGTCTGCCAGATCTGTGGCATGTGCAACATCAGGTTTGTAGAAGCTTGTTAGAGTTTATTGCATGGAAAATATTCCCCATCTTGAGCATTTTTCTTCTTTTCTTCTGTTCCTCTTCTTACAATTGATAGAGCTACGTGACTGTGAATGTGTGTGTGATACTAAGTGTTTACCAGCTTAGCAGTGCTGCTGTCTGCCAGTAATATGGCTTGTTTTGTTTCATGACCATGCCTGGCTCTTAGTGTGCTGTTTTTATCACGTCTGATTTATCTATGTGTACATTCATTAGAATATTTGTATATGCAGAGCTGGCCAGAAATATCTAATGAACCAAATACAAAGGCAAAGCTGTGTTTTATTTTGGTATTAATAATTATACTCCTTGTTTTGACACAAGTCAAATGTCTTCCCAGCTCACCAGTGATGCTTCGTAATTTAAGGGCCTTTTGAAGCATTCTACACATTTTATTTAGGGCCAATGAAATTTAAAGATTTATGGATAAATACTAATAAAATAATTAGTATTTTAATAGTTGGTGCTCTTAATCAGAGCAAATGCACCAGAGATGATCTTGACTGTGGAACACAAATGGTGGAAGAAAAGGAAGTGAGAGGCCAAACTGCACCGGGCCCCAAGTTGGTGTGACCAACCCTGCATACAGTATGTGTGTATTGTGTATGTGCCTACTTAACACATGTGTTAATTTAATATGTGTTTGAGTCCATCTCTCAGCTGTTGTTCTTGTTCATGAGCTTAGCTAACACGTGCTGCAGCTGTGCCCTCGACATATTCAGAACAGAGTGTCTGCTCCGTGGGCTGCCAGGGGTCGGCAGAGTGCCAGCATGCCGCCGGCGGGTTGAAGTTGCAGTGGCGTTGACGTGTGCTGGGCTGCTCTCAGCTGAGCGGCTCCTCTGGATAAAGTTCCCTCCTCCATGAGGATACTGCTCTGTCTCAAGGGTGGAGGAAGAAAAGACATAGGAGGCCAGCCTCCTCAGTTGGTTGGGCCGTGGTTGGTGCCTGTCCTCCTCCAACTGCAAACAGATCAACCAGAAAGAGGGAAGTGAGGTTAAAAAAGTTTAAATTAATTATTTATTTTAAAAAAACAACAAGCAAACAATAAATTTCAGATTTTCTTACAGCTACAACCCAACATTGGTTTGACTTCCTGCCCTTTTCTCCTACCCCTCCATGACGTTAGACAGGTTAGACAGGAGAAAGCTGATTGATGCTCACTTCTGTCAAAAGCCCTCAGCTTAAATGTTGTGAGAAAAGGTGCTTGGGGAGAGAAGCTGGTGGAGTGCTGGTGTAAACCTGGCACTCTAAAGTTACAGTTATCAGAAACTATTTAGAAGCTATTAGAAACTTAACTGGACATTTACACCAATTGACTAGCTTTTTGGATCAGACTAGCATCCTGGATTAGACTGGGAAAATGACGATGAAGACACTTTCCCCGACAAAGCACTTAAAAGGACACAAAGGCACCAGCACAAGCGCTGCACATACTGTATCTCACTAGTCTGGTCAGTTTGAGCTTTTGTTTTCTGAATGAAAAATTACCATTGGAGGTACAAAAAGAAACAGGGAACACAAAAAAGAGATGAGTCATCAAGCACACAAAACACAAACACACAATGGAGGGAAAAAGGGAGGAAATATGTTTGAACAGAAGAAAAAGGAAGAGGAAGAACAGAAATTCAGTGAGAGAACAGAGGTAAAGGACTATTCCTAAACTGTGCTTACCCCGAAACATCACTTTATTTCTTCTTGTGTTGTCCCAATGGCACCCTCGCTCTTTTCTTTGTCTCCTCAGATGAGTCAAACTTGACATACTGTGTACTTTTAAAGCGATAGGTTGGGGGCAAAGGCGTCAGTAGTTATGTGGGAGCGGGAAAAAGAATTGACGCAGAAAAGACAATGGCAGTCCTCGATGGTTGGCAGCAGACAAGCTTGCTCTGAGTCTAGAGATGACAATCGTCGCGAAAACAAAGGAAAGTCAAAGAAGAGCTCACTAAAAAGCGCTAAAATTAATTTGTGCATACGAATTTTCCACTGACACGGGCTTAAAAGGTATCCTGTTTCACTGCAGATAAAGTGAAATTTCAGTGATGATGTTGCACGTCCAGCCTGTAAACAGCAGCCACCAAGTATGGAGGACCAAACCTGACCTATTTGTAAATAAATAATGGACAACTCAAATGGTCACAAAATTGTAATTCAACTAAAAAAATCAAACGTAGATTTAAATTAATAGAAAATCACATCCATGAAGAAAATCCTGCTAAGGAAAATGAAAATGATGTGAAAATACAAAGTGAGCTTAATGTGAAATTCAGTGATTCCACATTAGTTTTCCACATAACCGGCTCTTCATACGCAGAATTCAGTTCAGTTTTATCTCTAAGGAGAACCAAGCAATTGTTGTGCTCACCTCCCCACCGCCCAACCCCATCCCCCCACCTCTTCCTCTAGTTCTATAGTGCCATTTCCATAGAAATTATTCTTGAGAAATTCCCAAGCACACAAAAACAAACACACACACACAACTAAGAATCCTGTGTCATGAAAAGTTCTTGGTTTTCAGAGAATGAACCCATTAGATGATACCATGACATTTCTTCTAGCCCCATTCTCAAGACAAATGTACTAAAACGTATTTAATCTATTTATTTATTAAAATGAAGTTTCATTTCTTTTTGGTCCCTAGTTTGGTCCTCCATAACAAAGTGCTGTTTGTTTTTATGTTTTTATTTGTTTACTTTGACTTGGTCAAAACTTAGCATATATAAACTTAGCATAAAAAATAAGGAAATTTTTGTTTGCTCAAGTATTGCTTTATTGTAACAGCGCTTCCTGGCAATGAATATTATTCTGTTAGATAGCATTGGTTAAGCAGCAGAGTTTAGTATTTGGGTTGCACCCATAGAAAACTAGCCAAATCCCCTCTGCCAATGCCAAACAGCTTATTCTGTTATTGAGTCCTGTTTGGTGCTGTTTTATTGTATTGGGTGATTAAGGCTACGTCCACACGTACACGGGTATTTTTGAAAACTGAGATTTTCCGTTTTCGTTTTAAAAAATAATCCCGTCCACACGTAAACGCAGAAATGAAGGAAAACGCTGCTAGGAACATGCCAAAGCAACAGGTGGCGATATATTCCTAACCGTGTAGAAATGTTGGCCAATCAGAAGTCTAGAAGCCTCGGTGGGAAATAGTAAACAAGGATGGGGCATAGAAGCAGAACCGAGTCATATGTGTGGAGGGACAGTAACTGTGTGTGTATATGTAAGCATATAAACACTGCAGAGAGTAGAATTAACAGTAACAGTATTGTAGAAATTCATTTCACCGAAACAATAACGTGGCGCACAGGTTGACGTCAAAAAAGGCGCACACCTTTGACGCTGCGTTTTCTCAGTTTTTCTCGTCCACACGTAAATGCAAAAACGGAGTTTTCAAAAATATCCACCCTGGCCGGAGTTTTTAAAAATCTCCGTTTTCAGTGACCACGCCGTTTACGTGTGGACGAATTCATTTAACAAACAGGGGCCTCAGCAGCATGTGGAAGAACCATACATAGCCACAACAGCATGGCACCACCTCTTCCTCATGCCGGTCACCAGCTTGGTTGTGGGATGGTATCCAATTCTTCAACCATCATTTGTTGCAAGTAAGCCAGTGTGGTTGTGTTGGTCATTCTGGCACAAACAGCACACCTAAGCATCAAGGTCAGCACTGCAGGTAGGCCATTCAATCCTCTCCACTCCCAAATTCAAGAAGAAGTCTCTGATAAACCCTGCACTGTAGGGACGAGGTGGACTGTGGAGACATGGGTTTGCTACTGGAATCTCATCTCAATAACACCCACCCACACCATCACATTGCCTCAAGCAAAAACTGTTACCCTATGGGTACAGTCATGGCAGGCCTCCTGGTTGACCTATGGGACTGAAGATTGGCTGTGTGCAGTTTGTTCCGGTATAGAACATATAGAAGACAGCCTACAGTTTGTAAGTGCTGACGGGGTAAGAAAACCGTATTCTTGTGGTATCATCTTCTTGGGACACATATTTTGCAGCCTGTCTCTGACGTCCCTTGATATATGAAACTTGCTCTTTCACTTGGAGATGCCAATAAGCCTCACTCCAAAAAGTGGTTGGTTTTGTGGAACACCAGCTTGAAGTTGCCTTATGACATGTGACCTGATCCAAGTAAATCAAACATGGCATGGTAGAGACAGCTGACAGCTTCACAGAGACAGCTGGTAGAAACCAATGACCGCTGCGGACCACTAGGTCCATGCTCACAGACACTGCTAATCAGGCACCAGATTCTTAGTTACTGGGGTACCAGAACCTCAAAACAAGAGTCAATAGCAGAATAAGCTCTTTGGAAGAGACAATTTAGCAAGTTTTTCATGGGTGTAGCCAACATACTTAGCTCTGCTAAGCCCGAATTTCATTTTCCTCACGCACTTGGCACCATTTAAAGGGGAAATAAACAGGTAGAGGATTGATTACCAAGAAGCAGTATGATAAAGAAATACTAGAACAAACTCACATTTCCTTACTTTTTGTGCCAAGTTTATAATCATAATGTCGTTGGGATCTTAGGTTTCTATACACTCGTCATGTGCACGAATGTCATGGCAATTTTCTGCTTTTAAAAACATGAAATTCTTAGTAAGAAAAATGAAGAAAATTTAGACTTTTCATTCAAATTTCAAATTTCATGCTGGGTTAAGCAAATAGGACAAGCTGTACCACTAAAATAAAAATATCAGTACCATTTGTATAAGAAGGTATTTTGATATTAAAAGGGTATTTGAGAAGGTATTGTATAGGCTAATCTAATTATAATTGAGAAAATAGTCTTATAATCAAATCAATCTGAGGCTAAACAGTAACACATGACAGCCAGTCCTGTTTGGGTATCACCAGGAAATGTCGCACAAAAAGATATCAAAGAGATTCAATCGTGTGTCATAGTCAGGGGTTAAAGTGGGTTGTGTTTTCTGTTTTATAAGTTGTTTTTTTTTTGGGGGGGGGGGGGGGCACTCAAACGACTACAGGTGTCCATAAGTTGTGGTTGCTGTACTTTAGCATCTAGCTAGCACTACAAAAGAACATAAAGGGGAACAACATTTTTTAAGTGGCAGGTAATTTCAAATATGGCGCGTCTATCAGCTCAACAAAGATTAGCAAACACACAAATTGTTTGTGTGCAGTTTGATGCACAACATGTTGCTAGCTAAAGGTCCAGCTGGAGGCCGCATTTGTAGGCCGATTATATCACAGCCAGGCGACGAAGGCTGATCCCAATTCGAAGGCTGCTCCAAATGCAGCCGACAAATGCGTCCTTCATTTCCCCAGATATGAAGGATGGGTCGGGTGTATCCTTCATGTCCCAAACTATCCCAGAATTTATAGCGCTACTAAGTTTTAATATTACTCTTTCTAGGTCCCAAAATCAACTTTTAAGATATTTTCAGGCAAGAATGTAGCTGTGTAAACTTCAAATATCTGCTCGATTTATCAAGACATCACATATTTGCAAAAGTGCTCTGACGTTTTCGGAGATGCCTGTTACCCACCAGCTCGATAACTGACTGGGAGGTCAAGACTCACTAGAGCCAGCAAGAACACTGGACTCCTGGCACATTGTTTTCAGACCCCTGCGGTCTTTCGCTACTCAGGTTAAACATGATATATAAGTCACTTAGACAACTTAAAAATGTTATTGTAAGGCTTTTTTATTTGTTTCTGAGTAAATTGGTTTGACTGAGATTTAAGTTTTCACACAGCTGAATAAACGTCAAACAGAAAACTGCTTAAACAGAAGTGTGAGATGGCTGAGAATTTACTCCAACGTCCTGTTATACTTTAGATAACAAGGAGAAGATGGCTGAGTTTATTAAACTTCACCGAGACAGCTGGTGATGCAAATCTGAAGGCTAAACCATCCCATTTCACAGCCTCGCACTTCCAGCCTTATTGGTCTTCGAAGGACCCGGGCCTGCGTAGACGGCAAGGGCCAGGTCCTTCAAAGGATGCGGCTTAGGAATTGGGAAACAGCTATTGGGTCTGTACATACCCAATAGCTGTTTATGTTTTTTCATGTTTTTTCATATTGGACAACAATCTGCAAATTTAATTAAAATTTAATAAATTATCATCTTGTCTTTATTTTTAGTTAGCACAAACCTTAAACACTTCAAGCTGTAAGATAATGATAGTTATATAAGAGCAGATGCTGCTGGTGCAATAACCTGTACGTTTTACGTCCAATGGATGCATGATCTGATTAGTCGACTAATCGCAAAAATAATCGGTGACTAGTCGACTATCAAAATAATCGTTTGTGGCAGCCCTAACTATTAGTGCAGAGAATGTAAGTTAGCCAGGACCACTCGTGAAACATCTTCTTACATCTGGTTGAATTCAAGTGTATAAATCTGCAAAGAGCAGTTCAGCAGATCACAGTCTCTTCATTAAGAAAATCTATTGGAGCTCTCAACAGAAATTATTGTGAGCTGTGCTTCTTTTCCCCACACTGAACCATCAAAACTGATTTTAGGGTTCCCCCACCCACTGAATCCCACTGTAACCCCTGACTGTACTCATTTCCTGAGTACAAAGAAAGAAAATAGAGCTTGTCTTTTTCTCTGCTCATGTTCTACATAAATAATTCAACCTGACTAAATTATTTGAATTCAAATTCAGACTGAAATAAAGTCTTTATTCCCTGATATAATTTTATTATTACATTAATACATTAATATAGCACAAGGTTCAGTTAGCTTTGCACAGTTGTCCTTCAAAGAGCTACTTTTTACTTCCTTACTTGGAGTACATTTCAGAGCCTGTACTTTTTCACTTTTACTTGAGTAAAGAATTTGAATCACTACTTCAAGAATCTGTACTTCTACTTAAGTACAGAATGTCTGTACTTTTGCCACCTCTGCAGGACACTCACACGACAAAGAAAGGCCTACATTGCCCATCAACAAAACAGTGAAGCAACGGGTTGCAATCAGCTATCAGCACACGCGGCTACAATTAGTGGCTTCTTAGCTAACTATTTTGGACTCAATCTATGAGACATTACAGTGAGCAGAGTGCAACATAAAAATGATCAGACTTTTGAAAAACTTCTCTAACATGACAAAATATATTTTGATTGTGCTTTACATTTGGAAAAGCCTGTTTTTGTTTCACAATTTTTTCTTTTTTTCCCTACACCAAACACGCAAAAATGAAATAATAATATTCAACATACTCAACCATTGCAACAACATTCATCTACATTACAGCTTTCATTCACAAATCTATTGCATTTCACCATGAAGAAAGCACAAGAAAGATGTGTTTTCTTTTTATCACCCTATAACCAGACAAGAACACCATTATTGGTTGCTTCTGCAAAACACACTTTTCAAACGTTATGTCACAAAGCCAGAATTCAGAGATTAGGAAAAGAACTTGATCATGAAAAATAAACAATCAATTGAAATAATGATAGGGTTACGCAACTAAACATAAAGATTAGGCTATCATAACAGTAAATGCCACCCACACAACACTACAACAACCTTCACACCTTTACTTCCTCCAGTGGGGAATTTTGTCACTGGATGTACAGCTTCAGCTGAAAATGTATTCAATGAGATCAATCTCTGGAAAATCGGCCATTTTTATTCTGGAGTAAATTTCCATCTGTCTACATTCCCCAATCACAATATCACCAGACGTGAGTGTGTGTTTGTGTGAAAAGACATCAATCTGTCTCAAGGACTAGAAAGAGACAAGTCTCACAGCTACACAGTTAAATCTGTGTTTCACGAGTCATAGGCAGTTGTAAAAAACAAACCATCAGTAATATTCTGGGTCAGAATGAAGCTGATTGTGGCAACAGTAATTAGATATCTGAAACAAACTGCAGTTTGTTTAACCATAGTTACTTTACCGTAGTTTACCAATGAACAACAATGCAAAAATGCAAAGAATGACAGACTCCCAATGGAAGTCAGTCTCATAGATTGCGCACAAAATATGGACAAATCTACTGTGACTTTACACAACTCTGCATTTTGAATTTTTGATGTTAGAATTTCAGCTGCTGTCACAAGAGGCCATGTTTGGATAAGATGGTAAATTTTTCAGTTAGCAGCTAATGCTAACAAGGTTGATTTGCCTAGTACAGGTGCACCTCACAGGCAGATACTAATTAGTAAAAGACTAAATAAATACTAGAACTTCACTCAACAAACCTGAGAAAACAACACTCAAAGAAAGGTGGTGGTTTTGAGACTATAATATGATTATTAAACAGAATTTAGCCTACAGAAAAAAAGAGAGAGTATTTCAAATCTTGGCATTCGGTGGGAAGAAATGAACTAAGGCACTTGGTATAGACATCCCCTGTCTGTAAAGCATTTTAAAACGTAGCTGTCTTAATTTGACTCACTCTGTAGCTAAATCCTATCAAAATTACTATTGTTTTGATTTCCCAGGTCTGGTGATTTTTTTGATTTTTTCTGTACCAAGCAATGTATTTTCAGCATTGCTTACAAGTATTTAATTTTAAAAATTGGCTAATTAAAATTTGCTAAAAAAAACAATTAGCTATCTAGCCTAAAGACAAGCTGTGAGCAAGCTATCGGAGTTCAGCTTTACTTTAAGGTCAGCATTTAACCTGCCAGAGGATCTTTTGGATGCTGGTAATTGAACAGAACAACTACTGTACATGTGACTGGTGCTCAAGACAGAGCTGCCTCGAATCTGAAAACAAACTCAGGTGTCTGGTGTCTGTTCCCCTCTTATCACCGTGGTCTTTTTAGGACAAGTCCAGCATGACCCGAAATATTTTGCTCATTATCCAAAAAGTACGTGGACTGTCTGATTCTCTGCAATCTATAGACAGATTCCTGCATTATTGTTCTATTGCACTTGAAGTCTGTAGCAGTCCCATGATTACGATATGAAGGATATAGAGAAGAAGAAGGAAAGCACATATTCCTCGTCTTGATTACTTGTTGTTTGATTAGGCATTTCTTAATTTAACTAGTCTGTTTGTGTGTTAACTTTAGATCATATTTTAGTAAGGCGAACACTGATTGAATTAACTAATTGTGATAAAAAATATATATATACTCATCAGTATAAGAATAAAGGTTTTGAGATAAGTTTGAAGAAGGTGGATGGATTGATGGATGGATGGACAGATGGACATAGAGATGGATGGGACAGCTGGATGTTCCAAAAATGGTCTGCCTCAACATGCTCTTTCATGTCTACAAACAGAAAATATTAGTGTCCAATTTCTAAATTCAAGTTTCTTGCTTAATTTATCCAGCAGTTTGTGTTTCTCAGCACCACCACAGTCTGACTTAGTGGCCATTGAATGCCTAAGGGCACCTTTACACTTGTAACAAGTGTTTCCATTCCAACACGTGTTTTTTTCCTGCACAACCAACTTATAAATTGGCACCACTTTAAAGACTCTTAAAGTAAATTGTAAATCATCATCACTGATAAAGAGGGAAGAATATAAATTTGCAAAACCTCTGATCATGCTGGATTTGTCTTTTAAGTTGTATGTTGGCAGGCAGATAAATGAGCCGGAGCGTGCACTATGCCTCGATATGTCAGTGTCTGAGCAGTCAGAATCACATACTGACATCAAAGAATAAACCTCTTTTGCAGTCGTCAAGCCCGCTCATTTGTCCGCAAACATGCCATCAAAGAACTAAACTTGTGTTATTGGCTGGCTGGGTCTCTTACCGGTCTCTGAGGTCCAGTGGGCTCAGACTCTCTCCGGCGAGGACGTCCTGATGGCAGAGAATGACAGGGCGACTGTGCTGGGCTACCACCACTTTTCCTTGATGCCTCCTCCTCTGTTAGCGTTAGCATCCCCCGGCTGCTCTCCCGCGTGTGAGTCTTTGGACGAACTACTGGCTCCGCTCCTGCAAAGGAAACCAAAGACAATTCTGCAGTCAAAACCTCCTTGTGTTTACTTTATGGTAAATGGTAAATGGTCTGTATTTGTGTAGCGCTTTAGTTGGTCCTAAGGACCCCAAAGCACTTTACACTACATTCAGTCATTCACCCATTCACACACACACAGGCAATGGCAAGCTACAGTGTAGCCACAGCCGCCCTGGGGCACACTGACAGAGGCGAGGCTGCCGGACAGTGGCGCCACCGGGCCCTCTGACCACCACCAGTAGGCAAACATGGGGTGAAGTGTCTTGCCCAAGGACACAACGACCGAGACTGTCGGAGCCGGGGCTCGAACCAGCAACCTTCCGATTACAAGACGAACGCCCAACTCCCTGTTAGTCACTAACAGGCTGCCACAGTCACTTGCAGTTTGCAAGATGCCAACTTGTCTGCAAACATTCACTGAACCATTGAGCGGTAGTGAAAAAGTGTGATGCAAACCAGAAACAGAGAACATTCAATTTCAAAGTAAAAGTTGTGCCTTAAGTTTAAAACGTTTGCTTTGAAGGCAAATGGTCTCAGTTTCTAGTTTGCTTTTATATAATTATGCTTTAATGTATTTTTAAAAAATGAGTTAAAACATCTAGGTATTTAATTTAACTTGAGATTATTGTGCAACCACTGCAAAACTGTCCAGTGTCTTTAAAAAAAGATAACATTAGCGAGCAGTTGAGCAATTTAAGGGTAGCCAGTTAGTCGTAACTTTGTTACAGCGAATGATTCTTCGAGTTATTAATAATAATAATGGATTGCATTTATATAGCGCTTTTTTGGGACCCCTCAAAGCGCTTGGCCCTGGAAGAAGAGGAGCAGGCCAACGAGGAAGAGGAGTTCAAATGAGAGGAGGAAGACGAGCAGGCCAACGAGGAAGAGGAGTTCAAATGAGAGGAGGAAGACGAGCAGGCTAACGAGGAAGAGGAGTTCAAATGAGAGGAGGAAGACGAGCAAGCCAACGAGGAAGAGGAGTTCAAATGAGAGGAGGAAGAGGAGCAGGCCAACGAGGAAGAGGAGTTCAAATGAGAGGAGGAAGAGGAGCAGGCTAACGAGGAAGAGGAGTTCAAATGAGAGGAGGAAGAGGAGCAGGCCAACGAGGAAGAGGAGTTCAAATGAGAGGAGGAAGAGGAGCAGGCCAATGAGGAAGAGGAGTTCAAATGAGAGGAGGAAGACGAGCAGGCCAACGAGGAAGAGGAGGAGGCCAACATGGGAGAGGAGAAGGTCCAGGAGGGAGAGCAAGACAACCTCGCACCATCATTACGGACTAGATGCGAGCAACAGTCATTGACCATGGCATGACAATGGCTGAAGCAGAACTAAGAGTCCGTCCAAACCTGAGTAGGTTCACCGTGGCCACCATTATCAGGGCATTCAGACAACACAACAGGTATTGTACTCGATTGCTTTCTTTGTCACAATACAGTTTTACAAACCTGTGAAAGTAGTCTAGTGGTTTCAAATCAGTTGTGACTGTATTGTAACACATGTCAATTGACAACACATGTTTCTTTCTTTAGAGTTGAAAGAATGCCACATAGAGGTGGGAGGGTTGCCATATTTGCAGCGGAACAAGAAACCCTCATTGTGGATATGGTTCGTGGGAACAACCTCATCAGACTCCGGGAGATCAGAGACAAAGTCATTGCCGATAATGTCAACTTTGAGAGCATTGACGAGACAATGTTCGGAGGGGCTTGCTGTCCTTGGGTCTTACAACACCCAACGTCTCCTCACCTTCCTAGAGGAGCTAAAAGACATCCTCCTGGACCGCCAACAACACCATCCTGGGCCCGCACATCACATTTATGTGATCATTTGGGACAATGTCCGCTTCCACAGAACAAACCAAATCAGAGAGTGATTCACCACCAACAGTGACCACTTTTTAAATGTCTACAATGTTTAAAATGTTAACATTTTTGAAAGCTTCAAGCTGCTCTTTTGGTGTGAATGTTTGAGTTTTGCAGTGGGAAGGTGTGGTTGTGTTTATGTAGCTTTAGAAAAGGGTGTTGTGTTTAGACATTGGGGAACATGGTGGAAACGTTTGTGAAATGTGTTTTAGCATTTGAGAGAAACTGTAATACAATATTTCCCCAAAAGGAATGGCTCTGACTTTCAGGGTGGTATTATGTCACAGACAACAACCCAATTAGATGTTTCATAATTTCCATCAAAACACTTGTTTTATTTGTTGAATTCCCTCATTCTGCCTCTATTTGATAGATTTAGCACTTTAATTAGTCTGGTTTTCATTTTTGTTTTCCTAATAATTCACTAGGTTATTTTTTTTTATTAATGACTGTTGATAAAATGGAGACTTGCTTCCAATCCACTTAGAATTCACCACTTTTAAAGAGACCTATTTTGTCAATAGAACAGGGCTCCTATCCTATCAGCTCCTAGGTAACAACCAAACTTATGGAAGATGGCACCAAAGCTAAGGTTTCAGATTAACACTAGCACTGAAACATTTCAAATAGTGCCCTGCTCTGATGAACCAACCATTTTTATTATATTTATCCTGTTCATTTCAGTTTTATGACTAAAAAGCTTCTTTTTATCTCCTACCTCCAGCCCTGAGTCGCCTCCTCTCCTCCTGTTCCTCCAGAGGGCGTAGCTCCTCAGGCTCCTCGTCAGTAGTTCCTGACGTGGTTGGAAGAAAGTCTCGCAGCTCTGCCTCTTTGTCAATGATCACCCACTCTTTGCTATCAAAGTCTTCCTCCTCTGCCAGCGGTACAGAACGAATAAAGGCGTTGCTGTGGGCCTCCTGGTCGACGGATGCCACGGACACTTCCTGACGGCCACTGACCTGACGATCTCCACGGCAGCCGGGGTCAACAGACAGCATCTGAGCCGGCTGGGAGGAGTAGACGTGACGAGATGGAGAACCGAGGATGTCCATCCTAGACCTGGTGGACACACAAACAAATGTGTACAAAATAGAAGGATATGGGACTATGACTCTTCTACAGCTTAACAACCTGGTAAAAATACTTTTTCAACTTTTTGTTTCATTATTCAGTTCAATTTAAAGCTCAGGTTTAAACTTCTTAAGGGTAAAACGAAGTCAATTTTAAATATAGCCCAGACTAGTTGATTTTTCAAAGGAAACATTAAGTCTCGGTTCACCACCGATCCATATCATATAAAACATATGATATACAGAATGTGAAGTCCATTACAAACCTCGGTCAGTTCAGACACGTCCAAGTCAAGTCATGGTAACAGAAACTTTGAAGCCAAGTTTCACATTAAAAAGATTCGGTCTTTGGAGTGTATCCAAATGAATTCTCAACAATCAAAATCAAGCAAAATCTCAGAGCCAAATCCAAGTCATTCAAATCTAGTTGAACCTCTTTTGTACATTTCTGATTTATGTGGATTCAAAAAGTTGAGATCAAATTCTTTTAGAGCAAAGGCCTCATAATTAATTAATTCTAATCTTTGGTGTGATTTTATTTTTCAATAGGCAGGTTGAGTTTGGCTTATGTTTATTTTTTAAACTGGAAAATGTTTTCATATTTGTTGTTTGTTACCAAAAGTAACATGAAATGCTGTCTCTTCACCTAAAACCACCTTTGTTGTTTTCTATACTTTACTGTCACCTCTGTCCATAGGCGTCAGCCCGGCCCTCAGCTGCAGAAAGACGATCAGATTCTGGGCTGTTGACCCGCCGATATCGTAAGGACCGACCCTGTCCTGTTGGGGACTCGGGTCCTACACCTCGTACAGGAGACACTGGACAGGCCCCTCGAATTGCTTCCTCTTCCTGAGCCCCCTGAGGAATGATAAAAAAGTGAGCAACCATTTAAACACTCTCGAAGGCAACTCTAAAACGACTTCCTTAAGTCAACATTGTCTTGATGCATGGTCAATCATCCAGGTAAGGAAATGGGTGAGCGAGTTTGGATAAGTGACAAAATGTTTCTCCCACTGAAAATGCTACGTCCAGATGAACAGAATCAACTTTCTGGAATTAAGTCAGAAGCATAAATAACAGCAACCCTAAGCCTAAAAGCTAACGTGATGTTTTGGAGACAAGCAAAAGAAACGTTTTTTGGAGATAAAACTAATACATTTTGATACCAGTGATTCTTTTTTTTTGTACAAGACTTCAAAACTTGCAAGAAGAAAAAATAAGAAAAAAGAAAAATGACATTTTCTGATAGTATATGGGTAGAGTTAAGGGCAGTCACTGATAGTGACTTGGCAGAAGGTTCATGTGAACCAAAATGTCTTAAGACTAAACAACTAACACATTTTAGAATCATCTAAAAGGCTGTAATGACAAAAATATTTTCAGGCAATCCACTTTTTGTTTTTATCAACTAATAATTGCATAAGAATGTTGCTTATGTTTCTAATGAAAAAAGTCCATGTGAAATCTCAGGGATTTCCACAGGACTTCATGCAGTCCTATTAAAAAGTACACTCCCTGATTCAGTAGCAGGTAGAACTACCTTTAGCAGCAATAACTCAAAGTAATTGTTTTCTCTATAGCTTAATCAGTCTCTCAAATTGTCCAGCCATACATCCATTTTCTTCTGCTACCCATGGGCAGAGAAACCTAGACCCCCTCCTCTAGGTTATCCAGGGATACACTGAGGTGTTTCCAGGCAAGACGAGAGAGCTAACCTTGATTATTCACAGTCATTCTGCTGTAGATAATGATCCCAAGCTAGTGTGCTTGGGATCATTATCTGTTGTATGATCCCATTTGGACCAAGTTAAAAAAAAAGCCCAAATCATCACCACTCTGCTTGACAGTCAGTGTTTGTACTGACATGCTGTGTTATGGCCCAACCTCCACTTTGGTCATGTCTATCCAATGGACAATGTTCTAGAAGGCTTGTGGTTTGACACAGTTTAGCAAATATAAACTGTACTACCATTTTTATTTTTCAAGGTTTTCCCCTCCTGTAAATTCTTCCAAACAAGCCACATTTTAAGTCTCCTAATTGTAGTACCTCCTTAGCATGCTAACTAAGGCCTCTAGAGTCTGATTCTGGGGTCGATTTAATGGGACTGTGGCATTACCAAAACCTATAACTGATGGTTCATACCTTGGTTAGGCTGATCCTGAGTCTATTGCGGTTAAAGTCTGTGTCATCCCAGCCTTCTCCAGTCTCTCCAGGATGCTGGACACCGGTTTCCCCAGGGGGTCGGCTCGGTGGAGGTGGAGGAGCATTTTCCTGATCACTGAGATGCTCGTCTTGAACATCGGTGTTCTCCCTCTGTAGGTCTCCAGGAACTGGAGTCACAATGGCTCTATGGACACAGAATATAGCAAATCTTTACATAGATGCTGTTATTTCAGAAATACTTTTGCAATTTACAAAACTTTTTTGTTATGGTATATTAACCAAATTATTTCTAATACAGTCTGCATAGCTTTACAAATCAAAGAAAAATGGCAAGTGGCTGTTAGAGAAACTTCCCTTTTTGGCACTTCTATTTCAGACTTATTTTACAGGAGGTTGCAGCTTGTTCTTACCCCACCATGGCTGCAGTAGGTCGGGTGTTGTGCTGTGGTTGGGTGGAGGCACTGGTTGACAGCGTGACATCACTTCCTCCCTTTTCCCAATCAAAGGGTTCATTCTCTGTAATGATTCGCTCCTTCATACTGTTCTCAAACACTGACATCAGCAGCTGGAAAAAATACACAAATTTATGAATGTGAATCAAAGTCTCAATATTAGACTGCTCCTCTGAACTTTTATTATATCTACCTGGTAATCTGGTTTAGTGTAGTAGTCCAGGGCCAGGACATGGTCCAGAAAGATTTTAAACTCTGAAGGCATGTGTTTGAGCAGCAGCTGATGGTCATAACGCTCTTTAATTTGACCAACTTGTTCCTAAACAGAAAAAAAGACAACAATATATATACATATATACATCCATCCATCTTCATCCGCTTTATCCGAGGCCGGGTTGCGGGGGCAGCAGCCTAAGCAGAGAGGCCCAGACCTCCCTCTCCCCAGGCACCTCCTCCAGCTTATCCGGGGGAACACCAAGGCGTTCCCAGGCCAGCCGAGAGATATAATCTCTCCAGCGTGTCCTGGGTCTGCCCCGGGGCCTCACCCAGGAGGCGCCCAGGAGGCATCCTTGTCAGATGCCCGAACCACCTCAGCTGGCTCCTTTCGATGTGGAGCAGCAGCGGCTCTACTCTGAGCCCCTCCCGGATGGCCGAACTTCTCACCCAATCTCTAAGGGAGAGGCCAGCCAAACTTTGGAGAAAGCTCATTTCTGCCGCTTGTACATATATATATATATATATATATATATATATATACATTGATCAAAACAGATCAAATTCTGACTGCTTTTTGGATAATGTAAGCTCACAGACAGACGTTTTTAAAACATAGATATATTTAAAGAAGCAGGACAAAATGTTAAATATGTTTAACACCTTGTATGATTCATGGAGGCACTACCAAAACAAGTAATAGTAACTAAGGTGGATACAAAGGCTATCTCATCTCATAAAAACTAGAAACAAGAAACCTTCTGACCTTATCCTTGATCTTTCTCCAAGGCAGCTGCCCAACAGCAAACTCCACCAGCATGTAAAACAATGACCAAAGGTCATCATGGCGACCCATTTCCTGGAGGAGCACAACAGGAAGACATTGTTAGCATAACATTCTAAACAGAATGTTCACATTCTGACTTGTGTCATTAAAATCGCTAATTAAGACGGTGTTGTGGGGTGACAGGTAATCTAATGGAATATTTATTGCATTAAGGTTAGGTGTTTCAGTATCAAATCAGACTAGCTTGAGTTGCATTTATCTTTCACAAGTATGAAGCAACTTTTGTAAACAAAATCTGCACATTGGCTGTGTGTTCAGGAGCATAATCATTAAAACTGCAAAAAGGCAAAATTCCTACAAAAATATAAATATAGAACAACGATGGCAATTTGATCTGTATATTTGTTATATTTGTTTATCAATAAAAAGGAGCAGAATGATCTGTCTCATGCACTTGAACTGAGAGCTCTGGGCTAGGGAGTACCAAGGTCCTCTACCACAGTGTGTTCTTCAGTAGATGGTAGAGTGGTAACTTCTACCTCACAAATCCATGTTGCTTCTCCCAGCCTCTTGCACCATTTCTAGGTACAAGAGGCTCACCACCAACTCTGCAGCCAACTCAGAGGTTATACTTTAAAGACATACAAACAGTACTGACCTTGTTTTTGTGAGCATTGACTGAAGCGTAGCGGACGGTCCCTCTAAAACCTGCCACAGTTCTCGGCTAAAAAGAGGATGCAAAAAAGTCAGCAGTTGCAACAACATGCATCCAGTTCACATCCAGTTACACTAATATGAAAAAGATTGGGAATCTCTCTTATTTTTTTTTTGAATTTGTGTTTATCATTGGGTGATTGGCTTCCTTTTAATATATGTCATTCCTTATGGAAAAAGTAGTGATTCAGCAATAACATAAAGTTTATTGGATTAACATACAATATGCATCATAACAAAATTAGACAGATGCATAAATTTGGGCACCCCAATAGACATATATCAACACATAGCATACCCTATGTGTTGGCATGAAAATAAACTGTAAGTATTGTGACAAAATAAATCATTAAAAACATGTAACTTGTAAACAAAACGATCAAGTGGATATATAGCATCAAACATTCAACCCAGTGTCAACATAACTCTGTAGTACAGGAGCTTTAGAAAGAAACAGATGCAATCCTGTTTAACATCAATGTGATCGTTATACACGTGTTTCTGACATCAAAAGAAAAATAAGCAAAATAAGACACAAAGACACCAGCAGACGAACACACTGCATCAGAGAGATCTGCACACGCAAGTATCAATTTACATAATTCCACTTTAATATTATTCAAATTTGTTTTTTGGGCTGTTTTTTATGACCTATTCTTAATAGTAGTGTTAAAATCTGGTTATGCATTTGGATATTATATGTAGATTGCGTAATGCCTTTATCTATGTATATATGTTTATATAAATAACTATATGAGATAAAAAATACATTTTTAAAAAGACACAATTAACTTTTATTCATTTTTATGACTCAACTTTGAGTCTTTAGATTTACATCAATTAATAAATTGCTTTATGTACTTTTCTATCTATACATTTATTGGACAGTTAGTCTAAAGGCACACTGAATTTGTTGTGTAAAACAACATGAAATTCCAAATTTTACGGATCTTCCCATGTAACCCATATACACACCAAACGTGCGTATATGCGTATATGCGTGCGTAAAATTCATCCTCAAAAACAGACAGAAAAAAATGAAGTTGTGATGAAGGGATAACGAACTGGTCCTGATGTTCCTAAACGAGAAAAGGAACAAACTGATATTCTGGGTTCATCCAGTTCCCACAAGAGGGCGGCTGCTAGAGAATATTATGGTTTGATCCCAGAATTGGAGCTGCATTCGTACATATTTCAGGATGTCAGAGAGGCAGTTTGAAGTCTTTTTAGCAGATTTGGGAACACAATTGTATCATTTTACTATTACCATATCCTTGTATACTCAGTAAAGGTGCAAGATTTGTGCTATTAGTGCACTTGTTGCCAAATACAGTGATCTTAGTCAGATCTATTCATTGGTATCCCAAAAAATTGGAAAAATCGATTTGGTTCGAAAAAATAAATGCCACAAATTTGTGTTGGTGGTGTTAATGAGTAAGAATACTTGACTTGGTGAGCCTGAAAAATATTCTTGACACATTCAATTTTTGAGATTTCAGACATCCGCTGTGAAAGGGCCTTTAGTCTCACCATAAAAAAGTACTTGCTTCTGCCACACATTAATTAATTAGATTAATTAGAAGGATAACAGAAATAAATGCAAAATGCAGTTTCTAAATTAAGGTGTTTATTGTTAAGAGTGAAAAAAATCCAAACCTACACTACAGGACGAAAGTTTAAGAACACACAAGTTTTTCAAATTTTTTATTGAAAACTATGCAGTGTATTGGCCCGTTGCACTCTGAAATGAAAGCATAGTACAAATAAGCAATTGGAGTTAAAAAAGAAATCATGGAATCAATTTATAGACCAAAATATATTCTAAACTTTGACTCATCAAAGCAGCCACCTTTGGCAGCTATAACAGCTGAACACACCCGTGGCATTCTTTCTACAATAGAAATCAAATATTCTTCAGAAAGTTGTTCCCATATCTGTTGCAGAAGTTCCCATAAATGTGGACCTTGTCTGTTGCTTTGCTTTCACTCTTCCATCCAGTTCATCCCAAACCAGCTCGATGGGGTTCAAATCTGGAGACTGTGCTGCCACTTCATGTTTTCAAGCTCACCATCATGTTATTTCTTCCTGAGGTAGTTCTGGTATGGCTTGGACTTATGTTTTGGGTCATTATCTTGCTGTAGGATGAACCCCTGACCAACTAGGTGCATACCAGAGGGTACTGCATGGCGCTGCAGAATGCTGCGGTAGCTGTTTTGGTTCAGGGTGCTGACCCTGGATCCAGCAAAACAGCCCCAGATCATCACACTTCCTCCTTCCTTCATTTGGCAGTTGATGCCACACACTGTGGAACCATCCTCACGCTTACTCGACGGTGTACAAAGATCCTGAATGATGAATCAAAGATTTCAAATTTTGATTTATCCCTCCATAATACTTTCTTCCAGTCTTCAGTAGTCCAATGGCGGTGTCCAGGCATGTCCCTTTGTTTTATTCTCACGTCTTAGCAATGGCTCTCTTGCTGCAACTCATCCTGTCAAACCTACAGCTTGAAGTCTTATTTTCACAGTTGAAACTGAGACTTGCTTATACGACCACTATTAAGCTGTGCTCAAAGCTGTTGTCCTGCGAGCCACCTATCAAACAAGCTGTCCTCTGAATTAGTTGTGTCTTTGGGTCTGTCAGACCTCTTGCTGTCAGTTTGTTTCTGAGTGCCTTTGGATGATGAAGGAAACTGTACTCACTGACACCTTGACTTTATTTGCAATTTCTCTGTAGAAAAGACATACTCTTTTAAGTGCTATGATGGTCTGTCTCTCTTCCATTGTTAATTTTCTTTTTCTTGACATCTTTGTGGCAACACACTACTTTTTGCCGTACAATATTGTTCAACTAAAGCTCACAAGGGTATGGTACCACAGTGTGTTCCACCACTGCTTTTATACAGACAGAGGGGGTTGTAAGTAATCTAGAAAAATTACAACACCTGTAGGAATTAGTAGCACCAGCTTTTAAGGCTTGATCAACCTCCATTGCTGCGGAACAGCTTTAAATTGTTAACCCATTTTGTGTTCCCTGAAAAGGGCCTTTTTGTATAATTCTGAAATGTCAGAATAAAAATCTATATCACATCTTTGGAAAGCTAAGTTGAGTTGTTCTAGACATACTGAGCCCTGATTACTGCCACACCTGTTCTCAATCAAGAAATCAATTTAAAAAGGACCTGCCTGATAAAGTGGAGTAGACCAAAAGCTCCCCAAAAGCCAGACATCATGCCACAATCCAAAAAAATTCAGGAACAAATGAGAAACAAAGTAACTGAGAGCTCTCAGCCCAGAAAAGGTTTTAAAGCCATTTCTAAAGCTGTGGGACTCCAACCAAACACAGTCAGGGCCATTATCCACAAATGGCAAAAACACGGACCAGTGGTGAACCTTCCCAGGAGTATACAGCCAACCTAAATTACCCCAGAAGCGCAGTGACAACTCATCCAAGAGGTCACAAAAGATCCCAGAACAATATCCAAAGAACTAAAGGCCTCGCTTGCCTCAGTTAAGGTCAGCGTCCATGACTCCACCATAAGAAAGACACTGGGCAGAAATGGCCTTTGTGGCCATTTGAGTTCCAAGACGAAAACCACTGCTAAGCAAAAGGAACACAAAGGCTTGTCTCAGTTTTGCCAGAAAACATGTTGATGATCCCTAAGACTTTTGGGAATATACTCTGTGGACTGATATGACAAATATCTGGCATAAAAGTAATGTAGCATTTCAGAAAAGGAACATCATACCGATAGTAAAATATGGTGGTGATGGTCTGAGGATGTTTTGCTTCCTCAGGATCTGGAAGACTTGCTGTGATAAATGGAAACATTAATTCTGCTGTCTACTAAAATATCCTGAAGGGCAATGTCTGGTCATCTGTTTGTAACCTCAAGGTGAAGCGCACTTGGGTTCTGCCTGCGGGACAATGATCCAAAGCAAACCAGCCAAAACACAAAAGCTTAAGAAAAACAAAATGAAGACTTTGGAATGGCCTAGTCATGACCTCCAGGTAAGATGCTGTGGCATGACCTTAAAAAGGTGGTTCATAGTCGAAAACCCTCCAGTGTGGCTGGAATACAACAGTTGTGCAAAGATGAGTGGGACAGAATTCCTCCACAGTGCTGTAAAAGACTTGATGCCAGTTATCACAATTGCTCGTTGCAGTTGTTGCTGCTAAGAGCAGCCCAACCAAGTTTTCAAGCAGGGCCATTTAGGTTTAGATTTTTTCCCCCTAATAATAAACACCTTCATTTAGATACTGCATTTTATGTTTACTGATGTTATCGTTGTCTTATATATTTTTTTGTTGACGATCTGAAACATTTAAGTGTGACAAAAAGAAGAAAACAGGAAAGGGGCAAACACCTTTTTCACACCACTGTACTTGACAGGTGGATAAAAGTCCATTTAACATTTAAAAATTCAATACAGTGACCATTTTCAAGTTACTTGTTAACAAAAACATAAAGTGAACTACACTCTTTTTTTATGAATGTCTAAGTTTTAAATTATACACATTTAAATAAGTAGAAGTCAACTGTAGAAGTCTGAAACTACCCTGACATTTTTGTTAGCAATTTGCAGAAAGGGACATAGGATTTAGTAGTTCACGTTGTACTATGTGTTGTATTATCAGTTGTTTCAGTCACAACTCCTGGATGGGCCCATTATACTCCTCACTGACTCAATTGTCATCTATGGCAGTCACAAATTTTCTTGGTTTTTTATTTCTCATGATCTAGAACAGGTTGTTTTCTACTCAGAAGATGGAACTCCTGCTGTCTATATGTCAAAGTGTCCTTGGGGAAGATATTGAACCCTCAAATATCACTGACGAGCCCATCAAAGTTTGCATGTATGTGCAAAAATTTGTTATCTACATAAAATCTACATGATATTTTCTCTTTTAATAATGTCCTACCTTACATGGGAGGGAAACTCATGGATAAATACAAGTAGAAATACACAAATTAAAATACCCATAAAAACAGAAATTTCATGATGGCTTCATGACCTACATAAATTTGAAAAAACAATTTATATTGTGTCCTTTTTTAGTTTATAGAACTGACTTACCGTATACTTAGGTTTTTGTCCACCATCTAGGGTTTTTTTTCCCGGACAAAAATCAAATCTGAATTTCACTTTCAAGTACAAGTTGTATAATTTAGTGCCTAAATTCTCTGTGCTGCCAGACCATTTTCTGATAGGGCTTCTAGCACATTCACAGTTCATTACAGTTATTGTAACGATCATGATTATTTTTATATGTGGATTTTAGAAAACTCTTAGTAGACATTATGTCATGTTTGCTCCTTTTCTTTTTTAATTCAGCTTTCACTTTGGTGCGTAGCTTTCGATGTGGCTGTGACCCATCTGTCACTATAGAAACCACTCACATCCCTGGGTAACCATGGAGATGATGGAGAAACAGGAGGCATGCACGTCAAAATCATAAATCCAAAGGAACTGTAAGAAAGACAAACACAACACTGAAACATAAAAAAGGTGAACATAAATCACATTGAACTGATAAGAAGAAAACAAGAAAAAAATCAGAACATAAATCTTTGATAAAAAAAACTGATGGCAGGTGATCAGTAGAGAGTGAACATCATACAAAATTTCACAGTAAAGAGTGACCTGATCCACAAGCAGCTGGACAGGTTGCCTCACTGGACAACCGGTTCATTCTACAGAGGACTTCACTCAACATACTTTAGTTTCCAAATACCGCAAGTGAAAAATTTTGTCACTACGTAGCAACCTCAACAGTCAAGATGAAAAAATAACGCTTGTGCTGATACGTGCAAATTGTAAGAACAGATTCAGGCTGCTGTTTGTATCTGCTGAGCATGTGTTTCATCAGGATATGTTCACTTTCAGATCAAGTGTCAAATTTTTGAAAATTAATGTATGGTAGGTCTGGCTAAAAAAGATGTGATGACAACTTTCTGCTAACAGTCCCACAATGAGTGTTGGACACACAAGAGCTGTTGCAAACAATAATGACACTTTTGAGAAATTACTGAGTGTACTTCATACACTGCATTTGTAAGTAGGTGAAGTCTCAGCTAAGTGTTTTTTGTTGTTGTCTTCTGGGTGTTATGAAACCAGATAGGAGGGGTAGCTCTGACTTAGAAACCA
Source organism: Aulonocara stuartgranti (assembly GCF_965226115.1). Taxonomy (NCBI): domain Eukaryota; kingdom Metazoa; phylum Chordata; class Actinopteri; order Cichliformes; family Cichlidae; genus Aulonocara; species Aulonocara stuartgranti. The sequence goes on from NC_138944.1 coordinate 38,565,741, forward strand.
AGAGATACTACAAGCATATGGTAGCAACTTAACAGGTACACCAACCCCCAAATCTGGAAATTATAGGGTACCATGATTTACAAAATTACCATCATGTTGTAGTCAATGAGACTGGTTAAAGAGAGGGGGGTAATGGGGAAAGAAGGAAGCAAGGCAGGAAGATACAGTGGGGGAGGGGTGAATCAAGTGAGAAAGAGCGAGCTCAGATCACTGCACTGAAGCTGACTCAGCTGTAGAATGAGAGAGAGAGACTGGGAGACAAAAGATGATGGGTGGAGAGACTGGAAGTGACAGAGAGAAAGTGCGTGGGGGGGGGGGCTAACGTTTCTCACCCAGTGACGCATTTTACAGCATCAAATATTCATTGACTGCTGCAACAGAAGGAACACAACACTGCAGGAGAAGAACAGGGGAGCTGGTTAAAAGATGAATAGGTGAGGAGAGGTAAGGAAGAAGGGCCCATAAAAGGATGAGGAGAGGAGGAAAAGAGAAAAAAATGAAAGTAAGGAGATAAAGTGACGAGGAGCAAGCTGACAGCAAATGGAAGCACTATACATACTCGCTGATCTAAAAATAGCTGTGTTGAGTGTGGTAGAGAGACAAAAAAGCAAGAGAGAACCTAAAAGCAGCAGCTGTGTCTGATCACACTGAAACTACAAATACCAAGAGACCTGATCGATACAAAAGCTGTTTAGAAGCCCAACAACCACTTCTGTCAGTTTACAGCAAACTATCACATGAATCCCTGAGATTTGTTATTGAGTACTGCAAATCGTTGATCCGATATTGTACAGACTCACAGGAAATGAGAGAGAATGTACTGCAGTGCAGCAAACACACCCATTTGTCTGCCTGAGTCTGTGCACCTGTGTAGTTTTTTATTATTTACTTTGGTATTTTTTGCAGCTTTAAAGGAAACTATCTCATATTGGTTACTGCTATAGTTTAGGACACTGATATAGCATAGTCTCTGTTATAGTGCGTACACTGTTCACTATTATAGTCTGTTCATAGCACCATACTCCCACTACTGTACATATATTTACCACACATTGATACATCTGTATATCTGTCCGTCTGTATGCTATACAGATCATCTGTACATATCTGTACATATGTATACATAACTACATCTGTACATTTGCTCTCTGTATAGCAACATAAGCACCTGTGTACTTGACTTATTTGTACATAATCTGTTCATAACTATTCCCACCTTTTATACTACCCTTATCGGCATATAATCTGCTCCTATTGCACTCACTGCTCTTGCACTTGTGATTAGATGCATACTGTATTTTGTTACCCTGTATTTATACCTGTGTAATGACAATAAAGTTGAATCCTAACACAGAAAGAAATGACATATGTGTTGTGTGTAGGACCACAATAAGAAATTAAATAACAAAGTTGTAAGAAAACGCTAAAAAAAAAAAAAGATACTTGAGAAATTATTTTACTATGTTGTTTAGGTTTAGGTTTGGAGTATACGCAGAGTCAAAATAAGGATATATGTCCTACCTCTGATTATTTTTTTTCCCTAACATCCAATATGCATGAATAATTCTCCATACATTCTCCAAACCTCTAGTGACTTTATTATAATAATTGCTGTTCTTTGAAAAAACACTAGCAAAAACTAGCAAATGAACCTTGAGTTACAAATATTCTCTCCAACAATATCTCCACTGTAATAGATGAGCTTCAGTGCTGTGCTTCAGCTTTTGGTACGGTTCGCTTTCACAGACTAAGTGTCTTACCGGGCGGACCTCTCCTGTGGTATTGGTGTACTGCCTTGCCAGACCAAAGTCCAGCATGTAGCATTTCCTGTAGGTGGAGGGGAGCCGTCCCATTGCAAAGTTTGACTGCAGAAATAAAACACAGTGCATCACTCAACTAGTTTAATCTAAAAGCATCTGCACACAAGAAACGTGAAGGGTATATGGGTCCTCTAACTTTGGTTCTACCTCTGCTCATTTACATAAAAATCTATTCATCCGACATCCTATTAACACCCCTTCTGTTCTGGTTTTATTGGCTTGCTTTGATATTTAGATTACCTAAAGATCTAAAGTATCAAAGTTCACCTGAAACCAGATAGACGTTTTAAATTGAGAAACTTTCAGCTACTTATATTAAATTGTTACCAAATTGCAGACATTTGGACTGTTCTACTGGTATTACAGAAACTGGACCTATATTTGGCCTGCAGAAAACTATAGCTTAGGGGAAAAGCATTCATTACCATTTTGACACATCCGGGCAAGAAAAATCAAAAGTTAATATCAGTAAATAATCTCTACCTAAAATCACTTTTAACTCAGGAACTCAGTCTACAGGAGAAACACAAGGTTGCAGAATTTTTCATGAAACCTGTACCGGTTTGATGTCACGGTGCAGAAAGCCCACTGAGTGGATGGCTTCAATGGATTCCAGGATCTGCTTCCCAAGTCTCAGGGTGGTACTCATGGTAAAGGTTCCTCTGGGTTGACTCCTTCGCAGGTCAGCCAGGTTACGACCCTGGGTGAGGGACAGTGACAAGACAGCGGGACTTAATTTCTGCTTGCTTTTAGTCAGGCTGAAATGTGTAAAGATCAGGTTTCAAAAAAGTAATCTAATAAAAACGTGGAAAATGCAAAACTGGATATGACTCATAGGAGACACAGTGGCAACAGTAATGAGAAATACACCAGGTTCAAATAAATTGGGACTGTTCTGTGCTGTTATCAGCAAAGGCAACATTAAAAGGTGGTCACCAGTAAATTCATCTGTTTGCATTCTGGCTATGACTTTATTAAAGGTCAATTACACTTATCCTCATTATTTTATGTATTTTTTCTGGTTACATTGCAGGAAGTCATAATACCAAATGCTGAATCCTTGAAGCAGGGGTTATATTAATGTAATTGCACTCCAGCAGGTTCTCTCACCCCAACCGGTCGCAACAGATGGCCCCGCCCCTCCCTGAGCCTGGTTCTGCTGGAGGTTTCTTCCTGTTAAAAGGGAGTTTTTCCTTCCCACTGTCGCCAAAGTGCTTGCTCATAGGCGGTCATATGATTGTTGGGTTTTTCTCTGTATCTATGAAGCGCCTTGAGGCAACTTTTGTTGTGATTTGGCGCTATATAAATAAAATTGAATTGAATTGAATTGAAGCTTTTTTTTAAGACTGTAAAACCTATACATTTGGTAGATCTTAACATGACAGCAACATGAAGACTTCCTCCTGGTGTGCTTCCTCAAAGCAGAATTTTTTAAATGCTAAAGCAATAATCTACCTTATTACTGTGTGTTATGTGTCCCTCTACACTGTTATGCTTCCCAGTAAAAGACTGTGGTTGACATGCATCCAGACAGTGACTCACCTGAAGCTGCATGACGACATAGTTGAATTTGTCGTTTCTCCCACAGCCAATAAACTTACAAACATGGTTTTTCCCTGGAAGGGAAAAAGAAGAGAGAGGAGGCTAATAAACACTTTCCTAATGTACCACAACTTCAACGAAACAAATATTGTTCTACTAAACTAATCAGATTTACAAAGACTTATATATTTAGCACCCTGAAAATTACATATTGGATTAAATTCTTTCAGAGATGTATCTATTTTATGTTTCAATAGCCATTTCCTCCACGTTATTTGGGCCAGTTGAGAGATTTACTCTCCCGTGCCTAAAGCTCCTGACCCAGGAGGTGCCCATCTATATCAGATATGCGAGCCACCTTAACTGGCTTCCTTCAATGTGGAGGAATAGTGCCTCTATTTTGAGCCCCTCTCATCCTCTTTGCCAGCCACACTTCGGAGAAAGCTCTAGCCAAAGCTTGCAACCACAGTGGAGGGTAGGAATGCACACTGATCAGTAAATCAACAGCTACGCTTTTATGCTTAATTCCCTCATCACCACAGCAGACCAACGTAAGGCCATTTTTATGCTCGCCACATTGCTTGTGTAGTGGTGTAATTTTCACATCAAATCCTGTGTCGCTAGACACAATAGACACAATGGGTGTATAATCGTGTGTTTACTGAGAATCTTGCACAGAAGCTCAGAGACATACTAACACTAAGGGGAGGACATTCCAACTGTTTAAAAACTTGAGTTTGTGGGTGCTGGTTTAACTCACTGCGACGAGCAGGTGCCTACATGCCGTGCGGCTGGGAGTAGCCTCCCCAGGTTCGAATCTGACCCGCAGCCCTTTGCTGCATGTCTTACCCCCTCTCTCCCCCTCCACTTTCCCGTCACTCTTTACTCTTTCTATCAAATAAACACTGAAAAAATAAATTAAAAACAGAACAACCTGAGTTTGTGGAGAGAACTTTACAAAATAACACTTGACAAAGTCTTGGCTTCTAGTTTTGACTTCTCCTCATCAGTGCGTACGATATTGTCTGAGTGGCAACACCTATTGTTTAGGAGAATACAACAGAGGCTTCCTGCACCTTAATAGCGGGTATAAATGGTTGCATCTGTGCAATGCAGGTGTGGCGGTGAGCAGTGAGAAATATATTTGTGTATGTTTCTCATGGTTTTTTTTAAACCTGCTGTTTACTATTCATATTTAATATCTGCACAGTTAGTGTGGAACACCCAAATTTTGTTGAACATATGCAATCACAATAAAGGGCTGTCCTATTTTTCAGAGATTATAAAAGTGCCAATACACCCTCCACAGTGATCGCTTTGTTAAAAACGCACCATTATCACACGGATGTTTAAGTATTCAGTAGACAATAGTTGTCGCCACTCAGACAATATCACGTCATACATGCTGATAAGGAGGAGCAGAAGTCAAGTGTTTCCACAAACAGGTTTTCAAACTGTTGCGTTATCTCTCTGTGTGTCAGTATTTCTTTGAGCTTTGGTGCAGGATTCTGATTAAATAGCCAGGATGATCATACACTTGTGTCTTCAAGCCAGCTGCGACGACTGCAACACAATGCACAAGTTACAAAAATCAAAAAGCCGTCCGACACGCCACAGAGATTGTGTCTCATGACACAGGATGTGATGTGAAAATCGTCTCGCGACACCCACGACACAACTTAAACTGGGGAGGCAATTTGTCCTTGAGCTGAAGTGGGGACCCCACCCTTTCTTGGCTTAGTCTATGGCCTCAGACTTGGAGGGACTAATTCCCATTCCCACCACTTCACCTGCCACTTCAGTGCCAGCTTGTAGATGTACTGGTAACAGTTCACAGAAAATCAGAGGAACAAAGTGAAACACAAGTCCAAGACAACCAAGTGTGAAGCAGAAGAGGGAATGTAGCAGCATACGAGGGTTACAAGACAAAGACTCTTGAAAGGTCACCGCCCTGCTGCTAAAAACACCTTATGTGATGAATCACACTCTGAAAGTTGGACCTAAAAAACATTCTTGAATTCTACTCACTAACAATTCCACAACTGGAAGCTTGTATAAACAACGTCTTTGCAGTCAGTTATGGTTTTCCTAATAATTAAACCTAATCACTTCCGCTGTGGACCACTGGCCCAAAGCAATCAGTGTAGGAGATGGTTTGGCAGCGCTTACCTTGCAGCTTCTTCAGCACTGCCACCTCCATCTTTAGCACCTGTTTGGGCTGCTGGGCTGACTCCACTTTTAGGGCCACATTTTCCCGCGTAAGCAAGTCCAAGGCTTCATAGATCTCCCCAAACCCACCCCCGCCAATCTTCTTTAGCTGGAACACAGGTTGCAGGGCAAAGAGCTCTTAATTATCTTAAAGTAACATACTGTAACCTCCAAAAAGACTTCATTCTTCATTCTTCATTCTTTTTTATCTTTAGTTCATGATGTGTTGGGTCTTTGCAGCTCAGTGGAGACAGTAGATTGATTAGTAAAGTGCAAACAGCCTTCATTTTGCAACCTGACTGGCTGAGACACGAGCAACCTTGTACTTCAGAATCCAAAGGAAGCTCAAACAGAAAATTTAAAAAAAGTTTGTCTTTCCACTAAACCCTCGAGTTTAAATGTTTGAATTCTTTGCCAGTTTAAATGTCAATTTATTTAGCTGAACATGAGGCATCAGTGATTCGACAGTCATCTCATCTTTTTAATATCGTCTATAAAGGATTTGTGTTTTTCTTTGGGATTTCTTTTTTTTTTTTATCACAACCAGAACAACAGAACATATTCTGATCCTGATACAGACATTTTTGTATGAAAATAAAATCAGAACAAAGGATACAATTTGTTTAAAAATGGTTTACTGTGTATCATGTATCGTTCATACATGGAAAAAGCTTACATTTAAATGATACGTGATGTTTTGCTTCTAATTCTTGCTGGTCTCCTCAGCTCCCAAGTACTAATCAAATAAAATGTAATGCAAAATGCTACATGCATAGTTTAACATTTGCCTTGTACTGCTGAATATAGGATTGTATTCTGTTTTATTTCTATTTAAAATTTTGGGGGAAAGAAGGTTTGGATGAAATCAGAATAGATAGCAAACAGTTAACAAATATGCATACCAGCTAAGAAAATATAAATACAAAATTGTATGGGGGAAATCAGACACCCAAATCTTTCAAACGCACTACTGCAGAACGTGAAACTGAACTGGGGGAATGGGAGCTTTCCAGACTCACCACTTTCCATCGATCCTTGACCATGCAGTTTGGAGGCAGGATGTCGGCCTGCTCGGATGTTCCGTTCATGTTGGCGTTGTCCTGGAGGCCAGGGACTAGGCACTGCATCTGCCAGCTAGACAGAACACGAGCAGCTCCCAACTTAAAAGAGCCATTTATCTGTGAGCAGGGAGGATGAGAGGAGAAAAAGGAAGTAAGAAAAGACAGTCAATACTTTATACACACAATGTTGTTACCGGGATTTTCCCAGTCTAACCAGAGCTCTCTGCTGCTGACAGTCATGGCAACATTATTATATTATTCGTATAACAACAGGCATTAGAGGTGGCTGGTTGCCATTAGAAGCCATTCTTCAGCTGGATCAGGGTACAGGTCAGTGGGGTGCGGGGTGCAAGAGGGGTTGGGTATGGCGTGATCTTGAGACCCTGAGAAAAGAAGGCAACTGGACTTTTTAGGTTTGAGAAGATGTTTTACCTCTCCAAGAAGCTTCTTTAGTTCTCTCAGAAGAGAGGGGAAACATCTTTGCAAACCTAAAGCGGTCCAGTTGCCTTGTTTTCTCAAGCTCTGAAGACTACCATGACCTGGATGACTAAGAACCTACACGGACATATGGCGTGATGGTATTTGCAGTAACTGGAGCAAATATCATGTCTGCAGAGGAAGCAGTCTAATGCTGTATTCTTATCCTGACTGCAGCTGCAGGTCAGATGCTGCAACAGCCCAACAGCCAACACCTTGCAATGTTTACTGTAGATCAGAACAAGATGGATTTAATCAACAAAAAATACTAACAACCACGAGTATGGCATGGGAACACTTTTCACTTCAATTTTAAGAAATATGTGCAAACTGCATTACTTTAAGTGGTCTTTTAACATTTGGAGTAATAGACATTTTTAGGTAATAAAAATGAATCTATAAAACTTATCTATTTCACCTTCTGTGTTTAATTCTCTCTCACATACACACATATAGGACTGCCAGAATAATTTATAATGCAGTTACTAATAACATGATTTACTGTTTGGGTCAAAAAACTCTTTTTTTTTCAAAGAAAGTATCCAAGTTGACCTTAGGAAATTAAATAAGGGTTGGCAGTACTGCTCTCAAAAACTCCATAAATCACGCAATTGGAATGAGGTATCTGACAATGCGCCGGATGTGTTTGCGTTTAAGCTTAGCAACAGTTTCATGAGACTAGCAAGATCATAAGGAGCTTGTTGGGCACAAAACAACCTTGGAGTGAGCGCTGCCTGAGAAAACTACTCCAGGAAAAACAAATCCTTACAGATCTTTTTGTCTGTTTGATACAATATCACCTGTTATTGTTGCAAGATTCAACCATGCTTTGATCGTTGCAAATGGGACAGATCTACAAACAGTGCAGGGACTCATCGATGCTGAGTGAATTGTTGCACTGTCAAAGCAGTGAACTGCTTCAGGAGGTGATAAGTCTGAATTAGGCAACACAGTTCATTAACAGTAGTGACTGGAGGATGTGGTTCCCCTGTTAAATATTGTCAGCTCACTGACCATCAGTCTAATAGGCACTGCCAAAAACTTAATTCATGTAGTCAGCCATTACCTTAGTGTTCTCCAGCCATTCAACTTGAACAGAACTCTGGCTTTTCTCTGCTTTTATACAGGATATCTGCCATGAATGGTTATCAGCTTTCAGTGGATCCATAGAAGAAATCTTAAGTTCAGAGTGATACATGTGAGTCCCCAAACCATGCTGTTCTGCATGCAATGCCATGGGCTTTCATCAGTGCATGCAGAGCTCAGGCGGACTGCAGATAATAAGGGAGCGTGTCCACTGCATTTTCAGTCAGGCCAACTCTGATAGAAAACTGGACAGACTGGGAAGGTGGGGAGGAGGCTTCTCTGCACCTACAGTGATACAGATCTGTTTAACAGCAGCAGCTGCACAGAGACCAGGCAGCTGGGAGTCACTGTAACACTGGAGAGGTAGGGAAACCTGCTGCAGGCCTCAACAAACTGCTGAGCCGCCAATCACTGCAGAGGGTGGGACCACACAGTCTCCCCGGATACACTGGAATAGTCTTGGACGACAGTAAGCACAGTGCAGAGTAAATGGCCAATCAGAATTGCGATACTATGCATTACGTGTTATTATAGTGCCATAGTCAAATATATTGCTACAGACTATGAGAACAGACAATGTGTAACAAAATCCATTTTGGAAATATACTATCAAAAGCACTATGTGATGCACAGTGGATACAAAGCATAAATTAGTATAGTATTTATGGTATACTTTAGATTTGGTACAATTATCTTAAATATGTAAATTACATTATGCTATATTTATTATATGAAGCTATACCATTATTTTGTCAGATATTGTTGAATGATCTGAATAGGTTACTATCACCAGCCAGTTATCAAATAGTACCATGTAGTACCATCATATGTCATAGATACAACATTGTCTTATGTCTTACTTTTTCGCCGTAGCATTTAACTATTTACATTAACACTAATAATCTGCACTGCGGCATGAAATAAGTGTAAAAGAGAGAACTGTGCTGTTTTCAAGCGTCTCAGCAGCAGATTGGAGAGACAGACCTTTTATTAAACCTCAATCTTTTTTTCTTCCTTCGTCACCTACAGCTCTATTAATCTGCTAGTGGGTGGGACAGGGAGGGGTGCTCTGCCAGAAGCTGGGCTTGCATCATTCCAGTCTGAGTTGGATAAAATTGGTCAGAGCTCACCATAGTTCTGAGCTCCTGGAAAACCTTAAGATTTACAACAAATCCTGAGTGTGGCAAAACCCTTCCTGTTCCTTTGTTAGCCTACAAGCCAAAACAGAGGGTACAGTTAACCAGGAGAGAAGAAGCAGTGAGTGCTGCAGTCTTCTGACCAGACATAATACGAGGGTCGGGCACAAAGGGCCTATATACACCATGTTAACCTTGAAAACTTGAAGCAGCGAAATAATCTAACATGCGAAAAACTGTACTCATTTACCGTGTCAATCTTGTCCCAAGTTCACTTGCTGGTTGCAACAATGTATAGCCATGTATAACAACAGTCATGTTGCTCAGTGGTGGGTTGTTTAATTTTCTCCAACTCCAGCACTTTAAACCCTTCATAGACTAAAAACTTGGAAGCACTTTGTTTTCAGACTCCTACAGTGAAAACAGTGTATAGCCCAGAGTAATTTATCAATGTGCCCCTATAGACAACAGAAAAGGTAGAAACTCCTGTTACAATGTACTTCTTGCTGTGCCAGTTGCAATCACGAGCCTTTGCCTTTGTTTTTTTTAAACAATTTGTTTGGAAAAAGGTTCACACAACTTTTAGCAACTCTATTAGTTAAGAATGGAAATGATGGTGGAACATAGCTAATAAGCTGCTACAGTTTCCTGCATTTTGAACTTCTGCACCTCCAAAGGTCCACCTCACAGAGTCAGTATAACAATTAACATACACTTTCTTTGCACCTGCAAGGAATTCTATTGATGATGATGTGTCTTTTGTGAGTTTTCTGACAATACAGAATTTTTAAAACTAAGCTTAAAGTATTCAGGTTGACATTAAATCACAGTACAGTTTCATGAGATTAAACAGGACCTTTAGTGTTTCTATGAGCAGATGGTGCTGCAGAAGCATGTCCCAAGTCTAAACAGAGTTACATGACAACATGAAATGAATAATATGAAAAGACTGACTACAGATGCACGATTTGATATCCTCGTGTCGGTGTTGTTCCCACACCATCATAATAAATGTTGTTCCAGGTTCAACATTGCAAGTGACCAATCACCTTGTTGTGACGTCATACTTTTGCGACTATATATATATATATTTTCTTCTTTTTCTTTTAAAGACACTTGTGCATATCACTAGGAGAAGCTTGTTTTGTCAAAGCAGTTTCTCTCCTTTCATCTGTCATGGAGCTCCTTGTATGGTTTGCATCCATCCTTTACATTGCATCTTGTGGCCACAGTCAGCTACTGTCATTGAAAGCTCTGACTGTTTCAAACTCATAGTAAACTTTAGCCGTCTTCATTTTACAGGCATGTCTGTCTCCAGCTGAGCAAGCTGAGAGACCAGCAGCTTCTTTTGGTGATTTGCACATGCTCACTGTGGATAAACCGCTGATCAGTCGATGGGAGAGCAGCTATCAAGGCAAGCTGACACTGGCTCTTTGAGTTTGAGTGCTTGTTGTGTTATGTATGAGTCCTGAGAGGTAAAGACCTGCAAATTGTGGAATAAAGACTAATAAAGATGGTCATTTTAATGAATTATGTTTCAAATAAAGATTTTGCTTTGAAAGTATTTGTTTGTTTCTTGACCTCTGAAGACCAAACAGATTTACCAAAGGCGGTGGCAGCATTACCTGTTTAAGACAAACAAGAAATTTATGTTTTATTACACTACATTAGCAAGGAAAGCTCTGACAGTGATAGAGAGGGATGGCAGCTCTCGCCAAGCCTGGTCTAATAAAACATGCAAAGAGTGCAGGTCTGTTTCTTTTCTCAAGAACTGCCTTTTTTGCTTTTCATATATATTTGGTCTTCACAGAACATCCACTACGAGCATGTGCTTTTCCCCTCTGTGTATCTCTTCTCTGCAGTGCACAGTGACTTTGCCTCCACACCTAGACAAATATAATAATATAACCAACAACTCACAATAATTTCTAATGCAAGCTCCAGTAGATTTTCTTAGTGTACATGCTGTGATCAGCAGACGAGTTGCTCTTTGTGGATTTATACAAGATGTAAGCAGATGCTGCACAGCTATCTCGGCTGACTTCCGTTCCTGTCGCTAACAGCATACTGTAAATTGTCTTTATATTAGTCTTTATATTTATTTTTGTTTTTCATATATATTTGGTCTTCACAGAACAACCACTAGATATATATTCTTTATGCTATGGAAAATAATCCTGGACTAAATGACTTAAACACTGAATGGAGCTTCCGCTTAGGTCTAACCCCCCACTACCACCCCGTTTTCCCCCCTCTGTATATATCTCTTCTCTGCAGTGCACAGTCATGGATGCTCCGTGCGCATGCGCACCATCACATCCTGCTGATCAATCAATGTGGCCTGGACAAGTTCTGAATTAAATATAAATATAATTACAGTTGTAGAGCCCCCGTCGGTCCTGGTCTAATTACCATCATGCCACTTTCGTTATAGCGTATCTCTGCGAAACACTCACACCCACTGAATGATTTCTGTATGGGCCGAGAGAGCTAGTTCGGATCAGGCCTACCTGGCGCACCGTCCGCTCCTTTTCCGCCTTTTGGGAATCTTCATCTGGGATTTTATTTCGGCACAAAACGTCCTGATCCAGAAAACCCACCGTTCCTCTTACGTGGGGCCAGAATTTGGGCCTCAGGGTTCCGCAGGATTAAATTACCATTTATTTCTTCTACAAAGGTGCCTCATATCAAACCAGACACGGTCCATCCTCAGACCGTTAGTCCCATCCAAGGCAGAGTCCAAAGAATAAATAAATAAATTAATTAATACATTAATTAATTAAAATGAAAAAACAAAAAACAAAAAAAAAAACACACATACACACAATAGCAGCCTTTATTTTCGCTCAGAGCCCCGGAACGCTCAATAAAATCCACGCTGACGTCCGGATCCTCCTCCGATTCTCCGCTGCATCAGCTGAGGAGGAGGAGGAGGATGATGCGGACTGGTCCTCTCTGCCTACTCCTGGATGTGATCCTAAACTCCAACTCAGGACAAAACCAGATCCCGAAACCCGCCTCAGGACAACCCGGCTCGGCTGACAGGGACGGTCTGCAGGTGTCAGGTTCTCCGGCTCCAGGCTGTTTGTCCGCACTGCAGCGCTGCCTTCCCCAGCGTCAAATCATCCCCACCAAACACAACATCCGGCCACTACTTTCAAAATAAAGCTCCTCCTCGTCAACGCTTTCCTCGCGTTAATGAACAAAACGGCAGTTCATTTGATAGCAATTTACATCAGTGCATCGGTGTGTGATGCACTTTTATTCACCATAATGGTTACCAATATACCAAAAACAGATGCTAAACCTTTACAGATGGGTTCTGTTAAAATATTCAAGATATTTGTGTTTTCCAGTTCCAGTGATGGATTTTATGAGCAGGTGTGATAGGTGACAAAAGTACACAAACTCTGCACCTAAGTCAAAGTACAGAGATCTGTGTTAAAAAAATACTCCAATAAGTTTAAGTGCTGAATCACTGTCTTTACTCAAGTAAAAGTGAAAAAGTACAGGCTCTGAAGTGTACTCAAAGTAAGAAAGCAAAAAGTATCTCCTTGAAGGACAATTCTACCACCTATTTTTTTGCATATGTAATTGGACCTTCTGCTACATTAATATAATACAACTATGATATTAGTACAGTAGGCCTCCAGGGCTAGACAGAAATAAGCTTTAGTAGATTTTCTTAGTGTACATGCTGTGATCAGCAGACCAGTTGCTCTTTGTGGATTTACACAGCTGGATTCAACAAGATGTAAGCAGATGCTTCACAGCTAACTCGGCTTACTTCTGTTTCTCTCACTAACAGTATATTGTACATTGTCTTTATACTAGACACAGTATAACGATTGAAATTAGTAAATTAATCTAAGGATCATCAGCTTTAAATGAATCTCTATTTCACTTGATGCAACCCAACTCTGATCATGAGCACCACAGCCACTGTGCATCAGTCCAACACCGAGCTTTACTGTGAATTCATCCCATTAACACAAACTGACCTGTTCATCCGCAACAAAACTACCCAGAACTTTCATGCAACATTTGAATAACACAGAGTTAGTATACCGTAGTTTGTTCTGCAGGATGCTTCACAAAGTGAAAAATACATAATTTATCAAAACACATCATATATAGATCCAATATCTTTCTCCAGCTCTGAGTAAACTTAGCTCTCTCTCTTTTCTCCATAATTTAAAAAAACTTAATGTTCTGTTTAGCAAGGCTTCCAATAATAGATAGGGACCATAAACTCACCAGGGAAATATTTACTGAGCTCATTGTAAACTGTGAGCCAAGAGCCATTTTCTCATCATGTCTTTATGCAACCACAGAAGTCACCCCTACACAGGCACACACACACACACACACACACACACACACACACACACACACACACACACACACACACACAGGCACATATATATATGTAGACAGAACAGAGTGGAAACTGCAAGCCGGACCTTCTTGTCCAACATCAGTGTCTGACCATCATACCCTTATCGATTAAGAATGGGATGATGGCACTCTTGGTAATATATGTTTGAAAGCGGATGGGCAAATATCTTTGGCAATATTCTGCATATACAGTGTATATACAACAATAATAAAGCACTATTTGACACTCTCTGGCTTTATTATTGCCAGGTGTCTCTTGGAAATGAGATGTTAATCTCAATGAGATTTTTAACTGGATAAATAAAGGAGTAATTATAGAGTGATCAGAGTTCTCCTCACATTGGAGTTGGAGTTGATTAAAAGTGCTGATCTTGCATTTTGGTGGCTGTTCACTGGAACCCTCAACAGGAGGTTAAGAGAAATGTCAGTGCAAGTGAAGGCAGCAATCAGTAGGCTGAAAAGCCAAAATACACCTTTCAGAGAAATAGCAAAATGTCTGCAGGGCTAAAGTGACAAAGCTCAGAAACAGAAAAAATTAAGGAAGATGGATTATAAAGTGTACAGGGCTATTTTCCATTCTTAGATTCAGCCAAATGCCGCAAAACTATGGAGAGAAATGTCTGTAACCCCTTTGACACATAATTCTCAAATTTTACAGTGCAAATGGATGATAACCATTTCAAACAAAGCGACTACTGTGGGCTTTGGGAAGTGAACTGTTTTCATTTTTGTCATTACAGGAAAAAAACAGAAAAAAGAATAAAGAAAAAAATGAATATAATCATTAGTTGCAGCTCTACACTCATACCGGGTTTATAGTTTGTTTGTGTATGAGTATAATTAGTACCCGGAGAATATACATTTCAGTCAATGTCTTGTTGTATAATGTTACATTTATTTTGAAAATCAACCTAACGCTGTGACCATACAGGCTGTTATTTTTACAGTCAGTCTTTTATGTATTATCAAACAGTGGCAGTTGAATGAGCGCTGTTTAATCCCACCCTTCTGCTTTTACATATCTGTATATATATATATAAACACACACACACACACACACATAAAGCTGTGTGTGTGTAGGAACACACACAGTAACGAACGATTACGATTCACTGACCCGACATCCTGCCTGTGGCCTCACACTCTCCCACTAACACTGTCATAGACGCACATACACACACACACACATACAGCCTGATCACACAGTTCATCTGAAAATTTGGTATGCCTTATGTCATTTGATGCTTATGTCAATCCGTTTCTTCTTACCTGAGTATTGTTTTCCGTCCGGACACCAGAGGGCTGAGATAAATCCGTTCCCTCTCCTCCATCTCTCAGCATCAGCACCACATACACGCACACCCCCTTGGCGTCGCCATGTCTAAGCTGCAGTGCCACTCACACCGCCCCCTGCTGTCGCGGAGTTTTTTAGGGATTCAAATTTTTTCTTAATAATCTTTATTTGAATAGAAGTGGCCAATAAGCTCCCATTCCTAAAGACAAAATATTAGAAGCACTTTAAATGTAACAACCAATTCTTCATCCAAAACTGCAACGTTTGTCAATCAATTTTAGTGTATGTAAATTGTAACCTTGTGGACATTTGTTTATGTGTAGTTCAAGCCATAGAATTTGGGTTAAGCTCTCTGACTGGGACATTGTAACACCTCGATTCTTTTTTTCTTTCCATTTAATTGTCGATTTGTTGGTGTGCTTGGGATCATTGTCCTGTTGCATCACCCAATTTCAGTCCAGCTTAAGTGGTTAGATGCACCTAGAATCATCAAGAGTTTATGGCTGACTCATTGACTGCATACTCTTTTTAGAGAGAAGGGGCTTTCTGTTGGCAACCTTGAACTCCGATGACCTTTAACATTTAACATGCTAACTAAGGCCTATAGAATCTGAGATGTACGGTCTGTTTTTTGAGCATCGTACAGTCTGACTTTGGGGTGAATTTACTGGGACAGCCACGCGCCTGCTCCAGACCAGCAAACTAAAGACCACCAAACTTTTATAGGAGGTGCTCACATTTACTAATGATCATTAAATTAAGTGCATTTACAGGACGTGGCTGGCACCTAACCCTCTTAATTCTTATGGAAGCAGTAAGGTTGTACTTATTTTTTCACAGAACTGCATAAAGCACAGCAAAAACTCTTTTTCACAGGACTGAGCTACAAAGTGAACATATTTCTAGCTAATAAATAAACTATGACTCCCTGATTTGTTTTGATGTGAATGTTGGGCTTGAGGACAGATGAAACAATCACCAACCTGTCATCCATTGCAAGACATCACAACAACTTAACACGTTAGGTTTGGCAGGCTAACCATATCGCTAATGGTCATCTCCTACTTTGGAAATAGAATCTTTCCTTTTTCTTTGCAGCAATAAGGAATTATACATTAGGCAGCAAAAGAAAATAGTTCTGGTTGACACTAACTATGGTTCTTATTAATTAGCCTTGCAGGCAGAGCACTTTTTCAAATACCTCATTACGCACTTAGTTGTGAATGTGTGTATTCTGTGGTGGTTACAAATTTGTTAACGCAAATAGAGAACAACACATACAGTAACTTTACATTTGCAGGGGGATGATGAACAGGATATATATCTGTCTATATCTATCTATCTATCCATACTCACTCTCTCTCTCTCTCTCTCACACACACACACACTCCAAAACAATCCAATCTTCTTTTTTTTTTTAATGCAGATGTTAATTATCGTATGTGTGACTGTTCATGAAATGTTTATCTGGGTAGGTCAGAGTACATATACACATAAGAACATATTACAGTAAGAAAGAATGATGAAGTCATTCTTTCTACTTTTCAAGGGGCATCAACATATTTTCCAGCATATTCCAGAGATTAACAGAGGCCTTATTTGCCAATTTTACATATTGCCATCTGTTGTCGGTTTTCACACACATATAATCATTGAGTGACATCGTACTCTTTATCCACAGGGTTTAATATGATGTCTTCCAATCCTTTGCAGCTTAGGGGAAGGCTTCCCATAAGGTTTGGGAGTGTGTTTATGGAAATTTTTGGCCAGTCTTCCAAAAGCACCTTTGTGAGGTCAGACACTGATGCTGGACGAGAAGGCCTGGCTCACAGTCTCCAGTGTAAACATGGCAAAGGTGTTCTTTTGGTTGAGGTCAGAAAGCTGTGCGGTTCAGTCAAGTTCTTCCACACCAGCTTCACTCAGCCATGTCTCCATGGACCTAGTCCTGTGCACTGGTGCACAATCATGTTGAAACAGGAAGGAACCATCCCCCTATTCCCAACCAAAAAGTTGCGAGCAGGAAATTTTTGGAAAATGTTTTGGTATGCTGAAATATTAAGAGCTCCTTTCACTGAAACTATGGGATCCCCCCCACCCCCTCCAAAAAACAAAAACAAAAAAAAAAAACAGACAACAAAAACAAAAACAAATAAATTATCTCCCCTCCTTCTTTACACTTGGTACAAATGTAGTCAGACAAGTAGCAGTCTCCTGGCAATTGAAAACCCAGACCTGTATATCAATTTGGCAAACAGAAAAGTGTGATTCGTCACACATACTTCGCATTATGCTTGTATTGTAAGCCTAGTGACATTTTTTTAAACTGAAAATATGTAAAAAAAAAATATATATATATATAGAATATATAACAAAACAAAAAACAAAGGTCTAAAAGCATTTTTGAACAAATCAGGCTTCTGTGCAAGAATTCTTTATGTGAAAATTCTGGTTTTCTTGCATTTTTACACAAAGATACAGGACAGAAATATGAACATTTAACACTAGATAAGACTGATTAGCACCCAATCATATTGTTGACACACTGCACTGGATAAACATCAGATTTCAACATTTCTGAAAGTGTAAAATGACTACAGTTTGTATCCATTCATACATGTTTACAAATGCCTATGCATGGCTGAATAAGGGATTTGCAAAATTCTCGTTGCCCGTAGCTTCAGGATCGTCATTCTCAGCAAAATCTTCAGGGTCCAGATCAGCCTCAAATATCCGCTGTAACAAGGCGTCCACTGTTCGATATCCTGACACAAAACACACACACTTACATAAATATTGTCTCTAACAAACAAGAGCAAGTTTTTATTATTGTCTGTCCTCAAATACTTTGCCCATTTTTACATTTCTTCCTGAAGAGAACAAGAATGCCTGATGTAAAATTAGTGACAATCTATTGAGCAAATGTTCAAATTAAAAGTTAGCCAAAAGTGTTCCTTTTTTTTATCTTTTAAAAATCACCTTCTGTCTCCACTTGTCAACTTACTTTTTGAAGCAATTTTAAACATCAGGGACGGTAAGTTTGGTTTTGCTGACTGGCTGCCTCCCAGGTCATTGTCAATAGTTTCCATGGCGTTCACCAAGTTGTCCTCCATCATCTCCCTGGTTAACAAAAAAATACAGATGATCAGGCAGAAATATGAGAGTGATAATCAGAGATATAAAACAGCATGAAAGATGTGCAAGATAATCATAAGAAGCCATGAAGCCAAGAGTCCATTAGACATTGTGCATAACAGAGGTTGAAAATTAGAGCTTAATTTGGATTTGATTCAGAAAGAGAAGATAAAGAGAGAAATATTTTTTAAACATATTTTTAATCATCTTAGAAAAGATCTTTTTAAAGCTTGGTGCTATGAAGAAAGCACCAAATAGTCAAAAGAAACCCCACTAGATTAAGGTAAAGTATTAAACTTTTTAAACACTGAAGCACAGCAGCATCAGCTTCCATTCATCTTCATAATGCAGCGAGTGACAAGTGTCATTGCAAGCCTTTTTGATTTGCCATTTCAGTAAAATTTGCTCAACCCAGAACGTTGAGAGTGCAGAGGACAACGTGACTATAGCGGCAATGATCAACCAAGCTGATCATTTACTTAGTCATTCATTTTCATTTCATGTGCATTTTCTTTGATTTCTTTGGAGAAAAAAAATGAAGTTAAGAGACAGGGACCACATTGTCCAAATGATTTTTAAATAATGTAAATGGACTGATTATTATTTACAACATGCCGCATTCACCCATTCACACAAGCACTGTCTTCTACTGCTCACTAACTACCATTCACACACATTCATACTCGCATCGGAGAGCAACTTCGGGTTAATATCTTGCCCAAGAATATTTGGAATGCAGACTGGGGGGAGCCAGGAATCAAACCATCGCCTCCTGAGCTACAGCCAGGAACCAACAGCAAAATTCTAATTGTATTTTGTGCTACAACAAAAGAACTGGCTAAGAGCAAGTCTAAGCACACCAAAAATAAACTGGATCTAAAAAGATATCAAACAAAATTATGAAACATGCAAGTAGCAAAGTCATACTGGAAATGGTGTAGTGCTATTAATGTTAGGTCCAGTTGACATCGTACCACTATAATGGCACAATGAGCTGATTCACTATCACTAGGTTGACCAGTTCTCTTTTTTGGATGGCCAGTGAGCTGATTATCTTTCAGACACGCAGGTGACAAGTACACCTCTAAAACTAGTCAAAATCCACTGCTTGAAGAAAAACATTGCAGACACCATTTGTGTGTGAGCTGATGACACAACATATACAGGATGTTTAAGCTGTTGTGCAATTGTGCTCAGGTACACTACCAGTCAAAAGTTTGGACACACCTTAGTTAATGGTTTTTCTTTGTTTTCATTGATGTCTTCAATGAGAATCTACAAAACTATGAATGAACACATTTGGAATTATGTAGTAAACAAAAAAGTGAAATAACTCAACATGTTTTATATTTTAGATTCTTTAAAATAGCCACCCTTTCCTTTGATTACTACTTTGCACACTGTTGGCACCTGAAATGGTTTTCCAACACTGTTGAAGGAGTTCCCAGAGATGCTGAGCACCTGTTGGCCCTTTTGCCTTTACTCTGCGGTCCATCTCATCCCAAACTTGATTGGGTTTAGGTCAGGTGACTGTGGAGGCCAGGCCATCTGGTGCAGCACTCCATCACTCTCCTTCCTGGTCAAATAGCCCTCACATAGCCTGGAGGTGTGTTTGGGATTATTGTGCTGTTGAAAAATAAATGAACGCAAACCGGATGGGACTGCATGTCGCTGAAGGATGCTGTGGTAGCCATACTGGTTCAGTGTGCCTTCAATTTTGAATAAATCCCCAACAGTGTCACCAAAAGCGTGCCCCCACACCATCACACCTCCTGCTCAATGCTTCACAGTGAGAACCATCAGTTTACCTTTTCTGCATCAAACAAAGACACAGCAGGTGGAACCAAAGATCTCAAATTTGGACTGATCAGACCAAAGCACAGATTTCCACTGGTCTAATGGTCCATGTGTTTTATTGGCCCAAATAAATGACTCCTGCTTGTTGCTTTTCCATAGTTGTGGTTTCTTAGCAGCTATTTGAACATAAAAGCCTGATTCAAACATATGTGTCTGCTACTGGAACTCTGTGTGGCTTTTATCTGGGATCCAATTTGAGGTGCGCTGTTAACTTGTGATTTCTGAGGTTAGTGACTTGGACGAATTTATCCGCAACAGCAGAGGGGACTCGGGTGGTCTTCCTTCTATGTTGAATGAGAAGGTGTGTCCAAATTTTTGACTGGTAGTATACATCACTTAAAAAAAAGATTGCTGTGTTTCTCGCCTTTAGTCAGCAGAACTGCTAGGAAACTTGAAAGACTCCATAATTAGAAGCCCTAGTCCTCATGCATACTTTGACATGTGTGAGAGGACAGCAGTCCTGCTGCATTATCAGATTGAACTGATTGGTGTGGCAGTGTACAGAGTATTTTTTGCCAGCAACTCAGCATTTTTGCAGTATTTCTCTCAACCCCCCTAAGAGAACCATAGTCCTAGATGAAGTGTGTGGCAGGAGGAGCCCAGTGTCAGGGAAAACAAGGTGGAACCTTCAAACTCACACCGTCCACACGGTGTTTCAACATACAGAGACACTGAATCGGTGTTTTGAAAACATTTGGAATGACAAGCCTTGAAACAATGGGTCAGTTCAAATTGCCTGACAGAATCAAGATTGGGTAGGATGCTGTGGACTCAGTAGCTGCACAGTAATGTGACATATTGATGGAGCAGTCAAAGGCTCGCTTTGAGAAAGTCCCGCACTTAATGCCATTTGTTGATTCCCAGCTGTTTAAGGAAAGTTTCTGCCACACAATATCTGTCTCTCTCTTTCTCTCACTCTTTGCTAATAGTAGAACATTATTATTCTTAATCAAATATATCACCAAAGTACAAGTCTGATTGATATGTTAAATGTAGTTGAGGAGTGAAAACGACTGTTATAGTATATAGTAATAGTTAGCAATAACACACAAAAGAAGAAAATGTTGTGAGGTGATTTTGAAGTTTAAAGTTAAATCCTGTGCTACATGATGTATGTGGAAAAGTCAGACAGCTAGAGAGGATGATGAGGTGTGGCTGCACACTGGGTGGTTAGATGTTAGTCATGTGATTGAACGTCCAATCCAGCCGGTGTGTGTTTGAAGGTTGCACCTTGTTTGGTCACAGCTGACTATCATCTCTTAGTTTGCGACCTTCCTCCAATTTGTTTGGCTCTTCACATATTGCACGTGTTATATTGAAATGGACTGTGTGACAAAACAAATCACACCCATCAATGCTATTTTGCCCCAATTTGTAAATCTGTTTCAAGTGTTGCTATAACAAGGTGGTGCTGTCACGTCCTATCAGGGATGTGACAGTGCAGGTATTGGGGTTGTGAATTATATGTGTTAGCCCAGCCACTCAATATGACCACCACACACCACTCTCTGCAAGGTAACATACTGTGCCACAGCAAGCTCCAGTTCTTCAATCTTCCTCTCCAAAGATGTCTGCAAGTCACTTTTATCCACAGAGTACTCCACAAAGAACGCCTCAAGGACAAACGCCACGAAGATACTGAAAGACAAGAACAATCGCATGCAACATTTAGCAGTTCTTAACCAAATTGTATTACTGCATGTACTCAGAACAACCACTTTATCAGTTTAATATTGAAGACATTTTTCTGAGGCAGAACCGGGACCATTTATATTTCCATGATATCAAAGAACATTTTAGGATTCTAATTTATGATTTTTTAAAATATCACAAGCTTTTTCTTATATCATGCTTGTAAATGCTGGGAAAACCAAGGAGTTGGTGGTGGACTTCCGGGGACGCAGACCCCCCCACACTGACACCGGTGAACATCCAGGGAGTGGACATTGAGATAGTGGACTCTTATAGGTACCTGGGTGTTCACCTGAATAATAAACTGGACTGGAGTCACAACACTGATGCTCTTTACAGGAAGGGTCAGAGCAGACTCTACCTGCTGAGGCGGCTGAGGTCATTTGGAGTCCAGGGAGCGCTTTTAAAGACCTATGACTCTGGTGGCATCTGTCATTTTTTACAGTGTTGTATGTTGGAGCAGCAGTTTATCGGCAGCTGAGAGGAAGAGGTTGGGTAAACTCATCAGGAAGGCCAGCTCTGTTCTGGGATGCACCCTGGACCCAGTGCAGGTGGTGGGAGACAGGAGGACTCTGGCCAAAATAACATCTCTGATGGACAGAGTCTCCCACCCCATGCATGTAAATGTTGCTGAACTGCAGAGCTGCGTCAGTGACAGACTGCTGCGTCCTCGATGCATGAAGGAGCGTTTCCGCAGGTCCTTCCTCCCTGCAGCTGTCAGACTGTACAATCAACACTGCTCCCAACAATCATAGATGTTTATATCTGCGCTGTAACTGCAATAATTTAATCAAATGATTTGCACTACAACCTGGTTTGCCTCTTATCTGTAGTTATCCATCCATCCATCCATCCATCCATCCATCCATCCATCCATCCATCTTCATCCGCTTTATCCGAGGCCGGGTCGCGGGGGCAGAAGCCTAAGCAGAGAGGCCCAGACCTCCCTCTCCCCAGCCACCTCCTCCAGCTTATCCGGGGGAATACCAAGGCGTTCCCAGGCCAGCCGAGAGATAATCTCTCCAGCGTGTCCTGGGTCTGCCCCAGGGCCTCCTCCCGGTGGGACATGCCCGGAACACCTCACCCAGGAGGCGCCCAGGGGGCATCCTTGTCAGATGCCCGAACCACCTCAGCTGGCTCCTTTCGATGTGGAGCAGCAGCTGCTCTACTCTGAGCCCCTCCCGGATGGCCGAACTTCTCACCCTATCTCTAAGGGAGAGGCCAGCCACCCTTCGGAGGAAGCTCATTTCTGCCGCTTGTATCCGCGGTCTCGTTCTTTCGGTCACTACCCACAGCTCGTGGCCATAGGTGAGGGTAGGGACGTAGATCGACCGGTAAATTGAGAGCTTCGCTTTTACACTCAGCTCCCTCTTCACCACGACGGACCGGTGCAGCGTCCGCATTACTGCAGCTGCAGCCCCAATCCGTCTGTCGATCTCCGGCTCCCTTCTCCCATCACTCGCGAACAAGACCCCGAGATACTTGAACTCCTCCACTTGGGGCAGGAACTCATCCCCGTCCCGGAGTGGGCACTCCACCCTTTTCCGGCTGAGAACCATGGCCTCAGATTTGGAGGTGCTGATCCTCATTCCCGCTGCTTCACACTCGGCTGCGAACCGTTCCAGTGCGAGCTGGAGGCCCTCACCCGATGAAGCCAACAGAACCACATCATCTGCAAAAATCAGAGATGAGATTCTGAGGCCACCAAAGCGAAAGCCCTCCGCCACTTGTCTGCGCCTAGAAATCCTGTCCATAAAAATTATGAACAGAACCGGAGACAAAGGGCAGCCCTGGCGGAGCCCATCACCCACCGGGAACGAGTCCGACTTATTGCCGGCAATGCGAACCAAGCTCTTGCAACGGTTGTATAGGGATCGAATGGCCCGTAGCAATGGGCCAGACACCCCATATTCCCGCAACACCTCCCACAGGACACCCCGAGGGACACGGTCGAATGCCTTCTCCAAGTCCACAAAACACATGTAGACTGGTTGGGCAAACTCCCATGCACCCTCAAGTATCCTGGAGAGGATAAAGAGCTGGTCCAGTTTTCTGCGACCAGGACGAAAACCGCATTGTTCCTCCTGTATCCAAGGTTCGACTAGCGGACGAACTCTCCTTTCCAGCACCCTGGCATAGACTTTCCCAGGGAGGCTGAGGAGTGTGATCCCCCTGTAGTTGGAACACACCCTCCGGTCCCCCTTCTTAAAGATGGGGACCACCACCCCGGTCTGCCAGTCCAGGGGTACTGCCCCTGATCTCCACGCAACATTGCAGAGGCGTGTCAACCAGGACAGCCCTACAACGTCCAGAGCCTGTATGTATGATCTGTATGATTTCATCAGTCATCACAAACTAAAGTTTGTCCTCTTAATCTTTGCCCCTTGTTGCTTTGACGGCATAAAAATCCTCATAAACTACAGATAAAATTAACTAAATTATCTGTAGTTAATTTTATTTAATTTAATAACTGTACAGTACTCTGTTTATAGTAACTATTGTCTTTAATGTAATGTTTCTGTTCTGTGTCCTGTTTGTTTGTATATGTGTCTTTCTGGCTGCTGTTACAACCAAATTTCCCCTTGTGGGACAATTAAAGGATTATTCTGTTCTACCAAAAAAGTCACACAAAATCTAAAACGTTGTGTATTATATATGATACACACATCCCACTTTGAAAACCCTCACATTGATACATTAATCCTGTAAGCCTTTACACTGATCATATTCTACTTTGGGGAATTTCAACACAAATGAAACAGTGTTTTGCTAAACCTTTTCCTTACTTTATGGCACTGACACTGCTACAATAGTGGCCATTATTAATAAACATGGCTACTGTTTAAATAAAGGTGTCAGAGTAGGCCGAGTTATCAGCGCAAGATAAAAGGTGAGGTTTAAAGGTGGATAGGAGGATAAAAAGGTGGTTTAAATGGAGTTTTTCACTTAAAGAGAAAGGAGCTAAAATGGATATCTGAAGGACTGCAACAGGTAATTAATATTTTTGAACTGTGAATCAGTGAGTTGCCTACTTCTAGGACTCTGTTTGAGGGGGAAACTCTACTTTTATAGAGTTCTATGATAAAACACCCAGTGCAACTCACCTTCAAGCATCTAGTGGTTAAAATGTGTCAGACGTAAATATAAATAATTATACATATTCTTCTAGATTATGGGAACAGCAGGACTTGTTTTTGTGGCTGACACCACACCAGTGATGAAAGTACGACACCATTAGCCTTACTTGAGAATGACGATGACGACTATGACGTGGAAGAGGACAAAAAAGATCCTGGCCGAAATGTGGGTGACTGTGGCAAAGCCGCTGCTGAGAAGTGGAGTCTTGTTAAGAAATGATAACACAAACAGGAATCAAACCTGGCAACGCAATTATTCTCAAACATTTCATAAATGCAGATGATTTTATTTGCAGTAGAATGAAAGTCACTGAGAAAAAAAAAGGGGGGGGGGGGGGGGAGTTTTTGTAGTTTTGAAGATGTCTTAAAAATTCAAATCGCTGCTGGTAACTGAAAACGAGATTAAACACAGAAAATGCTGAGACATTCAGCTAAAGGATATCATGCCATTGGTTGACCACGGTAAGCTCAACCAGCAGGATGAAGGAGGAGACCACATCATTGAAGTTATTCTTGCAGTAGTTGAGCTTTGCAAAGTCTGTTCCATTCAGCAGAGGATTACCACAATATGCCTTTGCTGGATCGGTGGAGCTCTGTTCATAAAACGTCACCTTCCCTTTAAAGAGCTCCATCCCCACCATGGCAAAAATGTAGTACACCACCTGTGGAGGAACACCACAACGGACAGAACCATCTTCACAAACATAATGTCAGCTTCAGTTTTCAGACCCCTCAGCAGGTTGAGGCTCTGCATAATGCAGCGTTTGTAGGTTGGCTGGTCCTCACTATGTTTTAGAGCAGGTGTGGGCAACTCCAGGCCTCGAGGGCAGGTCTCCTGAAGGTTTTAGATGTGTCCTTGATATAAAACAGCTGATTCAAAGGGCTAAATTAACAACATGTCTTGAAGTTCTCCAGAGGCCTGGTAATGAACTAATCATTTGATTCAGGTGTGATGACCCAGGGTGAGATCTAAAGCCTGCCCGACACTGGCCCTCGAGGCCTGGAGTTGCCCATCCCTGTTTTAGAGTGAAGTCTCTACTGAAGGTTGCCCTCATATTGGTGATGGATCTTTTAAGACAGAACCATCATTAGGGCGGCTAACATCAGCTGTGCTTTGTTTTAGTGTTTGTTAACAAATGCTACTATGACAAACTAGCCTGCTGTCACAAACTCACAATGATAAGCTGTCCAAATGTGAGGATTGCTGGTCCAATCCTGATCAGGGTGTTGATGATTGTACGAAACCTAGCAAGAAAATAGACCTCACTGTTAGTAAAGCAACATGCTTATGCCTTCCTACTGTGACATCCATTTTTCATTTGATGCATCTAAGGATTACTGCAGGATCACCACAAATACAGATGATTTTTATACAAGGATAAATAAATGAATAAGAAATGTAGTTAAACCTTTTGATGCTGTCCACCACCCGTATCAGTCTGAGGACTCGTAGAATGAAAACAATGTCCAAGATTTGTCGGCTGGAGAAATGACTCGCTATAATGCAAACGGAATTAACAAATTAATGAATTAACAAAGACCAATAGCTTGTATCATCCTGTGTTTTAAAATAGTTATTGTGATTGACAGTGACATGAACACTCAAAGTAAACATTCAAAGATGTATCTAAAATGTGAGTAATTAAGTTTTGTTGAATTGTACTATCAACAGTTCAGAGACCAGAACAGCAGGAGCTTTAAAGGCTAACTCATGAAATCCTTTTTGGGGGGAAATTGAGCATTTATACTTTAGTATTTTAGAACTCAATTTTCAAAACTGTTTAAAAAAACAACAACAAAAAAAAACAACAACAAACTTGTGAATTTGCATATTCAAAGTTTTAATTTGTATTATATTAGTTAGTCTGCATTTTTTGTTTGTTTGTTTTGTTTGGTTAAAATTGTACTGCACAATTAATGTAGTTGTGGGGGGGGGGGGGGTGACTACATTACACTTGATGGCGCTACCATGGCGAAATTTGCCTTTATAGCTACACCGTGTAATTTGTTATTGTTGTAGTTGCATGTTTGTTTTCAGTTCAGTGATTTTCTGCCTCTGTTCCCCGACTCCATGCTGGTGTGTACATTCAAAGTGGTGAAACAGATTGCATTAAACAAACAAACAAACAAACAAAAAGTGATGTGCCAGCCAGATGTAAATTTGGCAAGGGTTAAGTTTGACCTTGATTTTGACCCTGTTGGAACAAAGCTTAACATTAATTAGAAACGCTTACATGACTTCATCACAGAGTTTACGATGGTGGCAATAAGAGCAGAGATGACAATGACTGTGTCAAACCTGAAGACAGAAAACAGAAATCAAAAAAAATTCAAACTTTAATTTAGGCAGAAATGCTATGAACGAGGATGCTGAAAACAAAACCCTTTTTTCTTATGGCGTCAGTCTGACACCACCAACGTGTCAAAAAACACAAATATACCATGAATGTAAATAAAACGACCATTTTTCTCAGCATCAGTTAAGTGTGAGAAAATCTTCACGTTGTAAAAGAATCAAAAGATTTTATCTTTTGTATTCTTATCCAAGTATTTCAAATTTAAGGAACATTAAAACTAACAAGCACATGCAGGAGGCTGCAGAGTGTGGAAGCAAACAGAACAAGAAACCATTTGAGCCTAACAAGCAGCTTTCATTCATGGACTGGATCCAGGTCTAGCAATTTATCCAGAAAATATACAAACACAATACTGAATATTTTTTTGACGGAAGTTATCGCAGCTACACTGCTCAGTAGCAAATGTAACACTACTGTAAAAAAGAAATGATAGCATAAGAAACAATGAAGACAAAAACTATTCCAAAAGCTGCAGCAAGAAACCTTCAGAAGGATCAGAGCTTAAAACCCCAGTGGCAACTTTATTAGGTGCACCAAGACGGATCTAAAGACAAACCTATTGTCATTCTACACACACACACAATAATATCATACCCAATAAAGTGGCCACTAAGTGCAAAAAGTCATGAAAATGAGGCAATTAACTGGCAAATACAGTGAGGAACATAAGTATTTGAACACCCTGCGATTTTGCAAGTTCTCCCACTTAGAAATCATGGAGGGGTTTGACATTCACATTGTAGGTACATTCCCACTGTGAGAGACAGCACTTAGAAACAATTCAGGAAATCACATTGTATGATTTTTAAAGAACTTATTTGTATTGCACTGCTGTACATAAGTATTTGAACACCAGGCAATCAGCAAGAATTCCGGCTCTCAAAGACCTGTTGCTATGCCTTTAAAAAGTCCACCTCTACTCCACTTATTAATCTAAATTAGTAACACCTGTCTGAGCTCTTTAAAGACACCTGTCCACCCCACAGTCAGTCAGACTCCAACTACTACCATGGGCAAGACCAAAGAGCTGAAATGCTTATGTGCAACAGTGCAATACAAATAAATTATTTAAAAAAAAAAAAAAAAACCACAATGTGTTTTCCTGAATTGGTTTTTAAATGCTGTCTCTCACAGTGGCACTACAATGTGAATTTCAAACCCCGCCATGATTTCTAATTGGGAGAACTTGAGTGGAGTGTTCAAATACTGATGTTCCTCACTGTAATATAAACTAAATTTAACTGAAAAAAGTTGGTTTTTTGTTTTGTTTTTTAAATAGAACATTTTTGTACATTGTACCATTTTACCATGTTTTGTTTTGCGCTTTTCTTTTCAGTTTAGTTGTGAGTGGATCTGCCTGCTTTAGGTTTATCAATTACATCAAAAACTAATATTTTCACTTTTTCTGATTAAACCAAACTGAAGTTCATTTGAAGTTCAGAAAAGGTCTACAAATGTGCGCGCATTTGTGGATTGAATTCAATGATGGTGATTTTCAATATAGAAATTTCCCTTGTGTACAAAGACTTTTCAGTCTGTCCAATTCTTGTTGTTCTTAAATAACAAATTGTCACACTGTCCTTTACACACTATTCAAACACAATCAGATTTCCCAGTGTCATCACTTGAAGTTGTCTTTGTAGAATTTCTATTAAACTTTAAGCTTTATATAACTTGCATAACCCAAGTAAGCCAGTTGCTGGTTTTTGTTATATATTATTATTTTTTGTTTTATTATTATATTTCTCATTATTGAGCACTTGTTTAGTTTTACCCTTTATCCTATGTTCGACAACATATTTTGTTTTTATGTCTTGATGCATTCTCAATCATCCAGGAAAGTAAATCTCCAAAAGTTAATTCTGTTCATCTGGACGTAGAGTTTCGTGGGAGAAACGTTTCGTCACTCATCCAAGTGACGACTGAAGAAGTCACTTGGATGAGTGACGAAACGTTTCTCCCACCCCATATGGAAAAGAAATAGTAAAAACATATATGATTTACTCATGAAAGTGGCCACTTTCTCATTACTTTCATATATTTTTTTAGTAAGTATACAAAACATACAAGTTTCATTATATAATTTTTCAAGGGATCTTATGTGTTTTCACTCTTGTATGCTTTTCATACAAGTTTCATACAAGACAGATAAAAACTTTATAAGATTTATATACATCTTTTCCATATGGGACAAAACGCTACGTCCAGATGAACAGAATCAACTTTTGGAGATATTTTGTTTTTACTTTTGACATTAAACTAAGCTCCATCATTAGGAAAAGTTCACTTCCCAAAGCTTAAAAGAGTAGATAAACAACCCGCTGAGCATCAATGACTTGGTCGAAGCACTTGAAGGCGTATGAAGGTAAAAGAAGCGGCTGATAATGTAAAAGAAACATTAAATCATGTCACATACCTTGTACTTATAATCTGGGATGTAGATAAGCTGTGTGAAATTCATGCAACACAACTTGTTGATCTTAGATTTGATTCACTTAAATACTTCCATTACTTGTTATATTAAAAAATACTCAAAAATACTATACACATATTTTAAGAAATTAAACATTTGACATAACACACAAATACAGTACATGTTAATTTATAAATGTCTACGTAAGGTTTTTGTGTATTAAGCAAGCAGACTTGGATTACACTGTTGGTTTTGATCTGCACAGTGGATTTTTTTTGTTTTTTTAAACCATCTGCCTCACTGAAAAAGCTTGATCACACCCATGAATAGATGGTGCTGTGTAATGTCTGGATCTCTGATTCCACATGAACACCTGTTAAAATGTACCTTAAGCTGTCTGTAGATAAATCAGTACTGGGGATTCAGAATCTTTGGTGAGTAAAGACAAAGTGTCAAAAGCACATTAATGACATTATAATGTTATACACTTGTTCTCACGGCATGTTCTCACCAGTTCCAAAAACTGTGTTTGGAGAAGAACACTCTGGGCTCAAACACATACAGCTTCAGCAGAATCTCCAGAATATACAGAGCCAGAAAAACCCACTCTGAATTCGCAATCATTGGATTCTCCTCATCAAGACCGATGAAAACAGCATTCACCAGTATGATCAGGTCATATACCATAACAAAGGCCCTGGAAAAGAACACATATAGTTCTGTGTTTGTAACTACTTACATCAAAATCAGAGGAAAAAAAAGGAAGGTTTCAAAGTTGAATTTGTATCTTACCGGTGTTGGACCAGTTGGCATAGGAGTTTGCTGGGGGCTGACTGGTAGAGGGAAGGGCACAAACTTTGAAGTGGATGAGGTCTTGACTTAATTGTTATTATTTCAATATTCAAGAGGTCAGCAAGCTGGACAAATGCCACCTTACCTGTAAAATAATCATCCTAGAATTGTAATCAAAAACGTTACAAAGATATAAAAACTTAAACTTAGGTCTATTTTAAATGAATCATCTAATGCAGGGGTCGGCAACCCTGGGCACGCGTGCCAGCTCACGCGAAGGGTTAACTCAGACCTTCCCAAAGTGTGGGGCCCGCCCCCTAGGGGGGGCGCAGAGCCATTGCAGGGGGGAGGGGGGGGCATGAAGCGGGGGAAAAAAAAAAACAACAACACTTGGACACTGCTAGCATGAGGCGCCCACAAACGCAAAGCAGGAGATGAAGCATCGCTGAATATGTTTCCAAACCAACTTCATTCTAAGCCAAAGACTAGAAAATATGGTGAAGCATGTCTTCCCTTTGGTTTCACCTGCACAAGTGCCGAGGTAGGTCTCCCTGCAGGATTGGTTTTCCCTTCGTCAGGAGCACAGCTGGGCTCTTCAAATCACAGACAAACAGTATCCCACATTCTTGATTTTTAGTTCACAAACACT
This sequence comes from Aulonocara stuartgranti, assembly GCF_965226115.1. Lineage (NCBI taxonomy): Eukaryota > Metazoa > Chordata > Actinopteri > Cichliformes > Cichlidae > Aulonocara > Aulonocara stuartgranti. The sequence goes on from NC_138944.1 coordinate 38,596,792, forward strand.
TGTTGTAATGACTAACTACTCCTGACATGTTGGAGATGTTTGCTCTTTATACAGTAAAGTTACAGCGGGATATAAATAATATCAGGCTGATCCTGCCAGGATTTGTTCCCCCAGTTCAAATCAGGGACAAACAGGATCTCACAGCTGTTTATGTTTTTAAACCTATTTTGCACAGAGAGGCGCACAGCTGACGTGAAAAAAGGCACATACCATAAACGTTGCGTGAAGAACTGTATTCCTCGTCCACAGGTAAACGGAAAAAAAGAGTTTTAAAAAAAAAATTTTTTCGGTGATTCGAAACGCCGTTTACGTGTGAACGGAGCAGATGCGTTTTCAAAAATACCCGTGTAGGTGCGGACGTAGCGTAAAAGAGTTAGTAGTTTATTTTCTTACTACCTACAGATCACTAAATGTTTGAGGTGTGAAATAAACCGCAATTGAGCAAAATATGGGTGTGTGTGTGTGTGTGTGTGTGTGTGTGTGTGTGTGTGTGTGTGCGCACACTGTGAGGGGGGGCGCGAACATTTTTCTGTAAAACAAAGGGGGGCCCAGCGGAAAAAGTTAGGGAACCACTGGGTTAACTGATGGCACGACCATAGCTGGGCCCGGTGGGCCGATGGTGATTTTTCGTTTTTATGGGCCGATGCTTTTTTGTTTTTTTGTTCTTTTTGTAACGGCATGAACAATGAAAGGTGGTGGATTGGCCACATGCTGGCCGATGCGTAAAAATAACTCAGTTGTTTGGTGGTGGCTATGGCGGAGCTTCCACAGAGGCCAGCAGGTGGATGAGGGAAAGGGGAGGCAGGAGAAGGAGAGACCCGAGGCGGCCGCCGGTCCGAGTGTCAGGTGAACTGAACTTCAGGTAAGACGGTATGACCTGCAGTCTATCTGGGTCAGATATAAACCAAGTTTAGGTGGAGTTTATTTTCGTTATGCTGAATTTTTACAGTCAGTTACAATAACTCGTACAGCGTACTAGCTAGCATGACAGAGTTTCTATAAGGCTGGGCGGGTGCTATGATGTTACTGATAGTGAATTTTATTTTATTCATAAAGGTTAGTTAGTAGAGTTGCCAACAGTCCCTTAAAAATGGAATGGTCCCTCGTTCATTGAAAATATTACGCATTTCATATTGAGCTGAGAAGGAACACAGTTTGTCCCGTACTTCAGCTACAATGGAAAAAGACTCAAAGCTGGAGTTATTCTGTGTGTTTACGCTGTCAGCGGTTTCTTCTTCTCTCATTCTCTCACCCTCCCTCTCCTGTTTCTACTTCAATCATGAAACTGATCCATGATCAGCTGATCGGCTTTTCTCTCTTGTTTGTTTATCACTTTGTGCCAGAAAGAGGAAACCAGCGGATGTCGCGCTAAACAACAGCAGCACTTTTAAACTTGATCAGCTGTTGTTAGAATTAATTTCATATTAATTTCTAGTATCAGCTGATGTTTGCTGGAGCCACAGCTGTAAAGCTGCTGGTCATGATATGGTTTGGTTATCTGGTGAGATGGAAACATGAAGATGAAACCAGGAGATGTCCTTACTGAACCATCAGAGCTGAACAGGTGATGGAGAAACAGGTTTAACTTTTAGGTGACATGAATGAGTTGAAGGGAAGTTATGAACTGTTTCTGAGAGACAAATAACACCAGGATCCTTTTCTATGTAGCTGACAGCTGGTAACTGTGCAGGTGCGGGTCTAGCAAAGTGTTGCCAGGGGGGGGGGAGGCATTAACAGGGAGAGGTGGGAACAAAGAAATACTTTTCTTTCTTATTCTCATTTCAGATGTCTCGCTTTTAATAAATAATTATCTGAATCTTACAACCAAAGTTTTTATCTGATATAAAATGTATAGAAATCATACCAATGAGACAGTACATCACTGTCACAACAGCGTTTGTTTTCATTCAAAGGCTTTATGGCTTTTCCTATAATACCTGGTGGGCTGGTCTCTAGTCAAAATGCCCGGGCTGATTTTTTTGTCCCAGTCCAGCCCTGGGCACGACACGCAGGGAATTAATTTGAGCAGGTGCATTTAAAAAAAAAAAAAATGGCCGGGCCAGCGGTGTACATCACAAATTAGCTCGCATAGACACATTAGTTGTGCTGCTTCTTAATGATGGTATCTTAGCTAACAACCCCAACTACCAGATTCAACTTGTAATTGGCTAAAAATCACTTTGCCTACTGGTGAGAGGGACGTTGCTAGCTGGCAGTTTTTTCGAGCAATGTTGAAATTTCCACTTTCCAACACTTCAAATGCTTCAGGAGCTGTCTGCTCAGTGCAGCATCAGCACCACGGAAATCCGTAGACTCGAGACAGAATTCACAATGCGTTTTCGGGACTTGCAGGTGTATGGACCAATGTTTTCTTTTCTGATCAAACCAGAAAGCTTTAATGAGCAGCTGGATTTGTCTTGCATTAACTGGCTGGACACAGAGGACATCGAAATGCAGCTGATTGAACTGAAAAGCTCGAGTCTGTGGGGGTCAAAGTTTGCAGAACTACAGACGCAGCTGGAATCCACAGCTGTGCGTGTTCATGGAGCTGCATGTTCACCTGCTGGACAAGTTTAAATGTCTTCAGAACATTGCAGAGGCCTTATTGACAGTATTTGGCTCTGCATATCAGTGTGAGCATATTTTCTCTGACATGAGTGTCCTCAGGTAGCCGTCTGAATGCTGGACACTCGGAGACCTGTGTCTCTGAGTGGGAGACCAGAGATCATATTAACATGTGTGTCTCTGTATTAACAAACATGCCATATTGGCCCAGTTTATTTTTCTTATTACTGTTGTGAGGAGACCATAAATAGCATTTGCATTTTCTGTTGTACAGTTCATTTGCTGTTATGGATAAAAAGTCTTTTTTTGTTTCAAAATAGCTGATAACTATTCGCTGACAGCTGCCAACATCTGTGAACAAATATAATTCTATAAAGTGGTTCTATATAGTCAGTGTTGGGGAGTAACGGAATACATGTACCGCCGTTACGTATTTAAAATACAAAATATGAGTAACTGTATTCCGTTACAGTTACCGTTTAAAAAGGTGGTATTCAGAATACAGTTACTTTGTTGAAATAAATGGATTACACTGCGGTACTTTCCTGTTTCATTTTGTCGCGGGTCAGGACTGTTTGGGTTTTGTTTGACAGCTACGTTCTGTTGTTCCAGGCGGCAGCGCTACAGTTGCCATGGTTACAGGGCGACGCTCTCTCTCTCTCTCTCTCTGCGACTGTGTGTTTCCTGGGTGAGAGAGCGCCTTTTCGTTGTTGTTGTTGTTGTTGTTGTGCTAAGCTAACAGGCAGAATGCTACAAGCATAGCTCTAAAGAATGTAGCATCATGGGCAGTGTAGTCCGTGTTGCAGGGAGAATGGACTGCCATACACGTTATGGGTCTGTGAGCGCGAGGAGGGAGAAAAAGGGGAGTGGAAAGGTACGAGCTGTCATCGAGGAAAAACGGGAGCTGGAAGCATGTAAATATAATAATAACCACTTCAGCCAAGAAGAGTGCCTGAGGAGCCCAGTTGTAAGTAAGCTATTAAGACTCGACTGTACACCGTGTTCGTGTTTTCCTCCGAAAACAATAAGTTCCGTTGGAGCAGTCTTTCAACGCCTCTCTCTGTCTCTTGCAAGAAAAGTTGACCCACACAACAAAGTAAAGCTATTTTTCGGCTACGAGCCGACAGGGACCCCGCCGTATTAGTCAGAGGTCCCTTTACTACAGTTCGGAGTCGCGGACCTTCAGTAATAGTAATAAATCACACAGCAATAGTACATTCACGTTGTTGTAAAAAGCATGATAATATATTAAGTAATCCAAAGTATTCAGAATACGTTACTGTCATTGAGTAACGTAACGGAATACGTTACAGAATACATTTTGGGGCATGTATTCTGTATTCTGTAATGGAATACATTTTAAAAGTAACCTTCCCAACACTGTATATAGTGTGTAACTGTTAATATAGAGCGTTATTACATTTATTGCTAATGCAATCATATGGCACATTGACTTCTGAGGAAATATTATATGGCACTCATGATCAGAAAGGTTGCCGACCCCTGACCTAATGTAACAACCTTCTGTTTGTTAAATGCAGGAATTGCAGTACGCACCGCAAAACTGTTTTCATTTTTCCTTCGAGTATATAGCAGCATTTTTGGAAATTTTTATCCCCTGTGCAAGACTGAAAAATGAAGACAAAATGCCAAAAACTGAAGTAACTAACTGCCACTTGAGGCTTGCTCTGTAAGCAAGACTCCCATGTGAAAATGCAAAGTTTTATAGTTTTAGAAAGGATGTCTAAAGCATAGCACAAAAATGGTTTTCACAGTGAGGAAGAAGAAAACAGAAACAGCAAATTCATGCTATTGCTCAAGTGCAAAGTCACACACACTGCGTGTTCATAAAGCAGAGGTTAAAAACCAAGAGTTGTGGTTTAAAAAAATAATAATAATAAAATAAAATAAAAACCTGCATAAGAGGCAGTAGTAAATAACTTGATAGAGACAAAATCATTAAACGAATTCAGGGATAACAACCACACACAGGGAAATATGTATAACTGTAAAGATCAATTAGATTTTTTTTTTTACTTGTTGGGTTGTATAACATCAGATGTTGTGGTTGGTGGAAAAATAGAAATGCTCAATGATAATGCATTTTGACTTCCTTCATGTGGAAGATGAGTGTGAAGACACTGACTCAGCAGAGTATGCAGAGCTGAATGATACTGGACATCTGAACAATGCCTCAGCTTCAAGGATTAGACTGGACTGGTGACAATTTAATGGCCTTTAGGTAGATTTAGGGCATGCAGGCTGTACTCAGTTTACACATGAACACGCAAAACTGTGAGACAACCTGGTCACCTACGGCTCTAAGCAATTAAAATGCATGTACATTTAATCTTATTCATAACCTTACCCTTATTCCAAAGCAAATACAAAATGTTGAGATATTTGTGTAGAATAATAGAAGATGTAATGCAGTTCCATAGTTTATCTGTGACATGCAATCATATTCAGTTGTACAGAGCCAGTTTGGCCTTGAAATGTTGCTAAAATGTAAAGAAGGCAGCATTGCACAGCAGCTTTGTTCATTTGTGCTGAATATTACACTCTTCTCATAGCTTCTTAGCTGTGGATCTGGGAACAAACGAACTATTTTGCCAAGTTGCATAGTGACGCACCAGGAGTTTATTAAAAGCTAGACAGAAATTTTACACTTTGCAATGCCTACAACATTATTGACTTTGCCTACTTGCTTAAATTACAATTTCAGGGGCATTAACCACGAGTTTAATGTTTGTCTTTGTGTTTCTTACTCTTTAAAGGTCACAAATAGTTATTTCAAACTATAGATGACCTTTTAACATTTTTACATGCATACTTTCATCATGTCATTCTCATTATGCCTTTCTCTTCCAACACTGCTCTCTCCTCTTCCTCCTCATCTCCAACCTCATCTCCTTAAATTAAGTCAAAGCTCTAACACATGAAAATGTACATAAATATGCTCAGTTACTCTCCATATTGTCACAATTACTTGTCAGCTGACTAGACATGTGACATGCAGATTAAACAGCTGACAACAAACCGGCTAAAGAAAAATAAATCTCATCCCTTCCATCTTGGGTACTTATAAAGAACTTTACTAAACTCAACTTCCCTAAACGTGTTTTGGATTTAAGGTGTGTATGTTGGTTTGGATATCACTCACCAATGGCCCCTTGGTTCTTGTCATCAGAGACGCTCCATAGCAGCTCTCTGTGAGCATTACTAAGGTTGGGTTGGACCAGTCGGACCAGTTGGTTCCAGCTGGCCTGGGTCACCACTGGCTCGCCGCCCTCCTCCCTTTGCTCCTGTAGGACACCAAATGCTCGCACCATCTTGTGCCTCTTAGCTCTCACTAGCTGCCGTACCTCTTCCTGTTGGAAATGATCATTTTCTTCTTAAATGACATGGAATGTGCAAAGGAAATCTACTGTATTCACAAAAGATGTGACATAAATTTATAGAAAAATAAGTACGTTTAATAAATAATTCCAAGATCCAGGCGCTGCTGTGACAAAGGAACTTTCGGGATACATCTTATTTGATTGAATTGACAAATATTAATCAGATCTGCTTGCCACTTTATATAAGTTGATATAATCTTACATGGCATATAGAGTATTTTGCAAAACCCTTTGCACAGCTTCTCAGGAGGTATGGAAAGTCATTGACTAATCAGACGTTTGGCGGTCAATCCCTGGCTGCTTCAGTCTGCATGTCAAAATACCTTTAGTCAAGATACTGAACCCCAAGTTGTTCTCTGATGTATACATCAGAGTGGCAATGCTTGTGTGAATGTTGCGTGATTTTGTACAATTCTAACGATCCTAAAAGTCAATATTGGCTCCAACGTCCTTTATTCTTTACCACGGCCTGATATTTCCTAGGCAAGCTTCCTTGTAGCTTTCCTGAAGTAGTCTTCATAAACAGTTCTCCAGGCTTCTTGGAGGAAATTCCATTTTATTAATGTTGAGGTCCTGGTTCTAGGGAGGCCAATCCATGACTGCTTGTGTTCCACCATGTGTTTTTCTAAAAATGCATGCTTTTATTGCATTGTCAGTGTTTTCGGGATCATTGCCATACTGAAAAATTAAGCCATCACCAAATAAATGGCCTGCCAGATGGTATTGCAATCAAATCTGACAGTGCATTTTTATGTACATAGTTTCATCAATTTTGACAAGATTCCCAACACCACCGGCTGAAATGCTCAAACTAGGACAGAACCTTTACTGTGATTTACAGATGGCTATAGACACTTACTGTACCCCTCTGCCAACTTCCTCTGAACATACTGATTTAAATTAAAAATTTCATTTTGGATTTATGATACCATAAGACCTGTCCCACTGATTTTCCGTTCAGTTTTTGTGGACTGTGGTATAGCTTAGCCTTTTCTCCTGGTTTCCCTCTCTTAAGAATGACTTCTTTATAGCTACGCTTCCACTGAGACTATTTGTAATAAGGCTTCAGTGAACAGTAGATAAATCAAATGCAGGTCCAGATACATCTCTCAAGTCCTGTGTCAAGTGTGTGTGGTTTTTTTTAATGCGGAGTGGCTCAAAACTTTTGCACAGTATGGTATTTTTTAAAGAAATTATAAAAATATAGAGAACCTGCACGGGAAACGGTCACATGGCTGTACCTTCAAGTATTTTTTATAGTTGTTGTATACGACAGCCAGGAAGACGGACATGAAGATGTAAGTGTTGATAAGGATGTACACAATGAAGAAGACTGCGAAGAAGAAGTTGGCGTTGTATGCTGGCATCCTGACAATAACAAGCAGAAAAAAAGAAGTCAGGCTAAGATACAAAGACAAATAGATACTAATAGAAAGATACTAGATACTAGAAGAAGAAAAACGGTTAGTGTTCACTTCCTTCTTCTTTTCTGTAAAGCTCAGAGAGTTCCCTCTCAAACCAAGAGGTCAGCGCCAGAAAGAAACACAAGAGTTTGTGTGGTTTGAAGTGCTATCTAAATAACAACACTACTTTTACTTCACAAACAGTTTCAAAATACATTATGTCAAATACACTAATAAAAATCTGAGAATTAGGATTATAACTGAGTTTGGCTGAATTGTGTTATTCATGTCATCTCCTTGCTGTTCAGACATCACGCCTTATTGATCATATAAACAATTCCAGTATTCAAGGAATACATGCACAACATTGAATGCAACACAAATTACATTCAGTGGGTTTCATCTGAACAAAAATTTTAACAGAAATGAGAAAATCTGCTAATTTTTTTTTAAATCAACTGTCCTTTTTCAAATATTAATAGTTGGTTCATCTCGCCCTATGACAGCTGGGATGGAATAGTTGGTTCAACGAGATAAGCACTATTAACAACAGTGCTGTTTCTTTCTTTCAGTCAGAGCCACTGAATGATGTATAAGATGATGTGAAGATGTCCAATTTAGATTAAAAAGACAGATCTGGATAAAAATGTGACATTTATGCCAGTTTTATATGTACAGTATGTGAGATAAAGTGCATCTTAATTGCTCTCCAAATATTTAATCATCTATCATTAATCTGTGAATCTATTTTCATCCATGTTTCATAGTCATCTTTGTCTACTTGATTTTGTTGATTGTTTGACAAAATGCACATAAAACTAAAGTGGAATGAACCAACACTACATTCCATTTTGCAATCACACGCAAAATCTGACTTCCACGTATTTTCACAAACTGAATCATCTCAAAGTAAATACTATATAAAGTAACGTCATGCAAACACAATCAGGGATTTAACGTACTTTAGAAAAAGGCATGCTTCATGAAGACTGAAATAATTGTAAATTGCTTGATCTCAAAGAACACAAATTGAGATTTACAATACAAACTTACATGACGTCAGGGCTATTGGCCGTGGTGACGAGGACGTACAAGTCAAACATGATTTCCAGGTAGCTGGTGAAATATGGTGTTCCATTTATGTTCGTCAAACCTCTAGAGAGAGAGAGAGAAAAAATACATACACTTAAAAACTATTGCTAAAACTCAAAAAAAGTCCTCTACTTTTTCACTAAAAACAAAACAAAGCAAAAAAACAGAACACATGGCCTCAGTAGAGCCTTTGGGAAAATGTTGACCATTGTCTAACTGCGCCAGGTGGTGTGGCTCTTTGACTGACCAGGAGAACATGTTTGTAAATGTTGCATAAGCTTAAAATCTTTGCTTATTTATATGGATGACATAGCTGGGTGTTTGCACAATTGCCTGTGCAAGCTCATGTTATAAATTACAATTTCACTGGTTGCATCATGCAAGATTTTATTACATAGAGAAAGAAAGAAATCCAGGTAATATATTTGGATTGGATCTCAGATCTTTACATGTATTCAGCTTGTTACAAAATGTCAGAGAATGACCCAGCAAGTCTGTCAAATCTGTTGTCTGTATGCTGCTTACTATTGTCCCTTTTACTCTCATTATTCCAGGCTTCTCACTACACTGCCTGAAAGCTATCATCTGTTACCTACCTGCCCATTATTCGTGTAGAGCGCTTTAGCTTTTGCAGGAAGTGTTTTCAAGTTGCATGGGTCTCAAAGACTCCCAAGTTATATGCAATGTAAATACAGCCTTTTAAAAGATAATAAACAGGCCAAAAAGATGTCACATATATGGAATGAAATAACTTGAATGATTCTAACTGAAAACAAGTTTAAAGAGAATTTGAAAACTGATGTCAAGAGCCAACCTCAGAATACAAAGGTACAGCTTTCTCACCGTTTGCCCAGCAACTTCAGCGCCATGAGGGCGAAGATGAGGATACTGAACATGAAGAGCAGGAAGACGTAGAAAATCTGAGGCAGAGCATTACGGATGCTCCTGAATGCTCTGCGGAGCTGAACACAAAGGAGCACACAGTGACACAGTTTTACATGCAAAAGCTCTTTCCTTATACACTTATCAACAATGTTTTCAAGTACCATTGGCTCGTGAAGTCAAACATTTACATGTTTAACAACATTATGTCTGCCTCAAACACTCCACAAATTCCTAACAGAGAAAAACTAAACATGATCCATTGATCAAACGGCAGAAAATTCATGACAGACAAAACACCACTTTGAGAGCCTTGATCACGTGAACACAAACAAATGCTCAAACTCTGACCAGATGTGAAAACATTTTCAAGTATGACTTAAACTGAATTTAGGACCAAAGCTTTCTACATGTCTGCAAACCACGAGTCACTTGGATTTCTGGGCAATTTGTCATTTACAACATACATGCATAAAACTTCTGTATGAGCCTAATCACCTCCAGGGCTGAGACTGGGAAAAAAACATGCCAAAAAATGTAGTGGTTAGTACTGTTGACACAGCAAGATGGTTCTTGGTTCTACCACTACTATGTTAGGTTAACTGGTGATTCTAAACTGGCCATGGATGTGAGATAGATAGTGTTTGAAGTACATCGAATAAAATATGCCTATCGAGCGGACAAGCATAGCAGCTGTAATGGTCCACTTGTGAAAATAGATTTGTTGGAGATTTTGTTTGACAACAAATCTGACTGCTGCACTGCCGGACAGGACAGGCAAAAAATAAAATAAATAAGTTAATTGTATAAATAATAGAAGTTAGTTTAATAAGACCTAAAAATTCGTTAAATAGAGCCATCTTGTGATGTCTCTGGAATATTTCTTACAGCCAAATCATTAATAATCCCCACAAACACATTATATTTGGTGTCAAAAAACACTGAGCTAATGAAGACGTCATATTTTGAGAATGAACTCCTAACGGGGATGATTTCTTCTTTAACATGTATTCTGATATATGTTATTTCTCTTAGTTTTCTTAGTAATTTCTCCTAATCTTCACTGTAGTACACAAAGTTTCTGAGTTTAACCCTAGGAATGTAATCATAGAAAGAAGACACCGAGACAGTCTATAGTAGAGCCATGAAAAATGTAACCAATGACCTACATTTGACTACAGTGCTTATCCTCACTTTACTTTTAGTGCTTCAAGCCTTCCCATATCAGTTCAGCAGAGCTAGTTCTCTCTAAAGGTGGTGCTCATTACAACTGAAATGGATCATCCTCTGGAGAGGATTTAATGAGGAAAAAAACGGAAAAAAATTGAAATGTTCATGGTAATGAAGCTTTCATTACTGACTGTGGATTGTTTAAACATTCAGCCATTACCTGCCGTCCCTCTGTGACGTTGACCAGTAGAAGCGGCCGCAGGACTCTGGACCAGCGAACACCATAATAATTTGCAGCTTTCAATGCTCCATAAATGATCATATCAACCAAAGTGAGCTAGTCAATGCACAAAAGAACAAAGTCATTTAATGGTAAATGGTAAACAGACTGGTTCTTATATAGTGCTTTTCTACTCTGAGCAATCAAAGCGCTTTATACAACTTGCCTCGTTCACCCAGTCGCACAAGCACTTTTTTCTATGCAAGTGCTTCTAACATTCACACACATTGAAAGAATACCAGCTTCAATGCTAGTATTTACTATCTATTTGCATTTCAAAGAGTCAGATGCAGTTCAAGATGCATATGTCAATACTTAAAGTGTTTCCATGACCAAACTAGCTAGATAAGAATAAACAGGATTATTCTAAAATGAAATTATTTGAGCAGTAGTAGAAGGACAGTCTTCTTTGAAATGAAAATGATTTCATATATAATACAAACAAAATAACAACTTATTCCAAATATTCCAGAAAATAAAAAGTTGTGCAAGAAAATTTGTGACTGAGAGCCTCAGAATCACTGAGTCACAAGGAAGCTTTACTACTTTGGTAGTGCTGAGAAAGCAACATCTTAGGCTAAAGGTTGTTTCACAACAAGAGGAAAGCCTTCTCAGCACATCCTGTCTCTGCAGCTCAGCACACGTTAACAGTTTCAGCTTTCAGACCCTAAACCAGGAAGTCCTCTGGGTGCACACTGCACACTCACCAACTGACAGGAATGTATAACCTCTTCCTAAGTACTTAGTCAAAAACATCTTTACAATGACTTGTTCTGGTTCTGTCTGAGTTAGAGGAGCCTTCTTCCAAAATCTTCCAATTAAAAATACATATATACTAATAATGTGTATAAACCCCTCCCACAATAATAATGCAGATTGGCACTCCTACCGTGAGGATGACAATGATGCAGATATTTTTGGGATCTTTCCAGAACTTGTCACGGAGAATCACCTTGGCATAGTGAATGACTCGAATGGTGAAGATGAGCAGACAGAGTATCTCCACCAGCATGGTGGCCTGAAAAACAACATAACACAACACATGACCATACTTCTGATAATAATTTAACTTCTTGGACTTCACAGTAGCTAGTCTATTTCACTGATCTCAGCTGCACTACTGTAATTGCTGTATAGACCATCATACTGTACAATACAATAATTATAGTTTTCCAACTGTTTATTAATACTTGCAATTGTATATCTACAACCTGTATAGTTTTCATATTTTTAAACATATGCATAACCTGTTCATAGCCTGCGCATACTTATAGTATATTCATAACATTCCTTCATACCTTGTACATGTAACATACTATAATAGATCCAAATTCTGTATTATATATTATTACTAAAGCACTTTCTGGATGGATGCAAACTGCATTTCGTTGCCATGTACTTGTGACATGTGCAATGACAATAAAGTTGAATTTTATTCTATTGTATTCTATTCTTCAGGACTGGTAAAATGTTGAATGGCCTGAAAATCTATTCAGTCTTTTTATAATAAAATGCTGAGGTGTAGACAGTAATTAGTATTTCTATTCATACAAGCCACAGAAGATTACATTAGAGTCAGTCAAAGTTAATGGTGTTATTAATTACTTTTACATTACCAGCTATTACTGAACTCCAATTTGGAATTTCAATGATTGCACATTTTACATATAGGTCAAGGGTCAAGTTCAAGGTCAAGTTCATTTATATAGCACATTTCCAAACCGTCCATACTGCACAAAGTGCATAACCATGTAAAATGCCACTGAAACAAATAAGATGTAAAACAATGATGCAGTAAAATATGGAAAAAATAAATAAAGTAAATCAATAAAAACAACTAAAACAACAACTAAGGCTGTTACAACCAAAATGTTTAGGTCAAAGTTTGTTAAAAGCCAGACGATAAAAATGTGTCTTCGGTAACGATTTAAACTGATCACGTGTTTGTGCAGATCTAATGCGGGATCTGCCACAGAGAAGGCTCAGTCGCCATGAGACTGATATAGAAAGACATAGAAAGACTGTAGCTACATCAAAATATAATATATACCCTAATACCACTATCTCCCAGTTTCATAAAAACTATAGCGGTGTGTAGTTGGTAACAAATTACTGCTGATAGAAAAGCAGCTTATTTTAAGTGATTAGAACATTATACTAGAACTAAACATCTTGAGCTGCTGCGTCTCAATCATTATCAAAGATCAGACATATGATAGTGTCTCCATAATAGACCTCATCCATCCAAGCGTATTGACTGTACTTGACTGTAACTCTTGTTGTGCTTTAGACACCTGTTGTGAGCTCGCCGTTCACTCTAGCCAGAACCAGCAGCAGTAAGGCTCACCAAGACTGGGGAGCAGACCAAGAAATACAATTGCCAGGTGCAGTCCAAAATGTTGGAGTTGAAGTCTGTCAAGCTCTGGGAGAAGTCTATTTATATAAAAATGGAAGAGGAATTATTGCTAATTCGCATTGTCAAGGAGTGAAGCCAAAAAAGGTGGCAGTAGATAAACCGTTACTCAAAAAGCCATCTCTAGACCCAGCAGTTTTAGCTAATTATAGGCCAATCTCAACCTTCCTTTCATATCAAACATCCTTGAAAGAGTAGTTGTCAAACAGCTAACAGATCATCTGCAGAGGAATGGCTTATTTGAAGAGTTTCAGTCAGGTTTCAGAGCTCATCACAGCACAGAAACAGCTTTAGTGAAGGTTACAAATGATCTTCTTATGGCCTCTGACAGTGGACTCATCTCTGTGCTTGTCCTGCTAGACCTCAGTGCAGCGTTCGATACTGTCGACCATAATATCCTATTAGAGCGATTAGAGCACGCTGTAGGTATTACAGGTACTGCTCTGCATTGTTTTGTATCATATCTAACTAATAGACTTCACACATTTTAATGCTTTGCAGATAACACACAGCTTTATCCATCCATGATACCAGATCTCACACACCAATTAGTTAAACTGCAGGAATGTCTTACTCCCGGAAAAGCCTTCAGCTAATCCAAAATGCTGCAGCAAGAGTCCTGACAGGGACTAGAAAGAGAGAGCAGATTTCCCCTCTATTGGCTTCTATTGCATTTAATATTTCTTCTTCAGTCACCTTTCTCAGTCACTATGTGTTAACAGACCTCTCTGCATTGAATCATACTCGTTATTAGTCTCTGTCTCTCTTCCACAGCATGTCTTCATCCTGTCTTCCTTCTCTCACCCCAACCGGTCGCAGCAGATGGCCCCGCCCCTCCCTGAGCCTGGTTCTGCTGGAGGTTTCTTCCTGTTAAAAGGGAGTTTTTCCTTCCCACTGTTACCAAAGTGTTTGCTCATAGGGGGTCATATGATTGTTGGGTTTTTCTCTGTATGTATTATTGTAGGGTCTACCTTACAATAAAAAGTGCCTTGAAAAAACTAACAAACAACAACAACAAAAACAAACAAACTAGTAAGAAAGTATGCTAGTTGTTTATTTAAACTGCTATATTTCACTTTTTTGCATTCATTAATTTTGCTACATACTTGCTAAATTTAACATCTGTATAAGTTTAATTACTAGTCAGCCTTTAAACCAAAATGAAACTTAGATTTACAAGAGCCCTCAGAACATCACTTAGTTAGTACTTAGTTTATATCAGAATAACTCTTATAGTGTTTTTTCATAGACTCTGCTTCAATCAGCATGACAGAGGCTCAGATATTTCAGATATATCAGTTCCAATACTGTCTGCATCTCTGAATTTTTCAAAAAGCACTTAGGATTGTTTGGACATTTGGCGCTGCTGACAAACCTTTTATTCCTCTCAGCACCCTTAGCCTGCACATTAAAAAGAGAAACTATAAAAACAGGACAGTGTCTCTGTGTGGCAGTTGCAGTCTTACCCATATAGGCAGAGGGTATACAGCTGGATCCTCGAAGATGGCAAGAGACAGATTGACCAGCATGAAGAAGTAGAGGAGTACCTTTAGGGCCCAATGATTATAGAGCATATACAGTCTGAAAATCCACACACAAAGTTGGATATTAGAGCAACTCACACTCATTATTCAATCCAAACTGCATGCTATAACTTAAAGTCCTCACATCCAAATGCATTTCACATTAGGGGGAAGTCATTTCACATCCCTCATAGTTTGCCATAGCAGATTGACTAATAAACAGGAGAAAATGTTGCATTTGCTGGGACAATATATTCTACATGAAAAATTATCCATTCAACAATGTTGATTTAAAGCTGTTATAAAGACTAATATGTATTTATTAAAAGTGAAATATAAAGTTATGACACCTTACAGTAAATATACAGAATAAAAAAAATACCAACCAGTCAGCACAGGCAAAGAAAGTCATCGTAAACAGAGCTAAAAGAAACTGTTCTAGTCTGACATGTTCAAACTGCTGGTCAAAAATTAAGAGGAGACGGAGAGGAGTGAAACATCTTCCAGGCTGAACAGATTAAATATACGTGTGTACAGAAATCAGCACAACAGAAATACAGCAGAGACAAACAAAATAATTATAGAATT
This sequence comes from Aulonocara stuartgranti, assembly GCF_965226115.1. Lineage (NCBI taxonomy): Eukaryota > Metazoa > Chordata > Actinopteri > Cichliformes > Cichlidae > Aulonocara > Aulonocara stuartgranti. The sequence continues at coordinate 38,612,109 of NC_138944.1, forward strand.
TCCACATATTTAATATGGATGGATGGATGTGAAAGCCGCACCTGACAGCCTGAGGTGATGTGTCAAAGTAGACATTTCTGTTGTACTGGGCATCTGACACATAGATGGCAGCCAAGTTAAAATCCTGAAACACACAGAAGGGCATTTAAAGCATTTAAATATTACTCTCAATATAAGAAGATCTGCAAAATAAAAGGTATTTAACGCTGAAAAATTAACAAAAATTAAAACAAATCTACTATCTGATTGTCTTTTTTAGTTGCATATAGTTGTTTGTTTCCTTAATTCTCACATTTCCTTTGTCTGTTAGTGGATTGTTTTTTGTTTTTTCGGCCGGCTTGTGCGATACATATATGAATGGTATGAGATCAAGTGTAAACCATCATTATGGTATTATCCATAGGCACACTGGCTAAGGTACAGCATGAATTACAACAGCCTTACCTAAGCCATTTCTCTGTGTGAGATACAGCAGGCAAAATCAGTTTTGACCATGTGACAAACTGTTGCTATTGATAAGAAATTCTCACCAGAGAAACCATCCAATCCACACATGCAAAGAAATCAAAGCACAGATCCCGATAAATTATGTGTAATATAAGAAATGATACAGAAAACATACTGAACACACTAAGAAAGGGGTGTACAAAAAGGCATGGAAAGTCATGACACCAGCTGAATAATATCAGTAAGCAGTCCTGCCACTTGGTTCAAATTGATGTTGGTTCATTCAAACTGATGGCCTATAAAAACATGTCTTATAAGAAACATGGGTAAAACCAATGAGGACTCTCAAGACCTTTGAAGCCTTATTGTTGCAAAACATACTGAAAGCATTGGTTACAGAAGAATTTACAGAAGAAACTACTGAAGGTTCCAGTGAGCACTTTTGAAGCCAATATCCGGAAGTTGAAAGAACATTATTTCACCATAAACCGGCCACGACCAGGTGCTCACTGCAAGATTTCAGACAGAGAAACAAAGGCAAATGATAGTATGCATGTTCAATACATTTTCCACTCTGTCATTTCTCATTATTACACATAATTTATGGTAATCTGTGGTTAGATTTCTTTACATGTGTAGACCGAACTGGTTGTTATTGGCATCTGGTGAGAATTTTACATCAAAAGCACCTTTAGAAATATATTTACTTAGAAAATTGGTGGCACGTTCAATACTTATTTTACCCACTGTAATTATCAGCAGCTTCACCGAAAGGTTGAGGAAATGAAAACAACTTGCAGAAGCACAGACTCAGGGTCAGCAGTGACCTGCTAGACAGAACCTCAGTGATGGATCCTTGGTTCAGGGCCAATATACATCCCAAGCACCAAAAGACTAGTGCACTTAAACACAAAACTGTGTTTGAGGTCAAGTCTATGCTGTCTGATTAATTGGTGACCACAGTGCATGAGCCTGAAGGCTAGCAAAGAATAGTGCAACTGGTAAGAATCACTGGCAAGCAGGTCCTGAGCTGTGACGAGAGAGTTTTAAGGTGATTTACAGTGATTTAATATAGAAGGCAGTTCACTCAAATAGTGGAAGGAACATATAGATTGTTTGTTTCAAGCATTGAACCATCTGTCAAAAATGGTCCGTGAAAAAAAAGGGTCCCCTTTTTTTTTGTTTTTTAAACAGTCGTCCAAAGCTATCGAATAAAATCTATTTTATTTGTCAATGATTCACTTAATGCACAATAAATTCATCTTTAACAGAGAACTAACTAGGGAAGTTGGAAGCTGTATACTAGTGATGGGTGCTTTATGGGGCTTAAAGGACAAGAGTCCAACAGTTTACTGCAATCGTGGAATCATTTGCACGTTCTCCAGGCCATCCGCTGACAGAAAACCTGCACAATCACATTATAATCACTTGTAGTTGTGCAGGAGCGTCCAGCTGTGTCATACCTCTTCGCTTTTTGCTGTATTCCCTGTGTTTGAATTTCCTTTTCTTGCAGACGCTTCGGGAATGTTTTCATTCTTCTCTGATTCAGACATCTCTCAACACGACCGACACAAAACGTCCCAAAATGTTTCTTCTAACTTTTTAATGACTCTCGAAATGTCTCCAAACTTTCACTACCAGCTCCTCGGCGTTTCTAAGTGGTGAAAAAAAGAAAAACATATATCCAAACTTAGTTTAAGTCGCACTTTTTGACGTAAACGTCACATCAAGCGTCATCCACGAGATTCGCATCAGAGGATTTCTTTCCAGTGGCATAAAAATGACAACCGCTTGCCATCTATCTCAGCCTACTGATATCTGGTCAGAGCCGCTTCAAGTCTTGCTCCAATAAACCACGACTCTTGCTGACTTCACGGACCAGCGGAATGAATAAGGAGGAAAAAATACAGTGATGTGTAAAACAGGCTGATTACCATTAAACAAAGCAACAACAAACTATCTCATATTCCCTAATAACGAAGTTGCAGATAGCGAGTAAGTAATAGACTTACAAAACGCAAAATGTTACGTTTTAACCAGATTTAGAGTAGTTGACCAAATGTCTCAATGAAAATCAACAATAAATGCATAAAAGGTTGAAGATTTTTTTTAAACTTTGAATAAATAAGTAAAAGGAAAAATCCTATTTTCGAAGCATTGTTGCTACATGTCATTGTTACATGTCCCTTTTTATTCTTGTCCAATTAACCTCTACAATTTAATTTGTTCTATACTTATTCCTTTGTAGTGGTTTCTATAAAAGAATTATTTTTGGTGCTTTTTTCTTTTATGCCCACCGTTTTCACTGTTGAACTCGTATTACTATGCTGTTGTATTTTTCAGACATTACTCGGAGACAGTAAAAGCACCATGTGGTATCATGTGACTCAGCACGATAACGGAAACTGGGAGAAAGAGTCAGAGGCATTTCAAATAGTGGGAAAATTAGGAGAATATACAGAAATACAAGTTTTTGCGTTATTGTAGGGTCTTCATCCTACAATATAACGTAAGAAAACGTTTTTTTGAACATGCAATTTATTGAAAACAATGCTTAAACTGAAACAGGCTGTTTTACAGATGATCAAAATCTTAGAACCACATGCCTTTAAAATGCCAATTCTGTGCAAAAATGTGGTTTCGTTGTCATTTTCTGTCAGGTAGTCTCACTGTCATAACTTTCTGATGGCAAAGGCAAAAAAAAAGTTCCCTTTTTGAACGTGGTTGGGTTGTTGAACTGCATAAGCACGGTCTCTTGCAGCGTCGCTGCTGAGGTGGGATACAGTAAGACAGTCATTTGGAATTTCTTAAATGATCCTGAGTGATTTTGTTTTATCCAAATAAAATTGAATTCAATTCAATAAATTAATGATTAATTAATTAAAGAGCACTGACCTTTTTTATGTTTTTAGGAGTGAAGCTTTGTGGATGATCCTTAAGCCTGTTAGCTCATTTCTGCCATTTGTAGTTGAGATGTCATTCTTTCAGTTCATTTTTCAGAGCTTGTGACCACAGGTGATGGTAGATCGATCTGTAAATCGTCAGCTTCCACGCTGAGCTCTCCCTTCATCATAGCAGATGTGTACAGAATCCACATCACAACTAGTATGGTGAAATACTAGTTGTCTCTCAATCTTTAGCTCTTCCTCCTGAGACAGTAACTTGCTCCTGTTGTTCCTCCTTCAGCCCAAAGATCAAAGAGTTGGGGTATTTAACACCCCTAAGTGGGTACTCCATCTTTCCCCAACTGAAGAGCATGGCCTCAGATTTTGAGTTGTTAATTTTCATCCCAGTCACTTCACACGTGTTGCAAACTGCCCCAGTGTGAGCTGGATGTTGTTGATGAAGCTAAAAAAAAAAAGATACATCATCCATAAAAAGCTGAGATGAGATCCTGCAACCACCAAACCAGACACTCTTCACCACTTGGCTGCAACTGACCAAAGACGAGAGATGGTTATTTTATACATTTATTTTTTCCAAATAACTGCACTAACAGTTATCACCTAGGTTCTTGCTGATGATCTTGGAGCCCATTCCAGCATGGAGCAAGTCTTCAATTATGTCCCTTCAATCAACAGCTCTTTGGTCCTGCCCATGGTGGTGAGGTGGTTGGAGCAGCAGATATCAATTCAGTGGACATGTGTGCATTATACACATACGCTGAAATCAAAAGTATCTGTAATTGACTGATTGTAGTCAACCTGTACGAATTCTGGCTGGGTTGTAGGGGAACAGATTCCTATTTCACTCAATGACATACAAAACAACCTTTTAATGTATTTTTTAAGATTGTTTTTGTTGATATGTCTCTCTCAATTAAAATGAAGCTACCATAAAATTTATTGCTGTTCATTTTTTGTGAGCAAATTTTAAATTTCTTCAGGGGATCAAATAATTATTCCCCTGACTGGACCACCGGCTTGACATACTCAGTAAGCAAGAAACTTAAGGTAAGGGGAGATTCCAACAGATTTATTTGATATGGATATGAAAACAATCACATTTAATGAAACAATGTTTTTTTCTTAATGACAAGAAACAAATCATTTTGGATACATTTTTAACACAGTATTAATACTGTGGTTTTAAGTGTCTGCCCCAGTTGAAATAAAATTTGACTATTTGTGCTTTAGGTTAAGATAATTCTTGTTAGCAGCACTGACATCTATAATTTTAGGTGTTTAAACTGAATTGGTTAACATGAAGAAAAAAATACAATCTCCCAACAATACACTGTGAAGCTGAGTAAGTCCACCCTTTAAATCAACATAAAAAAAGTCTTAATCACGACATTTATTTTATTGAAATATACATTTCCATGTTTTTATTTACTTTAAATCACAACTTGAAACATCAATTTATTTTTAACTAACTCAAGAAAAGTGTCAAACTGTCCAACAAAACTGATTTTTTACAGCAATCGTTTCAAACTTGACATTCTCAAGTGGATGTGGATGGATGTGGATAGAGTACAGTCTTTATCAGTTAATGTGGGGCACAGTCGCCTGGAGGCTGATTTCTATCCTTCCATCATTCCAGGGACTTAAATAAAAATCAGTCTGGTCTCCCTTCAACAGTTTTCTTTTTGACTGCAACCTCAGAGCGCACCACACTCTTCATAGTTCTCTGCATTATCCATGTAGCCAGGTGGATAGTCACAAAGGCACCAGAGACGGCCCACAGCCAGTTCCTTCTGAGCCAGCTCTGAGGTTTCATGGTGACACCACTGCAGGGGAAGAAGAAAAACAGTATTTACTCACAAACACTTGGTATACAGAAAAACATGGCAGGGAAGCCAAATAAAATTGACCATTTTCACAGTTATTGGGAGGAAGAGTTTGTTTTTAATCACAGGTAAACAAAGGGTGTATGTCTCACTTGCTGCGGCACTGGGAAACTGAACCATCTGAACTGTGAGCTGCAAGGAAAAGGTAAGACTGCTGCTGACATGATAAATGCATTTAAAGCCACGATGAGAAAAAAGCCCTGCACTTTCCCTCCAAACAGCCACTTTGTTCTCACTGTTTCGATGATATCACATGTTTTAACGACAGTCCAGCCATACTACAAGTGTGATGACTGCAAAGTGGGGTGTACAAATACAGCTGCTCTGTGACGGCCTCAGAGGTTGTTTAAGAGAATATTGGGAGCAACAACACCATGAAGTCCAAAGAACACACCAGACAGGTCAGGGATAAAGGTATTCAGAAATTTAAAGGAGGCTTAGGCTACAAAAAGATTTCCCAAGCACTGTTCAAGCGATCATTCAGAAATGGAAGGAGTATGGCACAACTGTAAACCTACCAAGACAAGGCCGTCCACCTAAACTCACAGGCCGAACAAGGAGAGCGCTGATCAGAAATGCAGCCAAGAGGCCCATGGTGACTCTGGACGAGCTGCAGAGATCTACAGCTCAGGTGGGGAAATCTGTCCATAGGACAACTATTAGTCGTGCACTGCACAACGTTGGCCTTTATGGAAGACTGGCAAGAAGAAAGCCATTGTTAACAGAAAACCATAAGAAGTGCCGTTTGCAGTTTGCCACAAGCCATGTGGGGGACACAGCAAACATGTGGAAGAAGGTGCTCTGGTCAGATGAGACCAACATGGAACTTTTTGGCCAAAATGCAAAACGCTATGTGTGGCGGAAAACTAACACTGCACATCACTCTGAACACACCATCCCCACTGTCAAATATGGTGGTGGCAGCATCATGCTCTGGGGGTGCTCCTCTTCAGCAGGGACAGGAAGCTGGTCAGAGTTGATGGGAAGATGGATGGAGCCAAATACAGGGCAATCTTGGAAGAAAACCTCTTGGAGTCGGCAAAAGACTTGAGACTGGGGCGGAGGTTCACCTTCCAGCAGGACAACGACCCTGAACATAAAGCCAGGGCAACAATGCAATGGTTTAAAACAAAACACACCCATGTGTTAGAATGGCCCAGTCAAAGTCCAGATCTAAATCCAATCGAGAATCTGTGGCAAGATCTGAAAACTGCTGTTCACAAACGCTGTCCATCTAATCTGACTGAGCTGGAGCTGTTTTGCAAAGAAGAATGGGCAAAGATTTCAGTCTCTAGATGTGCAAAGCTGGTAGAGACAGACCCTAAAACACTGGCAGCTGTAATTGCAGCAAAAGGTGGTTCTACAAAGTATTGACTCAGGGGGCTGAATAATTACGCACACCCCACTTTTCAGTTATTTATTTGTAAAAAATGTTTGGAATCATGTATGATTTTCGTTCCACTTCTCACGTGTACACCACGTTGTGTTGGTCTTTCACGTGGAATTCCAATAAAATTGATTCATGTTTGTGGCTGTAATGTGACAAAATGTGGAAAAGTTCAAGGGGGCCGAATACTTTTGCAAGCCACTGTAACTCTGACACTCATTCTATTTCAATTGATTACATATCAGATGTTTCTAAAAATTGACTGCAGTCCACCTGTGATAAATTCAGTTGATTGGACATGACTGGGAGAGGCACACAATTGTCTATATAAGGTCCCATATGTAACAGTGCACATTGGCGCACAAACCAAGCCGTAAAGTCCAAGGAATTGTCTGTAGACCTCTGAGACAGGATTGTATCGAGGCGCAGATCTGAGGAAAGGTATAGAAAAATTTCTGCATCTGCAAAGGTACTTATATAGATAGCTTGGCTAAGTACTTGCTCAAAGGAGGTCATTTGCTTTATCAGTATTACTGTAGGATATTGCCGAGTTGTTGTAGGTTAGATTTGGTGCCATATAAATACAATTAAATAGAATGTTACATTATCTTGATAGTTTTCATTCTTGAATATCTTCACCTGTTAAATTATAAAAAAAAATCTCTAAGTTTTGAAAATATAAAATAGATGGATAAAACTTTACACTTTGACCACTCAGACCAAAAAATCTATTCCCTGTAAACATTTATTCATTCATTTGGGTGTGACTCTTATCAGCTTTTTGGGCTGAGTTCTAGTGGGGGATGGGATGATGTCTGTGGAAATTTGTGACAGAACTGAGCACGGCAGCTGCACAGCAAACTGAAACTTCCAGGAAACAGGACATTAGAGGACTACCAATAAAAATTATGTCTGACTCCAGTCTATTTACACCTACAGGCGAGCTGCCACTCTTTTACTGATAAGGATATACACATCCTGGACGGTGGTTTGGAGTCAAGGAGGCCATTTACGAAAAAGGGAAAGACGATCTCTGAATCAAGGAGGGGGCCTGAGGGTAAATCTTTCATCATCTTATGATGCTGCCTTGCCAGTAATCAAATAACCTGCTGGAATAATCAGATGGCCAAAGGGGAAACTGAAGCCACTAACATCAAGACAAGAAATCTCCTTCCGTGCATGGAGGGTTAGCCCCAAATCCAGCACCCTGAGACTGTATGCAAAGTGGAAGGAAGATGAGAACTAGTCAGTGTCAGAACTACTATCCAGGATGAGACAACAAAGATTTAGTTTTTTGTTAGTTTGTTTTAGTTTAGTTTAGATGTATTCACTATAGTTTAGTGAATACCTCTTGCAGCAGAATCCCGAGAGAAGAGAAGCAGGAAAAGGAACCATCACGGAAGGATGGGAGCCTGCACGGTATGTGCCACCGTCAGACAGAAGAAGAGACTGACATCCACAAATCCTGTCAGTGGCTGGACAAAGCTGAACTGAAAGACAGCACAGAGACAGCACTAATATGGCAGAATAGGAACAAGACCCCGTAGGCTGTACAGAGATGCTAATGAGAAAATTTCAGCACATAGCAACAAGGTGCAAGATGCTAGCAGGTATGGCATACATAGAACACCATAACCAAATGTCCCCTTAGGGTAGTTGAGAATGACCGAGTTAAGATCCTGTGGGACTTGCAGATACAGACAGAAAAACTGGTGATGGCAAACCAAGAGGAAGACAGCTGTAGTGACAGATGTAGCTATACTGAATGATAGCAGCTCGAGAAGTGCCAAGAGCTGAGAGGAGAGCTCAAGAAGATGTGGAGATTGAAAGCAGCAGTAGTCCTCGTTGCAACTGGAACACTCAGGGCAGTGCCCCCAACACACACCCACCCACACAAATACACTTCTCAAGCCCCCAGAGGTCCTGCGCAGCATCTTTGTTGTCATTCAGTATAGCTATATTTTATCACTACAGCCGTCTTCCTCTGCTTGTCCATCACTACGATGTTAGGCTGTTAGCCATCACCGGTAGGGATGGGTACCGGTATCCGGTGCCATTCTGACATAAACGGTAGTAACCAGACTATCCAAGGATAGTAGGCGGGCCCAGGTAAGTACGTTCTTTTAGAGCAGAGTTACAGATTAAAAATGCCCAAGGCGAAGCGGTCAAAAGTCTTGCTGTACTTCACAGCAAAAGATGCAAACTCAGCAGCCTGCAACAAGTGCTTTAAGGTGATACTGTGCAAAGGAGGTAACTCCTCAAATCTGATGAAAAACCTGGCCCCTAGCCCTGCCAGTGTAGCAGAAATGATGATGGATGATGATGGCGGCAGCAGCCGTTCTTCTCTGGGTGAGTAGCTTAATGTTGTTCGTGTGTAATTTATGTTGAGTAGGCTAACCACGTTATTAAATTAATGCACGTAAGGTGAACTAGCAAACACCGTCGTAGTTACATGCGGCTGTCTTGTTATTTGATAGAGTGATACCATATATGCCCTATAGCTGCAGAAAAGGCTAACACTGTTATCTTTTTACAAAAAAAAAAACAGCTAAACATGAGAGGTTTTAGGACAAATTTTGTGTTTTCCATTGTTTAAGCACCGGTTCCAACCAAAGGAGGTATGTTGTATCAACAGAAAAGGCTAACTTGGTTATCATTTTGCAGAAAAAAAGAGACTGCTAAAAATAAAAACATAAAAGCTTTTTGGACAAAGTTTGTGTTCTCCATTCTTTAAGCACCGGTTCGAGCACTGTTTAAGCACCGGCACCATTTCAAATGTACCGGTTTGGCACTGGTATTGGATAAAACCTAAATGATACCCATCCCTAATCACCTGTTTATCTATCTGTATCTGGAAGACCCACAGGATCTTGGCTTGTGTCCCATTTTGACCTCGGGACTTCCAGGCCATAATCGGCTCAGAAGTTAAAGTATACTATGCCAGCTATTTGGTTATGGCGCCTCATGTATGCCCTGCACCCTGCTGTTATGTGCTGGATTGTCTCTGGGGCATCTTTACACAGCCTGCACTGGGGATCTTGCCTGGTGTGGCAGCCCCCAGCCTCTATGAATCTTGTGCATACAGCTTGTCCTGTGCTGCCATGACTAGTGCCTCTGTGCTGTCCTTCAGTCCAGCTTTGTCCAGCCACTGACAGAGGAAGTGGCTGACATCCAGAAATCCTGTCTGCCGGTGATACATACCACGCAGGGGCCTCTGGCTCCATGACAGATTTTCTACTTGCTCCTTTTTTTCTTTCTTGGGTTTCTGCTGTCTGAGGTATTCACTAAGCACATTGTTCGTTGTGGCCATGATCCTGATGTGAATGTTTATCATCTCATCCTGGACAGTGGTTCTGTACTGTTTGGCATACAGTCTCAGGGTTCTAGTCTTGGGGTGAAACCCTTTGTCCTTGGTGAGCTGCTTCCTTGTCTTGATGTCAGTGGCGTCTGTCTCCTCCTTTAGCCAGCTTATTATCCCAGTAGGCTACCCAATCCCAGTGTTGATTACCTGGATCTTGTTCTTTCCATTCAGCTGACTTCTCTGGACTTGCCTGACCCTCTGCAGGTACTTGGTAATTGCGCCTCTCTTTACCTTTTGTTACCTTCTGACTACACTTCTCCAGTCCGAAAGACATTCTGATGTTGTTGCTGTAGATCCTCGTGGTGTGGATGAATGAATCAATGTCTGTTTAAGCATACAGCTTGATGTCATCCATGTAGAGGAGGTGGCTGACGATTGCCCCATTCTGTAATTGGTCTCCATAGCCAGTCTTGTCAATGACCTAACTGAGGGGGTTCAGGCCAATGCAGAACAGCAGTTGGAAAAGAGGAACTCCTTGGTAGACCCTGCACTTCATGGTAACTTGTGCTATTGGTTCAAAGTTGGCCTCTAGAAGCTACTAAATGTTTTGCTGTCTCTCTAAATGCTGGGTATCAAAGATTCCATAGGTCCCACATCGTCTTCATGTAACGCCTTCCGCTGGGGTTAATTATGTAGTAGCATGCCAACAGTTTTCATTTCTTCCCCACTTATGTCTTCCGGTTCCGTTAACCCACTTCTCATCTGTGTGTCATGGTTTCCCAACACCTGACGTGGACCTTGTCCACATCCTGTCTGAGCTGGTATGGCTTCAGTTATCTCTGTCTTTCTCATATCCAAGGTAGCTTGGTTAGCATAGGGAATCTCGCCTAGGGACCCTTACTGGATACAGACACCCAAGAAAACACCATGAAAGGTCAGGTGTGCAGTAGAGTATTAAACTTTGTGTGTAGGGACTTCAGGTTGAACACCCAAGCTGAGGATGTCAAAGAGCTACCGAATGAGGCAGAGCAGTGTGAACACTGGGTGGTAGAGAGGCTGCAGACAGATTGGCCAAGATGATAAACTTTAAATTTCTACTTCTCCAATAGCTTATAGAAATCTATTTATTTTTGTTGTAGCCATCTGGGTAATCAGTTTTATAATGCAGGCAGTAACCGGTCTTTATTTTCACATTACTAACACGACACATTATCCAAAGTTAATTTTTTTTATTTTTCCATTATGCTCTTCTTCTACAATAATTAAAATTATTCAGATATTGTTTTCTATAATTCCGTTCAAAAATATATCTTACCTTCACAACCTATACTGAAATAATCAAAATAACTCATAAAAAACCCTCCAAATTTAATCTTAAAAATGTAACTTATAATTGGGGAAAATAGCTGAAATTTAACAAGTTAACTTTTTCAAGATATGACTTCTTTGCCATTATTTCTGTTGTTGCAGGATGGGATCATAATCTTCCCTGTAGTATCAAATATCAGTTATTTTCTTTGGTACTGGAATTGAGTTAATTTGTAGAGTTGTTCGTTTGTTTTTTAAATTAAACTACAGCCTGTACATACTTATAGTTATAGAATATTCACAACATACTTCATACCGTGTACATTATAACATACCATAATAGACCCATTTCTGTAATATACTCACATATCTATATTATTGCTAATATATATTGTAATATATCTATATCACTAAAGCACTTCTGGATGGATGCAAACTGCATTTCGTTGCCCTGTACCTGTGCATGTGCAATGACAATAAAGTTGAATTCTATTCTATTCTATTCTATTCTAAATTGGAGCACCAACTTGTGAAAATCTGAAAATACAACTAAAGGTAGATGAAACTGCTCTGAGTTTTACAAACCCTTTGTGTGCTCAGTTATACAAACTCTCAAGGGCAGAAAAACTTAGCACGTTTTCTTCAGGTGTTTTTAACAGTTTCATACCTCAGTGCGGGTTACTTGCTCTTGTGAGCAACAGCTGGAGGAGGAGAAGGAAGAGCAGATGCAGGAGGGGAAACGTAGGTAACAATGCCAGGTTCAGGAATATACTCATCTCCGTCTTTGCGTAGCAGTGGGCTTCCCTTCAGATTGTACCAGCCCCAGTGGATCAGCCCCAGACTTGTGCCCATCACAATCAATACTTTGTAGTTACTCCACAAATCCCGCAGACCCATAACTAAGATGCTAAAAAAAAATCCAAAAGATGATCACTACATTCATATAGACAGTTAATATGATTCTTACTTCAAGTAGTAACTAGTCAAATAATATATACTGAAATGGAAGTGGACTTAAAGTACAAGGCAGCATTAAAGGGAAAGTACGCTTATAAGTAATAGTTGAGTGACAATCATTTTCCATCACTGGTCATTCAAAGGTCAAGTGTGCAAAAAAGAAACAAATATCAATTGATCAAAAGACTATACTCTGAGTCTAACTATTTTTGCTGGAAGATCCTGACAAGTCCAGTAAAAAGCAAAGTAAAGCAAGTAAACAAAACTACTGCCTATGTATAGAATTATAGGAACACTGACATTCAATCGATTTCTTATTTAGAACGATACACGTACACCCATGCAAAGGATATTGTAAAGTTTTACTCAATGAGACACCAGCAATGTTACAACGCAATAAGGAACTGATTCATATCTATTATCTTCATATCTATTTAACATGCTCACAGTTTAGTTTAGGAAGCCAGCTCAACCCCATCGATTATCTGTATTGAAATTGCACAAGAAAATTAAAGTTAATCAAAATTAAAATGAACAACACAAACTAACCTGTGGTGACATAAGAGAAGCCCTCACCTTCAGAATTCATCTGTGTTTTCTATGCTGAAGATCACTAAACATGTGCCTGAACGCAACTTACGTTAATTATAAGCATAATTGCTCAAAACCTTAGTGCTAAATACTAACACGCTTATTGTTATTAATTATTGTGTTTTTCATGGAATCCAAATTGAAATAAACACCTTTAAATGTGCCGCTGATGTTATAAATATTTTTTTTTACTCAGGCAACACATTGGAAGCCTGAAATAATCATGTGACTGTGTAACCATCGGCTATTGGTTGAGTTTTGCATTCCTAGTGAAAAGTTTTTTTTGTTTGTTTTTTTGAATACGCTTTATTGACAAAGCACAAAATACAAATACAAAATAGCAAACACAATGTCAGGGGGTTTGTATAAAAAAACAAAATAGTGAAAAGGTTTTGATATATGACTGCATCCATAAAACATCGTCATTTCGTAATTATCTCGGTGTATATACAAAAATGTATCGCCTGTACAACATTTGATGCGCTACAGTAGTGGTGGCTAGATGAAGTGTTGTAACCCTTTTGGTGTGTCGCTCAATAGTGACATCTCCTGGATTTAAAAAAATCAGTGCAGGTAACCTGGATAAAGAGTGTGGTGAGAGACTGAGCTATGTTCAATTTTTTTTCTGCCAAATGAGGGATGAATGTTCCTGTTTACATAACAAGCTGATGGTAAAGCGCTGAATGAAAAAAATATGTATATAATGCAAGGGCGTAGATTTGGCATGGATTTGGCATGGATGGAAGGGACGTGTCCCCACCAATATCCAGCGATTATTGAATTGTCCCCACCAATAATTTGATCTCTGCGAGTAAAGAAAAAAAAGATAGAAAGAAAAAACGATCTGTCAACGTCTCATTCACCCAGCGGTGTAGAAAGAGTTATGGCCAATGTGATTGGCTGTGCCTTTCAGGGAGCTCCGTTTCGTTTTTGCAGCGGTAAGCCTCCGCTGCCAGGAGGAGCGGAGGACGGCAGCAAAAAGGAAGATCCTGGATATAAGAAAATATTTTTCAAAGAAACCTGTAAGTCGCTTAAAGTCAAGTTCACTCATAAAATGTGTCCGTCACAATAACGTTACAGGCTATGCTAGGCTTTGGCCCACATCAGTCTAAAATTGTATGTAACCATGAATAACGTGTTTTGGAAACTAACTGCACAACATGCAGCACTATTAGTTCTCTCAGTCTCAGAGCAGCATTTCTAATTTTGATTGAAACTGTCAGAGAAAACAGCAGCCTCAAGCAGCCAGGATATTAGTTTACAGAGGCTGTTAAATTATATATCTAACGTTAAAATGTTGGTGACACAATAATTTCATCCTAATGGTACTGACATATTCATAGGGTTAATTTTTGAGACAAAATATCATGAGGTAGTTATGATTTTGCAAATATTCCACCTTGTAGTGTAGTTTGCACAAATTGTTTTAAAAATGCTCTCACCGTACAAACATTACTGATGAGTCAAGATCTGCACAAATTGACAGAAACACTGAAGCAGCTCCACATTTTATTCTTATTGTCATGTCTGTCCTGTTTGTCAGGTGACAGAAGAACCAACACAAAGCTCAGAGAGCAATGGTGATACAAGATCACAGGTGAAATTGGGGGATGACCTGTTGGTTCATGACTGTATTTGAAGCACATGTGTGACTGCATGTATTTGGAATGTCTCACTGTTATTCATCAGGTGACAGGCAGCTCTGCCATGTTGTAGCTCAGACAGAGGTGAAGAGGCGAGCTCACAGGTGACTGACTGATGATTTGGTGCTGTAGATTAACTAGTATTTATTATCATGACAATTGTCAGCTGCTGATGTAAATTGATTCATTAGTGTATATTTGACAAAGAATCTGAATTGACACATCTCACATTTTATATGGCATGAATCAGTGTGTTATTTTATCAGGTGGCAATATGTCCTAGTGCAGTCAGAGGGGAAGAGCCAGGGCCAAAGCTGAGGCACATCAAGCACATAGTAATAATTTTAATCTGAGGATAACACGCATGTACTGAGGCTGAAAGAAGCTTCAGTGCTCTCAGAAGACTAAAAAGATGGGTAAGGTCAACAATGACTCGAATGAGATTAAACAATGCTGCTGTATGCCATGTCCACCAGGAGAGACTGGACAGTATAGATGTATATATAGATATGCCAGCAGTTTATCTCAGTTAACGAGAGGAGAAGGCATGTGTGTGGCCCCTTCACATAGTGGACATTGAGTTGTTGTGTGGGACACTAGTAGTCCATGTCTGTTGCTGTAACAGTAGTTCATGTTTAGAATAAAAAATCCCAGCTCACTGATTTGATCGGAGCAACAGTGCCTAAAATGTTGCATAATTTTGCTGAGAGATCTTTTACTTTGTGGTAATCTTAGATGAGTAGCTTTATGGACAAAAACCAGCAGGTCATTCAGTGTTCCCTTAGTGCTAATGTATAAGAGATGTTGGTGTACTATAACTGAAGTAATGTTGTTAATTCCTTAAAGTCATATTCTTTTCGCCCGCTTTGAGACGACCAGGCCCTCAGCTGCCACACCACTTCCACCCGCCCCCAGCACTGGCACACTAACACTTAGGGAGCACCAAGTGAGGTGTGTTCTAAGGTCAGTGAATCCCAGGAAGGCGGCAGGTCCTGATGGAATACATGGAAAGGTTCTCAGAGCATGTGCTGACGAACTGACCGGAGTCTTCACTAAAATCTTCAACCTTTCCTTGTCATCAAACACCGTCCCACCCTGCCTCAAAACCTCCACCATCATCCCCATCGCCAAGAAGACAGCTGTGGCCAGCCCAAATGACTACAGGCCTGTTGCACTTACGCCTGTGGTGATGAAGTGCTTTGAGAGACTGGTCTGTCAGCACATCAGGGCCGGTCTGCCTCCCACTCTGGACCCCCACCAATTTGCCTACTAAATCGTTCCACCGAGGACGCTATCACCATAGCGCTCCACACTGCGCTGAGTCACCTGGAGCACCGAGGAAGCTATGTGAGAATGCTCTTTCTGGACTTCAGCTCAGCATTCAATCATATCATCCTGGAGATCCTGGTCCAGAAACTGTCTCACCTGGGACTCTCCACCCCCATCTGCCTCTGGATCAAGGACTTCCTGACAAATAGACCACAGTCTGTCAGACTCGGCCCCCACCGGTCCAGCACCATCACACTCAGCACCGGGTCTCCACAAGGATGTGTTTTGAGTCCCCTCCTGTTTACGCTCTACACATCCGACTGCTCCCCTACCCATCTCTCAAACACCATCATAAAGTTCGCGGATGACACCACAGTGGTTGGACTCATCTCAAGGGGGGAGGAGTCGGACTACAGAGATGAGGTCAACAGACTGACTGAGTGGTGTTCAGTTAACAACCTCCAACTGAACACCACGAAAACTAAAGAACTTATCTTGGACTTCAGGAAGGGCAGAGCAGACCCGGCCCCACTTTACATTCACGGGAGCTGTGTGGAGAGGGTACACTCCATGAGGTTTCTGGGCGTGCAGATCTCTGATGACCTCTCCTGGACTGCAAATACCACGGTGGTGGTTAAAAAGGCCCAGCAGCGTCTCCACTTTCTGAGAGTGCTCAGGAGGAACAACCTGGAGGAGAGGCTGCTGGTGACATTTTACAGAGCCACCATAGAGAGCATCCTAACGTACGGCATAACAACATGGTATGCAGGGTGCTCAGCTGCAGACAGGAAAGTACTGCAGAGGGTCATCAACACAGCCCAGAAGATCACTGGCTGCTCTCTGCCCAGCCTGGAGGTCACTGCAAACTCTCGGTACCTCAGCAGAGCTGGCAATATCATCAAGGACTACTCTCACCCCAGCAACCAACTGTTTGAACTATTACCGTCAGGCCGACGGTACAGGTCACATAAAACCAGGACAAACAGATTCAGGGATAGCTTCTTTCCCAGAGCTATCACCGTAGTGAATAAGCACAAAAACAATTGAACCTATTCCATACCGTCACTGTCATTATATTATGCTGCTATTCATACTGTCATTATATTAATGCTGCTATCCTGTATATATTGTACATACTATTGTTTGAGTACTTACGATTGTTTTTTTGTACTTTTTATATTTTACATTTATATTTATTATTGAAACTTGCACCAAGGGAGTGGCACTCCAATTTCGTTGTACTCTGTACAATGACAATAAAGGCTATTCTATTCTATTCTATTCTATTTTATTGTCTTGACTCTATTTTTATTTTTGTATGATACCTGATTTATATGGAATATGGCTGAAGTAAACTAAAGTCTAAAATACTTAAGCAATTTAACATTATACAATTCACATATAAAACTATGAATTGTAATTTTAAATGGTTTAAAAGCATGCAGAATAGCATATGTAGGCAAGTATATTTCTCCTTTTTTTTATATCAAGAAGCAAAGACAAAAAGGGGAAAAAAAGAGAAACAGGGCAGGGTTCGGTGGTTGAATCATCCGTCCCCACCGATGCCAAAACCAAATCTACGCCCTTAATATAATGCAATTAATTTGATTATAACAAAATAATATCTTTGAATAATACATGTTTAGTCACAGCTGGATTTCACCCCCATCATATTTGATGCAGGTATAATCATCATCAACACAGTTTTCTTTTTGTTTTTTTCATGGGAAGTCATCAGGTGCTACAACTACATTATTTGGACCATCGTCTGTCTGATAAGGAAAGCACATCAGCATCAGGGCTACCATGACATGTGCCTTTTTTTTTTTTTTTTACAAGAAAGCAGTTAATTAATGACTAATGTTTCATTTAGTATTATCCTACTTATTTTGTATTTGTTGGATTTTTTGTATTTTTCTTCTGCTATCTGTGCCTGAGCTGAGGTAATGCCATCTGCCTGTACAGCTCCTCCATCTAATGCACTGTAAACTCTGCAGTAGTTACACCTTTTTGTACACACTCTTTTCTACTCAGTAATGTTGCTGTCAATTTTCTTGATATTTATTTATAATCATCTCTGTCAATCCTTGATATTTATTAGTGAGTGATTTATATATATTAGCTATTTCTTAAATCTGTAGCATATTGTATTGTTAAATAGTCTAGTCTGTTTCTGTTTCTGTTACTATACTGGAGCAACTGTAACCCACATAATTTCCTTAGGGATTAATATAGTATGCTGATTCTGATTATGAAATTCCACAGGTGGTGAAGCCTTTTATTAACCACATCTTTGAAGATGGGGGGAAGAGACAAGGGGCAATCACTGTGAGAGGAGATTAAAGAGGGTCAAAGGTTTAAAAAACAGCTGTGGAATACTTTTGTTCTGAGTGTATTTAAACCAGGGCTGGGCCGGGCTGGTTACAGAGACTGCTGTCAGCGCCCCGCTGAATGTCTCTCTCCCTGAAGTATGCTCAAGATTTAAAGGTGTTAACTGCTGCTCATTGTGTCTGTAGACTTTGTTAATTACATTTCCATAACTCCTGAAGGTTTTTAATTAAATGGGCTACATAGACAAGCTAGACAAAAACACCACTGTGCATTGTAGGAATGTTAATGTTTGACTTATTTCAGTTTTTTTTCCTGAGCAAATCAAAGTTGATTCTGTTCATCTGGATGTAGCGTTTTTCAGTGAGAGAAACGTTTCGTCACTCATCCAAGTGACAATGTTAGCACTAGTGGCTAACATTGGGCTGTAAGGTGAGTTTCTTGATCATTAATATGCAAATTGTCATGGCCATTGATCAACAACCACTGATCAACGATCAATGGACAGGGGGGAACACTGAGTGGGGAGTCAAGGGGGTCATCAACGTGAAATGTGAAAGACCATCTCTGAATCGAGGAGAAGCATTTCTCCCGCTGAAAACGCTACATCCAGATGAACAGGATCAACTTTTTTGGGATCCGTTACTGGATCGTTTTATTTAATTTTAAAGTCTTACTTGGAGAGTAAGACATGTGCTGACATATATTATGTCAGCATATTTTGCTCGTCTTTATTCCTTGGTATGCTGATCTTATTTTTAAGAGCTGACTGTAAATTAAATCTAACATTAAAAATATTTTAATCTAGGAGGACGCATTTTTATCATTGGCATGTTGACATGTGGAGCTCCTGAAGACTGCTCCAGAAATGATCAAATTATGTTTTGAGTATTTGTTCAATTCTCATCTGAACAGAAGTTTTCTATTGTAAGAGTTTCTACTAAAATAGAAATAAAAGCATTTAGTTTTAGCATTTTTTCTTTAAAAAAATCTAATTACATGTAACAAGGCGGCCCTTAGCGGCTGGAAACACAGTGAGATGGACCAAGACAAGTGTAGTGGTACAAAAAGTATTTATTTGCTATACAGCTCTCCTTACAACAATTAACTCATCGAGCTTCTTCACAGCACAAATCCACCCCCACAGTATACAATATATCAATTAGAATAAATAAATACATAAATACATTTCACATTTTTATATTAATAAACATTTCACACTTTAATTTTACACCAAACCCAATATTATAAAAAAAAACCCAAGCACAAAAAGATTCACCACACTCTCTTTATCAATGGTCTCCCCCGGAACCTTTAAATGGTGTCTGGACCACCGGGGAAACATTTGCCCAAACACCTTGAAGAGGACACAGGCAAGAAAGACAAACACTTATTTGTAGTGATGGCAGATGAAGCTTCATGAAGCACTGAAGCTTTTCATCCAATTGGTTCACCCCAGCGCAAAGCGTCTTGAAGCTTCATTTGCTCTAGTAGGACACCTACTGGACGTAAAAATATTAGTTGGCATGAATTTGAAGAGTGTGGCCTTTTGCACACAGCCCGTAAATGTCAACAACAAAAGGAGTGTGTAAAACATCTATATTGTAGTGATGGCAGTATACTGTGTATATTTATACTGGCAGTATGGAAAATGATCATTTGGAAATGCTTAAAATGGAAATGATCATTTACTGTGAGGTGTGGTTGGGGTGTGGACAGTGGTGGTGCTTTTGTAACGTTGAGGTATGGACAGCTACACACTGAGGCGTCAGTCCTGCCTGTTCACATTTTATTCTGTAAAAACTAAATTTTCACTGCTTTTACGACCTTTTTAGTGGGGAGAACATAGCTAGGATTTAATGATTTAACAAATCTTTTGAATCCTTTGTCCTCCACAATGCTAAATGGCTGGGAGTCCTCAATCACCATGCTAACCAGGTCTTCATCTATTTGAGATTGCTCTGCTGAGGAAAGACAATAAAGACAAAGCACAAATATAAATATCACACACGTAACTTATAACAGCTGTATAATATTGTTATATCATTTAGTAACATGCTGTATTATCATGGCATTTGATGCTCACCTGGTCTTGCTCCACAATCAGTGTTCCCCCTATTCTCATGCAAAGCTCTGTAGTGCCTAAGCATGGATGAGGTGTTGTTGTTATATCCCAGCTCCCTGGCACATAGCAAACACTCCACCTTGTACAAAAGTAAAGCCGCTTAACATAAATTGTATTGCACCATCAGTATTATGAAAATACATCTTCTGTAGAAATTTACATACCTTGTTGGGAGATATAAGATCAAAATGTTCCCACACAGGGGAGGACATCCTCCTCTTCTTAGCTGGCTCCATTCTCTCCTGACTTTCTCTCCTCACTCTCATAAACCTCCAAACGGTCTCCAAACTCACTAACCGCAACTCTCCATCAAACACCCACATTTTGACTGAAGTCTGAGGGGTTTATCTCTGTCATAGCTCGCGGCAAATGCGAACCACTTCATGAACCAGTCACGTGGTACAGCCGGGCAGCGAGGCTTCGGACGTCATCATTTTCAGCTCCTCCCACAAATGAAGCAAGCCTTCCGCGCATCGCGGAAACGCCCCCTCCATTACTCGACACAAGCTTCGAAGCCTCGATACAGAACGTCACATCACTACTTATTTGCACCACTTTTCCTATATTTCACACACACATTTGAATTAGTTTTCCTTACTGGTAAACCTTAATCACAATCTCAATCACCCTTCTTCTCTTCTGACAGACAACCACCAGGATCTGAAATAAGGCTACCAACTGATTTTAAAGTTCCCAATAAATCGTCAATAAATAATTAAACTTCTTGTGTGCAAATCCATGCTTAAAGTGCAATGCTAAATAAAGTACTTGATGAAGTGCTTTTAATAAAGTGAAAGGTGTGCTCTAAAGTGCTATACAGATAATATAATATAAATAGATTAGATTAGATAGAACTTTATTAATCCCTTGGGTGGGTTCCTCTGGGAAATTCGATTTCCAAAAAAGCACAGCACCGACAGAAGTTACAGAGTTATACACACACACATATATATAAATACAGAGACAATATAAATAAAATATACGAAGGGGATAAATAGAATAAATAGGAATAAAAATACAAGTGAATTGCACATTTCAAGTATTGAGTCTATTGCACCGTTGACTATTAACAAAAGTATTGCACAAAAGGTATTGCACAGTGAGGTGAAGAGGCACTACAGCTTAGTTGTTCCCCCCTCCTTTGTCCTCCTGTTTCCCCTCCCTCTCCCCTCCAGAGAGGAGTTAAACAGTCTGATGGCGTGTGGGACAAAGGAGTTTTTAAGTCTGTTAGTTCTTGTCTTTGGGAGAAGCAACCTGTCACTGAACAGACTCTTCTGGTTGTTAATGGCCGTGTGCAGAGGATGCCTGGCATTGTCCATAATGTCCATCAGTTTCTTTAATGTCCTTTTCTCTGCCACTGTCACCAGAGTGTCCAGCTTCATGCCGACCACAGAGCTAGCCCTCCTGATCAGTTTCTCCAGCCTGGATGAGTCCTTCAAATATCAAATAAATGTAGTATGGGTGTCCTCTTCTTTACACATCACGTGTAATTTTGTATATCATGTGTAAATTATTATTTTTTTCATAGTTAGATGCCTGGCTGACAACTGTATAAAGCAAAAAACTACACACAATATTCGAAGCACATAGTGCACACTGTGGGAATTTACGACTGTAAATATTGGTATGATCCGAGCTCAGACACTAAGCGGGGCGGGGCAGCTGCTGCCTGCGAGTGCGCTGTTGGAGAAACGCAGCCAGGCAGAACTGAAGTTCGACCAGGTACCAAAGCAAATCATTCGTACTGTACAAATAATGTAAATATGATGGTTTATCACGAAAGCTTGATATCAAACTGATCACTTGACCCATATTACGTTACTTGGTCTTTGAGTGAATCAACAAATGGCGAAATGAAAAGCCGAACAACAACAATGCTGTTTCTTTAGAGAGTCTTAGCTTACATGTGTGTTTATTTCATATTTTCAGTTGTTTCCCTCCACGGCTAAATAAATCGGTTTCAGTAATTCAATTCAATTCAATTTTATTTATATAGCGCCAAATCACAACAAAAGTCGCCTCAAGGCGCTTCAGTAATGCACTGATATACAAGAATGGACATGAGGAGCTTCTTTCAAAGAAAAAACTCTGGTAGATGTTATTTTATATATTATGCTTTGTATGTTGTTCAGTATATTTCTATGCAAAACAAGAGGAATTTCAATACACAGCAGTTTATTCACAGTTGAGACCAGATATTTACACTTTATGGAAAACACAAGAACATTTTTTTACTGTACAACATCAATTTAGAGTAAACTTGTTTTGTTTTGGTTAAATAAATATTGAAATATCTTTTGAATTAGTTAAATGTCAGAATAAAGAGAGACAGAGCTGTCTATTTTTTATCACTTTCATCAAATTTAGGAGTACATATACACTAAGTTTATTGTTAATTAATAAGAAACTCCAGAGATTCCATTCTGAGCTGAAGACATGGTAAATGGCCTGCATTTGTATAGCGCTTTTCTAGTCCCTAAGGACCCCAAAGCGCTTCACACTACATTCAGTCATTCACCCATTCACACACTGGCGATGGCAAGCTACATTGTAGCCACAGCTGCCCTGGGGCGCACTGACAGAAGCGAGGCTGCCGGACACAGGCGCCACCGGGCCCTCTGACCACCACCAAGAAGCTTCTGATTGGTTAGTAGAGTCCATGTGAGTAAATTGGTGGCACACCTGTGGATGCATATAAGGCAAAACACAGAGTCTGTTTCTTTGAAATGGGAAAATCAAGAGATGTCAACCAAAACACCAGGAAAAGAACTGTGGAGCTCCATAAGTGTGGCTCAGTTTGAATACAATTTGGTGCCATTTGCAATTAAGAAATACAGATAGTTTCTCTCTTTACTCTTAAAGTTAACAAATATGTTTTTTTATATATTTATCAATCTAAAAAAATAAACATTTACTCTGATTTGATGTTACAATTAAAAAAGTGTTTTTATCTGAAGAGTTTGTAAATATCTGGTTTCAACTGTATATTTGATAATTGTCAGCACAAAGAGGGAGAGAGAGGAAGAGAGAGGGAGAGAGAGGAAGAGAGACGGAGAGAGGGAGAGAGAGGGAGAGAGAGGAAGAGAGAGGGAGAGAGGAACAGAGAGGGAGAGAGAGGAGCAGAGAGGGAGATGGAGAATGAGGACAGAACAGAGGTGGAACAAGAGCAGGTGAGACACACATGTTAGTCACATGGTTGTTTACCAAAAGTATCACTGTATCACAGGTCCTCATGTATCTCGTACCTAGTGTTTCTTTTTAGGTTTGTTATTTTTCAAATTCTATATTTATTAAGTTATGCAGGCTTGTTTGCACAACAAGGCTAAATAATTATATAAACTTTTCTCAATCTAAATATTGGACTTTGGTAGAATTAAAAAAAATAAGTGTAGTGCAGGTCTATGATGATTTTTAGTGCTACTATCATCTAGTTCTGATTCTGGTTCTGTCTTGGTTAAGTCCTCAGTAGTCCTGATTTTGAAATGTTGTAGTCCTGTTTTAATTCCGGATCAGTTCTGGGTCTGGTTGAATTGGGGTTTAGTCCTTGTGTCTTGATACAGCCCTGATTTTGTTTTGCCTCGCTGCTTAATTAAAAACCTAGCTTAAGGTGACCTGCATATGTGATATATTTTTTTCCTATATGAAGTCTTTTTTTTTTAACAAAACTCAAAACAGAGCCTATTAATCTTTCAGTCATTTCTACCCCCCCCCCAAAAAAAAAAAAAAAAATCCCACATGCATACTACCCTTTAGGGCTAAGCCCCGGGTGTTTCAAATGTCTGGCTCCACCTCTGGTGGAAAGTTTTAAATAATATAATGGGTAGAGAGCTCGCTCTGGTGGTGTCACACATCAACATGGATGGAATGTTTATAAGTAAAGCTAAGGATAAGGATATAGAAAATAATTTCGAGAATTACAACAGCAATAAAGTTACAAATTTAAAATCTAATAAGAGCAGAAGCAATCCCACCCCATCACACTGTCCTATACAGGATGTTATCATGAATAATAAGGAATGGCAAGTTTGAGGCAGTGAATGTTGTGACAGTGGAGCGTTTATTAATATCACTTCCTGATGATGCATCCTCAGGTTCTGATAATATAGAAGGTAAACTGCTCTAAGTTGCAGCCAAGTTTCTATCCCTTCCTATGTCACATAGATGTTTGGCATGCAACTTATTTCCACTGCAGTGGAAAGAATTTAAAATAATTCCTACTCCAAAAAATAAGAATGTTGTTTTTAATGGTGTCAATAGGCTACTCAGGATCAGAATCAGAAATACTTTATTAATCCCGAAGAAAATTATGGGTTACAGCAGGCAGCGTGCTGGTTGGCGCATGCGCACTCACAAAAGAACCCTCCAACCAACACACTTTGCACAAACATCACATTGGGGAGACAGGTCAGTGAGTAGGCTGATACAACAAAAGCACACAACATGAGGTAAGAGGAGGAGAAAAAAGCTCCACCCAGACTGATGGGAGAACAGTTTGAGGACAGAAAAAACCCTTTTTTGCGCCACGGACCGGTTTATGCCCGAAAATATTTTCACGGACCGGCCTTTAAGGTGTCGCGGAAAAATACAACAAAATAAAACTAGTACCGGTACCGAAAAATAGAAGAGTTATTCATAACACACATGAAAAGACCCAGGAAAACCGAGTTAACGATAAAAACGATAACAAAAAACCGATAAAAACCCTGAAAACCGTAAATTTCACACCTGAGCCTCAACTCTCGCGGCCCGGTACCGGTCCGAGGCCCGGGGGTTGGGGACCGCTGATCTAGATGATGGGAAAGTGGTTGGGGTTGTGTTCTTGGACTTAAGTGCTGCATTTGATTTAATAAATCATGATCTTTTGATTGATAAACTAAAATGTTATGGATTTTCACCAGCTGCTTTGTGTTGGATGAAAAATTATGTATGCGATGATTCCACCATGTTTTATTCAGCCAGTGACAACTTCGAATTGACCAGCGTATTACAACAAGATTTGCTTGTTTGACTGGATAAGTAAAAACAACATGATTCTAAATGTATCTAAATCTAAATCTATGTTAATTGGAGGTAGAATACGTTTAGTCAACATTCCACAACTGAATCTTTCCATAGTCGGATCAGTATTAGAACAGGTCACCCAGATTAAACTACTCGGTGTTACCATAAATCACCACCTTTCATGGTCTCAGCACATGGACTCTGTTATTAAGAAAATGGGACAGGGCATAGCTATGGCTTGGAAATGCTCTTTCTATATCACTTCTTCAATCATGAATGATGTCATTAATGCACTAGTAGATTTCTCGTTTGGCTCTTGACGAAGGCGGTCGCACTTTTCTCCTCTCCCTCCTCCTTATCTTTCCTGCTTGGCTTCTCAATGTCCTTGTTTAGTCCCGCCTACTTTTCTACTTTTGCCCTGGAAAACTCTCACGGTCTGTTCTCTAAAACCTAAAAGAGGAATTATGGATTTGATCAACTGGTCCCTGAACGCAATTGACACCCTCTTCTCAATGAGAAGCCTGGGGTGAGCCGAGTGTTCTGAAGGGACGTTCCCTGCTGGATACATGATGGACGGGTTGAAAAACTGGTGAGTCGTGTTCCTGGTGGGACTGTCGATCGAGGACATTGAAGACATCTACCTATTTGGAACCATGATAACAGGGTTCTTGCTGATCGGAGCTGGCTTGGCCCTTTCTTATCGCAGATTAAAGAAAGCGGAATCAGCTGTTCAAATTCCCACAAGGCTGCCCGCTGTGATGGAAACGATGGGACGGGTTGCAACTTCTCAAAATGGGATCATTGAACGCAGCACGGTAAGATCTTGGAGAAGCTCGAGGCTGTCGTGAGCACTCAGACTATGCTCTCTGAGCAAAAATTGGATAACATCTTGGAGAAGCTCACGGTGGTTGTGAGTACTCAGACTGTGCTTGTTGAGTGCAAAATTGATAACATGTCAGAGAAGCTCACGGCTCTGAAAGACCAGTGACGGACTGTTAGACCAAGTGTGAAACTGACATGCAGTTGTTCGCACTAAAGGAAAACCACCATCATTTCAGGCAGCTACCATATCATCATAGCATGTTTTCCCTCTGAATTATGGCTTTATATTTGTTGGTTAGATTGTCCCAGTTTAGGTTTGTTCTTAGTTTCTGTATTATCACATCATGTAAATAAAGCTCATTCATTGCATCATCAGGGCCTACGATTGGGTCCTTTTCCCTTCAACCCCACACGACTGCTGCCGCAGCCGTGACAAGAATAGGGCGGCCAGAGTAATGTTAAGATGTTCATACTACACTAGTATCGATCAAATGCATAATAAACTTTTCTGGCTTCGTGTACAAGCTAAATTACACTACGGCTTACTTTTATTTATAAAGAAAGCAATACTGTTAAGCACATCACATTTGTTTCTCTGCTCAACTGCAGTATCCAGATGAAATACATAATCATGCAACACGATTTCTAACAAACTGGAATTTAGTAATTCCTCAAGTTAAAAGTAACTTTTTGAACAACTGTTATATTTAGAGCATCTTTTAAGTGGAATTAACTGCCTTATGCAAATAGAGAACTAGCTACAATTCCTTATTTTAGAAAACATTTAAAAGCCTAACTACACAGTTTTTAGTTATTGTAAATATTGTAAGAGAGCATTGTAAGTTTTGATTTGTTGATTTTTGTCTATGTGTGTGTATAACTAATACATAGTGTGTGTGTGCCATCTTGTTGCCACAACTGGCTCTTGTCACCGAAACCTTTTTTCAGTTTCATAGCTTTGTTTCTGAGAGCATGTCCAACACTGCAGGTCTTAATGCTCAATTCCGATTTTTTGATCAAATCCAATTTTTTTGCTTGTTCACACTACAGATAAAATATGACAGCAAACGCGCTCTAGTGTGAACCCTCAAAGCGGCCCGCATGCGCAAAAGAAGACGTCACACACAACGCGCTCTGTTTAGACCCAGACCGAACAGTATTGTTTGACTAATGGCCTTAATATAAAGACTTGTTTCGGACTTTACATTTCCCAATTTTGCTTTAAGTTATAAAGTTATTTTGTTATTTACATATGGCCTAATAATGATCCTTATTGCTGTTTTAGAGAGGAGCGGTGCTTCAAAGGATAGTTGCAGATTTCTGTCAGAATCTGCAGATTATACAGTACAAATAAAATGTTCACGTTTCTCCAACGTTGTCTTCCCAACAGTTTCACTGGATGGCCAGGAAGCCTTCACGGTGTCTTCTTGGGCGCTTATACATTTTATGTTTTATATAAAAATCAAGATATGGACCTGTGTGTCGGTGCTCATGAACAACTGTTTTTTATTGCTCACAGGATATCCAGCACAAACATGATTTATAGAATATGATACGACTTTAAACAGACTATAAAGTGTTTAACTTGTTTTTAACCTGTTTTAGCAAGCTCATGGTCCGAATGCTTTCTTGTGCCAACAATATCTGCTTTGCCCAAAACATTAACAAGAGGAGTCTACAGACAGTCTCATTCAACATGATAATTACATTTACTTTGATTAGATTTTTGATCAGAAAACAGTCAACTGTTAGCAAAATCACATATAGATAAACTGTTTTAGCACTGATTATCACTTTAAAAGGTTGGATGTTAAACTCTTTTACCCTCTCTCTGATGTAATTAGAGGTAAGCTCATTACATCCTCAATTTCTTTCAATCCCACCTCTCCCAACAGTAGAAACTATTGGTGGAATGTCATATGTGGTAGATCACTATTGATGAAACACTACTAGAAAAGATTCAGATCCAGTTTTTTGTTTGTTTGTTTTTGAATTAATTATACCCATTCTGTGAAAATAAAAGAGTCTGTTTGAAAGAGAGTGCCTCAGAGTTTGTTGATATTTCTAGCCTGTGTGTATCCGTTCTAAAGAGCACCTCTTCCATATAATGGAGTGCAGACAATAAAAAAACATATACACTCAGGACAATAAGAGGAGACGCACCAGGTGGAACACACAGCTGTAACTAGAAACATGATGAGAAAGGGGAAGTAAACACAACAAGAGTCACAGAAAGCCACAGTTACTGGGGGGGAAAAAACAGGAAGATGCGACTGAACGAGAAACAAGGGTTAACTTAACATAGAGGACCAGACAGGGGAACATGGAAAGCAAAAGACAAGTGCAGATGAGACTGTGGTACCAGGGAACACAGAACAAACCAGGAAAGACAACCTCAAACAAGTGTTTGTTATTAACATTAGGCACATTGAAAGCTGAGTATGAGTAGCGGTTGGTTGACAGTTTTGAAATTAGACTTCAAGGCTTGAAACAATAAAATGACAAATGATGCTTCATGCTATATTGTACTGAACAGTCCTAACTGAAACAATATGAGGTCAAAATGAAGATCAGAACAGAATAGTCACTAGTCTGTAAACTCCCAATAGTGAGCAATAATTCATGTGTTAATGAACCAGAACCATCAAAAAGAAAGTCTTCTCTGGCCAGCAGCTGATCAGTCTTCTTTCGATGCTGCTGCCTCTGTACAGTTTACCAGCTCAATCTCTGCATCTTCCTTTGCATCGTCCTGCATGTGTCTACATAGAAAAGAAAAACAGATAAAAACAGTCATTTTTTTCTCTCATTTGTTAAGAGTAAAATAAAGCATCAGTAATTTAAGACAGCAACATTGACATGACTTTTCCATGTTTTACTTTTCTTAACAAAATCCAGTACTTGTCAAGAACAAAATATAATAAAAGGGCACCAAGTTCAGTTCCTTGGAATTGTCATTCTGAATGCCTATTGTTACGGGTTCAGATATTGAGGGTGAGCACAAAAACAATAATGGTCCAGAAGAGCTTCGATCAAACAATGATTTTAATGAACACACGCGTGGGGAGATGAACACTGCCCGGAGACAGCATCGATCTCCGCCCAATAATACACAAACGGTTGTTTTATACCATCAGGGTTTGGTTTATGACGCCCCCTCATGCGTCAAACAGATACAATTCACATACAATAATATTGACGACTTTCGACATATATGGAAAGAGCCTTCACTCCGTCTCGAGGCCAGGTGCCGACTCTCACTTATCTCCTGCAGCATGCATTTGCAAACTGTTATTCGAACTCCTAGCCTAAACATGAGCCCAACTGTTGTCTGTGTGTGTATGTCGACCTGCAACGCACTCAGCCTCACCCCGCCCATTGGTGCTTCTAACCTTTTCCCAGACAGAAGCTCTCAGTGGTATGTGTAATAATCTTAACTAAAAGTATGTGTGATCTATTGAATAAATGTTTTACCAAAATGCCCCTACTCAAGGCTTAATAAAAGAATGTAAAATATGAGTTGTGTAAGCGTGTTCTTTCCATAGCTCAACATCCCTTACACCATGTATTGTCTGATCATAGCGCCAAACAAAGTTCACGACCTTCAACTACCTGACTGAGCTTCAATTCTTTAAATAAACACAGAAATGCAAAGTGTATATAAAATGATTACAACTACACCTGTAATGAAAAGGTTAGTACGTGATTATGATAACACCAGTAATACAAATTATAACATAATGCCAACAGCTTCAATCAATGTTTTTGATGAGAATAAGAATTAATGCAATGGTTAATGATAATGGTTATGAATAGTAGCAGTAAAATATTTCCCTGATCTCCACACTATCAACCTTATTGCTGATCGATTCCACTTGCACTTGTATTACAATCAACTGATTTCAGTTTGTGTGCCAGAGGAGGAAAATAGTGGCACAGTCTGCAAGGTGGATATTCTGACCCCACTCTGATTTCTTTTGCATAAAGAACAAGAGCGCTGCTGCTCTAGGACAGCTTCCACTCTTTGCAAGCGCTTGCACAGACAGCATACTAACACTAAGCTAGACAAGAACCCAAAGTGATGATAAAGCTGAGTGACCCCATCCCAGAAGCCAGACCCTGAACTTCAACAGGGAACAATCTGATGAGCAGTCAGGCTGCAGCCTCTGTTTTTAATTGTTCATGTTTCTAAAGTAGGATAACTGTTGTGATTGCTTTGAATCACAGCCAATAAGAACCCAATGAGAATCGATAAGGAGTTGGATTCCTAAGTGATATCGATAACAGAAACAAAGTGCTAATTTCTTATCTTATTCCCATCCCTACTGAATATCTTGACAGTGAGGCAGGTTTGGTCTGTTTGTTGGTATGTGTTCACAGTTTATGTCTATGGTGAGCTATTCCTGCTCTGCACTGGGGCAGGGATAGCTCAGTAGGTAGAGTGGTAGCCCCATGATCGGAAGGTCGGGGGTTCAACTCCACTGAACGGCTACCCTGAGGTACCCCTGAGCAAGTTACCGTCCCTACACACTGCTCCCCGGGCGCTGCATTGGTGGCTGCCCACTGCCTCACTGGGTGAATGGGTTAAATGCAGAGGAACTATTTCCCTATGGGGACTAACACATACACATTACATTACATAGCAATAAAGTACTTCCAGGATACAGATACTTTGAGATTAAATTTAACTTATGACTCATGTTTGAATGTTACTCTCTGATTTGCTTTTTTGCTGTCTTGTCTATACCGTACCTTCCCTCTTCAACATCAACAATGTTTTCAGGCAGACGGACATTGAGTGTCTCGGGGAGCAGGAAGACCAAGCTGCCGCTGATAATTCCAGTGCCAGCAAAGATCAGAGGGGGCAGAAGATGCCAGACATCATTCAGCAGCATGATCAGTGGAGCCAGGGAACTCCCAATCCGACAGATACACGAGGTGTAACCTATACCACATTGCCTGCCCAACAACACAACCAGGAACTATGGTTTTAATGCTGCATCACAAAGTACATTTACTGCATAAAATTTGTAACTAAAAGAGCATTATTTCTGCGCACTTGATGTTAAATGGTGATGCTTCAGAACCCTCAAGGGGTTATACCTGAGGACAGTTGGGTAGAGTTCAGCCGAATAAAGGAATGCGGTGGTGAAAGCTGCCTCAGAGAAACCTTTTGCCACAACAGCAATGCATGTACGAAGCACAGAGAACTCTGAGCAAGAAACAGATCAAAGATGTGTAAGGTATCAGAAACCTTGGAGTGGATTTATGAAGCTAACTAAAACTAACTAAATAAAGAAAGGTCTGCAAGTCTCATTTACTTTAAGTGTAAATAGGGCGGGAAGTTATTTAACCTAGAGGAATGAATGTGTTTATTCCAATCAGAGATCCTGTTATGATTAGAAACCACGCCTGGCCATTTCGTCGACCAATCCAGTCCAAGATGAAGAAGGCGAAGACTTTGGCAGGAACTTCAATGGCACCATAGATGAAATGAGTGAGGTAGATATTGACTCCAAAACCTGAGATCTTGAAACTAATCCCATAGTACAGGAAAGCAACAGCAAACCTGGAGGTTCAGCAACACAAAATGAAACACACAAATACATGAAATGACAACAGTAGCAAGTAGTGCTTTCGAAGAATGACTTGATACCAGAAGAATCCAGAGACAAGTGTGATCTTCCTCAGCTTAGGTGTTTTGACCAAATCCAGATAGGAGTGGTTCTTCTCAGCCACCTCAGAAACCGTCACCTTCACCAGAACCTGCAGTACGGAAAAGTAAAAATATGTATTTTAAAAAGTGCAGTCAGCTGCTCACTTATTTCCCAAGGGGTCACCACAGTAGATGGATTGATATGTTTGAATTGGCACAGATTTGATGCCAGATACCCCTTGGATGAAACACTCAGCTTGTGACCTTCTGGTGCTGAGCGTGTCTATTCTTGTTCTTGAATTAGAGATCTTTTGCAAGAAAAGCAAATCCATTAACTATTGAATTCAATTCTATTTTCTTTTAATTCAGGTTTATTTGGCTTGCCTTGAGGCACCTGCTGATGTGATTTGACACCATTTTATTAAAATTAATTGAATAACAACAATAGTAATTGCAATATTAATTGAGCTACTCTTTAAAGTTTTTGGACCATTTCAAGTTGCTATGCATCAATACAACTGTTAATAATATGTATGATAAAATCCATAGTACATATGCAAAATTGCCAAAAAAATAAACCTGGTACAATAAACCAAAAAAGTTTTTTTGTTTTGTTTTGTTTTTTTGTTTTTTTCGTCTGGACTTGCTTCACCTGCGCCGTCGCCGCTTCCCTAACGGCTGGCAACCTGGATTGTCTCATTACTGCTACTGGCTCTGCTGTCAGCCTCCAGAACTGCTCTGCCGCCAGCGCTGGCTCCACAGTTGGCCTCCTGAACTATTTTTCCATGCAGTCAGCCTCCTAAAATGTTTTGGCCTGAAATCCTGTGCTGTCAACGTCCAGGACGGGCCCTTGAACTGCTCTGTTTTGCACTTGTGCCGTCAAACCTCCAGGCGAGCCCTCTGAACTGTTTCTGGAGTTCCAGTGCCTTTTGTGAACTTTTTGTTTTGGACAATTGCACTAAGGTGTAAAGCTTGATTGTAGGTTAAAAATGGTTTGGGGGGATTGAAAGCTTGATTAACAGACATCAACATCCTGATGCTTTTTCCAGTGTAAAAGCAATCGTATTTGAAATGCTACTCTAAACCTTATATAGCTGTAGATGTTAATTTTGCACACAAGTAACATTAGCTTCACCTCACTATCCAGTTTGGATATGTATTCATTCTTCCCATTGACTTTAGCACACTGAATCAGATACTTCTTGGCTTCCTCTACTCTCCCATTAGCCAGCAACCACCGGGCTGATTCAGGAAGCCACCTGAAGTGAGGCAGAAGAAACTGGATTTTAAAAACACACAGACAATAACATGTTTTCTGTTAGTATTGAAATGGAAACTCCTTACCACCAGGGAATGATGGCAGTAATGCAGGGCACTGTCACTGCTAAAGTCAAATGCCTCCAGTCTCGTATAAAGTAGGCCAGGAGGGCCAGAAACATGTTCCCAACACTCCAAGATAAACTCATAACAGTACCAGCAAAGGTACGGTGCTTTATATCTGTCCATTCAATACCTGAGGAGGAAGTAAAAGAAAGTGTCTGAGGTCATGTTTCAACATGAATATCTCAAAAACTATTAAAGATAAAAGCCTGAAATTTTACTTGTCTTTGTTACATCAAATAATGTCTCACTAATGAATAGTTAAAATATTTAAAAAAAGAAAATAATCTAGCAGTCCTGCAAAGTCCCACGTTTGATCACACACTAATAAAAAAAACGTAACATTGCAAAAGACAAATACTGACAATGTCTGAAAAATATATAGTTATACTTTGCAGAAATGCAAGAGAAAATGTAGAATATGTTTTTAAATTTGATGCCTTCAGTGAGAATCTACAATGTAAATAATGATGAAAATGAAGTAAAAACATTAAATGAGATGGTGTGGGTAAACACATTTAATTATTTTTCTACATTTTTGCAGGCGCTGTAGGAGTTTTACAATGCCCATGTCATGTCCGCTCGCTGCTTTCGCAGAATCGCGTTCGGAACAGGTTGTAGTCACTGGGTGCAAAGTCCAGACTATAGGGTGGGTAGGCGGGCGATGAACTTCCAACCGAAGTCTTGCAGGAGAGTGACAGTTTGACGGGCGACGTGTGGACGCGCGGTGTTATGGAGAATGCTTATGCACAGTGTGCGCAGTGCGGGCATTGCGCAACTGTGTTTTCGGACCGAAAGGGGATATTGTTGGTGACTTTCTGCCTGTTGGGACCACAAGAAATGCTGACAGGTACTGTGAAACACTGGAAAAAACTCAGAAGGGCATTTCAGAACTAGAAAAGAGGAATGGTGAGCAAGGGCATATATATCACATCTTTCTGGCTGACAAACCTGTGAATTACACAGTATGCCAGAGCTACTCCCAACCTAACGTGGACTTTGTAGGTCTCCGACTAAAAGCAGGCTAATATTGCTCTCAACACTCACCCACCAGTGCCAAAAGACACCTTCTGCATAATAGAACACAAAAAGCATTTGCAGACTGCCGTTACATTTCTCTCTCTTTAGACCACTAACGATCAAATCAATGCATAATGATGAAACATATTTTTGAAGGAAAGAAAGAGTTGATATGATTTAAAAAGTTATATTTTTATGAAGAATAATATCCAATAAACAAAAAACATTGCACAACACTTCACAGCAGGTTTTACACTGATTAAAGGGGTACTGTAGAAATGTATTTAAGTGAAATTTAAGTGAATGGACATTAGACTTTGTGTTTCATAAATTTCTTACCGAGGACCACACCAATGATTGACATCCCACTGAGGGCTGCACGTGAAATTTAAGTGAATGGACATTAGACTTTGTGTTTCATAAATTTCTTACCGAGGACCACACCAATGATTGACATCCCACTGAGGGCTGCACCACAGACTGCTCTGGAGATTGCAAACATAGTGTAGGAAGTGGAGAAGGCAGAAGTGGCTCCTAATGTCGTGGAGGCAATGAAAGCCACCAGAATCATTGACTTACGACCAAACCTGCAACATACAAATTTTAGCAATGAGTTTCAACTGTATTAGATGAGCTAGAACTGCAGGATAATTTCTGGGTTTTTTTACATTCCAAGGACATTTTCGTTTTTTTGCATTAAAGGTCATGTAATGAGATTAAACACATTAGCATGGCACTAAATGGACCTTACAGTTGCAGCAATGCGGCTTATAATGTCACTTGTTAGGCGTGTCTTCTGTAGATCAAGAAATTACTTAATTAGTTGAAAAAAATCAATAGACCATGAAATATGACAAATGTGACTCTGTAGAAAATGAATGGACAGATGGATGAATGGATGGAGTCCCTATGATATCAGCCAGATTTTACTGATTGTGTGGCACCAGAAATGATTCTAAAAATTAATCGCATCACACGAAATATGAGCTCTGTGTGTGTGTGTCTGTCTCATGTGACATGTTGAATAATCCCAAAATGTTAGTTACCTAATAAGTCCATGTCAGTGATTACAAAAACAGTCTCCACATGACTTTTTTTTACTTAAGTACAATCTGGACCTACCCCCAAGCCCCTCCACATCTCCCTTCCACTTCCTAACATAAGCAGACATGCTTGTTTTTCTTATCAGTGCAGTAGCAGCTGACTTTGTCTGAACAAAGGCTGGTTGTAATAATGAGTCACAGGACAACAATGACGTAGTGCAATGCCTTGCTTAGATGAAGAAATATCTGTGTTAATCTAATTGTTATAAAGCCATAATTTTAACTAAACTAATTACAGCTGAATTAAATGGTCTGGGAAGGCATATCCATAGAGGGACACATAGACCTCTACCGGTTAGGCAAAGGCAACCTGACTGCCATTAGATATCAGGATGAAATCATTGTTAGACCCTATACTGGTACAGTGGATCCTAGGTTCCTCCTAGTGTATGACAATGGCCGAATGTGGTAAGAGTATACAGTTCCTAGAGGAACTGATACCACTCTCCGCCACACTCGCCTGATGTAAATCCAACAGAACACCTCTGGAATATTATGTTTCAGTCCTTCCAATGCTGCCAGGTTGCACCTCAGACTGTCTTAGGAGTGCCCTGGTCCAGGTCTGGGCGATGATCCTGCATGACAGCATCTGTCATCTCATGAGGAACATGCACCGTGCATGCATACTTGTACTACTGAGTACTATTTTGCATTGCTGCAAAATAAATTTGGTAAAATGGAATAGTCCGCTGCATCATTTTTTCCACTTTGATTTTTGGGATATCTTTGAATTCAGCTGTATGTAGGTTGATCATTTTCATTCCCATTAAACATTGGGGCATGCTTTCATTTCCAACATATTACCCAATCCATATCTGTTTAGATATCGAACACATTTTTTTCCCAAATGAAATCTGCCCCATTCATTTTTTTGAGCAGTGTAGTACTTTTTCACTGTCTGTGGCACAGTTCACTATATCTGATTCAGCAGCTCCGTGTTTTATTACCTTGTTAAGTATCAACCTTTTTGAATATGGTTGCTCAATTTATTATAGTAGTAGTATGAATCTTCCTACTATTTGGACATTTTTAAAACTGTGGCAGGGAACCCATTCAGTTGTTTACACTCAAGAATAGCTCTTGGCTCTGCATCACTCAGAACGTCTCTACATGGAAAGACCACTATATTTCACAAAGGTAAAAGAAGGACTTCAGGCTGCAGAGCTTAAGTGAAGGGTCAGGAGCAGAAGAGACGGTAAACCATTTGTTATTATGTGAAATGTTTCAGTTTTAAGTTTTATTTGTCATATATGGATAACATCACTACCGTGCCTACTATTATACCGTGACAAGTACCATGACAAACAGTACTGTGTCTACTGTCTGTCCCAGGTGAACCAGGGTTAGGTGGATCAGGGCTTGCATGCAGCCCAGGTATAGAGTAGGTCTCTACTGGAGAAGGAAGGTGTTGGTGCTCAGCAGCTGGCTGGGCTGGGGAAGCCTCATGGAACCTCCTCCTTGGAGTTGGAAATAGTTGACTTCCTGCCGCGTGCCAGCTGCGCTGCCAAGTGATCGTCTGACTGGGTTACAGCAATCTCGAGGGCCTCGCGGCCAGGAGGGCGGGGTTGGTCTGCTATCACCAGCTGGCCATCCACTCAACAAACCTTTCTCGTACTACCACGTCCAGCAGTCACACTTCTCCTGGTGTGGGGCCTGGCTGCACCCACCTGCCTGCAACATCATGCAGCCCCTAGCGAGGGGCATGTCTCCCGGGAGGGCGGGTAGAAACACCCGCCCTCTCACATCATCTATAACTGACTGAGACAGGACTCTCTTCCAGACACTAAACCAAGGCACAATGTACATTTCAAATTCCTTTAATTTTAAATATGTTTATATTGTCTATCCTGTAAAATAGTCAGATGTCTATTCATATTAATGTACAGAATTCACCTGCTTGCTGCTACTACTGCTACTACTGCACATTCACCCAATGTATATACTTTATATATATATATATATATATATATATATATATATATATATATATATATATATATATATATATATATATATATATAATGTTCTTCCTCTACACCCCCCCCCCATTTTTGCACATGTCGAGGAGCGTGTCAGGTTACATTTCACTGTGTGTTATACTTGTATAACTATGCATGTGACAAATAAAGAACCTTGAACCCTGTCTGATCCTCCCGGAAGCAGCGGCGATGGCCCTCTGGGGAGAGATCCAGTCAGCCCAAGATTGCCCTAACCATGACAGGGAGGCTAACGGTGTGTTCACACCGAACGCGATGGACGCGAATAAAACGCCCCTAATTTGACGCGTGTACATTCGCGTCTCAACGCGTGTCCAAGAAAAATCCATCACGCGCGTCAAATTTTGACGCGCGTGAACCGGAAATGTGGGAGGAATGTGGGAGGGAGTTGTGCCAGACCGGTATCTTTGCAAGATGGCAGCTATCGAGCTAGCGCTTGAAGAGAGAGTCTCCCTTCTCTATGTACTGTGGAGAGCAGAGCAGCAGCGTAAAAGACGTCCTCGCCGTACCTGGGTCCATCAGGTCCTCCAGAGGCGTGAGCAGTTTGGTGAGTTTCACCACTTGCTCCAGGAGCTGCGCCTGGATGACGGCCGATTCCAGCGCTATCACCGTCGGCCAGTTTGAGGACCTGCTTTCCCTCGTCGGTCCCAGCATCGCCCGCCTAGACACCAACTACAGACGCTCAATCCCACCTGCAGAGCGCCTGTCCGTCTGCCTGAGGTTAGTAAAACTATTTAATACGGTAGTCCTTTATTGATATCCAGCCATAAACTGTTCAGACTGCTTCCATCAGGAAGGAGGTTCTGCAGCATCCGGTCCCGTACCAGCAGACTGAGAGACAGATTTTTCCATCAGGCCATCAGACTGCTGAACACGTCATAGACACCTCAGCTTCACTACTGGAACTTCAACATTATGCACTCCACACTGTATATAAATGCCACTTGTTTTGCACATATTCAACTCTGTATATTTTATATATTTTATTATTATTATTATTATTATTATTATTTTATTTTATTTTTTTACTATTTAATTTGTAAAAATGTGTATACACACACACACACACACACACACACACACACACACACACGTAGGAAAATATTTAGTATACACATCCAGAAATGCATATACTATTATATATTGTACATATATTTATTAGTTTCAGGTTGGCCATTCTTGTATTTTGCTCGTTTGTGTTGTTGTGTTTGCACATCTCTGTTGCTTGTGGGGCTCGCACACAAGAATTTCACTCGCATGTGCTGTGCCAGTGTGCCTGCACATGTGATGTGACAATAAAAAAAAAAAAATAAAAAAAAAGTGATTTGATTTGATATCTGTGCTAATATGCTAATCCATCCAGTTATACACTGCTAACATGGATGTGCTATGCTAACAGTGAATACTGTCGGTGTTTACTGAAAGCAAACTGTGGTACAGAGACGACTCTTTATAATATTTCTAGTGATACTCAGAAGGTCTCATCAAGTCCCGATTTAATTCGATTTACGCTGTTATCAGTGTTTGCATGATAGCATGGCTGTGGTGTCACATCAATGTATGCGCTCGGTGTTTGCTGATATCAAACTGTAGCATTAGGACCACTGAGTTAACCTTTGTAGTGATACTCACTCCTTTTTATTTAGACCTGGTTTAATTCTGGGATAGTTGAATATTTGTATATAATCCCTGCAGCTGTCAGACTCTATAGCAGGGGTCACAGCCTTTATTAAAACAGAGTTAGATAAAACTGTGAACAGTTTGGTTCATCTTTAGTTACATGGTTCTATCTTGATAAGCTGTCTTATCACAGATTAATTTTTCAAAAATATTAATGATTTAAGCAAGGAAAGGGCTACATGTCAACATACAACTCTTTATTTCTATTAATGTCTTACTTCATTCCTGCCTGATTGACATGTTTAGGAATTGTGAGTGATTGGCTCACTGTAGTTGTGAAAGTTGCTACCAATCAAATTATGATATATTAAAGTTAAAATAAAACACAACTGTTTTAGATATTATCTAATATACATTTTGTAATTATCCTTATAATTACAAAAGGTTTTATGTAAGATTCATGTTTTGTGATTTAAATCTGACATCACAAAAGTATTTTGGAATTTGAATAATGTATTTTGTAACTGCAGTACACATAATACTGATTTTGAACAATTTTGTCCAGGTTCCTTGTCACCGGGGACTCCTTCAGGACCATCGCGTTCAGTTTCAGAGTCGGTGTGTCCACGGTGAGCGAGACTGGCGGTCCATCACAGAGGGATTCCAGGAGCGCTGGAACTTTCCTCTGTGCTGTGCAGCTCTGGATGGGAAGCACATCCAGACAAAGGCACCCCATATATCATATAGGAGACGCACACATTGATATACACTAAATATTCATTTCATTTCTTTTTTGTGGTGCCCAAATTGATGCACCTGCTTGATTTTGTTTAAACAATTATTTCACACTTTCTGTAAATCCAGTAAACTTCTTTTCACTTCTCAAATATCACTGTGTGTGTCTCCTGTATGATATTTAACTGACATTTTTTATTGTAACAACCAACGATTTATACAGGAAAATAATGTCTATTAACAAGGTTGCCCAAACTTCTGCATCCCACTGTATTAGTATATTTTGTCATTAGTATAATATGAAATAAATTCTACATGTGTCAAGTCGTGTGCCAACATTTGCTGTGTAGTAGAACTGAGACATTAGTCATTATAAACATTTATTTGAAATAATATTAAAAGTCTCAAACAGAAAAACATTAAACATAAATATATAAAATATAAGAATTTACAGAGAGACAGGAATAAAAAGGACCCAGCTGCTCTCCAGAGCAGGAACAAGGCTGAGGAGGAAATGCTCCATTGGAGACTGGTGTGGCCTCTTCAGGGACTCCAGGATGGCCAGCTCCACCGCCGATGGACCGTCCTGGGACCCGTCCTCCTCTGTGGGCCTGTAAAACAGCACAAAACACAAAGAAATGAGAAGGCTGCTACTAGATTTTAATTTCAACATTGAAAAAAAAAAGAAAACAATAACAGGATATAATCAGATTGGTTGTAGATATTTAGTAAAGGTGATCACAAGGGAATCCCACCGACTAAAAAGGTATCAGTGCTTGCTGTACATATCTGTGGGTGCAGCAGCAGGAGCTCAGGGACTGGGGAGCCAGGAGAAGCAACAGGGGATGCTCTGCTGCAGAATCAGTTGGTTCTATCAATATAGTATTAAATGTTAACAGGTTGGATATAATAATCGTAGAGTAGACAGTGGTCCCTCATTTATTGCAGGGGTTCTCAGAATAACTAGCCCCTGGTCACAGTTCTCACAATTGATTCTCAAAGTGCAAACCTTTGTAGATTGCAAAACGTAAAAGTATTATTATGCCGCGGTTTGTCTTCATCTGCCCGCCACTTTCGTGCGCCTTTTTCCCTCACCGTGCAGGTGTCTATTTCCGAATGAGGGTCTTAGTTATGGGTGTTTTTGTGCTGTTTTTTCTATTGGACGCGATGGTTATCAAAACCAAACGTGATAAATTTGGCAAGCGCAGGAGACACGACATGGAGGAGATTTGTCAATCAGGCTGCAGAATGCAATGCTGTACTGTGCAATAAAAAATCAGCGAAAAAGCAAAGCAGTGACGGATGAACAGCGGGACCACTGTGTGCTGTTTATTAATAAACAATAAAATATATTCCTAAATGACAACATGCATAAAAGCAGAACGGTATTTGTACGTCAGTGGGAAAATAGCGGTGGCTTGCTAGCTTTTGTGCGGCTTCCCCGGGTCAGTGAAAACTTTCAAAAGAGAAATGAATGAACTTACCAGGTTGCCCGATCTCTTTACACATCTTCCTCCAAGCTCGGTCCTTTTTATTCCTGTCTCGGTACTGAAAGCAGCTGGTGTTGTACAGCTCCGAGTTGTTTGCTACCGCATTGATTAGCCTTCCCCTCCATTGAAGTATGAAAGGCTTTGGCTGGATCTGCCCCTTTGACCTAGGTAACAGCCACGTCACCAGGCTCCTGATTGGTTGTCGCGGCGCGATTTGACGCTGGAGTTCAGATTTTTCCAACTCGAGCGGTAGACGCGAAACGCGCGTATGCACAAAATGCAACACAAAAACTCACGCGCGTGGTTTTATTCGCGAGTCAAACGCGCCAGACGCGCTACACTGACGCGCGTTTCACGCGTTTTGGCGTTTTGGCGTTTTGGCGACGCAAATCTGCTTCCGAATTTTCGCGGGACCCGCAATCGCGCGTCAACGCGCCTTTCCATTGACTTTACATGTAAACCTGACGCTCTATTCGCGTCCATCGCGTTCGGTGTGAACACGGCTACCTGGACCTCCCCTAACAGCAGTGTCAAGGCCCATTCCTTGCCCAGTTATGGGCACACCTCTCACTTTGGTTTAGAAAATCTCAACTAAAGCCTCTGAATCGTCGCTTTCCTCTATTTGGTGGAGCACCACTGGCAGGAGCCAGAGTGACCAAAAAGGTTTGATGAAACCGTTTGCATCTGCCTGAACCTGCAGTTTCTTTAGCTGTTCACTATGCACAGCCACCTGCTCCTGGTGCATCACCGCCAAATCTTCCACCATCTGCATTTCAGCTGCCCTCTTCAGCTCGCACGCACCACACAGCTTTCTCCTCTGGGCATTGTCAGCTACTGAAATAGGGAACCCAACCCCTCCCCTGTAGCTGAGCCACAAAACACCCCGCCACACTGCCTCTGGGACCAAGCCCCAGGTAATGCTTGAGTCCTCCCCCTCGTCCCAAGTCTTTGCTTCCTCCCTCTGTCAGTGGGATTAAAGAGGTCCTCAAAGTGTTCCTTCCACCGCCTTCCACAGTATCCTCAGTTGAAGTCAGCGACACTCCACTCGCACTGTACACATTGTTGGTAGAGCAACTCTTTAACCTTCTGAGCTGTGTTCCGCTTGGCCTGCTGGTGCCTATCAGCTGCCTCTGAAGTCCTACAGGCTAACCAAGCCTGATACGACTGGTTCTTCTGCCTGATTGCTCCCTGCACCACAATAACATTACCTTAATTTTATTGCACAAAAGGATGAGAGGGCGATGATAAAGTGGAGACTACTCCAGGACAGAAATAACTGCCTTACACTGTTAACACAACTTCGGCTCTTCACAAGCACCTGCACAGACAGCATGCTAACGCCAAGAATCCAGAGTGATGTTAAAGCTGAGTAAATGCTGAGCCCAGCCCAGCACTGTGATAAAGTGAGCCGTCATTTGCCATGAAGCCGCTGCTGAACTTAAACAGGTAACAAACTGATGAGCAGTCAGGCTACAGCCTCTGTTTTTACATGTTCATGTGTCCAAAGTAGAAACACTGTGGTGATTGCTTTGAAGTGTCTTTGTGCTGGTTTTCATGTTTTGTTGGGCTGTCGGCTTTGTGTTCATACCTAAATACAAAGAGAAAGATGTGTGTTGGGATTTGTGTTGATGTGTGGGGCTGTAGCTTGTTGTTTTTTTATTGTTAAATAGTATTTATGAGACATTGTGTTGCAGATCATTTTACAGAGAAACATGAAAGCAACTTAACAAGTAGTATAACGTATGTCTGGGTGTAATGTACGGCATTACTTTTAAGAATTTTTTTTAACATGCATAATAACATTTTTACTTTACTTATCAATAAGGGAATCAATAAAGAATTGAATCGATAAGTGATATCGATAATGGAATCAGAATCGCTAAGTTCTCATCCCTACCAACCACCTTGTGGCCATAGCTCAGTGCAGAAGCCCCAGCAATAGAAGTGCTGATCATGGCCCACCGAGGCCTCAGCCGGGCATTCCCAGTGCACCCTCACTATACATTTGGGTGCGCCAGGTTTTGGTTAGCACCCTTCCCCACCACCTGATCGAACTCACCAATAGGCGGTGGTCAGTTGACAGCTCAGCCCCTCTCTTCACTGGACTGTCTACAACATACTGCTACAGATCTGATGATACGCTTTGAAACCACCGACTGGGATATATTCTACATTTTTGCTTGTTGTTTGTATGTTATTTACATTGCTTTTCTTAAAGCATGTTGATACTTCTTTCTCAGACATAGACTGTATAAATTCACCTGCAGTTTGGATTACAGGGCCAGATGATCCTGAGGGTTTAAAATAACAATGAATACTGAAGAACTCACTTGTCAGAAAGCTGTCCAAACATAATGGCTCCACATGTGACCCCAAGAAAGAAATAAGTAGCCAGAGCTTGATTCAGGTGTTTGTTGTCGCACACCAGATCCCACTGCAGAGATACAACATACAACAGGCAGTTAACAAGCAGATAAAAAACTGAGGTTGTGATCACAGAATGACAGGTTAAGTACCTTTGATTATGGCAGCAATGACACCAAGAGAATTACATTTATCTGTCAAGAGACTATATTCATTTCTGTTTCTTCAGTAGTACACTGTTGTAAATTCCTTTTTTTTTTTTTTTTTTTTGCTCAAACAATTATTTGCGTATATAACATTAGAGGTAATTCCTTAGCCTCTCCTGGAAATTTATTTAGCACTTCCTCACATCTGATCAAATTCCTGCCACAAGCACAAGGCTGACAACTTGGAAAAATGAAAAAAAAAAAAAGTTTTTCAAATAATTCATTATGGTGGGGCGTGGTCTGTGGTGCCCGCATCCTTAATCACGTCCGCCGAGTTAAAACACGGGGACTCAGGTGTTGGTGTGTGCTGTGGTGTGATGTGAGCTAAATAAATGGCTCATGAGTACGATCTGTGGTCCCACGGTGCCTTAATTCTACCACACTGGTGCCGAAACCCAGGAGGTGACACGGTGGGTCCTTACCGGAGCCAGGGAAGGGAGGAGCTGGCCCAGATGCTGGCTGAAATGGCGGCCACAGTCGTCGGAGGCACGCCACAGACAGGAAGAGCTACGGGACCAGGCTGGGCGCCACCTGGGGCGAATTGCGGAGCTGGCAACGCTGCTCCAGGCGTGGTCGACACCACTGCTGCCAACCTGGTGGTGGGGAAGCGGTGGAGGAGCTGTGTGGGGAACCTCGGCAGCCGGAGGCGGGGCATGAGGCGCGCGGGGGTCCGGCCGGATGGCTCCCCGGCCACGATTGGGCAATGGGGGTATGTGGTGGGGCGTGGTCTGCGGTGCTGTGCAGGGAGGTCGGACGCATCCTTAATCACGCCTTGCCGAGCTAAAACACGGGGACTCAGGGGTTGGTGTGTGTTATGGTGTGATGTGAGCTAAATAAATGGCTCATAAGTACAATCTGTGGTCCCGCCATGCCTTAATTCCATCACATTCATATAGATTGATAGATAGATATACTGGTAACACTACACGCCCTTAGAACTTCAGACTCGGGGTTCTCCTGGCCAGGGCATCTGTATACCATAAGGGTCCCTAGGCTAAACCACCCATGCTAACC
This sequence comes from Aulonocara stuartgranti, assembly GCF_965226115.1. NCBI lineage: Eukaryota > Metazoa > Chordata > Actinopteri > Cichliformes > Cichlidae > Aulonocara > Aulonocara stuartgranti. Next base: position 38,656,659 of record NC_138944.1, read on the forward strand.
AAACCTACCTCAGATATGCGTAAGAGACAGATAATTGAAGCCACTGGCTTGATCGTCACTCGGATTAACAAGTTCTGCGTCAGTTGTTGAGGAACCAGGAAACACTGATGAGAAGTCGACTACTGGAACAAGAAGCCTTAAAATGGGCAAGACATGACAACAGGGCATAAAACCCCAGTGGAAGCGTTTACATGAAGAAGATGTGGGACCTATGGAATCTTCAATATCCAGCATTTAGAGGGACTGCGAAACAACTAGTAGCTCAGTGTTCAAAAATTTCAATAGAACTGCTATCACAGCTGGAGATCAATGAGGTACAACACAAATGCTATGGCAAGGGGGAACCAAGATGTCAGGTCAGATACCCATCCGAGATTAGGTACCAAGCCCCAAGAATGACAGAAGGAGCGTTGAGTGCGACATCCAAGAAAGAGTCTCTAATATGAGAAGGTGAACAGCACCAGGCACCAACATTATTCATGCCTACTGGCTGAAGAAGCTGCCTGCTCTCTATGAGCGTCTGGCAGCACAAATCAACCTGCTGGTAGTCAATGAGAGACACCCAGAATGGTCAACTGAAGGCCGAACAGTGCTGATCCCCAAGAATCCCCAGAAGGGACCGGTCCTATCCAACTAGCAGCCAAAGAAATAATAAGGGATAATAAGCTGGCCAAAGGAGAAGAGCCACTGATATCAAGACAGTGAAGCACCTGACCATGCATGGAGGGTTTCACTGCAAGTCCAGCACCCTGAGACTGTACGCTAAGCAGAAGGAGGGCAAGGACTGGTGAGTGTCAGAACCATTGTCCAGGAGGAGACAACAAGCATCCATGAGTCCCTGAGAAAATCCAGCACATAACAGCAGGGGGCAAGATGCTTACAGACAGGGAACACCATTACCAAGTGGCCAGCATAGTACACAGAAACATCTGTGCTGAGAAGGCCTGGAGTCCCTAGATCAAAATCGGACACGCCCCTTGGGGTGGTTGACAATGACCGAGCCAAGATCCTGTGGGAATTCCAGTTACAGACAGACAAACTGGTGATGGCTAACCAACCAGACAGACTAGTGGTGGATAGACAGAGGTAGACTGCCGTTGTGATAGATGTAGCCATACCGAGCAATAGCAACATCAAGAGCAAGGAACACGAGAAGTTGGAGAAGTACCAAGGGCTGAGAGAAGAACTTGAGAGGATGTGGAAGGTGAAGATAACAGTGGTCCCAGTGGTAATCAGAGCACTCAGTACAGTGACCCCCAAGCAAGGCGAGTGTAACCAGCAGATCCCAGGAACAACAACTGGGATATCTGTCCAGAAGAGCGCAATCCTAAGAACAGCAAAGATGCTCTGCAGGACCCTCAAGCTCCCAGGCCTCTGGTACAAGACCTGAGCTTGGAGGATAGACCGTCCAAAGGGGCGAGAGGGGAACTTTATATATATTCTGTTCTAAATTAGTATTTTTCATCTCACAGTCTTAAGTACTAATCAAGGTTCAGGTCCAATCACAGTACAGAAACAACTCTTCCTAAAATCATCAATAACCTAAAGATCAACAGTGAGAGTTTCACTTTTAGGTCTGTTTGATCTTACAGCTGCTGTTAACAACTGTTGATCATAAAATTATATTTCAAAGGCTCCAAGACTCAGTTGGTTTGGGGGTCAGGTTCTTTATTGGCTTTCATCTTATCTAAATACAGAAGTGTTTGTTTCAGTTTTACATTACAAAATTTAGTCAGCTCCTCAAGGTCAGGCATTGGTCCATTAATCCCCCTTTTTTCCCCGTCTGTCTTTTTATGTCATAAAAATAGATGTGTGGCAGTGGTAGAGAGTGGCCCAAATTCAAAACTCAGCATAGATAATGAAAGTCAACTGGCAGCTGGCAGCAACAAAAATGATAATAATAAAAAAAACAACAAGAGGCAAAACAGACTGATAGAACACACCATGAGAGAGGATGCAACATTTTTACACCATGACACCAAGACAAGTTCCTCATTTGTGTACAAATGTTAGTTGCAATGATGATGTTAACTGCTGGATGTCTTAAAACATTTTAGAACTGAATATTGACAAGACAGAAATATTTGTTGCATTCAAAATGCAACACAGATAATCCTTAATGGTATGTTTAAATTTGATATCACCGCAGAGTTTAAGTCACTTCATTGCCTCTCAGTACAATATAGAATTACTTTTAAAATCCTGTTAGTGACTGACTTGCACACTTTTTATAGTTTAGTCAGACGTCTCAGGTCATGAGGTGCAGATCTCCAGAATTAGGTTTCCAAAATCAGATTTAAGTGTGCTGAAGGTGCCTTAAGCTATTGTGGTCCTGTTCTTTTGGAACAAGCTGCCTGCAGGCATGAGCTCAGTTACAACTGTGCACATATTCAGAAACAGACTCAAAATGTTTTTTATTGAACCAGGCTTACACTTCATACGTGCTGTTGATTTGCTTTGGGGTTTTTTGTTTTGTTTTTCTGCTTCCATTGCATTAAGGCACTGTAAACCTACAGAGGTTTTATGTTTTTGTCTTCTATGTTCAGTACATTGAACTTACATGTAATGAAATGTGTTAAGTAAATAAAATAGGCATTGCCATTGCTAAATGGGCCTACTTGACACTGGCTAAGGAAACCCAAGGGTGAACCTGGGTTCCTATTAGCTTGAAGTAAATAGGAAGTCAGCAGTGGCTCATAAAAACCACTCATTACATCTCTGAAAACCAGCAGAAGAAAAACTACAGATATTAGCTTAAGCAGAAGTATAGATATTCTTCACTTAAGTAGAAAACTGAGATACTCTCAGCTTCTTTACTCAAGTAAAAGCATGAAAGTACAGTATAATAGTATAAAAGTGTAAGCATAAATAGGAAGTGGTTATTTCTACCAGCTAAATTAATGTCATGCCATATTAATTTTCAGTTCAATTCAATTAAATGTCATTTATATGGCCCCGAACAACAGTTGCCACAAGGCAATTTATATTGTTAGGTAAAAACCCTACACTAGTACAAAGAAAAGCTATATATATGTGTGTGTGTGTGTGTGTGTGTGTGTGTGTGTGTGTGTGTGTGTGTGTGTGTATATATATATATAGCTTTTCTTTATTTATTTGTAGCAGAGATAAATATTTATTGTTCCCTATATTGTAGACAGGTGATTTTGCCTCCACACCTAAATACAAATAAATAGAAATGTTAACAGTTTAGTATAGTGCTATGAATGATGCATAAATTCACTATCTGGGACACTATACGTTCAGTTTGAATTGATGCCCAGGAGGGGCACAGTGGTGCAAAATGATTAATGTTTCCTTTCAAATGTGTTAATCTAACAATAATAAGACTGGATCATTACTGGTTCTATTCAGACATCATTAATTTGATTTTAGTGAGATTTGGTCAATCATAACCAACAGCTATTGTGTTATCAGTAATGTTTTGTCTCTCTTTGTTGATTAAGTTTGAATGGAAACAGACTCTGGATAAATCAGTAACTTTGTTCTATGAATGCTCAGTAATATAATGCAGTGAGTTGTTATGAAGTGCAGCGTGTAGAGAAAAAAATCAATGTTTTCCTTCTTATTAGTAGAAGTTTTTCTTAGTAGAGATTTTCTTGTGCTAATCATTTGCGATAAAATACTCTAACAGAGCTTAGATTTTCATCCTTACCTCTGTGGCAGTTGTAGAAAGAAACTGTGACTGGTCGTAGACCCATCCATGTGGACAAGGTGCAGACTGGTTTCCTTGGCTGATGTTAAAGGCTGGAAGGGGACTGTAAATCCTGCAAGAGCTAAAGGAGCCATCGTCCTGGCGGGGAATCCTAAGGGAAAGCACCTCAGAGTCCCAACTGTCCTTCTCATTTTCTTGTGTACTCTGAAGGGAACAGCGGTGAGATGGTATGACTGAGATGAAGTTGTGCAGGAGAAAGTGGAGTGGAAGGATGGCACGGGGAAGACACAAGATAAGCAGGACCAGGAACTGGAACTTGGAGAACCCACCAACATTATCCAAGATCTCCTCAAACCTCATGATGGTGAGACAGAAGGGCTGAGGGTTTGTGTCTCCAGAGTTCTCAAATCAATGTGTTATTCTTTGCTTTCCATCTAATGCCGTGTCTCTCTCTCGTGTGGTGATGAAGCACAGAGAGAGCTTTTTTAAGAGTGTGTGTGCGTGTGTGCGTGTGTGTGTGTGTGTGTGTGTGTGTGTGTGTGTGTGTGTGTGCGTGTGTGTGTGTGTGTGTGTGTGTGTGTGTGATGTCACATGTAAAATCATTCACTGTTGCAGGGAGAAGAAGCAAGTCTTGCTATTGGAAAAAAAGAAAAAAACTTTGTTAACATTAGAATACCTTTAAATTAGGTTCATGTGAAGTTATATTTAGGTTAAGGATAATGCACACTTAGGGGCCAAGTTTATGTTCATGTATGTTGTATGTTTAGCTTATTGTAAGTTTAGGTAAAGATTAGTTTCTGTTTTATGTGATGTCAGAGTCAAAGTTAGAATAAGATGGCTCTGATTTTCTCTGCATTGAATAAATGTTACTGCATATTACTGCAAGAATAAATGAATCACACTGATCTGAGCCCTATACCATGACGCAAGTTCAACATATCCAGTTCACTTACCCAAACATTGGCAATCAGGATAAGCAGTCACATGAAGCTGGTTATCAACAGTTTCCCCAGCGTGTTCACATCAAATGGCTGGCATTGGGTGCATCTGACCAATCACAAAGGAACCTTTCACAGATCATATGACTCTTCTTCCACAGCAAAGTTTTCCTTATTAGTGACAGCTAATGCATCAAATGGTACCAAAATTCTCTAAACATCATAGAAATATGCCAGTCAAATGCAACACTGTTGAAAAGAAAAACTAATTAAAATGCCATAGAAAATCTTTTAGTTGATCTGGTGATTTAGTGCATGCAATAAGCATTTTAATTCCATTTAATAGTTTTATCACTGAGTGTGACGGTTCCACATTTTACGTAAACAAGTCAACTAAGGCATTTGTTTGATCACTTAGATATAAAAAGCTTGATTTATATAAATATATTATGTTTATAGTTATAAAATGATTCATTTTTGTTGAATCAAGTAAAATTCAGATCAGATCGATGTGTGTTCACCCAATGAGAAGTGATTACTTTCAGCACTGTGATTCTTTCATTACTAACTAACTCCACACCCTGGAAAAAATTAAATTCAAAGCAAGCAGGAAAGTTGGATAGCTGGTAAACTAACACATCTTCTGAGCTACCAGTTGTGGAACTACTTTTTTACATCCTTAATAGCAAGGGTAAGTACTGTAGGTCTCAGAAGGCAGTGAGTCCTATAATTTCAGTCTTAACATTTCTGCCACACTGAGACAATCTTTACACATACCTACACAATGAAAAAACTACTAGAAAATATTGGAACATGTCTGGTTAGTTGCAGATATATGCATGTTTTGTTGAAAACTGTAGTAGGCAGAACGAGCATGGTTAATCTCTTCTTCCTAACTTTTCAATGTAAAAAGTATTAGAGAAAAAAACAGGACCTTCTAATTAAGTTGTTGTTTGTAATAGTTTGCATAGTAGTGTTTTTTTTTGGGGGGGGGGGGAGAGTGCATTTAATCTGGAGTCAGCACATTAGTCTTGCTGTAGGTATTGTATGTTGTATGTTTTCCCTTTTCTGACTGGTTAACATCATTAAACAACTGCATCAAGGTTGAAATTAGTGTTTCTTGTTTTTTTTTACAGTAGAATTTTTTTAATATTCTTGTCCTTACCAGGAGTACATAACAAAATAAAGGAGTCCCCTTCGTCTGCTTGTTGGAACCTGCTCTTTAATCCACAGTAAGTTTTCACATATTTCACATTTATGTATTCAGTGTCATGCGGCCCACAGACTGACCCAACAGATGGATAATTAGCGCTTCATCACATGGGACTCGGAACATAAATACACTGTGGGGAGACACTCTATAATACAAAAAACAGACCCGTTTACAGTGTGCAGTGATCACATTAGTCAAAACGAAGTGGACTTTAAGGCACTGTACAGACTGGCAGCTGTGAATACACCCATATTAATCTATGTTTTATGTTCTAATCTATGTTCATTTTGGTATCTTAATGTTTCTGTCAATGGGAACTGACTTCACACTTAAGACTCTGTCTGAAGTGGACTCTAGAGGAACTGCTATTTTTGTCACTTTGTGTTGGTTTAAACATGTCAGATATACTCATTTATTCGTTTTTTTGTACCTCTTAAAGTACGATCTTCAAAGTCTTTATGTAATCATCAGAAACACTGTTAAATTATCTATGATGAAACATGAAAAGATAAAATATTCACATTTTGTTTTCACTTTATAAAAAGTATGACATGGATAGATGCATTGTTGTCAGAGGCAATAAGATAACAAGGAAAACAATGATGTCTGTCAGGTGACGAAAAGACAGTCATGGGAGATTTCAAAGTACAATAAACTAATTTGTTGGTCAAAACCCAGGAGACACATAAGTAGAGTGAATGAAAGACATGCCTAAAAAATATCACCTGACTTTGAAAATTAACTTTCCTAAAGGCCAACTCCTACTCTTTATTGTATCCTTCATTTATTGATGAAGGAAGTTTTTTAGTCACGAGTCTGAATACCACATGACTGAAATTGTGAAAGTGGGAAGAACAGATGAGATAAAAAAAGAGAAGAAAAAAATAGGAAAAAGACCAGCTGACCTCATCATTTTGACAGTGAAGACTACTGTTTACCTTCCATTTCTCACAGAAAGTCAAGCACTAGTCCTGAGCATGACCTTTACTCATTTATTTGCCAAAATGGAACCTATCTTTGAAAGGAACCTAACAGTATCTTTGGGTATGTTTCTGTTTTGATGTTTAGATATGAAAACAGTATGTCACACCCAACTTCCAGCTTTATGGTCCAGAATAAATAATTGATGCATTGTGTTTATTTATTTGCAGGATATAATGGTGCTGTTCAGTTAAACTCTCCTAGTCTCAGCTAAGCATAAAACTGACAAATCAGGCCTAACAAAATTAAAAGTCAAAATAAGACTCTTTGTACAACTCTTTATAAAAAAAAAATATTGGACCGTCATTTATTTTTCAACAGGACAATGACCACTAGACTGTATAAGGGCTACTTGACCAAGGCGGAGAGTGATGGAAGTGCTGTGCCAATTCTAGCACAGCAATTAGTCACCTGACCTAAACCCAATCAAGATGGTTTGGGACTAAATGGACCGCAGAGTAAAGGCAAAAGCATCAACAAGTGTTCAGGAACTCCTTGAAGACTGTTGGAAAACCCACTTCAGGTGACTACCTCATGAAGCTCATCAAAAGAAGACCAAGGAATCTAAAATATAAGACATGTTTTGAGTTATTTCACACATTTTTGTTTACTACACGATTCCATATGTGTTTATTCATAGTTTTGATGCCTTTAGTGAAAATGAAGGCTGCTAGCAAGCCTTTAGTGATGAAAGTAAAGAAAAACCATTAAATGAGAAGGCGTGTCCTAACTTTTGACTTGTAGTGTATTTTCCGCACATTATTTAATTATGGCAGAATGCAAAAGCATATACACTGTTGTTGCTATCATCTCTGACTTGCTGTTTTGTATCACGTCTAAAATACATTCTTTTCTGACAGGACCAACCAACAATCAATTTGCATTTAAATTTAGATTTTCATTTTTGAATGAAAAACCATCGCAGTGCCATGCTTTCATGTTCAGAAACATTACTCAGCAATAAACATAAAATGAAAGCATCACTTTTTTCTGATGTATCTTGCCTTTTCAGTGTGCACAACCGCTGTTGTTATATTTATAGACACCGTGATCAATGCAAAGCACGCATAGTGTAGAAAGCTGTAAGTGAATGAACTTCCATTAGCACTGCACCCCCTGGTGGATACACAAGACATTACCACTGGTTTTCATAAATGCTGCTTGGCACCAGTAGCGGTTTTAGATACGGGCGACACGGGCAGTTACCCAGGGCGGCATCGTGGTGGGGGGCGGCATCACGGGCATCGGCAAAAAAAATAAAAATGCTAGTACTCATGCTGCCTCGACGTCAGCCAGCGCATATTGGGAATGGCATAGGCACCGATCGGTTTTCTATCGCCCATTTGCTGGGAGTAAGGGCGCCTGCTGCTTGCGGCGCAGAGAGGAGAGGGCGGGGTGGCGGGGGATTTTCTGGTGCCCCAAGGTACTGGAGCAGCATCTAATAACCAACTCGCAAAATAAAACAAAATAAAAACAAACCAACAAACACGAAAACACCAGATATCATGATACAGACTTATAATTTGCACCGATGTTTTTTCGAAATTCGAAAGAGTTGAGCGCGCACGGGCAGAAATGTTGAGAGCACGAGCAACACATTGTGAGCAAGCGCAAATGCAAAAACTGAGCGAGAGGGGCTGCTATTGTGTGTGTGTGTGTGTGTGTGTGTGTGTGTGTGTCTCCTCAAAATGCAACACTTGCACCTGCAATTTTTTTTTTACATGCGCTCATATTAGTGGCACAAAAATAACGCCATACCAAACCCCTATGGCATTTTGTGTGGGTGGTGATCTTGCATTGTAATTTTGTACTCTTGTACTCCCCCAGCATCATTTCTATATTATAGATTCAAAATGCACATTTTTGAGTAAATCAGAGTTGTTTTGTTTAATTTTTATTCCACATGACAGATGTTTGTAAGTTTTTAGAAGACTTTGTTTTTAATGGTTCAACTTTTGTCAGGGTCCCTTGGTGCTTGCTGTGCGACTTGCCATTTCCTGTGTGTTTTTGTGTTCTCTGTCTCCTCTCTCCCATTTCACAGTTTTTTCACACACCTGCTCATGATGACCTCATGACCTGCTTTATAAGGAAGCAGTAGGCAGTCAGTCTTCACTGCATCGTTGCATGAAAACAGTTAGTGAATCATGGTGCCAACTTTTGTTGTGTTTTAGTACTTATTGTGAAGGGTATTTTTGACCTGCCTGTCCCTGTGCTCAGGTTTATTTGGAGATTACTTCACAGTGGTGCAGCAGACTCGAATGAGGATTTTGGGAGAGAACTGGTTGTTTGTTTTGACTTTGTTGAAGTCTTGGGGAGACTGGACCTTCACAACTGCAATGACCTTTCTAAAATATGTTTCATTCACTGTACATAAATGCACTGTGGTTTGGAACCCTTACATCCTTCTTTGACTTAAGTCAATGTGACAGTTTTTGTCTACTTTTCAGATAAAACCTTTTATCTTAGAACTTATTTTTAGTTGATTTTAGACTATTTAAATAACACACCATATCCTGGGTCATGAGTTTGTTACAATTTCTGATGTATGTTACATTTTCTACATAGCTATTAAGCACCTACTTGAAACATTTATTTTTGGTGAAGATACAAAGTCCAGGTAGGACACTGTGGTAGTGGAGTTTGCTTGTTAATTTTTAAGCAAATGCATTTACTAATGCATTACTATCATGATTAGGCACAAAACTCACATGTGAAGATGTTTGGAGATGCTGAGACAAAACTGTGTGGAAGAATATGATTAATGATGAGATCAATATTTAGAACTTAGAACTTCATTTACTGTCATTGTACAGTTGCCTGCACAGCAAAATTAGCTAGCAAGACCGCATAGGTGCAAGAAAGTGATAAGTTTAAAAACAACAATATTAAAAAAACACACTATATACACAATGTATAAGTTAAAAGAAACATTGTAGGGGTGGATACAAGGGCATTATAATATAATAAGTAAGGGTGGAAGGGCCTTCGTCATTAAGGATAGTGGAACTATTGGGTAGGATGATAATTGCACACCTGCCAGGATATTGCACAAGACACTCACTCACACATACGCACGTACACACTCAGATTACCTAGGATCAAAGTAGTGTCAGTGTTCTTGTGCACTGAGAGTTCTGACAGCCGACGGGTAGAAGGTGTTCTTTGGTCTTCCATGAGTGTGACAAGTATGAAACTTGTCATTAGTGATGAACAGTATTAACGTTCACTACTACATAAAAGGCTTTTTTTTTTCAATAAAATACCGAAAGATTAGATCTTATGAGCTCTGAATCATTGCTGTCAAGCTGTATTGCTAATAATGGCATGTGTATAACTTGCTTGTGTTGCTGCACTGATAGGAGCAGAAGGCATTGTATGTTTGGTGTTATCTAGTCTGTTATCAAGGCAGTACTGAAGGTAAAATCACATCTCTGAAGCATCATAAGGTTTGTTTTTTATGTGTTGTGTAATCAGTGAAATATTTTCAAGTTAAACATAAAAACTCAAACTGTGAGTATGATTTTGACATCAGTGTAACATTTTCAGAAGTCAGTGATCATATTTCCTTTGTAAATCTGGTGCATCGCTTCATATGCTGAGGTACAGGTGTGTTGTTACTATGGTAACCTGACCTACATGTAAAGGAAACAGAGAGAGATTTGTGTGATAGTTTTTTTTTTAACAACTCTTATTAAAAACACACTTTAATGTGAATATGTTTTTGACTTTTATAATCGTGCTTCCAAAAGAGTGGGGACACTCCACAAAAATTTTAAACAAAATTATCTAAGTCCTACATTAACTGAAAAAAATCTAATGGTACCATCAATTATTGAACCTGAGAAGTTTTCATTGCTTTATGCAAAATAAATCCTAATGAATTGGTGCATGCAGCATATTTCACCTCTCCTTTTAACAGTCAGAAATATTTTTGGACCAGGGGAGATCAATTTTATCAGATTAGAGTGAGCAGAGAATTGATGAGAGTAATCAGTATCCCTATAAACAGTGAATGGAGAACCAGCTGGAGCTGATTAACATTAGCAGAGTCTGGAGGGGTCTCAGAACCATCTTGTTGTATAAGGAGCAGAGTTCTCTGTAAGGAACTCAAAGTGTACGGATTAGCTACAGTGATGTGAAAAGTGTTCTAACTAATTACAGACCGATCTCCAAACTCCCTCTTATATCCAAAATTCTGGAAAAAGTGGTTCTAAAACAACTTCAGACCTTCCTTGATACTAACGGTATCAATGAAAAATCTCAGTCTGGCTTTAAACCTCACCATAGTACTGAGACAACGTTACTTAGGGTTTACTTGATGTGACTGCTGCCTTTGATATGGTCAACCACAACATTCCCATCTCAAAGACTGGAACATGTGGTTGGTCTTAAAGGCATAGTTTTATCTTGGTTCAAATCTTATCTCTCGGAGAGATCATTTTCCGTAGCCATGGGGCCGCACTCCTCGGCCTCTGCCCCTATTACTGTGGTGTGCCTCAAGGTACAGTGGGGCAAAAAAGTATTTAGTCAGCCACCGATTGTGCAAGTTCCCCCACCTAAAATGATGACAGAGGTCAGTAATTTGCACCAGAGGTACACTTCAACTGTGAGAGACAGAATGTGAAAAAAAAAAATCCATGAATCCACATGGTAGGATTTGTAAAGAATTTATTCGTAAATCAGGGTGGAAAATAAGTATTTGGTCAATAACAAAAATACAACTCAGTACTTTGTAACATAACCTTTGTTGGCAATAACAGAGGTCAAACGTTTACTATAGGTCTTTACCAGGTTTGCACACACAGTAGCTGGTATTTTGGCCCATTCCTCCATGCAGATCTTCTCGAGAGCAGTGATGTTTTGGGGCTGTCGCCGAGCAACACGGACTTTCAACTCCCGCCACAGATTTTCTATGGGGTTGAGGTCTGGAGACTGGCTAGGCCACTCCAGGACTTTCAAATGCTTCTTCGGAGCCACTCCTTTGTTGCCCGGGCGGTGTGTTTTGGATCATTGTCATGTTGGAAGACCCAGCCTCGTTTCATCTTCAAAGTTCTCACTGATGGAAGGAGGTTTTGGCTCAAAATCTCACGATACATGGCCCCATTCATTCTGTCCTTAACACAGATCAGTCGTCCTGTCCCCTTGGCAGAAAAACAGCCCCATAGCATGATGTTTCCACCCCCATGCTTCACAGTAGGTATGGTGTTCTTGGGATGCAACTCAGTATTCTTCTTCCTCCAAACACGACGAGTTGAGTTTATACCAAAAAGTTCTACTTTGGTTTCATCTGACCACATGACATTCTCCCAATCCTCTGCTGTATCATCCATGTGCTCTCTGGCAAACTTCAGACGGGCCTGGACATGCACTGGCTTCAGCAGCGGAACACGTCTGGCACTGCGGGATTTGATTCCCTGCCGTTGTAGTGTGTTACTGATGGTGACCTTTGTTACTTTGGTCCCAGCTCTCTGCAGGTCATTCACCAGGTCCCCCCGTGTGGTTCTGGGATCTTTGCTCACCGTTCTCATGATCATTTTGACCCCACGGGATGAGATCTTGCGTGGAGCCCCAGATCGAGGGAGATTATCAGTGGTCTTGTATGTCTTCCATTTTCTGATGATTGCTCCCACAGTTGATTTTTTCACACCAAGCTGCTTGCCTATTGTAGATTCACTCTTCCCAGTCTGGTGCAGGTCTACAATACTTTTCCTGGTGTCCTTCGAAAGCTCTTTGGTCTTGGCCATGGCGGAGTTTGGAGTCTGACTGTTTGAGGCTGTGGACAGGTGTCTTTTATACAGATGATGAGTTCAAACAGGTGCCATTCATACAGGTAACGAGTGGGGGACAGAAAAGCTTCTTACAGAAGACGTTACAGGTCTGTGAGAGCCAGAGATCTTCCTTGTTTGAGGTGACCAAATACTTATTTTCCACCCTAATTTACGAATAAATTCTTTACAAATCCTACCATGTGAATTCATGGATTTTTTTTTCACATTCTGTCTCTCACAGTTGAAGTGTACCTCTGGTGCAAATTACTGACCTCTGTCATCATTTTAAGTGGGGGAACTTGCACAATCGGTGGCTGACTAAATACTTTTTTGCCCCACTGTACTAGAAATTGTGCTCACATCACACCATTTTTAGCCAACTTACATTGGCTCCCTGTTGAATATCGTATCAATTTCAAACTTCTCTTGCTTACCTTTAAAATTCTAAACAATTTGGCTCCCAGCTATCCATGCGAACTCTTCCATTTGTATATCCCTAATAGAGAACTTAGATCTTCCAATCAAATGCTTCTGACGCAACCGAGGTCTCGTCTGAAGTCCAGAGGTGATCGGGCCTTTGCTATCGTAGCACCCAGACTCAGGAATAATCTCCCTCCTTATATTCCCTTCTCCGAGTCCATCCAGTCTTTTAAATTGCATCTTAAAACTTATTTAGTCTGACTTTTGATTCACACTATTTTGTTATTTTGTGGCTAGTTATGTTGTTTACCCATTTTGTTTCCTGCCCTCCTTTTAACTGTTTTTTATTCGAACTGTCTTTTGCTATTGCTCTGACCGACTGTGAAGCACTTTGGTCAACTTTGTTGTATTATTATGTGCTATAGAAATAAATTATGATTTGATTTGAAGTGTTTGCCACCTTCTAGGGCTGCCACAAATGATTATTTTGATAGTCGACTAGTCACCGATTATTTTTGCGATTAGTCGACTAATCAGATCATGCATCCAGCTTATTGCACCAGCAGCATCTGCTCTTATATAACTATCATTAGCTTACAGCTTGAAGTGTTTAAGGTATGTGCTGACTAAAAATAAAGACAAGATGATAGTTTATTAAATTTTAATGAAATTTGCAGATTGTTTTGGTGAAGTTTAATAAACTCAGCCGTCTGCTCTTTGCTATCTAAGATATAACAGGACACCGGAGTATATTCTCGAGCATCTCACACTTCTGATAATCAGCTGTCTGCTTGACATTTATTCTGCTGTGTAAAAACTAGAACTTTAATCTCAGCCAAACCAATTTACTCAGGAACAAATAAAATACTGAAAAAAGCCAAACAATAACATTTTTAAGTGACTTATATATCATGTTTAACCTGAGTAGAGAAAGACTGCGGTGGGTGTTCTCACGGCTCTAGTGAGCCATGAACCCCAGCTAGCTATCGAGCTGGTGGTTAACAGACGTCTCTGAAAACGTCGGAGCGCTTTTGAAAATATGTAGTGTCTTGATAAACTGAGCAGATATTTGAGGTTTACACAGCTACATTCTCGCCTGAAAATATGTTAAACGTTTATTTTGTGACCCAGAAAGAATAATAAGAGTAATATTAAAACTAACTAGCTGCCGCCATTGTTGGAAACTGAGCTGGGCCGCGCTATGAATTCTGGGACACAGCTTCATCTTCTTCGGGGTTTAACAGCAGCTGGCATCTTTGTACATGAAGTGCTGCCATCTTCTGTTTAAGTCTCTTATTACACTCTTCAATCCTGCTACTTATTCCTGCGTCTTTTGGGATCTTACAAACCTTCAAACGACGCGTCGACTATTAAATTAGTTGTTGACGATTTTGATAGTCGACGTAATCGTGACTAGTCGACTAATCATGGCAGCCCTAACACCTTCCTGATTTCCTATTTTAGTATGTTTGTCACATTTAAATGTTTCAATCATCAAACAAATTTACATTTTAGACAAAAATAAGTAAACACAAAATGCAAAATGTTTCTAAATAAAGGTCTTTATTGAGGGTGGGGCAAGGGTCTTCTGATGAGACAAAAGGTGAAGTTTTTGGAAGATGTGTGTCCCATTGCATCTGCTTAGACAGATTGGAATCAGAGGACATTGCTGAGAAGACCACAAGACTGGCTGTGGTTAAAGAGGGCTGACATCACTTGGCCTGCTAAGGCAGTCAGCTAACCGTGAGACACATGCCAAGGATTGATCAACCCACGGTGGGTCTACCTCAGCAGAGGATTCCAAAAGGGTAGAAAACCTAACACTAGAAATTTTATGATGATAAACCCAAACCCCGGTTGACTGGTACAGCTGTTTCAGGGCATTCTGGGGGCTGTGCAGTTAACCTTATGGCAGTGAAAACTAACGGAGGAATAAAAAAAATGTTCTGCTCTTCTTTCCTCTCTTTTTCTCTTCTCTGGGATACAGTGGGGAGGTAGAGCATACAACCCGATCCGGCAGGAAGGTGTGGGATGCCAGATCGGCTCTCAGCTCTCTTATCTTGTGTCTTTTGTCTTACTTCTCTCTTTATTGCCTTTTCTATCCCTTTAAAGAAGTGAGGCTCCTTAAATATCAAAGAGGTAAGTATTACTTCTCATTTTGCAGTGAATTGATAGAAGAAAATAAATTGTGGAAATTAAACAGAATATAGTGGAAGAGAAATAACAATTTAACATAAACCAGTGACACACTCCGGGGCCTGATCAGCCCTGGCAGGGCCTCCTGGATCAGAGTGTCTAGTGATAATGATCGAAACACCCAATGAATCCAAAGTCCGCTACTGATGATGTGTCCCAAAATTTCAATACTATAATCTAGATCAGATCTCTAATCCCTATGCCTAACCAAGGAAGGTAAAAAGAAACCAAAAGAACAGTTTGTGGCAAAAGACAGAAACACCCTGTGAGGTTGAGGCACACGATGTGTCCCTCTGGTAAAGTTAAAGTTAGGAGAGAGTATGACCATGCAGCGTTTCAAGCTTGGAAGTACAGACAGTCCTTTGAGTTTGAGTCTGTAAAAAGTGACAAAAACATTAGCATCCGGTGTTAGGGTTGCCAACTCCCTGGAAAATAAATAAGGGACACCTCGTGGCCAGGGCCGGGCAACCCAGTTGTCTTCACCCTTCCCAGTGTGGTGAATTTTCTAGCTCTTTTTTTGTGTGTGAAATTATTTTTTTTAACCGTTTGACTTGAATTTGATTTAAGTAGATGTGTATTCTTTGTGATATGAACACATGTGAAACAAATGATCATTTAGCCATTTATTTTTAGCTCAAAATGACAACATTAACACAATAAAACAGGTCTCTTTCTTAAACAGAAGCCTGTCATGCTTAACTTTTGAGAATATAAGTAAATCTTTCTTTAAAAGAACTCTGTCCTGCTTAACTTAAAATAATAGAAAACAATAGAAAGAAAAACATTCTTGTAACAGTGCACATTTAGTGCATTTAGTACAATTGGCTTCAGCTGAGGTATTATTTCAGCTTTTCTAATGCTAATCAGCTGCTCCTGTTTGTAAACCCGCTTGTTCCCATGATTACGCATCTTAACTCATCATTATTCATCTATGTATTACTTTTATGTATTAGTCATGTATTTGTTGTAATCATCTATCCTTGCAGTTGTTTATTACACAAAATAAATTATATTATCACACTTCTGGCCACATAGCGCTGATATTCACTGCACATGCCCATATTAACTTTTTCCAGCCAGGTGTTTTCCTTTTCCCATTCTTCCCTTTCTCTGAGGGGAACAAACATTGCTGCTCTAATGCTGGGCTTACACTGTGTGGTTTTAGGCCCATTTTGAGCCGATTTTTGAGTGATCGGACCGATTTTGGCCTTCATCGTGCGTCGTGTAGTATACGTGGGGTAACGAGAAGTGATTAACACCTCACGACCAGCTCCCGATCATCAATCGCTCGTGAGCCGCTCACACTGATCACGCGCAAACACGTAAACGTTGGTGAAAAAGATGGAGCAGCACGGCTGTGCAGCGTGTGATCTGGACACAAGCGATGGAGGCACAACTTGGAGAACTTTGGAAAGCTCATCCGAGCCTTTTCGATGTGGCATCACAAAATGATCACGACCACAACAACCGTGAAAATAGTTGGATTTACATTGCTGCTCAATCACAGCTGCCTGATCATGTTTTTCATTAGCAATTTAGCAAAGTTGATGGTGGTGTGTCTGTGTGAGTGTAAGACGGAGAGAGAGCGAGCGACAGATTTTCTGTTATAACCTTCATGTTATGTTGGCACAGTGTGAGCACTCAGGTCGCATCAGAGCATCGGGTGGTATAGTGTGAGACCTGCATCGTGACCTACCAACTTCTAACCTCTGCGAGTCAATCGTGCAGTTTGAGCAGGAGCTGAATAACGTGACTGAAAAAAATCGCACAGTGTTTGCCCAGCTTTAGGTGTACTGTCATCCGAGACTTGCACCGCAGTGTCGGCGTTTGTTTCCCTGTTGGCCATGCTTCTTGTTGTGGTCATCTGTTGTCTTCCGGTATTTTCTCCGTAAGCGACCTTTCCTCGACCAATGAGATGAGCGGTAATCTGAATTGTCATACTCGAATTGTCATAAGTGTGCTGTCAGCTCATTGGTCACAAAGCAGGAGAGGGGCTGGGAATTATGTTTTCAAACAAAGCGTTAATTCCATTAAAAGTTATAGACTACTTTTGATTCTCACTGTATTACGGGACAAAGTGCGTCCCTTATTAGCTCAATACGGGACGTGTACTTTTGTTTCGAAATACGGGACGATTCCGTTTTTTAAGGGACGGTTGGCAACCCTATCCGGTGTACACTCTGAGTGGGAAGAAAACTTCTTTCTTCTTTGAAATGAAACTTCAATTCTGAAGGAGCACCTAACAAGCTGGCACAGGAATGTGAAATTCACAGAGAAACCCGTGGATCCCCCCACTGACATGACCTCCAACACTTAGGGCTATCACACTTAGGGCTGTGTGATATGATGAAATATATCGGATAACAAAATGAAAACATCTATTGTTGCCGCAAACCGGTCCCCACCACAGACTCAAACATGGCAAACCTCTTCTACCACCTACGCAAGAGTTACGTGAAAGAGTATGGAGAGTGTTTACAGATCAGAAGCAAAAAAGAGCCGTCAGGTGCTCAAAATAAACTTTCGACTCAAACGTTAGAACAGTGTTTTCCTCGCCGCACGCCACGTAATAAATACTCACAAAAAATGGCAGCCCTTACAACTTGTATCTAAAAATATATAGTTTCATGCATCGGTCAAAACACTCGACTCCAGGTACACGATAGCTCAAAAAAATTCACACAACTCGAGTTGCCCAAGATTCACAGAATTTAGAGAAATACACACTATTTTGTGATATATATGGTTATCGGGATGAGAAATGTCTTATATGAGATGGTTATGAGATTTTGGTCCTATCGCAGAACCGGAGTCCCACGCCTGCTGAACAGGTGAAAATAGACGTAAGAGTTACAGAACTTAGTGCCGCTGAATGTTTGATTTTATTTCTTTATTTCTTTATTTCTGTTGTCAAATTTGCAATAAAGAAATTAGAGCTCTTTTCTTTCCGATTCAGAGATGGTCTTTCCCTTTTCACGTAAATGTCCTCCTTGACTCTGCGCTCAAACCAGCGTTCCTTCCTGTCCAGGATGTGTCCTCATCACTGAAAGTCCTGGCCTGACGAGGTAGGTCTTCTGTGTTGTGCTATCTGCTTCTTCCAAGGTTGTTTGGTTTCCCCGATGTATAAATCCTGGGAATCCTCCTGGCACTTAACAGCGTACACTATGTTACTCCATTTGTGTCGGGGGACCCGATCCTTGGGGTGGACCAATTTTTGGCACAGCGTGTTTTGGGGTTTAAAAGCCACAGAGACCTGGTGTTTAGATAAAATGCGTCTCAGCTGTTCCGATACTCCTGACACGTACAGGATCACTACAGGTTTTCACATAGGCAGCGGTTGTCCTTCTCTCCTGGATCGGCTGGAGCTTTCTTTAGGAGCCTTCCCAGCTTTGACAAAAGTCCAGCTGGGATAACCACATTTACTCAGGGCCTTCTTGATGTGATGTTCTTCTGCCTCCCTGTCCGCTGTGTCAGTGGGGATGGTGTTTGCTCTGTGTTGTAGCATCCTGATGACACCCAGTTTATGCTCCAGTGGATGATGAGAGTCAAACCTTAAATACTGATCCGTATGTGTAGGTTTATGGTACACATCAGCTTTTAGATGTCCTCCATTACTGATGGAAGTCTCATAGTCTAAGAAGGCTAACCTGCCACTGTTCATATCCTCCCTGGTGAATTTGATGTGTCGGTCCACTGAGTTAATGTGATCTGTGAATTGTGGTATGTCCTGAGATTTGATTTTCACCCAGGAGTCATCCACATACCTGAACCAATGGCTTGGTGGTGTTCCAGGGTAGGATAGCAAACCCTTCTTTTCCACTTCTTCCATGTACAAGTTGGCCACAATGGGTGAAACTGGGGAACCCATGGCACACCCATGTTTCTGCCTGTAGTACTGACCCTTGTATGTGAAGTAGGTTGATGCTGAAGGTGGTCCTGTTGCTGAGGTTGGGGTCATCGTGTAATCTCTTACGAACTATCTCCAACGCTTCCGTGACTGGGATGCAAGTGAAGAGAGACGTAACATCGTACGAGACCATAGTTTCATCTGCCTCCATAATGACATCTCTCACCTTCTCAACAAAATCCAGGGTGCTCTAGTTGTGGTGTTCACAGCTGCCTACCAGCGGGTTGAGGATCAAAGCCACAATCTTGGAGATGTTATAGGTGATCATACAGGTCATACAGGTCTTAAAGGTGCACCCTCTTTGTGTATCTTGTAATACTAACTCTTCTGTATTTTTCATTTTTGTTGTTGTTGTTTTTGTGACACGATATTGTCCGAGTGGCAGCACTTATGGTTTAGGAGAATACTGCAACAGCGGATATAAATGGCTGCATCTGTGTGACAATAATGGTGCAGCCGTGAGCGAAGAGACCAGTGTGGAGGGTATATTTGCACCTTACCATTACTAATGTTAAGAAACTTTGCAGATATGTCGCCAAAGGTTTTATTGTTCTTAATTGTAGAGCTAAATTTGCATTGCTAAATAAATAAGCGAGATTAACCACAGTACTTTTAAAACAGCCTTCGTAGCCTCGCTGTGACGTAATCACCCTTTAAACACGGCCTGCAAAGGAAGTGGGCCTAAATTGGGACACAGCTAGCAAGTGTAGCGGTACAGGCCAGGTTGGGTTTTTTTCAACAATATATATTACTTATTTTATTTGGCTGCGGGCTTTTCTCTATTGATATTGGCTATTTGGATCAATGGATTTTTGCAAAGTTTATGATCTAATGCTGCATTCCATTTGAACTGGGAATGTGTGTGTTTGTGTCTGCCTGAGTACGCATGTGTGTGGTGGTGGTGGGAGCCAGGGCACTATATGCGACTATAAAATTGTTTAAATTACATATGGACAGTTAAATAAGCTTCCCCGTAATATCCCTCAGAGCTGTCTCCATCTTTTTTTTTTAAATATGTGAAAGTAGTAGTTTTATACTTTTCTTTTATATCATGGTGTGGGTGGCTGTAGCTCAGGTGGCAGAGCAGGTCAGCCACTAATCAGAAGGTCGGTGGTTCGATCCCAGGCTGCCTCCTGGCTGCATGCCAAATATCCTTGGGCAAGATACTAACCCCATGTTTGCCTACTGGTGGTGGTCAGAGGGCCCGGTGGCGCCAGTGTCCGGCAGCCTCGCCTCTGTCAGTGTGCCCCAGGGCAGCTGTGGCTACAGTGTGCTTACCATCGCCAGTGTGTGAATGGGTGAATGACTGAATGTAGTGTGAAGCGCTTTGGGGTCCTTAGGGACTAGAAAAGCGCTATACAAATGCAGGCCATTTACCATCATGCATATGTGCAACATCCGTGTTTACACATGCAGATTAATAGGTTTTTCAGAAATTTACTACAGAAAATATAACAAATGTAAAATCTTAAATTATTCCATGTATCTATTTATTGAATAAATGAACGACATTCAGCACTTTAGGTATGCCTATGTGATCAACATAGTGGGCCTTGTATAAGAACTGCCACACCAGCAGCTAAGAGTGATGGGGATTTGGTGTTGTGCCGAAAAGTGGTTTATCATATTTGCCAAAATGTTGATTGTCGGTATTTAAACGGTTGTAAATACAACAATGCAGATGCATAAAAATCCTTGCAAAACAGTTCATTTAAATTTTTTTTATATGTAGTCCCTTTGTAAATCCTGTTGACTGCAGACTGTTTATCAACATAAGCAAAGATATTTGGCATAAAAAAAACACAAACACATAGAACCGCCAGAAATCACTTTTTGGCAGACGATCACAAAAGAAGCAGCAACTGGCTGCATTTCTGTGATATTGGAGACAGAAAGGTTGAGTACATAATTGGTAAAAAAAAAAAAAAAAAGAAGAAGAATAAATATATCAGAGCAGCGTAGGCAGAGGGTGCGCATTCGCTGTCTGCTCTACTCCAGGGTCTTGTCCGTCTGCCTGCTCTGTTGTCAGATGGAGGTAGTGTGCAAAGTATGTACAAAACGGGTCTGTGGGCCACTCGTGCTCATCTTCTTGTTGGTTTGTGAGCCAGCCAAAAGAGAGCGAAGTTAACATACCATCAGCTGAGGTGAAACCATATTAAAAACTATTAAAAATATCCAACTACAGTCTCTGGTTTTCAAGTATTATTATTATTATTATTATTATTATTATTATTATTATTATTATTATTATTTTTATTATCATCATTGTTTAAAGTTTTTATTGCGGTTATCCTGTTCTTGTGAACTAGCCTATGATACAGCCACTTGTCTGACCAATCAACTTGGCAATTGCTTATGCTTAATAATTTCCCCTCAACTATAAATCAGTGACTTTTCAGTTGTGGCCACATTGTACCACTGTGAGAGGGGTGCTACAGAATAGTCTAAATGATAGCAGCTTTAATTTGTTCAACTATAAATCAATGATTTTTCAACCTGATGTGGTGATCTGGCCAACTATAAATAGATCAACAAGCAATAATAACGGGATAACTATAAATCAGTATTATTCCAATGTTATTACTATCGCACTGTAGGCTTTTTTAACGTTTATTTAAGATTTCTTTAGCATTAACATTTCAATCTTGATCATAATGAAGTTTTAGACCTTGAGAAAAATTAACATCTATTTATTTATTAACATGTTATCTGGTGTACGTCATCCGCGTCCAGCAACACGCAGGATCTTGGGGGACTGCACGTGTGAAAACCGCTCTCCCCCATCTGTGCAACCGAAAAGACGGACACATATAAACCCGCTTAATCTGCGTTTAAGGCAGGCAAGCCAAAAGAGACGAATCTTAGAAAAGACCCAGACTTCCCATCACTACCTCTTGGGTATGTGAAGGTGAGTCTACAAAAATGTTAAGTCTAATTTGTTTCAATAAAAAAACAAAAACAAAAACAAAAAACAGAACAACAAGAACAACAAAAAGCCACCCAGTGTTGTAAGAAAATAAGTGTGCCTGCAAGACAACACAAACCATGACACGCAATGAGCAATGTAAGACGTCTTCCTGTTTTGGCGATCTTTGGAGCTGACCTGAGAGACAGCGAGAGACAGCGAGAGTAGCAGGTGCAACGTCTCTTCTTCCTTTTTACCGAAAATTTGTGACTTTCTCCTCTCTTCTATGATGGAAGAGAGCGAAGACAGAAAAGAAGGATATTACCAGGTCGCCAAGCGGCTCCGGACGGAACAAGAGACCGGTGTAAAAGAGCTAGAGGACGGGAAGGAGGAGGAGGATTCTGCCGCTGAGGAGGCAGCGGGGAACGGGTGCACTGAGAACCGCAGGAGCGGAGGGAAGGTGAGGCACACAATATTAATCCTTCTGTATCTAAATAAAATGTAAATATTTAACATTTTTTCATACGATTTACAAACAACTGGAAGGGTCTGAAAATTATGTTAATGATTAAAATAGACAGCAAGAGAAATGAAAGAGTACAAAGTCAGAGTGGAATATAAATGAGTTTCTACATTTATTATTATCAGTCATTATTTACATAAACGGCGTAACTTTGGAACAAGTGGCAGTAACCCGTTTTCATCGTCACGACGATCACTAACGTGCTTAAGAAAAATGTGTTGGAAGTTAACCAGTCCGGAGCTTCGTGTTAACTCAGTTTAATTCATTTGTGATTTTATAATTCAGAACAGTCCACTCTCTTTGTATTGTAAGGTTAAAAACCAACAATATTATAGAAAACCCGCAGATGTACGCTATGAGCATATGTGGAGAGTGAGAAGAACTTTTAACAGGATGAGCACACCAGCCATACCATGTCCCAGACTGGTGGTTAGAAACTATTTAAAGATGAATCATTTTTTGAATTAACTGAATTGAATAAGTGCAAGAAAATGAATGGATGAATGGATATGTTAAAACTTTTTGTTCGCATTCTTCCTTCCTTTGAGCTCCATGGAGATCTTTATATGTTAACTTGTAGACGTGCATCCAGTCAGCAAGTGTACTCTGCATCATAACATACATGATGAGTAGTGTCCGTATTCCTGATTTACTCATGGATCTTTGCTGTTTCAGCCTGGATATAGAATCTGCACTGTAGTGTACATATTCCACCACTCTAGTGGCCTCCCCAGGCTTTCCTAGCGGCTTTTTCAGCAGTCACTTGAGGGACTGCTTTATCTACCAGTAGCTGGTGTTTTGCCCGCCTGGTGTTTCTGTCAGTTCCTTTCTGGGCCCTGCTCATATATTAAGCTATGTTGTTTTTAAGAAGACCATATCGTTCTAAGAACTATTACTATTTTTTATTACACACATTTGTTTAGCAGTTTATCAAACTTAGTCTGGACAGATCATTATTTTCCTCAAGCAAAATACCGTTATTGAGTTCTACCTCAAAGCTGTGGCTTCATACCGTAAAAAAACACATTAATTGAGTACTTATATTCAGATGATATAAGCAGCATATAGTCACCAGGGCTCGCAAAATCGCTAACCCGACGTCCCGGGGCTAGCGATTTTTCCAGTCGGGCTACCAAAATCTATCTCTACCCTGCCCGTCGGACTATCATAGGAAGGTAAAATATATGGTAAATGGCCTGCATTTGTATAGCGCTTTAGTCAGTCCCTAAGGACCCCAAAGCACTTTACACTACATTCAGTCATTCACCCATTCACACACACACAGGCAATGGCAAGCTACATTGTAGCCACAGCTACCCTGGGGCGCACTGACAGAGGCGAGGCTGCCGGACACTGGCGCCATCAGGCCCTCTGACCACCACCAGTAGGCAAACATGGGGTTAGTATCTTGCCCAAGGATATTTGGCATGCAGCCAGGAGCATATGTCAGTGCTTTTGCATTCTTTCGGAAATGTAGCTGGGTAATTATGTCATTGGCATCAGTGAGCCAATATGTGACATATTGAAATCGGGTTTGAATTTGCGCTTGTGTTTTGCTTTCACTTTGCAATCGCGCGAACTATGTATCCGGTCGTTAAGTCTGCCGTGTCTGGGCCTAAACTCCGCTGCAGGTCCATATATCAAACGATCACTATGGCATTACTGAGAGTTGAAAAACTGTCTAAAGTCTTTCATCTTTAATAAAATGATCAGCGTTCTGCTCTACCAGGTGTAACAATTGAGTTTAACACCCAGGCATCCATGAAAACGGAATTTATGACATTTAACGGAGTTAGAAGTTAGCAGGAAGTTAGCTCGCTAGCTTCTATCTAAATACAATATAGCATGTCCTGACTGCGGGGTTTTGGAAACAAATTAAAACGTACAGCTCTGCTATCACTCCCAGCATAAATGAAGACAGAAAACTAAACAGCAGTGACGTTTGTAGGGTTACTGAAGTTTGGCTAGCTGGTATATAATGATGTGCTACGTGACCGCTAGCGACACAGCTATGTTAGCATAATATAAACAAGCTAACTTTTTTTTTCCACTCGATAAAAGTTAACGTGAGTGTTCAGGTCAGGAACAAATGTAATCGCATGGCAGGATGCTGTAAAAGGACCAAACTTCAGCCAGGAGAACAACTGAGATAATCCATCAACAATACGAGGTTAGTCATTCATATACTGCTGCATGTGCTGGGCTGTAGATACATCCTAAGGTTTTAAAAACTGAGCTTAAATAAATGATTAGCGGTAATAAAAGCCGAGGGAGGTCAACAGTGATCACTGACTGTTTTAGGAGCTTTTTGAGATTAAATATTCAAATTCAAATTCAAATTCAAATTTTATTTGTCACACACACACAACCATACACAGTATGACATGGGGGTGAAATGCTTGTAGCTGTACAATGCCCGACCATTAAATGACAGAAGAAAAGTTTTACAATATTTACAATTTACTACAAAAATTTACAAATTAACTTAGGAATTTACAGTAAAGAATGTGCAAATAGCAGAAGAGATTATAAAGATAAGGATTATAAATTATAGGAATTATAGGATTATAGGAAATGTGTGGTGGTGCGTGTGGTGACGTGTGTGAGAGTCCAGTCTTATAGTGACGTGTTTGGGAGAGTCCAGTCCTACACCTGGTTCAGGGCCCGAATAGCCTGGGGGAAGAAGCTCCTCCTCATTCTCTCTGTTTTGGCCTTAAGGGAGCGGAAGCGCTTCCCAGACCTCAACAGTGAGAAGAGTCCATTGTTGGGATGGGAGAGGTCCATCATAATCTTCCTAGCTTTGGACTTGCACCGCTTGGTGTAGATGGACAGCAGGTCAGGGAGCTCTGATTGAATGATGCGTTCTGCCGAGCGCACCACCCTTTGCAGATCTCGTCTGTCCTGCTTGGTGCTGTTCCCAAACCAGGTGCAGATGTTTGACGTCAGGACGCTCTCGATGGTGCAGGAGTAGAAGTTCTTGAGCACCTTCAGTGGCAGATGGAAGTCTCTAAGTCTTCTGAGGAAGAAGAGACGCTGACGGGATTTCTTAACCAGGGTGTTGATGTGACAGGACCATGACAGGTCCTGAGTGATGTGGACACCCAGGTATCGGAAACTGTCCACTCTCTCCACTGGCGTGCCACTGATGATGAGGGGTTTGTAATTCCTCGCCTGCTTTGTAGTGAAGTCCACGATCAGCTCCTTAGTCTTGCTGACGTTTAGGAGGAGGTTATTCTCCTGGCACCAGGTCTCCAGGTTCCTAATCTCCTCCAGGTAGGCCGTCTCGATGTTGTCGGAGATCAGGCCCACAACAGCAGTGTCGTCAGCAAACTTGACAATGGAGGTGGTGTCGGATGTGGCTACACAGTCATAAGTGTACAGTGAGTACAGTAGGGGGCTTAAAACACAGCCCTGAGGCACTCCAGTGCTGAGTGAGATGGAGGGGGAGACTTGTTTTCCTACCCTCACTGATTGGGGTCTGTCTGTGAGGAAGTTGAGGATCCACTGACACAGTGATGAGCTGAGTCCTAGATCCGTCAACTTGGTGAAAAGCTTAGAGGGAATTATTGTGTTGAATGCTGAACTGTAGTCCACGAACAGCATCCTAACATAATTCCCTCTGCCAGTGTCCAGGTGACTCAGGGATGTGTGGAGCAGGTGAGATATGGCATCGTCTGTGGAACGATTAGTCCGGTAAGCAAACTGAAGTGAGTCGATGGTGGGAGGAAGTGAAGAAGTGATGTGATCTCTCATCAGTCTTTCAAAACACTTCATCACAATTGAAGTCAGTGCTACTGGACGGTAGTCATTGTGGCAAGCGGGCTGTTGTTTCTTTGGAACAGGGACAATAATGGACCGTTTGAAGCACGTGGGAACCACAGCTTGGGCCAGGGAGAGGTTGAAGATCTCCGTGAACACCGGTGCTAGTTGATCAGCGCAGGCTCTAAGGACCCGGCCAGGGATTGCATCTGGTCCTGCTGCCTTCCTGGTGTTCACCCTCCTGAAGGTGTTCCTCACGGCATGCTCTGTGATGACGAATGCATTTTCTTCACTGGTGCACTCCGAGCGCGCGCAGCCGTTTGTTGTTTTAATTGCTGCGCCGTCGAAGCGAGCATAAAACGTGTTCAGCTCATCAGCCAGTGAAGCATCGGCATTCATCATTGAAGAAGCTGGTCGTTTATAGTCCGTTATAGTCCGCAGTCCTTTCCACAGGCTCCTAGAGTCGCACTGTCGTAGCTGTGACTCTAGAAATAGAAGAAAATACAAAATATTAAACATGTTAACAAACACAAAAGCCATATTAAACGCAGACTAGGATTTGTCACGTCATCGCTTAACGACCGGATAGAGAGTGACAGTACTGATTGGTGAGTGACGATAATTTCCTCTGACATTGTCTTATCAATCGTTAGCTTACTATGCAAACATGACAAGTGAAATCTCCCGCAGCAAGCTTAAACATGTGAGAGGTTGATCGTGCAGAGAATCGCTGAGCGTTATGTGAGTGTGTGTGTGTAAAAGCAGCAGGATATATATTTTAGTTCTGCTGAGCCACTTCTTCACCCTGCAAAAAAGCAAATGGCATAGATCTTCTTCACCCTGGTGAAGAAGTGACAGGAAAAGAAAAGCCTACCACAAAACGGAAAAGTTATGTGGTAGGCTTATCTGGTGCGCGTCTTTTATTTTGACAGCGAATGTGCACATGTGGACCACTTATGTGCACCCGTGTAAATAACATAATGTTCTGCCTGGTGTGTTGTTGGTTCTCCCTCGATTTCTGAGTCGACAAGCGCCTTTGTTACTGGGACCAGTAATTTTAAGAAAGGCCCCCATTAGAACCCATGAAAAATGCAAGAAATGCATTATTGCTCAGTCTGCAATATCTTTCCCAGAACAAACACCAATTGCAAATAACATACTAAAAATAAACCTGAAAAATCTGTTTAGAACAGCGTACTATGTTGCAAAGAGTGAACTACCACTGGCAAAATTTCAAAGCAGTCTTTGCAAACTTCAAAAAGCAAATGGCCTAGATCTTGGTTCCACTTGCCTCTTACCCGTGACTTCAGTGGAAATTTCAAATTCAGGATCTGACACAGACTGATTCATGTCCTACACAGTTCTTACAAGTTCATAGAAATTTCTGTTCAATTAGAACCAAGTATTTGAGTTGATGATTGTAATTTTTATTCAATGTTGTAATTTGTGTATGGGCAGAAATCTGTACCATCAGAAACTGAATATGAATAAGTTAAATTTGAATTGCTCAGATTGAATCTGAATTGTAACTTGAATAAATGCTTTTAAAAACTGAATATGAATTATCCTAATTTGAAATTGAATTTATTGGTCTGAAAATGATCATCACTAAATTGAAATTGAATTTTATATTTTGAAAATGAATTAATTTGCTTTGAAACCGTATTTTATCCTTTAAAAATTTAGCTCTCGAATAATTTCAGATTCACTTCTCACCATTCAGTTTCAGTTCCAAAATTCAGCTTTTTGGGACTTACATCCGGTTCCGGTTCAAGAGTAATGAGCGCAGATTAATAGAACTACGTTTTACTAGCGGACCGAAAGTGTTACTGACAGGAATCTACAGCGTCTTGAGCTGAATTAAGATTTCAGAAGTCATTCGTCATGTCGAATGACCAGCGGATAAACTCTCAGGTTGGTAATAAATGTATCACAGGTATAAGAACAAGCGTCATGTTAACAAATGATAGCCGTACGGTAACTTTTATGCTTATTGTAGCTGCTAGCTCAAAACGCTAATTTAGCGTAGTTTGCCCTGGATTCAGCTTTGACAAACAAATATGATCGACTGTTTCTAGTAGAATTCCAAAGTTGTCATCTTGTACCCTCAAATTAGGATAATTCATATTCAGTTTTTAAAAACATTTATTCAAGTTACAATTCAGAGTCAATCTGAGCAATTCAAATTCAAATTTAACTTATTCATATTCAGTTTCTGATGGTACAGATTTCTGCCCATATTTGTGTTTCAACAATTTTTTGATTAATGTTTTGTTTCCGTTACAATATTATACTTTAATGTATAATATTGTAAAGGAAACCAAGCAGGAAACAAAACATCAATCAAAAAATTGCTCTTTTTTTTGGGCTACTTAAATTTATTTTGGGCTACCAAAAACTGAAGAGTCCCTGCCCGAAGGTCTACCAGGGATTTTGAAATTTTGCGAGCCCTGGTCACCATAAATGAATGCAATAGACTTCTGTGCCTGTTATGGCCCTCCTTCCTTTCATCAAACATCCAGAACATGTTTTAACTCTTCAGTACATTCAGCAAAATTTGCTTTTGCATGTTTTTGTATTTTGAGTTTGCTACTGGAAGCTTCCTTCCACTTTATAAAAAGACAAGCAAGGTAGCGAGGGCATATAAAGACAATTTTGACTTTTCCTAATAGGTTTACAGGTAAAGGATGAAGTCATAGACCTCTTCCTGATGACAAACACAATTTTAGTCCACATTTCAACTACTACCAACTTTATTTTTGTTTTGTTTTTTTAATTAGTCTGCTCTCTGATGGCTTCTGACTTCTCTGTGGTGTGTATCTTACAGCCAAAATCTCCTCTGATGATCTGTAGGCAAGGATTGAAAGGCAGCTCATTTGCCTGCTGTGTTGCACTGGTTGTAGTGTGTTTTTGCGGTGACTGTGTATTAAGGTGCACATCTCTCCAGACATCAGAGAACCTTTGAACTCTAGTGTCTATTGTATATTGATAAGTATTTATTATATATATTATTAATTATAATTTCCTGGCCTATATGCTTTTCCAAGTCCAGAACATTATAGTCTGTGTACTGAAATGTTCTCAGTTTCAGTTTATCATAAACAGTATTCCATTGAATTATATTGTTTTTGTTGCTGGATGCAGAAGAAGATCTTTTAGACTGTGCCATATGGGGTGTTGTGTGTCACGTCACATGTGTATTCATACCTCTAGTTTAAGATGAACATCAGTATTTGTCCAGCTCCTCAATGTTTCTGATGACCAACACTTTGGCTTGTTCCAGTGTTCCTTTGATTTTATGAATACTTTACAGCTTGTGGTCCATGTATTGTGAATTTTCCGTTTTTTCAAGGAACGTGCTTTCCTGTCAATGTCAGCATTTTGTTTTGTCAGATGTTAATTCTAGATTCTTTCCTTGTTTTATCAGTGCAAAAGACCTATTACATGAAGCACTCTGCACACTGTTCTTGATCTAATCTGAAGGTCACTTGAAGTTTGGAGGTCTGTAGCTATTGATAGCTTTATATGGCCTACCACTTTGTGGCTGAGTTGTTGTCATTTTTTAATCATTTCCACTTTGTTACAACACCACTAACAGATGACTGTGGAATAGGTGTTTCATTTTATACACCTGTGCCCATGGAAGTGATTGGAACACCCGAATTAAATTATTTTGATGGCTGAATACCAAAATACTTTTGGAAATATAGTGTATTTCTCTGTCATCAAAAATAATTTTCTCATGCAGTAGCACAGATCCTTTCTTGAAACCCTTTCATATGTTTTGTCTATATGCTCAAATACACGTCTTAACTTCTTCTGACCACCTCTATATTTCTCCATCAGCACAATCAAGGCAAACTTTGCATTTGTAGTGCTTTTTCTTGGCATAAGGGTATACTGCTTGTTGTTGTCACCTCTCCACTCATGATATGGCTCATCAGCTTTATCCCTCTGTAGTTGTAACCCTTGATTTTGAAAATTGGTACTGCCGCACATCTCTGTTCCTAAGATATCCCCTCACTCTCCAAGATTGTGTTAAACAGTCTAGTCAAAGATTCCACTGTCCTGTCTCCTAGAGATCTCTATTTCTCCACAGGTATATCGTAAGTACCAGCTGCCTGTCCACTCTCCATCTTCTTCATAGCTGCCCTCACTTCCTATTACTAACTATCCTATTACACCTGTACTCTTCTTGATTTACCAACTGTCCTTCTTTCGCATTCATTTTCTATGTTCATCAGCTCCTCAAACACACCCCTAGTCTTCTCAGCACATTATTGGCTTGTTAGCACACTTCCATTTTGTCCTTAATCATCCTAACTTGACGCACATCACCAACTCAAAATCTTTGACTAGTTATTCGGTGAGTACCTGAGTACCTCTTCTTGGCCGTTTCCCTCTGCGCTACAACTGTATGTACTTATGATTCATAGACTAGACTAGTATAGAATAGAATAGAGTACAATAGAATAGAATAGAATAGAATAGAAATGAATAGAATAGATAATTGGGAAACTTTCTGGAGGAAACCTGGTCTTGTTAGAAGAGATGGCATCAATCCCACTTTGGATGGAGCAGCTCTCATTTCTAGAAATCTAGTCAAATTTATTAACCCCCCCTAAAATGTGGCTATCCAGAGTTGGGATCAGGAGGCAAAGTTGAAGTCTTCGTCGTCTCTCTGCAAATTCTGTCCTCCCGTTATCCCCCTAAACCACATCCCCTTTGACAAAAAACAACTTAAACATAAAAAATTGCAAAGAAAGAAAAATAGAGTATCCTCAACAGCATCAAAGAGTAAAACAGTGGAATATGGATTATTAAACATTAGGTATCTCTCTTCCAAGTCTCTGTTAGTACATGAATGTGGGGGGCACGGTTGTGGCACAGCTGCAGGAGAAGCCAACACACTGCAATGGGCTCATCGTGCTGCCCTGCATAAATAGTACTGGGTCCTGAGTGTGTGGTTGTTGTTGTGGTGTATGTGGTTTGCAGCTGTTGAGCTGCAGCTGAGCTTGTGAACAGCAACCAGAAGAATAAAATGTGTGAAATGCTCAAAAGCATGAACCTGCGGTCATCGGGTCTGTCGTGGTTATGCTACTGTGACTTAATAAGTGATCCACAAATTGATTTACTCTACCTTACAGAAACCTGGTTACAGCAGGATGATTACTTTAGTTTAAATGAATCAACACCCCCGAATAACTCTAACTACCAGCATCCTTGAAGCACAGGGCCTGATCCTTAGTCTTGTTTGCCCTAGCTGTAAAACTCAGAAACCAGTCTTGTTATCATCTATCGTCCACCTGGGCCTTACACAGAGTTTCTGTCTGATTTCTCAGACTTTTTATCTGATTTAGTTCCCAGCTCAGATAAAATAATTATTGTGGGTGATTTTAACATCCATTTAGATGCTAAAAATGACAGCCTCAACATGGCATTTAATCTGTTATTAGACTTGGGCTTCTCTCAAAATATAAAAGAACCCACCCACCACTTTAATCACACTCTAGATCTTGTTTTAACATACGGCATAGAAACTGAACATTTAACCCTCTCCTGTCTGATCATTTCCTGATAACATTTACATTTACAATAATTGATTACACAGCAGTGGAGAGTAGACTTCATCACAGTAGACGTCTTTCTGAAAGTGCTGTAACTAAGTCTAAGAATATAATCCACCCACTGTTATCATCTTCAATACCCTGTACCAACACAGAGCAGAGCAGCTACCTGAACACTACTCCCACAGAGGTCGATTATCTTGTTAATAATTTTAGCTCTTCACTTTTTTTTCTCCAGTTGATCTTCCTAAGTTAACTTCAGTAATTACTTCTTCCAAACCACCAGGGTGTCTTTAGATTCTAATCTCTGTCTCTCTTCCACAGCATGTCTTTTGTCTTGTCTTCCTTCTCTCACTCCAACCGGTCATGGCAGATGGCCGCCCCTCCATGAGCCTGGTTCTGCTGGAGGTTTCCTCCTGTTTTTTCCTTTCCACTGTCTCCAAAGTGCTTGGTCATAGGGGGGTCATATGATTGTTGGTTTATCTCTTTATGTATTATTGTAGGGACTACCTTACAATATAAAGCACCTTGAGGTGACTGTTGTTGTGATTTGGTGCTGTATAAATAAAATTGAATTGAATTTATCTGAATTGAATTGAATAGCTATTGTCATTGATCATGTACTGTAACATTGTGGGTGCTCCACACCAACTGTGTTGAAAGACAGCAGGAATAAATAGGAAACAGGAGAAATATATACAATCAAGAGGTATACATACAAAATGAGAAATATATACAAAAATAAGAGAAAGGCACACATTGGAGAACAAGGTGCAACATGCTTGGAAGTAGTGCAAAGAGAAGACAATCTGAATAAAGTCAATTTGTGAGCGGGGTTATTCATAGCATGGCTCCGATTGGTGAGATGAGTGGCCAGGGGTAAGGTGGGATATGGGGGGATAGTTTTTGTTGACAATGGCCCAAGGGAAGAAGCTGTTTGTGAGATATGGTAACTGATTTGGTAGCTGTTTCCTACCACCCAGAGTCTAACTGAAGTATGTGCAACATTCTTCCTTCTTCAACTTTTGCTACTTAGTCCTTGGCTCTGTCTTCACTTATTTCTTCTTCTTAACAGCATCAGGTGTACCCAACACCTCCTTATCATCTCATTTTCACCTACCTGTCCATTAAAGTCTCCAATCACCAGTCTCTCCCCCCTGAGGACACTCTCTACCACTCCATCCTACTCACTCCAGAATCTTTTCCTTTGGTTTGTTTCTTAATCCAGTTGTTTTGTGGAGAAGAATTACCATCACACTTTTAATTTCCAGCTTCAAACTCATCATCCTGTCTGACACTCTTTACCTCCACAATGGAATTCACATACTCTTTCTTCAAGATTATCCCTTCGCCATTTTTCTTTATATCTACACCATGGTAGAACAGCTTGAATTGACCTTTAGTTCTCTTGGCTTTGCTTTTCTTCCACCTGGCCTGTGACACAATATATAGCGGTAGCTTGACCCTCATAACAACTCCAAGTGGGCTGATTTTTTTCTAAGTCATCCTCCTGGATAATTGAGCTAGGGGTTTGGTTGACAGATGTTTTGAATGAAATTTGCTAGACCTCATCACTGTGTGCCTGTTGTCGCCATATTTTGGAGCATTTTTTTTATAGTTTATGGTTGTGGATTTTCTTTGTAATACAGATGATCCAAGACGTTTATGCTTCAGTTTTAATGAAGGCAATTCTAGTGTTTTGTTATCCATTATTTTTCACTGATGGTTCAAGGTTCAAGATTCAAGGATGAGTTGATATTTGTGTTTCCATGTTGTACTAATACAGTTTATGTCACGGTCTGGCTGGCAGACCACGGGGATGAGGAAAGTAGGACCCAAAATGCAGGACTCTGCGATGCCACAGTGCACTTTATTTACAGTGAATAGACAGGTAAGTCCAACAATTAACTCAGAGATGTAATTTGCCAATGGTGCTCATCCCTTGCTCCCAGTGCGTCCCGTGCTGTAGCTCCCTTAGTTTGTGTGCTCCCCAACTCGCTTCTTCGCTCGACTTTCCTGGAGGAAGAAGGGAAAACCACAATTAGCCACACACGCTAGCCGACTATCAAGACCACACGCCTAGCACGGACTATACCGGTCAAGAGTAATAATCCCACGTCGACTGTCGCCACGAGTCCAGGTTAAATACCTCTTCCTAGCCGGGAGGGATGATTACCACCAGCTGGTCAGGTAATCAGCTGCAAGAGCAAAGAGGGACTCCCGATGACGACAGTCGCCCGGACACGCCTCTCCCACGACGCGCGCTTCCGTCAACAGCCCCGAGGACGGGGGGAGAGAGAGAGAGAAGCAGACACACGCACTCTACATACAAACGTGGACAAAACAGTAGACGACACAGACCCCAAATAATAGTCATAATAATAATAATAATAACAATAATAATAACCACTGCTCATGGACCCCTGAGTCCTCCAGAGCCGGGTCTGTGACAGTTTATGAATGTATCTTTCTAGGTAACTAGCATTAGCTGCAAAATTAGGATGCCTTTCTTTCATCCATATAAGATAAATTCTGGATCCAAAAACAACATGATAGACAAAACATTAATATTCAAAATGCCAGTTGAGTCCAAAACCAATGAGCAATGTAATAGTGCTACATCCATATAGCATTTTCAGCTGTTGTTAATTGCTTCCCCCTTTGTTCTGCCGTCACCTCTGATCTGTTTCTGAATTATCCTTCCATGTGTATATTATAGTCCTTTTTCTTACTTTGTCAGATCCTACTTTTTTATTTATCTGGAGCAAAGTACTTAGTTTTCCTGCCTGGTGTAGCGTGACGGCTGTGCACCTAGGTATGCTATTTGGAGTACTCTAATAGAAACCACACTTCAGCAACATATTATCAAAGACTACAGAGAAGTATCCGCTGTAACAAAAGCGGTAAACGGGCACTCCTTATATAGACACTGCAAATGTTGCTTGCTTCCTATTTCAGCATTTTATAGATGAACACTCTTACATTTCTTTCCCATGATTATGCATTAGTTAAAAATGTGGTAGTAATTATGGATTTTCACTCTTTGTCGCATGTTGCTGATTCAGCTGATATCTGTCTTGGCCAGGAGACTTTTGCAAACAAGACTTTTAATCTCATATTTTTCTGGGTTAAAAAAGTTATTATGGAGATGTGACAAGTATTTGGAGCAAAGTTCAAACTTTAAACCACACTTCAGAGAGTTACAGCTTTATATATCTAGCAATTAAACACATGTACAGGAAGCTTGATATTATTGTGCTGGTGACGATGTTCAAGTCATATCCTGAATGCTACCAGATCTAAGAGCAAGAGCATTTTTTTAACATATGATCTAATGTTGATTTTGAGAAAAATAATCCACTTTAAACTCTTTTTTTGTGGTTAAAACGATACATCGTTGGATAAAATGAAAACAATATATAATAAAATATTCAAAAATCTTTCCTGTGGTAAATCCAGGTTGTACTTGATTGTGTGATGGCAAATGTAAATGATCTATCACCGTGACCTTTTTAGCTTTGTTAAACACTGACCAAGATAATATATTTTATATACTTTATCATATAAAGGAAGAATAAGAACAGGAAATGAGGAAATGAGGAAAATGAAGAGAGAAGAGGTGATGAAGAGGGACTCAAAGGTGGGGGAGGCTTAAGAGACGTCAAGCACAATGTCACATAGAACTGTAATGATGCAGCAGTCTGTTGCAGGAAAGCAACATGTCACTCACTGTTCAGCCTCAGACTCTCTCTCACACTCTCTCTCTCGTACACTAGATAAAGACACATGCACTCACCAAAAAAACAAATGTATGGTTTCCACGGCATTAGGGAAGTCATCAGCTTTATCTTGTCACTATCTTAACTATAATGTCACCATGGTAACCACATTCCAGTGCTCTTACCAGCACAAAGTAAAGCTTGTGAGTACATTGGTAACACCTCTCCTACTTCACCAACACCATCCATAATTCAACCACCTGCCTCTTGTTCAATGTTGCTAGAGCAACGGATTCCTTTGTAGGTGTAGTGGAGCATATACTCATCATTTTGAGACCACAGTCTTAAATATTTCTGACATCAACTGTTTTTGATGTCAGGGGCTGAAGGCTAATGAGCTGTGAGGATTTCACACATTGTGCCTACTTCCGTATCAGTGATGACAAACCTTTTCCTCAAGTAGATGATAAAGAGCTAATTAGAGACTTTTATATTGTTATCCTGGGTTTTGTTTGTTAGGCAAAATGAGCATAGCTTAAAAAGTTTTAAAAATGAATCAACAGATATCACAGAAGTTGATTCTATTCATCTGGACGTAGTATTTTCACTTTGTCCAGAAGTACAGAATCAACTTTCTGGGATGTGCTTACTTGGATGATTGAGCAAGCATCAAGATGTTCAACAAGTAAAACTGATCAGCAATCAAAGTTAACAGTAAAATCTACTGGTCTTTTTAGTGAAGCACTACAGTTTAAAGGTAAATGCTTTAACACTGAAAGTAGCTGAATTCTTGTCAGAAAGTTCTAATGCAGTATGAATTCAGCAAAATAAACCAATAGGTTAGCAATAAATTTGTCTGAAATTCCATTTTGAATAGTCTTCAGAAGATTAATCATGTCCTAATCATGTTGGAAATATGTGAATGATTTTATATAAATGATGTGTTATGTGGGCGACCAAGAGAGGTTGTTGCTGTAGCATGTCTGACATGAAAAGGACTTTATGTCAGCAGATCTGCATGTCCATGCATGCAAAGTGCTGCACTGATGCTGTTATCATACCTTCTAGACGTCATCCCCTCAGAGACTTAAAAACAGCTTGCGGCCAGTCAGACCTTGAGTGCGTTTCCTGCACAGTAAACTTACCGCCTCAACCTGCAGTATAAAAAAGGTCAGGTTGCAAAAAGTGTGATGCTTGCTCAACCTCTTCCTGAGACAGAAAGCTGTACTGAGAGATTTTCCGACAGTAGGCATCAGGTTTTTTGTTTTTTTTTTTGGGGGGGGGGGGGGGGGGGGGGTGTTGCAACTGCACTCAACTGTGCTAAGACTTCTTCTGACAAATCTAAAATACCCTTCTGAAATAATCCGTTGAGGTGGAGCTTGTTTCGATTACATTGCTATCAGTATATGTATGTTTTGTGCTGTGTTAATCAAATTAAAACTATTTGGGAAATTTAAAAGGCAAATTTCTCTTTGACGGCCAAGCTAACAATATATATATTGTGTGAAACATGACAAGAATGCACTTCCAATTTCATATAAGCTAAACTGCAAAACATTTATTTTTCTTCTATTAGCAGTATGAGCAACAGGACCACTTACGAACTTTAGCAGTATCTTTGTTTTGTTTTCTCTTATTGACCTTGAATCTTGTGATAATTTTAGATATCTTGATTCATATCACACTGCTGTGATATACAGAAGAAAATAATGCATTCATTTTGTCTTATCTTTTCTGGCTACATGCCACACTCCTGCAATGTGACAAACGTGATTTCTGCTGCTTCTTACTGCATCTTGGTTTGCTATGGACTAACGGCTGCACAGAGAAGATTAAATGATAAGTTTTAACATGGGGTGGGGGTAGGGGTATAGGAACGCTCTTTTTGTCTGTTTTTCTCGTGGTTTAAGACCACTATCTGGCTTCCTGTCCTGACTCCTTTGTTGTTTTTGGTTTTTTTATGCGCATGTGTATGTGTTTGTGTTCTGTTGTGGAAAAAAAACTGAGCATCAAAACTGTTTTATTAAAAGAAAGTTAAAACTTTTGCAAAGGGATAAGTATTGCATGGACAGTCTTTGCACAAGCGTTAACCAAAAACAAAAAAAACACAGATTGTGTGGACAATCTGTGTCTATTAAGCAGTCAGGAGTTTAAATCCTCATGTGTCATGTAAGCATCAGTCTGATAATGAGGTGCATCATGGCATTAAACACAGCTTACAGTTAGTTGTTTTCCCATCAACGCACACTCATCCTACTCGATTTTTACCAGTGATTGGGTTGCATGATGTCAAACCATACACAATGACCACCTGATCAGAATTAGCCAGTGGTGTGTCCTGTAGATCTAGGCGAATGGATTTCAGATATAGCTACTATGCAATCATGTGGTTTACCATCTGCTTCTGTGGGGAGTAGTGTCAAATGTCAAGGTTAAAACACCTACTGTGTTAAACCCAGCATGGTGTAGCGCAGTGCATCTTTTAAGTAGCTAATACCAGACTGTGCTACTGGAAATGTCAAGTTAGTTGTTTTTTGCAGAAGGATCAGAGATACAGAATGTGGTAGAGTGGTCCACAATGAATGATTTGTCAGTTTTTGAGGTTTTGGAATGGATTGATTCCCAGTAATCCTTTTCAGAGACAGTGACTTACTGTTGGACGTGATCATATGTCTCAGATAGGTGACTGTGGCGGGGCTATGGGGGAGGTTGGCACACCTGAGTGGAATCAGCACATACCCACATAGCAAAATTGGTATGGCCCGGATCTTGCCCACACAATGTGCTTACACATGGCCCACATACCGCAAAGAATGGCGGCCCTTTGGTGGACAGACCTGGTTTGCCAGAGGTGGCCCACACATGGGCCAGCACAAAGCCAGTTGTATACACACTGGTGGTCCTGTGCTGGTCCATGTGTGGATTACCTCTGGCAAACCTGAGCTGGGCCACCAAAGGGCCGTCATTCTTTGCGGTATGTGGGCCATCTGTAAGTGGTGTGGAGCCACGGGCCAGTTGTAGACACACTGCAGGCCCTGTGCTGGCCCAGAACAGTTTCAGCTCTGGCCCCAGATGTCAGCCTAATGTGTACCTTAATCAAGGCATGTAATAACAACATGTGCCAGAACATGCAAAACAGTGCAAAAGTAACATGACAAAACTCTGTTCAGACAGTGAATGGACTGATTATAGTGCTTTTCGAGTTTCCCGGATTACTCAAAGTGCTCTATACAACATACCACACTCACCCAATCACACACTTTCTTTTAACTGAGTGCTTCCTAACTACATTGATACACATTCACACTCTTGACATGCAAACTGGAGGAACCAGGGATCAAACCACTAACCTTCTGATCAGTAGGTGACCTGCTCTACCGCCTCAGCTATTGCCACCCACTGGCAAAGATGACTAAACTGTTACTAGGTTTTGGATAAAGTGTACACTCACAAACCTGTCAAACCTGCATTTGAAACATTGGCTACCATAGCAGTATAGTATTGCAACATGGGATTTGGGTCTTCTAACTAAAATAGGAACATAAATAGTGCCATCATTGCCAGACCTTGCAACTTCTGACACCAGTCAGTCAGAAGTGCCAGCTTGGTGCCAGTTCTGGGCCAGACCTGTTTTCTATGGGCCTGGGCCACACATCCATGCTCTATTGTCAAGCTCATGTCAGTCTGCGTCTCTTTGTTTCTTGTTTTATTGTGACAGTCTTGCGTTCCATGTTCAGTGCATTTCAGTTTTGTTTCCTCACTCTCATTAGTTCATGTTCAGCTGTGTTCCCTCCTGTGGTTTGTTCCCTCATGTGTATTTATGTCTGCGTCTCCCTCTGTCCTGGGTCGCGATCTTCCTCATACCCAGCTGTGTTGGTTTAGTTTCCTGTATTCTCCAGTTCAGTTTTGTTGCTTCAACATTCCAGCAATAAAGCTCTGTTTTTGTGTTAAGTCCTGCCTGCCAAGTCTGCTTTTTGGGTCCAATCCTGCCTGCCTCACACACAGTCCATGACATTAACTGCTTCTAGTGATGCTTACATGGTCTTAACTCAGACTTACCAGTCACCACCAATGAAAGAGCGCCTTTCATTTCCCCCCATATCATATTTACTATTTGCCCATAAGTGCTACGCAATATCACACAATTCTGGAGAGTCAGGGGCCAACTGGCATAGCTCCAACTGGGTATACAGAGAACTTTTTTTCAGCAGGTGAACAGTTCTTACAACACAATCATATGCTGTTAGATGCTTCCCAAACACCCCATTACAGTGCTTTACCCCTGGAATGTCAGTTTCTTCCCATTGTTTGTACTGTTGTACTGGTTTTAACCGTAGCAACATATCTTGACAATCATCTTGTTCAGTTTTTGTTCTGTAAAAATAGTTTTGTTCATCAGTGAGAATTACACTTATGTATTTTCCAGTATACACTGCCTGTTTGTACTCTCTCAGTTTCCTGTTTCTCTCTGTACTTTCTCAAACTGTTCATTAACCCGGGTACCGGTTTAGCTCACTGGGATGAACGATATGCTGCAGGGCTTTGTCGCATGTCTTCCCCTTTCTCTCTCTCCCTCTGCTTTAATGTTCACTGCTCTGTGCAAAAAAAGCCAAAAATAAAATATTAAAAAAATATATTTAAAAAAACTGTTCATCAACCCCCCTTAAACACACGTGGTGTTACATGAGGTCAGCTTGTTACTGTGTAGTCTGATGAATGTGTGTGTGTTGTTGTACAAGCCTCACCAGTTCATCACAAACAGGAAACGCAGCAATCTGTTGGAGTCTCTACTCATACGCTTACAGCAGCAGATCAGCATGATATTTAACCATCTGCAACATTTTGCTCACTGTGTTATTATCAAGTCATCTTTCCCTGACACACTGACAATTGTGTTGTAAATTGAAGTTAACACATAGACTCTCAACCCAACAAGTTGACTGGTCAATATGGCGACAACAGGAATGTTTGTTTAAAAGATCCACATTCAATTTCTTTGCATTGTAAATCTTTTGTATATTGTTTAGTCACTGGAATATCTTCCGTTCCTACAGTTTTAATAAAAAGTTTTGGTTTTTGATTCCAGTCTGCTTGTCTGATCACTGATTCTATAGCATCACATATTTCCAAAAGTCAACCTGTTCTCCTGCACCCCAGAGCAGAAATTGTATCAAGTTTTTATAAGTAGTAGGCTTAGCATTTGATAACAGGTGTGTCTGTCAGGCATTTTTTAGCCGCAATCTGAGATATGGCCATGTTTATAAGTGTAAGCTGGTCTTCATTTCATCTTCATTGCACACAATAATTGTGTGTGTCATTAATCTGGGTTTCATTGCGCAAATGTCTGTCTTGTTTTTATTACATCTGTGTCTCTTGTTTTACTTTTTTACCTTTTGTTGCAGTGTCTTATCACCCCTCCCCTTCTCACACGAGTAAGCAGCCTCAGTTTCCTACTTTTCAGGACAATCCTTAGCCCAGTGACATGTGGCTCTCCACTGAAAACAGCTCTGTCTCTGTCTAACCTTATCCTCCTTCCCTGGCCTCTCACTTGTTCTGCAGTAGTCTGTGTTTGGCACTTGTACATTTTAAGCTCTGTCATTTGGACTTTTTCTTCAGTCTTGGCTTTCTTGTTATTATTTTTCTTGCCATTTTATTCTCCATGTATGGCAAATTCTTCCACCTCAGACATTCTTGCTATCCCATTGTACACATATGCTTACACTTAGTCTTGTACTTGTACAGGTTTAAACACAAAGCAATCCCACAGATGTACTTCCCAGTTTGTGATTTGGGGGCATCTCTCCATCCAAGAGACAGTTTTAATAATGTACAGCTGTCTCATCCTCTTGTTGAATACAGGGCCATGCCACGCCGAGAATGCATCTAAGGAAACGCATTTGGAAAACTTCGAGCTTGCTCAGGTCGTGTTTGAGCATTGTCCACGTCTCTGCGCTGTAAAGTAGAATGGGCAGGATCAGGGTTCGGTAAAGGCGGATCTTTGTCGCCAATGAGATGTTGTTCTTCTTCCAGACGCACCAGCGCAGGGAGGCGAATGCTGCCGCCGCCTGCCCAATTCTGGAGCGTATCTCCGCTGATGATGCCACTTTCTTCTCCTCGACGAGGGACCCCAGATATTGAAATTGTTGGACTTGTTTGATCTGCACACCATCAAGGTGGACGATCGTTGGTGAGCCGTCGGTGGTCAGGACTTTGGTCTTCTCGGCGTTAACCTTGAGGCCGTACAGTTTGGAGTGCCGGGCGATGTCATAGAGGATGTGAGTTGCCTCGGTGTCGTCTTCGGCAAAAATGGCGCTATCATCAGCGAACATTAGATCAGTGATAAATCGATCGGTCGAGGCTTGGACTCCGCGGCGGCCCTCGAATGCTTTGCGCATTATCGCATCGATGACGATGTTGAACAACAGCGGTGACACCACATCGCCCTGCCGGACCCCTGTCATGATGGGGAATTCTTCGGACACTTGGTCATGAATACGTACCTGGCTGGTCGAGCCATCGTAGGTTCGTTCCTCCATGAGTCGACGTAGGGTGAAGATCTGGTCGCTGCAGCCTCGTCCGGGTCGGAACCCGGCCTGTTCTTCCCGGCTGGTCATCTCACGGTGCTTTTGAAGGCGTGATTGAATTATTTTCATAAGGACCTTGCCGATGATGGACAGTAAGCTGATGCCCCGGTAGTTTTTACATTCTCGGTTGTCGCCTGTCTTTAGGATAGGAATGACAGCCGCCTTCTTCCAATTTCTGTGTACTCACTACCTAATTTATAGCCAAAGTATTCACTCACTGTCTCTGTACTGTTTTGCTAGCTTAGCTTAGCTCGTAGCCGACTCGTTAGCACCATGGCTACTTCACCTGTCCCTCCTGCACTTTCTTGCTCATTGTGTCAGATGTTTAGTTACTCCTCGGCCTCCTTTAGCAGTAATGATATCTGTAACAAATGTAGCATATTTGCAGCTCTGGAGACCAGGATTACTGAATTGGAGACTTGACTTCGCACCCTTCATTCACCCGTAGCTAGCCAGGCCCCTGTAGCTGGTGCAGCCGAAGATAGCGTAGGCTCCGCTAGCTGTTCCCCGGCAGACCCCAAGCAGCTGTGGAAAGAGGGCGGCTGGGTGACCGTGAGGAGGAAGCATAGTCCTAAACAGAAGCCCCAGGTACACCACCAACCTGTGCATGTGTCTAACCGTTTTTCCCCACTCGGCGACACACCCGCCGGGGCTCAAACTCTGGTAATTGGTGATTCTGTTCTCAGACATGTGAAGCTAGAGACACTGGCAACCATAGTCAATTGTCTTCCAGGGGCCAGAGCAGGCGACATTGATGGAAATTTAAAACTGCTGGCTAAGGGTAAACGTAAATTCAGTAAACTCATAATTCACGTCGGCATCAATGACACCCGGTTACGCCAATCGGAGGTCACTAAAATCAATATTGAATTGTGTGTAACTTTGCCAAAACAATGTCAGACTCTGTAGTTTTTTCTGGTCCCCTCCCCAATCAGACCAGGAGTGACATGTTTAGCCACATGTTCTCCTTAAATTGCTGGCTGTCTGAGTGGTGTCCCAGAAACGATGTGGGCTTCATAGATAATTGGCAAACCTTCTGGAGGAAACCTGGTCTTGTTAGGAGAGACGGCATCCATCCCAATTTGGATGGAGCAGCTCTCATTT
Source organism: Aulonocara stuartgranti (assembly GCF_965226115.1). Taxonomy (NCBI): domain Eukaryota; kingdom Metazoa; phylum Chordata; class Actinopteri; order Cichliformes; family Cichlidae; genus Aulonocara; species Aulonocara stuartgranti. The sequence goes on from NC_138944.1 coordinate 38,699,916, forward strand.
CTAAAAATATGGACAAATTTATTAAACCCCCCAAAATATGACTATCCAGAGTTGGGACCAGGAAGCAGAGTCGCAGTCTTACACGCCTCTCTGCAGCTTCTCTCCTCCTGCTACCCCCCCAAAAACCCATCTCCATAGAGACTGTGTCAGCTCCCAAACAGACAAAAAACAAACTAAAAACCAGCAATAAACAACTTAAACATAAACAATCACAAAGAAAGAACAATACAATATCCACATCAGAACCAAAGAGTAAAACAGTGAAATGTGGATTATTAAATATTAGGTCTCTCTCCTCCAAGTCTCTGTTAGTACACGACTTAATAATTGATCAACAAATCGATTTACTCTGCCTTACAGAAACCTGGTTGCAGCCGGATGATTATGTTAGTTTAAATGAACCCACACCCCCGAGTCATTCTAACTACCAGAAATCTCGAAGCACAGGCCGAGGGGGCGGTGTGGCAGCAATTTTTCACACCAGCCTATTTCACACCAGGGTCGCAGATGCCAACAGACTTAATAAACTGATCCGTAAGGCCAGCAATGTTGTGGGGATGGAGCTGGACTCCCTCAAGGTGGTGTCGGAGAGGCGGATGCTGTCCAAGATAAAGACAATGTTGGATAACACCTCCCACCCACTCCATGACATGTTGGTCAGTCACAGGAGCTCGTTCAGTGAGAGACTGAGATTACCGAAAAGCACCACTGAACGACACAGGAAATCATTCCTGCCTGTGGCCATCTCCCTGTACAACGCATCCACTTAACACACTGTTTGCTGCTACAACTACATTAAGACCTGCAGTGTGAACGTAGCCTTTGTACCATTGATGTTAAGTTAGACTCTTTTTCTCCAATTGTTTTTTCTGAGTTAACTTCAATAATTACTTCCTCCAAACCATCAACGTGTCTTTTAGACCCCATTCCTACAAAACTGCTCAAAGAAGTCCTGCCATTAATTAATTCTTCGATCTTAAATATGATCAAACTATCTTTAATAATCGGCTATGTACCACAGGCCTTCAAGGTGGCTGTAGTTAAACCTTTACTCAAACAGCCATCTCTAGACCCAGCAGTCTTAGCTCCAACCTTCCTTTCATATCAAAAATCCTTGAAAGAGTAGTTGTCAAACAGCTAACTGATCATCTGCAGAGGAATGGCTTATTTGAAGAGTTTCAGTCAGGTTTCAGAGCTCATCACAGCACAGAAACAGCTTTAGTGAAGGTTACAAATGATCTTCTTATGGCCTCTGACAGTGGACTCATCTCTGTGCTTGTCCTGCTAGACCTCAGTGCAGCGTTCGATACTGTTGACCATAATATCCTATTAGAGCGATTAGAACATGCTGTAGGTATTACAGGTACTGTGCTGCAGTGGTTTGTATCATATCTAATAGACTCCAATTTGTACATCTAAATGGAGAGTCCTCTTCACACACTGAGGTTAATTATAGAGTTCCACAGGGTTCAGTGCTAGGACCAATTCTGTTTACATTATACATGCTTCCCCTAGGCAGCATCATTAGAAGACATAGCATAAATTTTCACTGCTATGCAGATGATACCCACCTCTATATATCTATGAAGCCAGATAACACACACCAATTAGTTAAACTACAGGAATGTCTTAAAGACATAAAGACCTGGATGGCCGCTAACTTTCTGCTTCTTAATTCAGATAAAACTGAGGTTATTGTACTCGGCCCTGAAAATCTTAGAAATATGGTATCTAACCAGATTCTTACTCTGGATGGCATTACCTTGGCCTCCAGTAATGCTGTGAGGAACCTTGGAGTCATTTTTGACCAGGATATGTCCTTCAACGCACATATTAAACAAATATGTAAGACTGCTTTCTTCCATTTGCGCAACATCTCTAAAGTTAGAAATATCCTGTCTCAGAGTGACGCTGAAAAACTAGTTCATGCATTTATTACTTCCAGGCTGGACTACTGTAATTCATTATTATCAGGATGTCCAAAAAACTCGATGAAAAGCCTTCAGCTAATCCAAAATGCTGCAGCAAGAGTCCTGACAGGGACTAGAAAGAGAGAGCATATTTCTCCTGTTTTGGCTTCCCTTCATTGGCTTCCTGTTAAATCCAGAATTGAATTCAAAATCCTGCTCCTCACATACAAGGTCTTAAATAATCAGGCCCCATCTTATCTTAATGACCTTGTAGTACCATATCACCCTATTAGAGCACTTTGCTCTCGCTCTGCAGGCCTACTTGTTGTTCCTAGAGTATTTAAAAGTAAAATGGGAGGGAGAGCCTTCAGTTTTCAGGCCCCTCTTCTGTGGAACCAGCTTCCAGTTTGGATTCGGGAGACAGACACTATCCCTACTTTCAAGATTAGGCTTAAAACTTTCCTTTTTGCTAAAGCATATAGTTAGGGCTGGACCAGGTGACCCTGAATCCTCCCTTAGTTATGCTCCAATAGACGTAGGCTGCCGGGGATTCCCATGATGCATTGAGTTTTTCCTTTCCAGTTACCTTTCTCACTGACTATGTATTAACCCTTTAGAGCCGATCGGAGCGGGAACGCTCTGTTATGCGTAACTATTTTTAAATCCCAGTAGCACTGCAACCACGTAAGCTAGCGCAAAAATTTTTTTTGCATATGAAACCGGAGGAGTTGTACTTACATCTTATGCCATCAGCTTGTCCTAGGTCACGGTTTCCTTCCACATAAAGCTTTGCAAAAACTGCATAAAAAGTGCTTGCAGGAACAAAAACATAATATTCCAGAAACAGGCTTTACCGATCCGATCAGCTGTTCATAACACTTCCTACGTTGGAATAGACGTCAGCGCGAACTTTTGCATTTCCGCCATTACCTGCCCGAAACCGGAAGTGACGTCATTTTCGCGGAAATGTAGTCTTTTTTGTGATCAGGGCCTCAGGGCCTATACTGCTCTTTTTAAAAGTTGTCTTTGACTTTATGACTTTCTGTGTCGTTTCTGGGAAGCTTAGGACTCATATTGCACTGCTGGAAATAGTTTATTTTGATGCATATGCTGCTTTTTTGCAAATTTGCAGTATAATATTTATTTTTGTTTTTCCTGCAGTGTATAAAAATTGGTGTATTTCAAAAATAAAACTATGAAGACACTCAAAATAAATTTCCTGTGGTGGGAAACTATTTTGTGCAACTTTTTTGTATTTACAGTTTTGAGGGATAAGCCTCTTAAATTTCTCTAACTACAAATATATGTTAAAAAATCAAAAACGATTTTCAATTTTTTTGTAGTTTATTGCACTTTTTTGCAATTTATGTAATTACTATGCACTTAATGAATACATATTATTAAAATCTGGGCTATAATGGTTGTATTGATGTATAGCAACTTGAAATGCTCCCAAAAATGGCTCCACAGCATGTAGAAATATAATATAAGCTCTGGCGGACTTGGTTCTATGGTAGGTCTTAAAGGGTTAATAGACCTCTCTGCATTGAATCATATCTGTTATTAACCTCTGTCTCTCTTCCACAGCATGTCTTTTATCCTGTCTTTCTTCTCTCACCCCAACCGGTCACAGCAGATGGCCGCCGGACGTTTCTTCCTGTTAAAAGGGAGTTTTTCCTTCCCACTGTCGCCAAAGTGCTTGCTCATAGGGTGTCATATGATTGTTGGGTTTGTCTCTGTATCTATGAAGAGCCTTGAGGCAACCTTTGTTGTGATTTGGTGCTATATAAATAAAATTGAATTGAATTGAATAAATTATACTGGAATTGGGCAATAAAGTCCTTGCTGTCCTCTTTGGGTCTGGCAGATGTTTGTAACTTCTCTCTTGTCATTTTCAGGCCACAGTCATTGAACCAAAGTTATATTTCTATCCGGGCCCATGACTTCAACCATGGGCATTATGGTTGTCATCATTACATTTTTTTCCTGATTTGGTGATATAGGGAGAGAGAGATCATGCAATGCACCACTTTCTGGTGTGAGCTGGGCAACTTTGTTGATGATGACACTCAATTGATATCTTTTTTTGTGCCTTGCCTATGCACAGTTTTTCTTTCTTTGCATTTTAATTCATTCATCTTTAACTTGTATTCACTTTCTCATTTTCCAGTGATTTTGAGCGAAGACCCTCTTTTGGGAATTCATGTTCATTTATGGACTTAAATAATAACTGCAAAATTTCCCTAAACATGGGTTTTTACTGATTATAGAAATAACTGTTGTAACACAGTAATTATGTAGCTTTTATCGCAAGAATATATATTGTTGCAGACCTGCCTGTCTACCACAACAACAGTGTGCTAGACACTGTGCAACAAACAATTTCACTGATAGCTATCAGTGATCATTGATAGATGTCAATACTGAGCATTACTGATTAAGACTAAGATTGTGGCTACTCCTCTTCTAATGAGGTTTATGTTCCCTCCTGAGATTTACACAAAGTTCTAGAGGCACACTCAGAGCTACCTTTTGCACCTGTAGAGTATATTGAGTAAAGTATCCTATTGCTAACTTTGGCATCAGCCAAAAGGGTCAGTGAGGTACTGCCTGCTATTTTCCCAATCAGATGGTTGGTGGTTTGATCCCTGGCAACTCCAGCCTGCATGCCAAAAATCTTTGGGCAAGATAGTAACCCCAAGTTGATCTCTGATACATCCATTGGAGTATGATTTGTGTGAGTGCTAGATAGAACACACCTACATATAGAAAAAGTATTTGTATGAATGAGAGTTGTAAGTGGTTTGAGTGCTCAGGTAGAGTAGAAAAGCACTATGTAAGAACCAGTCCATTCCATTTATTAGCTTTTCTCTACTTGCCATTTGCAGATGAGAGCCAGAACCACTTTAATTCACTATGCCTTATCGATACATTAAGCAATTATCTAGACAGGACTGAGGGGTTTAGGAAAAGCAACCAAATCTTTGTAGCTTTAACTCCTTCTTTAAAGGTAAGTCTATGTCTCGCCAGGGGTTGTCCGACTGGGTGGTAGAGGTCCAGTTTTCCAACACGGTGGACCACAGCCTTTTGTGCAGCTGTGTGCACATTCCATCAGATGAATGACTGCCTCATGGGACCTTTTTAGGAATGTTTATGTAGAGGACACCTGTCAGCAAGTCCTTGAAGTGACTGGTCATGCCAGAGGTTGCTTACCATAGTGGGATACTGAACTCACTTTTCAAAGAACCCCGGTTACGCAAGTAAGCAAACATTTTCTTTGTGCAAAGTAAAATTAAGAAAACATCTGAGTTCATTTTTATTTTCTCTACAGGATTGTTTGGATGACAGTCGTCGCATCCCCCCATCTCCAGTTGTCCATGTTCGAGGACTTTGCGATGCTGTGGTGGAAGGGGACCTAGTGGAGGCACTTGACAAGTTTGGCAACATCTGGTAGTCCTGGTTTAACTCTAAATACTGTTGAGGCCATTTAAAAAATATTAACACACTTTCATTTAGCTTGGAATTGCATTGCACATTGACTTTGGTATCATGGACTTTTTTTAGTGCACACCTTGCAATGTACAGGCATGACATGATTTTGAGCTTGTGCTAGAAAGCTTGTTTAGCAAGCTGCAACCCTAAACTGTATGAAACAAATGCCTTCTTCCTAGTGTTAAATGACTAGAAAGACCCATTAAAAATTGGAAACATCCCTGACTAAAACTGACGTGCAAAGTTATCACTGTCAAATGGTGGGATATATTAGGTACCAAATAAACAGTAAATTCCTAAAGTTCATGACAAAAAAATGGTCAAACATCTGAGCAACTTTGACAAGTGGAAGGAGGCAGCCAGTGAATCAGTTTCTTTATATTTACCTGGGAATGAGTGAAGTAGGATATACTAGCTAATGCACTGTTATTAACCTTGGGTCTTGACATTTGGGCAGTTTTTCTTTTGGCAAGAAACAAACATCAAAATGTTGCTGTAGACTATGTGCACTAGGGGTGGGTTTTTATAATCGATTCATCGATTAAAATCGATTCTGGCTTGGATAACGTAAAATCGATTCATTAAAATCCTGAATCGATTTTTTAATATAAATTTATTTTGCCCGAAATGCCAGAATCTCTGGTGACATCTCACAAAATTTCAAGAACCACCAAACAGCTAAGACAGTAAATGAGAGCAGGTACACGGATTCTGCACAAAGACAAAACCCGCAGATCAGAATCAGTGAGATGTCGCCTTTCTCACGCTCGGGGCTGAAAGCCGACAGCTCGCTGATTCTGATCTGTCGGCGGTCCGCGCTTTGTGTTCACGCCCTTTATGCGCCGATTCTAAAGCTGTTAGTTTGATGTCTCTCCAAACAATATTGACCGAACCAGCAGCAAAAGAAGATCCAAACTACGCTTCACATAAACATCGTCATGAATTCACTCTGACTTTTCCTGTTTTGCTTCCACCGCGATGCACAGCTCTCTCTCTCTCTCTCTCTCCCTCTCTCTCTCCCTCCCTCTCTCTGTCTCTCTCTGTCTGTCTGTTTTCTTCATTATTCGCTTGCTTGTTACGCACAAGTCTACTGTTGTTTACAGCGCTGTCGGCCGCTGTTTTTTTCCCTTTTACTTACTTCCGAAAAGAAAACCTAATTTCTGCTGTTCAATACTGAACAAATTTAAACTTTTTAAAATTATTCAAAATGCAAAACGCCGTGTCTCTAATAAAACCGCTGTAACTTCAGAGGTAATGTTCATATGTTGATTAATGGTTTTCTTTCGTTTTTGATGTACTGCAGAATATTTTTATAAAATCCCAGGCCAGGAAAATCACCTTCATGTTTTTCTGTGTTTTATCTTCAGCTACTTTGACACAAAGGCATCTGCTGTGATGCTCACACCTGTGATAAAGTCTTGCGTGTGTCAGCTTCCTTTTTATTGATACAAAAATATGTAAATGTACTGATCTGAATTATAATATTTCTGACTGTCAAAATTTCCCAGATTTAAATCGAATCGAATCGTGGATCGAATCGATTCGGGACCTTGTGAATCGGAATTGAATCGATTCTAGAAATCAGTGACGATACCCAGCCCTAATGTGCACACATACAATTGGGATGTGTAGCAATGACACCCTGTGGCGGGGAAGTTAATTACAGTCACATGCCTGGCTGCTCTTTCATCTACAGGTGCGCAGCACCAAATGTGACTAGGGATTCCAATGCTTACTATGCACTGAACATTTCCTCATTGCATCATGTATATGTAACATGCAGCGTCCGCATGTTACTTTGCTTCTAAGATGACCACAAGGGGGCAGTATATAGCAGTGTGCAACACGCTTTGAACAAAGTCACTTTAACTGGAACTGAACAAAAGCTGAATTTGCGTGCAATGGTATTTGCCTGCAAATAGAGCTTGCATCGTTGTCTGTATATGTCATCATCATCATTCATTTGATCAACAATAAAGTCACCGAGGTATTTCACCTTTTTATGAACCCCAATATTATTTTGGGACAGTTAAACACAGAGAAATCTAGCTGTTTATCCTGCTTGGTTCTACATATCAAAATAGCACTTTTAATAGCATTGTACTTTATATCATAATGCAGACCATATTCAGTACAGATATTAAGCTCATGTAATCCAGCACTACTGGGACTAAAAACAACCAGGCCATCTGCATACATAAGATGATTTATCCATGTTTTACCTAATATACGCCCAGTGTTACAGGCTCTCAGCTACATGGAGAAATCATCAACATATAAATTAATTAAAATTGGAGACAAAATCCCACCCTGTCTGACACCATTGGGTAAACTGGACTGGGTTGTTTACCCAGTCCAGTTTATTATCTGTGCTTAGTCCAAGGTATTTATAGTCCTCCAAAATGCGTACCCCCAGTCCACAGCGATAAGGTGAAAAAAAGCTTTCTCAACCCACATGTTTGAGAGAAAACAATTTGAAACACACTAACACGCTACTAATAAGTAAAAGACAAAAAACTAAGAACAAAAGTTTAAAGAATAGAGGGAAAAAAGGTAATAACTGAAACAGGCTGCCTTCCAGTTGGCACATGTGCATGAGATTTTGTGATTTACCTTAATCACAGATAATAACGACAGAAATTACAGTATAGAATAAGTGTTCTTGATTGGATCTATATTCACTGATGTGACTGATCGCACAGTCACATCAGTTCATACCTGCTTTTGCAGCAATGGCGAAACATGCAAGGTTACAAAAGTTGATAGCTGCGTGACCCGCTGAAATGATTTCAAAGTGCAGCTTGTGCCAGTAGTCATCATTTTCGACTTGGATTTCATTAACTCTTCTGGCACACTATGGTAATTTCTTGTGAAGCACTTGTTGTTTATGTTGAAAGATGCTATAGAAATAAAAATGTGCATACTTTTACTTTACTTGCTCACCTTCTCTAACCTTCACATTTGTCTCCGCTATCGGCAGTTATGTAATGATGATGCCTTTCAAGCGTCAGGCTCTGGTGGAATTTGACAGCGTGGAGAGTGCTGAGCGCTGCGTGTCATTCGGAACCCGTGACGCTGTCTACGTCGCTGAGCAGCAGGCTTTTTTTAACTTCTCTACCAGCCAGAGAATCACCAGACCCACCAACACAGACGACCCCTCCAGTGGAAACAAAGTCCTCCTGTTGTCCATACAGAACCCTGTGTATCCCATTTCCACTGTAAGTCCTTTACCCCACCTAAGACTCTTGCCATATCTTCAACTTGTGTTAGAAAAGAAACTTTTTGCTATCTGAGCTAAAACTCTTTAACCAGGTCTCTTTTTACCCTTCAAGGACGCCTGCTCCTGTGTTAATAATGATTACAGTCATTGTACATTACTTAAAATGTTTGCCTCAGGAATACAGATACAGAGATACAAGCTTACATTGTCAGACATCTATTATTAACAAACCCTCTGTGCCTTTGCTCTGTGTATACATTCTTTATCTGTGTATACATCCTCAACAATATCTTTGTAATTTAGATTAGTGCTAATGTCTCACTGCTTATTTGTAAAATAATGTAAGCTTTTAACTTTTAGTCAAAATTAGCTCATAAATGTAAAGGTTTTAAGCGTTAAAGCCCATTTTCCATTTCTGTTTTCTTAAGTCCATTTTCTTGGTGACCAGTAGGTACGTTGCAGTTTTTACAGTGTGGTCTCTGTCTTTCTCTCAGGATGTGTTGTACACTGTGTGCAACCCAGTTGGTAACGTCCTACGTATTGTCATCTTCAAACGCAACGGCATCCAGGCCATGGTTGAATATCCTGACTGTGTGTGTGTGTGTATGTGTGTGTGTGCGCACACAATTGCATGTGTGCTTGGGGTATATCACAGATTAGCAGAGAAATGCCAACATGCGTTTTCATTTTTCTAAGCTCCAGTTCAGAGCTTAATAGACTCGTTTGGATACAAAATAATGAACACAGGATGGTAGAAGAGGATTATAGCTAACTGGATGTGTTTTGTTGATGCCAGATCAAAGTTCACTTCATTAAACCTGACAGTGCATCATCCTGAGGGCTGTGGTAGTCTTGTTTTTCTCTGCTGATCCTGATGAGTCAACCTTAACAAGCTTGTTAACATTTGAGTCAGTAAAGGATGCTCAGAAGGCCAAACTGGCTCTGAATGGAGCTGACATCTATGCTGGCTGCTGCACACTCAAGATTGAATACGCTCGGGTAAACACATGCACATACACTCACACAGTCATGCCCATGCACATGAACACACATCTAAAAAGAGGTGCTGTGCTCTGTTGCCCCTTGCAGCCCAACAGACTGAACGTCATCTGCAACAACAACACCAGCTGGGATTACACCAAACCCTTCCTCCTGCACCGAGGTAGCGTTCCCTCTTTTAATCTCTGATCAATGAAAGCACTTTAAGCATATTCTTTAAAGTTTACTTCGAGGCAGTCCGAAAGTCTTTTTCCATGGCCACTCAGAACTCCTCCCACACCTGAGTTTTTGCTTCAGCCACTGCCCGAGCCACTTCACGCTTGGACTGTCAGTACATATCAGCTACCTCTGAAGCCACACAGGCTAACCAAGCCTGATAGGACTCCTTCTTAGCCTTGTGGCTCCCTTCACCTCTGGTGTCCACCATTTGGTTTGGGGGTTAACCAACGACAGGCACCAACCACCTTGCGGCTGCAGCTCAGTGCAGCGGCTTCGGCAATGGAAGTGCTGAACATGGTCCATTCGGACTCAATGTCCGCAGTCTCTCTCGGAATGCTGGTGAAGCTCTGCCGGAGGTGTGCGTTGTAAATCTCACAGACTGGGGCCTCTGCCAGACATTCCCAGCACACCCTCACTATACGTTTAGGTGCACCAGGTCTGTCCAGCGTTCTCCCCCGCCACCTCATCCAACTCACCACCTGGTGCTGAATTTGATTAGGTTGAGGAGTTTAAGTATCTCGGGGTCTTGTTCATAAGTGAGTTGGGAGAAGAGAGCGGGAGATCGACAGACAGATTGGTGCTGCGGCTGCAGGGATGCGGACAGTGTACCGTTCCATCATGGAGAAGAGAGAGCTGAGTGTAAAAGCAAAGCTCTCAATTGACTGCTTGATCTACGTCCCTACCCTCACCTATGGTCACAAGCTGTAGGTAGTAGAGATGGCACGATACCACTTTTTTATGTCCGATACCGATATCATAAATTTGAATATCTGCCGATACCGATATGAATCCGATATAGTGTTTTTTAATCAACAAAACTGTTTTTTTAAATATCTTGCTGCATTTTGTATAAGTTCATACTCAAGTTTAAAACAACAACTACACTAAAGCTATTCTGTTATACCTGTATGCAAAAAAAAATATTTCATAGTTCAGCAATACTGATCAATCTAATAAACTTAAACCTACACCATCCTCCCTATTCTGGTATTTTAAAGAGTACTTAGCATAAATATTAAGCAACCTAACTAATAGGGTTCCAACTCCCAGCAACAACAAAAATAAATAAATAAAAAATAGGGAACCACCCCTCACGCTCCACCTCATGATGCTTAATCGACGTAATCAACCTTAATTTGATGCAGTGTGAAAAAAAATGCACAGAAATCAATTATTTTTCAAGAAATATTAAATAGATTCAACATCTTTCTTCAACAAAATTGCAGACTGCACAGATGGTACCTTCCCAAAGGAAAAAGTGCTATAGCTTACTAGGGTATATTAGACTTAATAGTTACTATATACAGTAATTGACTTCTATTCATTTTACATCAAATTAAAACTTTGGGTGTCAGATAATTATTTATTAAAAGCTCGACATTTTAAATGAGAATAAGAAAGAAAAGTATGTCTTTGTGCCCCTTTTCCCTGTTAATGCCCTATCGGCCCCCCTGGCTAAACTTTGCTAGATCCGCCCCTGCACAGTTACCAGCGTCAGCTACGTAGAAAAAGATCCTCGAGTAGAAAGTAATATTAAATACATTCTAACAACAGCTGATCAAGCTTAAACGTGCTGCTGTTGTTCAGCTGCTGGTTTCCTCTTTCTGGTGCAAAGTGGACCAAAAGCAAACTAGAGACACGACTCGCAACAGAAAAGCCGATCAGCTGATCGTTAAGCAGTTTCATGATTGAAGTAGCAGCAAGAAGAGGCAGTCGCTCCATATATCGTTTGTTAAGCTTAACGCAGGAATGCTTTACAAACATTCAGAGATGGACTTACACACTTGCTTTACTTCTCTCGGGGATAACTTTGTCGGAGATGAAATGCCGGGTTGCTAGCGAAGCTCCACATGCTATCCAGACCACCGACAGGTCCCGCATGCCACAGCCGCTCTATCACGTGATGCATACTGCTCCGACGTGCTAACGTTCTGAGGCGAGTTACGGCGTGTTGCAAGTTTTGTGAGGTGCTTTCGTGATATTTAATGGATCGGATTACATTTTTTATTTTTCTCCGATATCCGATCCAGTAATTTAGGTCAGTATCGGACCGATACCGATACGTAATATCGGATCGGTCCATCTCTAGTAGGTAGTGACCGAAAGAACAAGATCGCGGATACAAGCGGCAGAAATGGGCTTCCTCAGAAGGGTGGCTGGCCTTTCCCTTAGAGATAGGTTCAGAAGTTCTGCCAGAGGGGCTCAGAGTAGAGCCGCTGTTCCTTACATTGAAAGGAGCCAGCTGAGGTGGTTCGGGCATCTGACAAGGATGCCTCCTAGGCGCCTTCTGTGCGAGGTTTTCCGGGCATGTCCCACTGGGAGGAGGCCCCAGGGCAGACCCAGGACATGCTGGAGAGATTATATCTCTCGGCTGGCCTGGGAGTTCCACCGGACAAGCTGGAGGAAGTGGCTGTGGAGAGGGACGTCTGGGCTTCTCTGCTTAGGCTGCTGTCCCCACGATCCGGCCCGGATAAGCGGAAGAAGATGGATGGTTCACGTCAAGTAAAATTAATATGTTGACATTTTACTTATTCCTTCTAGTGAACATTATTATCTTCTTTTTACACAGCAGGAATGTGTCTTATAAAGCACAATACATTTTGTTTGCAATCTGAGTAAATATAAACAGAGTAAATTTACTCCAGTTCAGTTGGAAAACCTCAGGAGGAGCTTGGAAATGTCAATGTACTAAGATGACATTAAAAGGACAAAAGACTGATAAGGTGTGTCCCAATTAAAGGGCTGCATCCTCAAAGAACCCAGCCTATGTAAACCGTGAAGGCTGGGTCATTTGAGGATTTGGTGTATGCGATTTTTTTGGTTTCTTAAGTATCTGAGGATGAGAGCGCACAAGACCATGAAAACGTGACTGTTAATTTTAAGATTAGCTAGTAAGTAGCAGCTAATGTTCATGGGACTAGTGTCATCTTACTTTGCAAATATAATATGCATAAAGATAAAATTCTTGTATTAATAAATTAGATTTAAAATTCTCATTAGTGAAATTTAGCTCAGTTTTAAATACTGAACTTCAGCAAGGATTCAAGTTGCATTTATTTCTATTTCTATATCACTTCATATCTTCATCTCAAAGACAAGTGTATAAGGCTGTTTTGGACATGAGACAAATATTGTTCTTTTACTATATTGGCACTACTGCGTTTGTCTGAAGGCTTACTTATATTGGTAAAAAGAAAAGTCAAAATGAAGAGTAGACTGATATACTAAATATTCCTTTATTGGGTGAGGAAATCATGCCATATCTTAACCGTTTTAAGTCATATAGAATAGATGTGATGTAATGCTGTAATGCAAACACAGCAGTACTATTAGTACTAAAATACCCCATGTTTCAAATAACTAAAGAAAAGAAATATTGACATCTATTTTCAGCTACATTCTGGTGCTTATAGGTTTCTGAATATAAAACTTTTCACTGCTTTTCATCATTTTTACTTGGAGGTACATACGTTGTGCTTTAGATTCAGAGAGAGAAAAAAATCAGGGGAAACGGCTGGATACACAAAATGGTGACAGACTCAAGTGGTATGAACCACTACAAAAATAACATAAGAGCAGTAGTTTCTCCACATTTACTTTTTGTCTTATTAGGGGTATTAAATAAGTTGAGATCCCATTTGGCACACTAGCACACTGAGTCTATTTGGCTCAACAGCACCAAGAAGAGGCAGCAAAATAACCAAGTTACCATTAACATTAGTGCAATGAATCCTGAATCCTGCTTGTACCGGGACTTAAGTAATATTTAGGACTGAAAACCAGGCAGCATTCACTAATTTCGTTCCTTTAAATTCAGATAAAACTGAAGGTATATTGTACTTGGCCTTACAAGTATGTTATCTAACTAGTATGCTATCTAACCTCTAGATGGCGTTACCCTGTCCTCCAGTAACACTCTGATGAATCTTGAAAATTGTTTTTGACCAGAGGATATGTTCTTCAGTGTGCATATTAAACAAAAATGTAGGACAGTTTTCTTTCATTTGTACAATATCTCTAAAATTAGAAACATCCTTTCTCAGAGTGACACTGAAAAACTAGTTCATGTATTTATTACTTCTAGGCTGGACTACTCTAATTCATTATTATCCAACTGCGCTTAAGACTCTCTGAAAAGCCTTCAGTGGATCCAAAATGCTGCAGCAAGAGTACTGACAGGTGCCAGAAAGAGATAACATATTCTTTCTCTCATACTTCCTTCTCTTCACTGGCTCCCTCTTTGAACTGCAATCAAACTTAAAATCCTTGTCCTCACATACAAGTTCTTGAATAACCTGGCCCTATCTTATCTTAAAGACCTAATAGTACTGTATCACCCCATTTGAGCACTTTGTTTGTTTGTTACAGAGCGGGGGAAGGGGAGACAACGTCATGCCATATTGGGAGAGCATCCATCTAACGGAGGTGGTACTGTCTGTCTTCATCCCTCCCTGTCTAGCTGCCAATATGTTATCTCTTCCACTTGTTCCACTGCAATTACTGTGAGTCCACTGTACCACATAATATCCCCTGAGTATCTGTGCGTATCTTTGCAGGTACACACTGGCCCCTCTTGCCTCTACCTGCTAAAAGCCAGAACTGGAGGTACAGCGAGGAGGTGCAGGAGAGGATCTCTTACCCGCTACTCCAGAAGACCTCCCCACATTCTCTTCCTCTTTCCTTGGCAAAAGCATTACTAGCTCTGTCACCATGGTGAGCGGTCTCCATCCTGTTAAGATGAACTGCAGCCGTATTTTCAACCTCTTCTGTCTCTACGGCAATGTCGAGAAGGTGTGTAAGGATCCTCTCTGACTTTTAGAGGTCATGTTGATATGAAAATACATATATTGTACAATAGTTCCTATAATTTTCTTTTAATAAATCTTAATCATAACTTATGTTCTAGGTATGTATGATTTAGTTTATTTTTACAGTGCTCAAAAAAAGAAAACATCAGATCTCAATGGAAAAAAATAATTCTGGATAGCTATACTAAAACAAAAGGATGCCACATCATTGGATGGAAATGAAAATTAGCAGCTTACAGAATGAAAATGTGAAAAAAGATGCAGCACACTAGTCCATTTTGTAGCAACTCAAAATGGCACTCAGTAGTTTGTATGACCCCCATGTGCTTGTATACATGCCTGACAATGTTGGAGCATTCTCCTAAAGAGACAATGGATGTTGTCCTGGGGAATCTCCTCCCACGTTTGGACCAGGACATCATTGAGCTTCTGAACAGTCTGAGGTGCAACCTGGGACGTGTCAAATGGACCAAAACATAATGCCACAGAGGTGTCCTTTAGGAACTCCCTGTTTACTCTGGCCATATGAGAGCAGGCATTGTTTTGAACCAAGACCAACCTACGACCCATACTCCAGTGTAGGGTCCAACAATGGGTGAAGGATTTAATTTCAATACCTATGGATAGTCAGGGTGCCTTTGCCTAGACTGTAGAGATCAAATGCAAGTTGGGTTCCTCAGTGCCAGGCAGTGAACACAGGGCCAGTTCGAACTTAATAAAAAAAGAAAAAACAAACAAGCCAAATCTCATGGACCATCATCAATCTGTATTAACTTCTCATGTATGCCTTAGCCATGCATGTATTAATTCATTCATTCATTAAAGAGGTGTTCCCCCAGATGGTGTACTGAGAAATAAGGTATGCATTCAAATTTTTTTTACAGCCACAGATTAGCTGTCTACGAAGTTCATTTACTGTATTGGTGGCACTTTATAAAAATGTCCCACTATTAAGCATTAGTACGGTATTAGAAAGTCCTTAAGTCATCATGTACATATTTCTTTACACCTCCTCAGTATGTCATTTATAAATGTACATATGTTTATCCATCTGTTACTGTTACACCATGTACTACTGTCACTGCTATACTCACTGCTCACTATGTACAGCTATCACTGCAACAGCATCATTGCTGTTTATAATCACAATCATATTTATTATCATTATCATAATAATATCTGCATTCATAAATGGTTTGCTAAGGAGGAATGGTGCTCTGTAATTGTATGAATTAGTAAGGCAGTTAAAATGGAAATACTTTAAAAAAAAAAAAAAAGAGCAACTGACCTGCCATTTAAAGAAAAGCGAGTAGCTTCTATCTTAAAAGGTCTTTTGCAGAGTTGGCAAAAGTACAGACATTCTGTACTATGCAAATACTACTGTTAAAAACTACTCGAGTAAAAGTTGAAGTACTGATTTCTTACACGTCTTCAACAACACTAATTAGCCTGCAGTTTGTAGCTATCCACTTCACTGTGCTTCTCCTTCAAGCTGCATCCACTGTTTGTTTGGGTGGGTGATTTGGGCATCAATAGCATGTAATTTCAAGCCTGCGCTAATCAACATCTCATCTCTCCTGTGACCCATGGCTTTTTATATTCAGAGCAAGTGAATATATTTTAGTTTCAATATTAATGATTTAAAAAATTGCAGTAGAGAGAGTAGGGGCAGGGTTAAGGGGATGGTGACACTCATGCAAAATAAATAAATACTGCAGTTATCGGCAGCTACCATGCTGCAAAATGGTAGCTCTTCAGCTAAAGAAAATATCTTCTGTGTTTGCAGGTGAAGTTCATGAAAAGCATTCCAGGCACAGCATTGGTAGAGATGGGTGATGAGTATGCTGTGGACCGAGCTGTGACTCACCTAAATGGTATCAAAGTATTTGGCAAGAAATTCAACGTCTGGTAAGCACTAAATATGCATGCTTCAGACTTGAAGACACTTGGGGTTTGTGGTAGGGAGTCTGATGTAGTCTATCCGGTCGTTAAGTGATGACGTGACGAATCCTACTTCCGGGCCTAAAGTAGTCTGCGTTTAATATGGCTTTTGTGTTGTTAACATGTTTAATGTTTTGTATTTTCTTCTATTTAATCTCAAAAAACTCCTAAAACAGTCAGTGATCCCTGTTGACCTCCCTCGGCTTTTATTACCGCTAATCATTTATTTAAGCTCAGTTTTTAAAACCTTACGATGTAACTACAGCCCAGCCCATGCAGCAGTATATGAATGACTAACCTCGTATTGTGGATGGATTATCTCAGTTGTTCTCCTGGCTGAAGTTTGGTCCTTTTACAGCATCCTGCCATGCGTTTACATTTGTTCCTGACCACCGAGAACACTCACGTTAACTTTTATCGAGTGGAAAAAAAGTTAGCTTGTTTATATTAGGCTAACATAGCTGTGTCGCTAGCGGTCACGTAACACATCATTATATACCAGCTAGTATATCTTCTTCATTTATGTTGGAAGTGATAACAGAGCTGTACGTTTTAATTTGTTTCCAAAACCCCGCAGTCAGGACCAGTGTTGGTCAAGTTACTTGAAAAAAGTAATCAGTAACTAATTACTGATTACTCCCCAAAAAAGTAATCCCGTTACTTTACTGATTACTTATTTTCAAAAGTAATTCATTACATAGTTACTTAGTTACTTTTTAAAAACACGATTTACAACCTGAATAGGTAATAAAGTGATAGATCTTTCAGCCCAATTCTACTTTTTCTACATAATCCATCATACAAAATGTAATCAAATGGAAAAGTCCCTTTTTAAAACTTGTTTTATTAGTTTTAATCTTTTAACTTCATGCATCAAGCAAAAAAAAATTTGTGTTTAAACTCACTCTTTCAAATAGATGCAAGTAAAACACAGCAGAAAATAAATAAAGTCAAAGACTAGCGGTCCTTTTGCTCTATTTTCACCTGTATAGCAGGAGTGGGGTAGGCGGAGGTGTGCTCTGGTGCAGGTGTGCCGCAGCGGTCAGTTGAAGAATCCGTGAGTTTCTCTGTGAATTTCCCATTACGTTGTAGCGCACTCGGTGCTCACTTGGAAGTTTAGGGTTTTTTTTGCTGTAAATAGAAGTTTTCTTCCCACGCACAACGGACACTAATGTCTTTGTCACTTTTTATGGAATCAAACTTAAAGTAAGGTCAGTACTTCCACGCTTTAAACGCTGCACGCTCATACTCTCTCCCGCACTCGATATTGTTGATCTGCACACAGCTGTTGTCACGAACGACGCACTTGCTTACGTCACTGTCATGAGACATTCTCGCAAAAAAGTCACGGTTTTAGTAACGCAGTAACGCAGCGTTCCTACGGCAAAGTAACGGTAATCTAATTACCGTTTTTGCAATAGTAATCCCTTTTTCTACTCGTTACTTGAAAAAAGTAATTGGATTACATATCCTGTAATCATCTCATGTCCTGCCCATCTCTGGTCAGGACATGCTATATTGTATTTAGATAGAAGCTAGCGAGCTAACTTCCTGCTAACTTCTAACTCCGTTAAATGTCATAAATTCCGTTTTCATGGATGCCTGGATGTTAAACTCAATTGTTACACCTGGTAGAGCAGAACGCTGATCATTTTTATTAAAGATGAAAGACTTTAGACAGTTTTTCAACTCTCAGTAATGCCACAGTGATCGTTTGATATATGGACCTGCAGCGGAGTTTAGGCCCAGACACGGCTAGTGACGTCAGACTTAACGACCGGATAACAAAATATCTTAACTGCTACCTAAAAGTACATGATGCTGACATTGGCTCTAGTGATATTCATGTCATGATCATAGGTCAAAACTGAGAAGAAACGTGCATGTTTAAATAAAGGAAAGGAACACATTTTTTTTTAAGACCTGATATCCAAGAACTCTCCAAGGACTGAAAATTCCTACAAGCTGTCACTTGTATTTTACATAAATAACAGCAGTTAGCCTCTATTTTTTTTTTATAAAATATGTTGGGCTGTTCCAGCCTTTGCAAATTTGTAGAAATACTGCATTATTGTATTTTTTCATTACTTCAGTCAGTGACTATCTGCCCAGAACTTAAAGGAGATCTATTTTATCCATTACCTGAAACAAGCCACTTGAGTTCACTTTTTTAATGTTAAGCCAACTCTCTTCTGATTGGTAAGGTATCCCCCCTCCATGAAATCATACTGTACAGAAAGTAGAAAAAGCCTTAACAAGCAGACTGACGCATAGGATTTTGGCTCACACTGATAACATGTCCTTACAATACTTTGTCTATCACACATCCCTTTATCTGACCCTGCTCAGTGTGTCCAAGCAACAGGCTGTGATTCCCAGTCAGGTCTTTGAGCTGGGTGACGGCACCTGCAGCTACCAGGACTTTAGTCTAACAAGGAACAACCGCTTCAGCAGTGCACAGAGCAGCAGGAACATCATCCAGCCACCCGCCACTGTGCTGCACTTCTACAATGCCCCACCAAACCTCAATCAACACCAGTTGCAAAAGGCAAGGCCACACCTGTATGAGACTTATTATTTCAATGGAGAAATGCTAGACTGAATGTCTACTCCAAGTGAGCTTTCTAAGTAGACAAGTATGCGCTCCACTGTGGCACGCCTTGAACTTTCTAAGTAGATCAAAGATAAGGAGTGGTATGTTGGTTGTTTGTTTGGAAGCATCTTTATTCACACATAGAAAGAAATGGGCTCAAGTTATTTTCTTTCTGCTCAGTGTACGTAACAGAATAGACAACAAATAATTACTATGGAATAAATAGATGGAATAGACTTGTTACTATATAAAATAAAATAAACAGTAAATTAAACTTTGTAAATGTTTTGATTTTACACACGGTACATCTTGACATTTTAAGGTGTCAATAAACCTAGTATACCATCATAATAACCTTGTTCAGGGAGATTTAATCTTCAAGTTACTCAGTTTTGCCTGTGGTCTTAAGATCACTACTGTAAACTTATTTTTAGCAGTGACAACCAACATTGAAAACCAACACTTTTTGTCAAGTTTTAGTTTGGTTTTATATTAACAAAAGAAAATGCAGGAATTGCTTTTAAAAATGCTTTTCTATCTTTCTTGCCAACAGCTCTGTACTGAATACAACATTTCAGCATTCTCTAAGTTCAAGGTTTTTGATGCCAAACGTAAGTTTAACCAATTAAGCAGCGATAATAACTCCTCAGGTCCAGGTATCAGGAGATATCATTCAGTGTGTACACGTGTGGTTTTTGTTGTTATAAACATTTCCGTCTTTCCCCCATCTTCCTCTTCCTCTAAGCAGCCAGCTCAAAGACTCTGTCTGGTCTGTTGGAGTTTGACAGTAAGACTGAAGCTGTGGAGGCTCTGACAGTCCTCAACCACCACCAGATCCGAATACCCAGTAAGTATTCAAATGATTCTCAGAACTGCTGACAGCAGGTTGCTGGCAGTCCCTGTGAAACCAGTTGCTAAAGACATGTTCTGATATTGCTTCAGAAAGTGAGAAAGAGGGTCCAAGACATGCAGAGGATGACTGAGTCAGACTTAAAGCAGAATGTTTATCGGCTGGTACCAATAATCAAGAAGAAACATAAATTCAAAAGGGTAAACTGAAAATTATTAACCACAAGGAAGATCACTAGAGTTACTAGGAAAACCACACTGTCAGTGTCCTGTGTCACACTCTGTTGTGACACAGGACAAGGGGAAAGAGGATGACAAGACACAGCTTATTATAGTAAAAAAAAAAAAAAAAAAAAAAAAAAATATATATATATATATATATATATATATATATATATATATATATATATATATATTAGGGGTGCAACGATACACAAAATTCACGGTTCGGTTCGATACTTTGGTGTCACGGTTCGATATTTTTTCGATACAAAAAAAATGTTCATGCCTTTTTAATTTGTCATTTATTAAAATTATAAATATATATTTTAACTCAAAAGTACAGTTTTTAAATTTAACCCTAACCCTTGTGCGTGTTTTTTATTTTGACAGCGAATGCGCACCTGCGGACCACTTATGTGCAGCCCTGGTTATTTAGCTCGTCATATTGCAGCCACAGAAATTCTTTTGTCCATGAAACCATAAAGCTGCACTTTCTTTTTGCCTTATAGTCTGATTTGTCATAACTTCTCCGTTTTGTGGTAAGCTTTTCTTTGGCTGTCACTTCTTCACCCTGACCTGTCTTATTTGGCTCAGCAGAACTAAAATATATATACTGCTACTTTTACACACGGACTCACATAAGCTCAGCGATTCTCTGCGCGATCAACCTCTCACATGTTTAAGCTTGCTGTGGGAGATTTCACTTGTCATGTTTGCATAGTAAGCTAACAATTAATAAGACGATGTCAGAGGAATTGGTGCACAAATTATCATCACTCACAGATCAGTGCTGTCGCTCTCTATACACAGTTCGCACGATTGCAAAGTGAAAGCAAAAAAACAAGCGCAAATTCAAACGCGACTTCAATATGTCACATATTGACAGTGGCTCACCGATGCCAATGACATAATTACCCAGCTACATTTCTGAAAGAATGCAAAAGCATTGACATATATTTTTCCTTCCTACAATAGCCCGACGGGCAGGGCAGAGATAGATTTTGGTAGCCCGACTGAAAAAAATCGCTAGCTCCAGGACGTCGGGCTAGCGATATTGCAAGCCCTGTATCTGATTGAGGAATCACTCATCTTTGGAAAAAATAGTTTATTACAGAGAAATGGCTCTTTCCAAAATAAAAGCTATACTATCCGCTTCTTCTGGGCTATATTCTCAGCAGCATAAGGAGAATCATGTGCTAACAGCTGTCTAAATGACTCGGCTAAAGTTAGTAGCATGCTTGTTGTTTTTGTCTTTGCACTAGGATGATGTCGGCGTAAATGTGCAGTCATATTCGTTGTGTTCCCACTAGTGCTTTCAGGTTAATCTCGTTGAAATGACGTTAACGCCACAACACGGCAAATCTCCGTTAACGAGCTACCGCCGATCGCCCCGTGCATGGGGCTAGACGGCCAACATGTTAACGAGCTAACTGCGCTAACACACTAGTTCCCACCCATGTAATTGAGCATTGCATGGCACATCCAACATACTGTTTTACTTTAGTCCATGACTCGCTTACCTTCAGGGTCATACGTCACATGAAAACCAAAATAATTCCAAACGCCAGATCTGAATGAGGGTGGGGGAGGGTGGGGGAGGTGCCCTGCGCTCTTCCTTCTGTCTATGCTGTCTGTGTGGAGCGCTCAGTGGATCTGCGCTCGACAGTGCAGCCTAGGCGGAGTAGTCGAACGCAGATTCACTGAGCGCTCCACACAGACAGCATCGTCAGAAGGAAAGTTGATAAAATAAATTACAAATGTTGTATTGTTCGATACATATGCGTACCGAACCGAAAGCACTGTATCGAACGGTTCAATATCGATACGAATATCGTTGCACCCCTAATACATATATATATATATATATATATACACACACATACATATAATATAAAATAATTACTGAAATAGGATAATTACAACAATCAGAATTAATTATTTTGTCTTCAAGTTAGAAAAAATAGATAAGACAAATTAAGACTAGTTACCTAGAACGAAGGATGACGTTAACAGACAAGATGAATGGGTTTCAAGGTCCTAATCACTCTAACATAAGGTATAATGTTTTGTTCAGTTCCCCTTTCTTTCAGCATGGTCAGTGCAGAGTGCAGCCTCTCATATGAGATTGGACAAGCAACAGCTTGTGTTCACTATTATATGAGGCTTTACATAGGTTGGGTAAAAAAAATTAAGTAAAGAAATTAGAACGCCATCAAACAGATAAGCATTATTCAAACTTCAGGACAAAGTGTCTCATATGTTTGTGATGTTAAACTGAATGTCAGGAGTGGTCTTTCACAATAAAGTCAACATCTTTTCTCCAACCTGCAGATAGCTCCAGCCCTTTCACCCTGAAGCTCTGCTTCTCCACCTCCTCCCATCTGTGACCCAGAAACAAGATGGCCCGGACAAACTGGAAAAGAGTTTATTTGTTCCTTGAAACAATTCTACTTTTTCAATGGATGATTGCTGTGTGGTCAATGTAGAAAAAAAGATTTTAGCAATAAACTAAATAAGTGACACTCTTGAAAATTAGATAATCGAGCCAGACTTTTCTTTGTTAACATTTGTTAATATTTCATCTCATAGTTTCGGTGTAATTTGTTTGAATGTAAAGTGTTTGAATTAGTTAAATTCCTTACAGGGGCTTAAAATGGAGTACACTAGGAAAAATCTAATGGGAAGCAATTAGAAACATTTGTCTTAGTTCTGTGTTCAGTCCAAAGACAAATGATGATAACAACCTTGTTTTATTTGTGTAATTAAAGAGAAAATATAGAGAGCTTATATCATTATTAAAGCCCACCTGCATCAAACTTTTGCCTCAACTTAAAAATATGAAAAAAGCCTTTTAATAAACTTATATTAAATCAAAAATACAGTTTGTTCCAAAACCACTAAACCACTGCTGAACTCATTTGGTAGTTCTTTAAAGCTAAACAGCAACTTCAACTAATAAATTCATGTCTGTTTAAAAAAACAAATATCTGCTTTTACTATTACTGTGAGCGCCCTGATGTTGTATTTACTCTTCCCATCATCAAAATGTAAATAATATTTTGTAAAGAAGGTGCTGGGTGTAACTGCTGTAAAGTACTGTGTGTTATGTTCACTATAAGTAAAACATTAACCCCAGGAACATTTATGCACTTTATGGTTGTTGATGAGTACTGCTCGCACTTCCAGTTGTTGGATTATTTCATTTCATTTCATTTTCATTTCATTTTTATTTATTTCACACTTGGTGCTACAAATCAAACAAAACAACCACATCTTCTGTCAACAAAACACAACAACCATGTGTGAAAAGGAGCAGGAAGAAGAAAATATTCTTATTAAACCCTGCCCCCTATCTACCATCGAACTTATATCACCGGTGGGCACCAAAAATCAGGAACAAACTAATATTGACATTTCTCTCCGGTCGAATCCCAAACCAACATCACATTCATTCGCATTCTTCATACTGAGTTATCGTTTTAAACATATAACACTTTTTAAAACATTGTAAATTTATACAATTCTTTAAATTATAATGAAGTAAATTCCACAGTCTTATACCCCTAACCGTTGTGCTCATTAATCTTTGTGTAGTCCTGGCTAACTGATGTTTAAAATAAAATTTCCTTCTATTCTCTTCTCCCCTTGAACACATCAAAAATACTCTTTGTAACTTAAAAGGCAAAATATTATTTTTAGCCTTAAACATAATTAATAATGTCCGTAATTTCACTAAATCTCCTAATTTTAATAATTTTGATTCTATAAATAATTTATTTGTATGTTCTTTGTATGGATTATATAGCATACCTTCTTTTTCCTGGATAATGTTGTCTAATGCTGCCTTCCAAACTTTTTGAATCAAACCTTAAATACACTGCTTAAACCAAACTAATTAATTTTTGCTGTGATGTATTTGTGTTATGAAAGGACGCTGAACAGCAACAGAGTTAATAAAACTATTGATTTCTGTTAACTAACAGAAATCAACCAGCAAGATAGAATCATTAAAAATGCGTTGAACATGAATTTTTATTTTGTTTCTACGTTCCTGCATCGTTTGAAACCAAAGACACCAAAGCAGGCAGAAGATTTAAAGATTGATGAACTAAGTTTTTAAAAAACCTAACCCACAATGTAAATACATACATAATTTTTGCTACATGTCTGGATCAGGCTAACTTTACCACTTAGCCAAATGTCTGATTTTTTTGTACATGTTAAAAAATAATATAACAGCAATGAAGAACACAATCAAAACAAAACATAGTGAAAACAAGATAATCATAATAAATAACATGTTGAAAAAGGACTAGGAAGAAGCATAAGCTTATTTAATCCCACTAATATTTCTACTAATAATCAATCCCTTTTTCTCCTTGTTTATGCCCTATCCTTTCATAAATCCTTCCAATTTGTTACATGGTTTTATTATCCCAATATACTGTTAAGAGTTATGCATATTTACAAATATTTAATACATACATGCTCATATATACATATATGTATACACACATATGTTTACACACACACACACACACACACACACACGAATAGTGGGTGACAGCACCAGGTCCAAGCCTACATACTCCCTCTTCTTTGTGAAAAACATATTTTTGTGGCTCTTTTTAAACAGTCATACTGGGATTTTGCTTCATCTTTTTACCCAGTCTTTTCCACAGGTATACTCCACATACAAGATGCAATAACTTTTTAAAACCGTACAGATAAAGGGATGTTTTACATTTATTTTCCTCCTCAGATTGTATTTTCCCATCCCTTTTAGAATATTGTCTGGAAGTAGGTTGGTTATTGCTTTAAACATAATTTTATAGAGCTGTTTTAAATCTTGTTATACTATGTATAATAACAAGAAAGGCTTTCAATTCAACTTGTGCAGTGTGAAAATGAACTAGATAAGTGAATTTTAGTATTTTGGATTTGTATTTACACTTATTTATGACAGGAGTTATTTCTTATTCTTCCCATGCTGTAAGGAACATTGAGTTAGGATTCCTATCAATCAGGCTTTAGATAGAGTCAACAGAGGCTCTGCAATTCTTTATGCCAGATTTGGTCCAACATTTACAAAATAACTGTTGAAGCTCTTGACTACATCAGCAGCATTGTCCTCTATGATGCCATTATCAATAAAATACTGAGGATAACTTTGTTGTGCAGAAATATGTTTAATAATAATATTCAATATACCCCATATTCCCTTAATATTGTGTTTGCTATTGTCCAGTATTTTCCTGTAATATTGGTCAATTTATTTTTCTATTTTTTTAATATTTTTTCTTTTTCTAATCTTTTGTCTTTTTGTTCTTTTTTTAAAATCTGTATAGAGTGTGCTTTTTTTTTTTACACGCATTTTGTAAACCCTTAGTGGTTGAACTGAATATTTTTGCTTTCTGCTGTATCATATTGTTGAACATTCTGTTGGAAGCTGCTACGCAAGTAACCCCAGCGGAAGGGGTTACACGAATAGGATGAGGGCCCGATGGAATCTTTGAAACATTCAGATTGAAGGCGCAACAACTAGTAGCTCAGTGTTTCAACATTCGGAAGAAGGAACTGCTCTCACGGCTAGAGATTGATGGGGTACAACACAAATGCTACAGCAACGAGCAGCCAGAACTACAGGTCAGGGGGGAAATTTTATCACGCCCACCAGAGATTGGGTACCAAGTCCCAAGTGCGATAGAACAATGATCGTTCCAAGGTGTACTCTCAGTGGGGAACAATATGAGAACAGCACCACTAAGGTTGGACTGGAAAAGGACTGGAAGCATATGGGAGAAGGACGCAACCCCCTAACTGGTTGAGAAAGACGCAACCCAGGATGCTTAGTGGCTAGTGGATCTAAGTGCAGACCACAACAACCTCCCTGAACAGGCTCCAGTAACCATCAAGTGGGAGATATTCTCCAGTATGAAGAGTTGGAAATCACCAGGCCAAAACATGTTTCATGCCTACTGGCTGAAGAAGCTGACTGTACTCCACGAGCAGCCAGAATAGAACCAGTCCCATCCACCCAATAACCTGCTGGAACATGGAAGCTCCTGTCAGGCATCATATCACCTAGGATGAGCATGCACATGGCTCAATACATGAGCGGGGTTACAAAAAAAATGGCAAGAATACCAGCTAAGACTGTGCACTGCTGGATGGATTACAAGAAGGCCTATGAATGCTTAGAACTGTGCAAGATCAACAGGACCCTAAGAGCCTTCATCAGAAGCGACACTAGTGTTGTGGCGAACAACACAGGCAAATGGAAACCATGAAGAGGCTGCCAGGAAAGCAGCAACCACCAAGGACCTGCAGAAGGTCAGGAAAGTCCTGAGGAGTCAGCTGAATGGTAAGAACAAGATCCAGGCTATCAGCCCCTATGCCCTGCCTGTGATCATGTACCCTGCTGGAATAATAAGCTGGCCAAAGGAGGAGATCGAAGCCACTGAAATCTAAGACGAGGAAGCTCCTTACCATGTATGGAGGGTTTCACTCCAAGTCCAGCACCCTGAGACAATATGTTAAGTGGAAGGAAGGAAGCCGGAGAGTAGTGAGTGTCAGTACCACAGTTCAGGAGGAGACAACAAACATCAACGAATACATCAGGAAAATGGCCCGAACGGACCGCATCCTCAGTGAATACCTTGGGCAGCAGGAGGAGGAGCAAGAGAATGAAGAGGAGGAACCATCATGGAAGGATAGGCCCCTGCACAGTATGTACCACTGGCAGATAGAGGAAGTGGCTGACATCCAGAAGTCCTACCAGTGGCTGGATAAAGCTGGACTAAAAGACAGCACAGAGGTACTAATCATGGCAGCACAAGAACAAGCTCTGAGCACAAGATCCATAAAAATGGCGAAAACAAGAAACAGTGGTGAACCTTTGCAGGAGTGGCCTGCCAACCAAACTTACCCCAAGAGTGCAGCGACATCTCATCCAAGAGGTCACAACAGACCCCAGAACAACATCCAAAGAACTGCAGGCCTTACTTGCTTACTTAAGGTCAGTGTTCATAACTCCACAATAAGACGAGATTGGACAAACGTGACCTGCATGGCAGTGTAAAACGTGCCATGCAGGTCACGTCGCACAGGCCCGGGCGCGGCTGACGGAGGATTTCTCTTCACCCACCTCCTTCTCCGACAGCTGCCGGCTCTAGTGCGCGCTGGCCTTGCCAACTCCCCGCTATTGGCCACGAAGGATTACCGCTCCCTTGCGGAAGAGACGGATCGCATCCTCCTGGCTACCAGGAGTTTCGGCGTCCAGGCAATTGTTCAGGACTCACCAACGTTTTCCCCCGCCCCCTCACCGATGCTCCAGGGGCCCTTGCTAATTGCTTTGCTAAAAGGCAGATTACATGAAGCCCTGTTCAACAGCTGATTTGGAAGTACTGATATCTGCTGGTTATTCGATGTACCACAGCCCTGTGGCACATTCATCCCATGTGGGCTAAATACCAGTGAATATGTAAAAATAATGGTGTATCAATTGCAGAATACCCATTTGAGGCCCTGTACATTATAAACACACACACACACACACACACACACACACACACACACACACACACACAAATGCTTTAACAAAATCTGTTATGTTTTTGTGACACCTAAGTGTCCAGACCACTGGCTTTCATGAGCAAGAGACAGGACTTTATGTCTATACATGGTTGGTATAACAATCTGCCTAATTTTACTCCAGTCTGCCCTTTCCAAACTTGATGGAGACCACTGAGACATTAAAACATCCTGTTCTACAAAATAGGCTTGCTGTTCTTTACTGGCTTGATCAGCACTTACCACATGCTTGAAACAATTACAGATGTATTAGCCACGTGGAGCTCTTGCACAGAGCTAACACGTGCTTCTCATTGACATGGAATGATGACTTATAGGTGAGCACATCACATCATTTAAATACAAAACTACACATTCAGGAATGCTTTCTAAAGTCTTCCAGCAACACTACCTCTCGCAGGCAGTCATAATCACTGGCTTTCGACGCAAGACACCAGTTATCAAAGAGAATCCCCTTCTCTCTGGCAAACTCCACATAGGTTTGAAAGTTTCCTCTGCTGTCGAAACTTCTGCCTATAAGGGACCAATTCATAAGCTTGCAAGAAAGCTGCTTTAACACTCGGATTAGGCTTTCCTTTAAAGGAAGTGCGGCCACCACCTCTTGAGCTTTGCCAGACAGTTTGCACTGCAACAAAAGGGGCCAAATATCAATAGGCCACTGCAAAGCACTAGCAAGGCGTTCAAATGGTGCAAAGTATGAATCAACTTCAGCTTCCCTAAAAGCGAGCACTAGAGAAATACACTTACTGACATCGAATGCTATAGCAGACGTGGAGATGGAACCTGGAAAGTCAGCAGAGGCAGATAAGGCTTGTAGCTGGGACTCCAGCTCAAGCTTATACCAGCTTTTTCTGCCTCTATCTCCAGCCTTCTGCTGGCCTGGGCCTTCCCAGAAGCCTCTCCCAGAAGAGAGTGGATCATAGAGAGGAAGCTTGCACGGCATCTACCCCCACTCATGCCCTCACCATCCATACTGGAACCATCCTTATGATCCTCCTCAAGCAGCTTGGCTCAGCCCAACAGAGACCTCAGCCAGATCAGGTACTTGAATCAGGCCAGCTTCCACCAACTTATCTACTACTAGGGCTTTTAACTCACTTTTACAAACTGTTTTTGAGACCAGCAGCTTAAAGTGGTCTACAATTTGCAGCAAATCACACTTGCAGCAACTAGTGCTTAAGTGCTCCAAACAAAATGCAGCTTAACCTCTAACGTAAAAGGCTACTTTAAAGCAAACACACTTTCACATTTCTAGAAACAGGGAATCACTTTGCGAAAGGTATCCTGGACGAGCCCCCACTTATGTTACGACCCAGATCTGCCAGGGGACATGGGACGTAACATAAACGAGAGCCTCACAAGCAATGTTCCCTCTAATTTTTCATGTGTCTGAGCGAACACACAAACTCCCTGAGCGGTCCCTTGGACCAACAGCAGTTGTGTGCACTGTGGTCACGCCAGCATCAAATCCATCCAGGTTACGTGTTTTATTAAAATAATCAAATTACAGCATTTACATTTATGTTAGACTACTTTTAATTAACTGCTTTATCCCACTTACAATGAAAATGTAAAAAAATTTTGTTCATGACCTGTGTAGTATGTTAACACTGTTGGAAGTAAAAATAACTTGAACTCCGATTTTGAAAACACAACTTTCTTTTTATTTTATAAAGCTCTGACTTGTATTATGAGTATGAGTCTGTGGTCTGGGAGAGAGTCCTGTAACTCTCTATCTGCAAAATATAGTATATAATGACCAATGTTGGGCAATTAATTATATAGTTACTTCTTCAAAAAAGTAACTGAGTTATGCAAACAACAAAGTTTTTTGCAGCTGTTTACCTACAAATGCAGCAAAGGCATTTTTTTAAATAAACATTTCAAACTATTTACAGAACAATCAGCTGTTCTGCATCAAATTTGATGCCACACAAATTATTTGTTCCACTCCAAAAAATAATTTCTGTCCATTATGAGATAAAGGAGAACAACAGCCTGATACCTGCAGGCCTGACAACAGGAGATGTATCACTGCTGTAACACCTGTAACATTCAGCAGTCGCCTCATTGTTCTGACACACACAACAAAACTATTGACTACACTACACACTACACAAGATTTGCGCTAAACGTCGCAAATCTCTCACATCTCAAAACACTGCTGCAACGCCTAAAACTTCCCTCTTCCTAAACAACTAAATGCCATGTTGCCATATCATTTTTTGATTGGTCCACATAGTACATTTTTCCACCAATAGGAAAGGCTGGGGGGGGGGGGGGGGGGGGGTTGCTCACATGCGGAGAGTGCTTTCGAGCATTTTCCTTATAAAATGCCGTTTTTACCATTTCTTCCCGCAGTAAATATAAACAACGATAGTATTCAGGAAAAAAACAAACATTGCATATATTTTTTATCACAACTCTGGTTTTACATGGCCTAGCAACACAATTGTTCCGTCTGTCCTGCTCACATCTTCAATGGTTGTACACGTTGTCATTAACGTGGCTTCACTCCACATCAGCCACGCCGCTTTGCTAGCTAAAACACCGGTGTCGGCACATAAGGACGCTGTCATAGCCTGTCGACGTTGATTAGCTGCGTATATACAAATGTGAATCGCATTATTGCTATGGGATAAGGTGGCATCGTTCTAATCCCATACGGGAGCAGCCAGTCACTTACTGACTAACACTGCAAAACAGAATTGTTAACGTATTTATTTTAATTTCAATTCAGGTTAGATTTTTTTTTTGTGCGCAACACAGATTTTCTGTGCGCAGAGACCGTGCCAGCAGTGCACAATTGCGCACGTGCGCAGCTTAGAGGGAACATTGCTCACAAGGGAGATCAGTTAAGGAAAAGGAGGAAAAAAGGAAAAAACTCAGAACTCAGAAAGCGATAGTGAACCACTAGGCAAATAACCAATATGAAAATAACTTGCTCATGTATGAGTAGATGTTAAAGCTAGCCTCACGGGCAGTAACACGACTAAACACTACCCAAATAAATTCCACACATTAAACAGAGTTTACAAACAAGGCTCACAGCTTTCATTAGGCCAATGACAGAGCTGGCCTAATGAAAACTATGGTTGTTGTTTGTTTTGTTTTTTCTTTTGCTTTCTTAATTCTTCAAATTGCATCATCAGTTAGAGTTGCTGAAATAGTGTTAATTTTGGTTAAAATCGTCACAACATTTTCTAAAATATTCACTAATGAGAAAAAATTTATATCCAGAATGAAAAAGGTTTTCCTCATTTTTTTTTTATCATATATAAGCAATTGAGTTGTGCAAGCAGACTGGCTACTTGAACCTCCTGAGAGTTTCTGTGAGCTGGATGCTGCTGCATATTGGTGATGTGCTACATTATACTCACAATTCGAAGTTTTTAACTCCGGATCCGAGCTGGCCGAGTGAGATCTTGAGGGAGAACAAAGGGAAGCGGCGGCGGCCTAGAGGGAAGCGAGCCGGCGTCAGGAACAGGCTGAGAGCTTGTGCACACCGCACACCTCTGCCTAGCATCCTGCTCGCCAACGTCCAGTCACTGGAGAACAAGCTTGACGACCTCAGGGCCAGGATAAAGTTCCAGAGAGACATTCGGGACTGCAATCTCCTCTGCTTCACCGAGACATGGCTGAACCCAGCGGTGCCGGACCACGCCATCCAGCCGGCCGAGTTCTTCTCGGTTCACCGCATGGACAGGACACGGGACTCGGGGAAGTCAAGGGGAGGCGGCGTGTGTTTAATGGTGAACAACAACTGGTGCAACAGTGCGAACGTTGTTCCTCTCACACGCTCCTGCACACCAAATCTGGAACTACTGTCCATCATGTGTCGTCCTTTTTATCTACCTTGGGAATTTACATCGGTCATTATAAGTGCCGTTTATATTCCACCACAAGCGGACACGGTCACCGCCTTATGCGAGCTGCATGAGGCACTCGCACAGCACCAGACACAACACCGGGACGCTGCGCTTATTGTGACGGGGGACTTTAATAGCGCCAACCTCAAACGCGCAGCGCCGAACTTTTATCAACACATCACCTGCCCCACCAGAGGTGAAAGGACACTGGACCACTGCTACACTACGGTCAAGGACGGCTACAAGGCACAACCCCGCCCCCCGTTTGGCAAATCTGATCACGCCGCCATCTTCCTCATGCCAAAATACAAACAAAGGCTGAAACAGGAAGTTCCGGTTCAGAGGAAGGTCGCGCGCTGGACTGATCAATCAGTGACCGCGTTACAGGACGCACTCGATGACGCAGACTGGGGCATGTTCAGAAACAGCTCCGATGATGATGTCAACGTGTTTACGGAAGCGGTTGTGGGATTCATCGGGAAACTAGCGGATGATACCGTGGAGACAAAGACTATCACAACGTTTCCCAACCAGAAGCCGTGGGTGGATAAAACCATCCGCGACGCTCTGAGATCCCGCACCGCTGCCTACAACACGGGACTCATGACGGGGGACATGGACCCGTACAAAGCTGCGTCATATAACGTGCGGAGGGCGGTGAAAGAGGCGAAGCAGCGCTACGGGAGGAAACTAGAGTCACAACTCCAACAGAGTGACTCTAGGAGCCTGTGGCGGGGACTAAGGACAATAACGGACTATAAAGCACCAACAACCGGTATGACGAACGCGGCCGTGACTCTGGCAGACGAGCTGAACACTTTCTATGCTCGCTTCGAGGCTGCAGCTAAGGACTCCAACAATGCCAGTGTTAGCGGCGCTAACGGCTGCAGACAGGAAGATACTGCCAGCACCGGAAACGTGCTCGTCATCTCCGAGCATGAAGTAAGGAGAGCCTTCAAAAGAGTGAACACCAGGAAAGCAGCAGGACCAGACGGCATCCCAGGTCGTATCCTAACGGTGTGTTCACACCGAACGCGATGGACGCGAATAGAGCGTCAGGTTTACATGTAAAGTCAATGGAAAGGCGCGATGACGCGCGATTGCGGGTCCCGCGAAAATTCGGAAGCAGATTTGCGTCGCGAAAACGCGAAAACGCGTGAAACGCGCGTCAGTGTAGCGCGTCTGGCGCGTTTGACGCGCGAATAAAACCACGCGCGTGAGTTTTTGTGTTGCACTTTGTGCATACGCGCGTTTCGCGTCTACCGCTCGAGTTGGAAAAATCTGAACTCCAGCGTCAAATCGCGCCGCGACAACCAATCAGGAGCCTGGTGACGTGGCTGTTACCTAGGTCAAAGGGGCAGGTCCAGCCAAAGTCTTTCATACTTCAATGGAGGGGAAGGCTAATCAATGCGGTAGCAAACAACTCGGAGCTGTACAACACCAGCTGCTTTCAGTACCGAGACAGGAATAAAAAGGACCGAGCTTGGAGGAAGATATGTGAAGAGATCGGGCAACCTGGTAAGTTCATTCATTTCTCTTTTGAACGTTTTCACTGACCCGGGAAGCCGCACAAAAGCTAGCAAGCCACCGCTATTTTCCCACTGACGTACAAATACCGTTCTGCTTTTATGCATGTTGTCATTTAGGAATATATTTTATTGTTTATTAATAAACAGCACACAGTGGTCCCGCTGTTCATCCGTCACTGCTTTGCTTTTTCGCTGATTTTTTATTGCACAGTACAGCATTGCATTCTGCAGCCTGATTGACAAATCTCCTCCGTGTCGTGTCTCCTGCGCTTGCCAAATTTATCACGTTTGGTTTTGATAACCATCGCGTCCAATAGAAAAAACAGCACAAAAACACCCATAACTATGAGCCTCATTCGGAAATAGACACCTGCACCGTGAGGGAAAAAGGCGCACGAAAGTGGCGGGCAGATGAAGACAAACCGCGGCATAATAATACTTTTACGTTTTGCAATCTACAAAGGTTTGCACTTTGAGAATCAATTGTGAGAACTGTGACCAGGGGCTAGTTATTCTGAGAACCCCTGCAATAAATGAGGGACCACTGTCTACTCTACGATTATTATATCCAACCTGTTAACATTTAATACTGTATTGATAGAACCAACTGATTCTGCAGCAGAGCATCCCCAGTCCCTGAGCTCCTGCTGCTGCACCCACAGATATGTACAGCAAGCACTGATACCTTTTTAGTCGGTGGGATTCCCTTTTACTAAATATCTACAACCAATCTGATTATATCCTGTTATTGTTTTTTTTTTTTTTCAATGTTGAAATTAAAATCTAGTAGCAGCCTTCTCATTTCTTTGTGTTTTGTGCTGTTTTACAGGCCCACAGAGGAGGACGGCTCCGAGGCAGATGAGGGACGGGTCCCAGGACGGTCCATCGGCGGTGGAGCTGGCCATCCTGGAGTCCCTGAAGAGGCCACACCAGTCTCCAATGGAGCATTTCCT
This sequence comes from Aulonocara stuartgranti, assembly GCF_965226115.1. Classification (NCBI taxonomy): domain Eukaryota; kingdom Metazoa; phylum Chordata; class Actinopteri; order Cichliformes; family Cichlidae; genus Aulonocara; species Aulonocara stuartgranti. The sequence continues at coordinate 38,734,113 of NC_138944.1, forward strand.
CCTCAGCCTTGTTCCTGCTCTGGAGAGCAGCTGGTCCTTTTTATTCCTGTCTCTCTGTAAATTCTTATATTTTATATATTTATGTTTAATGTTTTTCTGTTTGAGACTTTTAATATTATTTCAAATAAATGTTTATAATGACTAATGTCTCAGTTCTACTACACAGCAAATGTTGGCACACAACTTGACACATGTAGAATTTATTTCATATTATACTAATGACAAAATATACTGATACAGTGGGATGCAGAAGTTTGGGCAACCTTGTTAATAGACATTATTTTCCTGTATAAATCGTTGGTTGTTACAATAAAAAAATGTCAGTTAAATATCATACAGGAGACACACACAGTGATATTTGAGAAGTGAAAAGAAGTTTACTGGATTTACAGAAAGTGTGCAATAATTGTTTAAACAAAATCAAGCAGGTGCATCAATTTGGGCACCACAAAAAAGAAATGAAATGAATATTTAGTGTATATCAATGTGTGCGTCTCCTATATGATATATGGGGTGCCTTTGTCTGGATGTGCTTCCCATCCAGAGCTGCACAGCACAGAGGAAAGTTCCAGCGCTCCTGGAATCCCTCTGTGATGGACCGCCAGTCTCCAGGTGAAGGCACAGCCATGAAGTCGTCCACTAGACAGTCCCAGATGGACGTCGCTGCCTGGGGGGTGATCTGGCTCACCGTGGACACACCGACTCTGAAACTGAACGCGATGGTCCTGAAGGAGTCCCCGGTGACAAGGAACCTGGACAAAATTGTTCAAAATCAGTATTATGTGTACTGCAGTTACAAAATACATTATTCAAATTCCAAAATACTTTTGTGATGTCAGATTTAAATCACAAAACTTAAATCTTACATAAAACATTTTGTAATTATAAGGATAATTACAAAATGTATATTAGATAATATCTAAAACAGTTGTGTTTTGTTTTAACTTTAACATATCATAATTTGATTGGTAGCAACTTTCACAACTACAGTGAGCCAATCACTCATAATTCCTAAACATGTCAATCAGGTAGGAATGAAGTAAGACATTAATAGAAATAAAGAGTTGTGTGTTGACATGTAGCCCTTTCCTTGCTTAAATCATTAATATTTTTGAAAAATTAATCTGTGATAAGACAGCTTATCAAGATAGAACCATGTAACTAGAGATGAACCAAACTGTTCACAGTTTTATCTAACTCTGTTTTAATAAAGGCTGTGACCCCTGCTATAGAGTCTGACAGCTGCAGGGATTATATACAAATATTCAACTATCCCAGAATTAAACCAGGTCTAAATAAAAAGGAGTGAGTATCACTACAAGGTTAACTCAGTGGTCCTAATGCTCTAGTTTGATATCAGCAAACACCGAGCGCATACATTGATGTGACACCACAGCCATGCTATCATGCAAACACTGATAACAGCATAAATCGAATTAAATCGGGACTTGATGAGACCTTCTGAGTATCACTAGAAATATTATAAACAGTCGTCTCTGTACCACAGTTTGCTTTCAGTAAACACCGACAGCATTCACTGTTAGCATAGCACATCCATGTTAGCAGTGTATAACTGGATGGATTAGCATATTAGCACAGATATCAATAAAGGACTACCGTATTAAATAGTTTTACTAACCTCAGGCAGACGGACAGGCGCTCTGCAGGTGGGATTGAGCGCCTGTAGTTGGTGTCTAGGCGGGCGATGCTGGGACCGACGAGGGAAAGCAGGTCCTCAAACTGGCCGACGGTGATAGCGCTGGAATCGGCCGTCATCCAGGCGCAGCTCCTGGAGCAAGTGGTGAAACTCACCAAACTGCTCATGCCTCTGGAGGACCTGATGGACCCAGGTACGGCGAGGACGTCTTTTACGCTGCTGCTCTGCTCTCCACAGTACATAGAGAAGGGAGACTCTCTCTTCAAGCGCTAGCTCGATAGCTGCCATCTTGCAAAGATACCGGTCTGGCACAACTCCCTCCCACATTCCTCCCACATTTCCGGTTCACGCGCGTCAAAATATGATATTTTGACGCGCGATGGATTTTTCTTGGACACGCGTTGAGACGCGAATGTACACGCGTCAAATTAGGGGCGTTTGGGGCGTTTTATTCGCGTCCATCGCGTTCGGTGTGAACACACCGTAAGAGACTGCGCATACCAGCTAGCTCCTGTGTTCACTGAGATATTCAACATCTCTTTAGTCGGTGATCCCCACATGCTTCAAAGAGTCCATCATTGTTCCTGTCCCGAAGAAACCCCACCCTGCTTCTCTCAATGACTATCGCCCTGTAGCCCTCACCTCAGTAGTGATGAAGTGCTTTGAACGCCTGGTCAGAGACTTCATCATTTCTTCACTACCAGACACACTGGACCCACTACAGTTCGCTTACCGTCCAAATCGTTCCACAGACGATGCCATCTCTCATCTCCTCCACACATCACTCACTCACTTGGACACTAGAAGGGGGAATTATGTTAAAATGCTCTTCATAGACTACAGCTCTGCATTTAACACCATAATTCCCTCCACACTCACCACCAAGCTGGAGCATCTGGGACTCAGCTCATCTATGTGTCAGTGGATCTCCAACAGGCAGTAAGGATGGGCGGACACGTCTCAGCCTCCACCACTCTCAGCACTGGAGCCCCCCAGGGGTGTGTTCTGAGCCCCCTGCTGTACTCTTTGTACACATATGACTGTGTGGCCACTACCAGCTCCACCACCATCATCAAGTTTGCTGACGACACCGTCGTGGTGGGCCTGATCTCTGATAACAACGAGACGGCCTACCTGAAGGAGATTAGGAATCTGGAGAACTGGTGCCAGAGGAACAACCTCCTTCTAAACGTCAGTAAGACAAAGGAGCTGATAGTGGACTTCAGCACTAAGCAGGAGAGGAACTACCAGACCCCCGTCATCAACGAGTGCCCAGTGGAGAGAGTGGACAGCTTCAAATACCTCGGAGTTCACATCACGCAGGACTTGTCATGGTCCTGTCACATCAACACCGTGGTGAAAAAGGCCTGTCAGCGTCTCCACCACCTCAGACGCTTGAGAGACTTCCAACTGCCCTCCAAGGTGCTCAGGAACTTTTACTCGTGCACCATAGAGAGCATCCTGGCGGGAAACATCTTAACCTGGTTCGGGAACAGCACCATGCAGGACAGACGAGCTCTACAGAGGGTTGTGCGATCAGCTGAGCGCACCATCCGCTCCGAGCTCCCTGACCTGCACTCAATCTACAGCAGGCGGTGCTGGACCAAGGCCAGGAAGATCGTGAAGGACCTCAGCCATCCCAACAACAGACTGTTCTCTCTGTTGAGGTCAGGAAAGCGATTCCGCTCCCTGAAGACCAACACAGAGAGACTGAGGAGGAGCTTCTTCCCGCAGGCGATACGGTCTCTCAATCACACCACCACACAGTACTGACCCACACATACAGTTCTTACACACACACTGGACTTTCTGGACATTGTTTTCACTTCATCACTTAAATCACTTTAAGCATATTTGCACTGCAGAAGACATAATGTGGATTGCACAACACTGGACATTATATTCTTCATTTCCAGTTAATACTTGTACAGCTGCTGTTATTGTGTATATATTTATTTATATTTAGATTTCTTCATACATTCTTATATAGTTCTATATTGTGTATTTTGTTGTACAGTTATTTTATTTTCAACTTTAATTTATATATTTTATCTTATTCTTTCCCAGTTAAATTTACCCTTCATTCTAATTTGTGTTGTACAGTTATTTCCTTTTTAACCTTAATTTATATTTTATTCCTTCCTAGTAAAATTTACCCTTTTTAATTTTTCATATTTATTTCCCTTTTCAATTTTTCATATTTATCTTATTCATAGCCTTTTCCTTTTTTTGTTTTCTTTAGGTCACGAGCAGTTGTCCAAGCATTTCACTGCATATCGTACTGTGTATGACTGTGTACGTGACAAATAAAATTTGAATTTGAATTTGATCACTCAAGACTCTGAAGCTGATTAAGTTTTCATCAGTAATTCAGACCGTAAAAATTGTGACTATCCACATACACAAGATAAACATTTTTACCTTTCTTTGTCTGCAAATAATAAGTTACAGTGGAACTGTCATTTAGCTGAGCTGTAATTCAATGTAAAAACAGGTCCCTTTATGGAGAGTACAATTATGCTTAATTTCCTTTTTTTTTTTTTTTATAATTTTGAGTGGCGATAATGTGATCAGCAAACCAAACAAAACATGTAGCTTAATTTCAAAACTGGAAGTAAGTGGCAGTTAACAGTTTTGCGGCAGGTTTCAGTTGCAGCTGTCTGTTTGTATGACAACTGTAACTCATTAATTTCAGCCTGTTCTCTTTTACAGAATGAAAATCAGATAATGTAAGAGTCAACCACACTGCCATCCAGGTGTGAAGACAGAGGAAATTGTGAGCAAAACCAACTTTAAAGACACACAACAAACATGAAAGCAGGTCAGGGGGAGCCTGCAGTGTGCCTGACCACAACCTTTCATGATTATAGTGTAAAAGCCCTACTGAGTGAAGATAAAATAACTTACAGAGAAAGGATTCCCAATAGACAGTATCCAGTGCGAGGCAAGGGGAACTTGCAAACGCATTTTCTCCAAAAGTCAGAGGTTTTTAAAAACAAGTTTGTTATATTAAATTTACTTATTAATTCGAAGCCAGCATTGGAGTAAGACGTGTTTCTGAAGGCTAACCGCTAACCGAGTTTCAAAAATAGATTTTTTTCAACCTACAAAGTCTTATTTTGTGTTACAGGGGAAGTTAACAGTTTTATATATCATATTACAGCTTTATTCGAGACAAAATGGCATCTAACCTAAGAAAATATAAGTACACAGGAGGAACGGCAACTAGGCCCGGCGCACCCTCGGGCGAGAGTACCAATGATGACCCAAGGGCAGCGCCCAGCTCTGAGGCCACTGAGGAACAGACTCAGCAGAGCGATGGGCGTTTTGTGGATACTGATGCCCTAAAATTGGAGCTTGTTAAAAGAAGAACTCAGAAATGCACTTTAAGAAGATTTTGATAACATTAGGGCTGACGTGCAAGAAGTGAGAAATGACATCACTAACAGCACGGCAGCAGCGCACGCTGAAATTAATGGAGTTAAGGCCACGGTGAAAGAAGTTGAGGATGGGCTGTCAATGTGGAGCGTAGGGTTGGTACCTTGTTCAGGGGTACCTTAGAGTAGCCGTTCAGTGGATTCGAACCCCAACCTTCCGATCATGGGGCCACCACTCTACCTACTGAGCTATCCAGCACCAAACCAGTTGTCCATTTATTCAGTCCATTTACCCCTACTGTTCATCAATATAATGTAGCCAACATCGCCTCACTCAAAAGGCAATGGAAAAAGGTGCTTTGATTTACAAAAATTTTGACTTATGAAAGACCCTCTGGAACGATTTCCTTTCGTAAGTCGGGGTTCCACTGTACTGTAATTCCGGGGTAATTATGGTTACCCAGTAACATCCACTGATCTCCAGAGAGAGCAACAGCTGGTGCACATTGTAAAGCAGACACTTTCATAGTGCTCCACTTTTTATACAACGTATACACTCTTATTGTGATGGTGTGTCTTGAGAGAGGCTCATACATGCTTTCATTTGTTACTATTCTAAGAACATTCCTCACACTCACATCTTCAGCAATGCCGTTTGTAGCTATCCACTTGACTATGGGGTTTGTTGTTCTTTGTCCTGCTTTTGTACACTTCTTCAAGCTGCATCCAATGTAGTCTGCTGAAGCTTGGATGATTTGGGCGTATTTGAAGTACTCTAGTGATAAGAAAACTCAACTTTGCAATGACTTCAGTTGTATCAGCTCTACCTTCTGAAACAGTTTTAAAATTAAAATGTCCATAATCTGTACATTTCTACGTATTTCTGTCCCCGCCAGTTTGTTATGTTTTGGTTCATGTGAGTCCCCCCGCCCCAAAAAAGAGAGGATGACTGTGACCACTGATTATTTTTAGGGGCTTGCTTATATTAAAAAGACAAGATACGAAGCATTACAACACTTTAAAAAGAAAATGGCCTCAATGAATGCTGTAGCAGCATAGACTCAGAAACAGGGTTGATAGTACGCGTAAAACAGAAAAGCACTGCATTACAATTTAAAACCTGTAAAGAGTTTAGACATTTTAATTAAACAGCTAACCAAGAAGAAACAACAACTGAATGTCATTCAAAGGGTCTTCAAAATTGAAGATAGCTATTAAAAAATCAGGATCTAAACAAGTTAATTTTTGCTATTAAGTTTCTAACAATGACATTCAATGTTGCTTGATCACTTTTTGGACAGAGGTGAGTAGTAACGAGTTACATTTACTCCGTTACATTTACTTGAGTAAGTTTTTGAAAAAAATTTACTTTTAAAGTACCTTTTTTGCACGATACTTTTTACTTTTACTTGAGTACATTTGTGAAGAAGAAACGGTACTTTTACTCCGCTACATTTGGAAGATTTGACTCATTACTTTTTAAAAAATAATTAGTTTAACACATTAGATAACATGCCGCCAGTGGAGTTTCCGGTAACTTTTTTACCAATCAGATGTGGCCATGCAGTCACATGACCAGTTTGAAACTGTGGCGGGCAGAGCGGCCCAAGCGTTTCAAAGCAGTGTTGCCAACTTAGCGACTTTGTCGCTATATTTAGCGAGTTTTCAGACCCCTTAGCAACTTTTTTTCTAAAAAAAGTCGCTAAAAAAAGATGTGAAAGCGCGTATCGCTTTTACTCTCAACAAGCAGCGGGTGCTGTAACGCAGTCAGTTCTTCTTTTACTCTTTTACTCTTATGCTGTTTTGTGGATCACAAGGTTTAAAACTACTTATAAACACACACACACAAAGTAACTCCACCAGAGTGCCTATTTCGGGTCACTTTTACCGGTCCAAGCCCGGATAAAGGAGCAGGGTTGGAATTGTGACATTAAAAAAAAAAACAATTGCTAAAAGAAATTTAATTTGTAGTTCTAAATAAACTCTAAATGCATTTAGGACGTTTTTAACTCACTTTATGTCTCTTCCACGATGTTATTTCTCTCTCCAACAACATAAGTTACAATTAGATTAGCATGACCAATTATGCAAATTAGGCGATGACATCATTTAGCGACTTCTAGCGACTTTTAGGACAACCAATAGCGATTTTCCTTACTGAGGAGTTGGCAACACTGTTTCAAAGTAGCGGACACACGGAAAGAAGGAACATGAAAACATGAGTCTACGCTAGAGCTGAAGAGGATGAACACCCTTGGCCTCACATACAAAGAATGTTTCGCTTAAAAGCAGCACAAAAGAACAACTATGTCTTCAGCGTCGGTGTCTTCAGTGAGAGCCAAAACAAACCAACTTTTCAGCGTGAAAAAACTCAGCTCGTGTAACCTGAGGAAACGGTAAGTTTTCTCTAAATATCTTTTTAGCTGTGGTTAGCTGGATGTCAGTCTTATGTTACAGCAGCTGTCTAGAGCTCGAGCTGCGAGTCATATTTTCCGCGCTACGTTGTAGTGAGATAAGTTTGTGGGTGTTTTGTGCAGCTTCGGCTGTCTTTTTAACTGCTCGCTGGTTAGCTAGCGTGAGCTAGGGCTTTGGAGTTGACGTCACGCCGCAATGCATTGTGGGAGCGCGGCACCATTTTCGGGGTCTACGAATCAAAACAAACACACTGTGTTGGAACGACGATTACAAGATGCTTAAAAGCAGCTCAAAAGAGAATGGACTGCATAGAGACCGATTTCGTTCAGAGGCGAAGCGGCGGTACTTGCAGAAAATAGCGTGCATTGGAAATGTGGACCCGTATGAAATACGGCCGTGGAGTAGAAACCCTGAAGACCAACCGCTATTGACGTAGCCTGACATATTTTTGTACCTTATCTGTGGAGTCAGCGCGTCCTTGTCCTGAAGGATTTAGTTATTCTTTATGGTTAAAGAAATTGCAATGATTTATTCATATTTATTATAGTCAAAGGAGCTTGACATTTTATTTTAGTTTTATACAATGATTAATGACCTGCAGAATCTCCTTATCATATTAAGTGATTCATAATTGTCACTTTATGCTTTCTCTATCTCTAAAGTGATGACAGAGAACAGGCAGATTTACACTATAACATGCAGCATTCTATAGATGGACACATAAAGAAATGAAAAATTACATGTATGTGCTAACTTTCTAAACACTTTGTTACATTTATGATAAAGTCGATTAAACACATTTATGTCGGCCTTGGCTCATAGTTCTTGTCTGTAAATTCACTTTGCCTGTGTGTGTTTCAGGTCCTGCACTCTCAAAGACTGAATGAACCAGCATTGCAGCCTTGGGTCATGGTGAGCATCACAGGGAAGTTTGAAGCCGCCCACTGCACCTGTATGGCCGGAGTCGCGGAGACCTGCACCCATGTACCTGCTCTTCGGTTTAATGTAGGAGCAACAGTGTTGATCGTGGCACAAGGACTGTTACAGATGAACCTGCATACTGGGTTTTGCTGGGTAATGTGACCAAGATACAGTCAGTGGTTGGCCATAAGATAGACTTCTCCTCTTCAGCTGCCCAAAAAAAAAGCTTTTGATCAAAACATAAACAGAACATCCATAATGAAAGGTAAAAGGAGCCGTCCTCAAAACAGAAAAATCCCACCTGCTACTGTGGAGGAGTTGTCACTGCTATAATGACATAATGTTTTATCTAGGGGTCTAGATTTATGCCTGTAGTGCACTGCCGTGTAAATAATTTGCATTTACTGAATATGTACTGACTGAGTCCCACTGTTCAAAAGTTAAATAAAGAAACAAACTAATTTTTGCCTCTTTTTTTTTTTTTATTAAAACCACTTTATAGAACATCACATCCGTTACAGTGTAGAATCCATGTCATTTATAGTTTACAAATGACAAAATGTTTACATAAAATCATGACAGTGTTTACATGATATCACCCACTACTAACATTACTTTATTTACTGTATCTTTTGGAGAGAAAAAAAATCGCTATTTATACAGCAAAAGACTTAAGAATATTTAACAGGAGCAGGTTTCATTTTCCCTGGTTTTATTATCACACTGTTCACCAAACGCAGCAAACCTTCACCATCTTATCCAGAAGGGTCACCTCTTCACTCTTACATGGAAGAAGTAATCTGATTGGCATGGTAGTATGTTTGAAGCAGGTCCCTTGTGTAGTGCTGGAACCCAGTCATGATGTTTCATCCATTTCATAGGCTGGTTTGCTGCAATAATGCCAAATAATTAGCAACTCTATAAATAGAAGGTAGTTCTGCAAAATCACTCATTAGGATGTTTGTTCTAATTTGCTATGAGCTCAGAGCGCATCGAAAATAAAACGAATAGGCTATAAAGAGTGATATGAACATATTTAGAACTTACCGGAATGAAAATGTCTGGAGCACCAACAGATATCTGGAGATGGAAGAGAACTGGATATCAGCTCGTCTCACAGCTGCTATCCAGGCTACACGCCTTCGTTTGGTAACATTGATACACAAGCTGCCTCATGTTGCTTCCAGGTTGGGAAAGAATGAAAAGACAAACCCTTTTCAAGCGATCGAACACTGCAGCCGACCACACAGCAAATATGAATGGTGGCTGTTGTGTGTGCCTTCGCTCCCTTTTCGCTTGCGCTTTGTTTAGACTGTGGCGGTAAGCATCAACGACACAGAGCTCTCAGTCCTCACTCCTTTATTTGTCTCCAACATCAACTACGCATATCGCGCCACAAAACACAGGGACACACTTCCTATACACTGGGTGTGAGTGGAGCCCTCTAGTGGTCCACCACACATGCCCCCCCCCCCCCCCCCCCCCCCCTGAACACCCAGCAGAACTAGTCCAGGACCCGGGGCTTAAGCAAACGGCCGGAACGGCTGAACTGGGGGGGTGGGGAACTGACAGAGGGCAACCCAGCCCGGGAGCGAGGCTGGCACTGGCGGTCAGAAAAAGCTGCAGACGACTCGGACTCCGTTGATTTTGGGTCGCTCCTGGGGGAAAAAAACAGAATCCATCAGCCCGGCGCTGACCAGGTGGGCGGCCGCGGCGAGGGGCCTGGGCCGGGACCACCTGATCCTCTTGCATAACACGTGCAGGCTTAAGTCTGTCAACAGAGACAACTTCCTGCCGACCGCCAAAGTCCAAAATGAAATGTTTGTTGCCTGGTTTAAGAACCCTGTATGGCCCCTCATATGGTGGACGCAGCAGAGTCCTATGGGCATCGTGCCTGACGAAAACGAAACGAGCAGAGTCCAACGAACTCGGAACAAAAGTGTCAGGCAGGCAGTGGTGCACAGGACCAGGAACAGGAAATGAGTCTCTTCGGGGGCGAAAAGGCAACAAAGAGGTATCGAAACATGGGGGAGGGCTCTCAGGTAAGAATTCCCCGGGGACCCGGAGAGGCTGGCCGAGGACCAGTTCAGCCGGGGAAACCCCGAGGTCTTCTTTAACCGCGCTACGCAATCCCAGCAAAACCCACGGAAGACGGTCGACCCAGTCGCCACTTGTTAAGGAAGCCCGGAGCGCGGCCTTAAGTGACCGGTGAAACTGTTTGCACATCCCATTAGCTTGCGGGTGGTATGCTGTGGTGCGGTGGACCTTGACTCCCAGGCCGTCAGCCATAGCAGACCAAAGCTCGGAAACAAACTGGGGGCCCCTGTCCGAGGTAATGTCAGCAGGGGGGCCAAAATGTGAAACCCACGTTGACAAAAATGCCCTGGCCACCGTCGCCGCTGTCGTGGACGCCAGGGGTACCACCTCCGGCCACCTGGTTGTGCGGTCCACCACAGTCAAAAGGTGCGTGAAACCCTGTGACTGCAGCAAGGGACCAACCAGGTCCACGTGATCGAAAACGCCTACCCGGGACACGGAAAGGTTCGAGGGGTGCCTGTGTGTGCCGGTGGATTTTCGAGCGTTGGCATGGGATACAAACCGCCGCCCATTCTTTCACCGTCTTGCGAAGACCCGGCCAAACAAACCTGGCGCTGACCAGCTTGACTGAGGCCCGGACGCCGGGATGAGAGAGGGCATGCACCGAGTCAAAAACACGACGACGCCACGAAAGGGGAACCACCGGGCGGCTGGTGGAAACGTCGCAAAGAAGGTGTGGACCGCCGTCCCACACCGGGCTGTCCTCCAGCGCAAGGCCCGTTTTTGTTGACTGAAGGGCAAGGACGTCCGGGTCAGCACGTTGCTCGGCGGCCATGGCAGCGTAGTCGATGCCGACATACACCGGAGAAACCAACACACGTGAGAGACAGTCAGCAACGTGATTGGACTTACCAGCCACATGCTGAATGTCTGTGGTAAACTCTGAAATGGCCACCAACTGGCGCTGCTGGCGTGCACTCCATGGGTCAGAGACCTTGGACATCGCAAACGTCAAAGGTTTGTGGTCAACGTACGCAGTAAAGTTGCGACCCTCGAGGAAAAAACGCGAGGTGCAGGGCCAGGAACTCCCTGTCAAAAACACTGTACTTGCGTTCAGCATCCCGGAGCGTACGACTGAAAAAGGCGAGCGGTTGCCAGAGACCTGAAACCCGCTGTTCCTACACCCCACCCACTGCCACGTCAGAGGCGTCGGTGGTCAACGCGATCTCCGCCGACGGAAGCGGGTGGGCCAGCAGGGCGGCGTCAGCCAGCGCAGACTTGGCTGCGGAAAACGCACGGACGCGTTCCGGCAGCCAGTCAACCGGATCTTTGGCTGTTTTACCTTTTAAGGCAGCATAGAGTGGCTGTAGCAGGTGGGCAGCTCTGGGGAGAAAGCGGTTGTAAAAATTTATCATCCCCAAGAACTCCTGCAACGCTTTAACCGACGTGGGACGCGGAAAAGCCGAAACGGCCTGGACTCTGTCGGGCAACAGAACCACACCCTCAGCGGAAATGCGGTGCCCGAGGAAATCCAGAACAGGCAACCCAAACTGGCACTTGGAAGGGTTGATGATCAGGCCATGTGCTGCCAAACGCTGGAAAACCTGGCGCAGATGGGACTCGTGCTGGTTCGCTGAGCAGCTGGCCACCAATATATCGTCTAGATAAACAAAAACGAATGGCAGCCCACGCAAAAGTCCATCAGCCGCTGAAAGGTCTGGGTGGCACCTTTCAGGCCAAACGGCATGCGCAAAAACTCGAACAAGCCGAAGGGGGTAATTACAGCGGTTTTAGGAACGTCTTCGGCGCGCACGGGAACCTGGTGATACCCCCGCACCAAGTCAATTTTAGAAAAAATCGACGTTCCGGCGAGATTGGCAGAAAAATCCTGAATGTGGGGGATTGGGTAACGGTCATTCTCCGTGGCATTATTTAAACGGCGGAAATCTCCGCATGGCCGCAACCGACCGTCCGATTTGGGCACCATGTGAAGCAGAGAGGCCCATGCACTGTGCGAACGCTGTACAATGCCAAGGCGCTCCATGGCTGCAAACTCTTCCCGAGCGACGGACAGTTTCGCGGGGTGGTAGAAACAGATGCTCTTTCCACGGTGCCGGCGTGTAGCAATCCCTGCCATCAGCAAAGGGGAGGAAGCTCCGGGGGAGGCAGGTGGAGGCGTGGAAGGTGCCGCTGGCGTGTCCGTAGCCAGGGCGTGAACGTCGAAAGTGCGGCTAGCCAGGAGAATGCGATCCGCTTCTTCAGCCAGGGAGCGATAATCCTTCACAGGCAGAAGCGGAGAGTTCGCGAGGACAGCTCTCACGGTGGCCGGTAGTTGGCAGAGGAAGAGGTGGGCGAAGAGGAAACCACCGTCATCCGGCCCGAGCAACGATAGCATGTTCTCCATGAGCTCGAGTGCGGTACCGCCACCCAAGCCTGACAGGTTGAGGAGCTTTTCGGCTCGTTCAGCGTCGGAGAGGGCATAGCGCCGAAGAAGCAGCTCTTTGAGGGCAGCGTATTTCCCTTGGGCGGGTGGGTCCCGGAGGAGCGCCATCGTGCGACGGGTGGCCAGCGGGTCGAGTGAGGCCACCACATGGTGATACTTCGTGTCGTCAGCCGAGATGCCGCGAAGGGCGAACTGAGTCTCCACGTGTACAAACCATGACGGGGGGTCATGGAGCCAAAAGTCCGGCGGTTTCAGCGCCACAGCAAACGTAGCTGCAACAGGAGGCGGAGGTCCGGCGGCCGCTGATGCATCCATAGCGGAGTCTGCGTTATCTGCGGCCCGTTGCATGCTCGAGTCAGGGGTCACCAATGTGGAGGTAAGCATCAACGAAACAGAGCTCTCAGTTCTCACTCCTTCTTTATTCGTCTCCAACATCAACTGTGCATATCGCGCCACAAAACACAGGGACACACTTCCTATACACTGGGTGTGAGTGGAGCCCTCTAGTGGTCCACCACAAGACCCCCAAAATGGCGGATCGGGCCAAAATCCTTTCCACGCCCACCCCCGTGACATCACGCTCCAAAGCCCTTAGTCTGGTTAATGACGCTAGAGTTCCACGCACATGTAAACAGCTCGTCTCCACTGCTTTAACTGTTAAAACAGAAGGCAATACTGCAGGTGACAGGGTTTATTATGTGAAACAGCAGCTTGTTTAGTTTAACCCTTTAGAGCCGATCGGAGCGGACACGCTCTGTTTTGCGTAACTATTTTTAAATCCCAGTAGCACTGCAACCATGTAAGCTAGCGCAAAAATTTTTTTTGCATATGAAACCGGAGGAGTTGTACTTACATCTTATGCCATCAGCTTGTCCTCGGTCACGGTTTCATTCCACATAAAGCTTTGCAAAAACTGCATAAAAAGCGCTTGCAGGAACAAAAACATAATATTCCAGAAACACGCTTTGCCGATCCGATCAGCTGTTCATAACACTTCCTACGTTGGACTAGACGTCAGCGCGAACTTTTGCATTTCCGCCATTACCTGCCCGGAAGTGACGTCATTTTCCCGGAAATGTAGTCTTTTTTACCATGAGGGCCTTAGGGCCTGTACTTGTCTTTTCAAAAGTTATCTTTGACTTTATGACTTTCTGTGTCGTTTCTGGGATGTTTAGGACTCATATTGCACTGCTGGAAATAGTTTTTTTTTATGCATATGCTGCTTTTTTGCAAATTTGCAGTATAATATTTACTTTCGTTTTTCCTGCAGTGTATAAAAATTGGTGTATTTCAAAAATAAAACTATGAAGACACTCAAAATAAATTTCCTGTGGTGGGAAACTATTTTGTGCAACTTTTTTGTATTTACAGTTTTGAGGGATAAGCCTCTTAAATTTCTCTAACTACAAATATATGTTAAAAAAGCAAAAACGATTTTCAATTTTTTTGTAGTTTATTGCACTTTTTTGCAATTTATGTAATTACTATGCACTTAATGAATACATATTATTAAAATCTGGGCTATAATGGTTGTATTGATGTATAGCAACTTGAAATGCTCCCAAAAATGGCTCCACAGCATGTAAAAATATAATATAAGCTCTGGCGGACTTGGTTCTATGGTAGGTCTTAAAGGGTTAAACAGTCTGCATTAAGCTGGGCAAACACTGCGATTTTTTTCAGTCGCTTTATTCAGCTCCTGCTCAAACTGTACAATTGAATCTCAGGGGTTAGAAGTTCATAGGTCACGATGCAGGGTCTCACACTATACGGCCTGATGCTCTGATGCGACCTGAGTGCTCAAACTGTGCATTCATAACATGAAGCTTATCATATAAAATCTGTCTCTGGCTCTCCCTCTCTGTCTTTTACTCACTCACACAGGCACACACACACCACCACCGTCAACTTTGCTAAATTACTAATGAAAAACATTGACCAGGCAGCTGTGATTGAGCAGCAATGTCCATCCAACTCTTTTCATGGTTGTTGTAGTCGTGATAATTTTGTGAGGCCACATTGAAAAGACTTGGATACGGAAGCGTAGAGCTGCCACAAAGGCAAAAGAAAAATAGAAAAGGGAAAAGTATATTGTTCTAACAATATACCTTTCACATTTGAACAATATAATATCACGTTATTACAATATACAGAATTATCACGTTCGTACAATATAAATATTATATAGGCTACATTGCAGCTCCAGTCACGGCTTCCATCACAGTCTTTCCTGTCTTTTCCCAGAGTAACAGCCAAACAGGAGGATCTATTGGCTAGCACTGCTTAGCAGGGCTCGCAAAATTGCTAGCCCGACGTCCCGGGGCTAGCGATTTTTCCAGTCGGGTTACCAAAATCTATCGCTGCCCTGCCTGTTGGGCTATCATAGGAAGGAAAAATATATGTCAATGCTTTTGCATTCTTTCGGAAATGTAGCTGGGTAATTATGTCATTGGCATCGGTGAGCCACTGTCAATATGCAACAAATTGAAATCGCGTTTGAATTTGCGCTTGTTTTTTGCTTTCACTTTGCAATCACGTGAACTGTGTATAGAGAGCGACAGCACTGATTGGTGAGTGACGATAATTTGCGCACCAATTCCTCTGACATCGTCTTATCAATCGTTAGCTTACTATGCAAACATGACAAGTGAAATCTCCCGCAGCTTAAACATGTGAGAGGTTGATCGCGCAGAGAATCGCTGAGCGTTATGTGAGTGCGTGTGTAAAAGCAGCAGGATATATATTTTAGTTCTGCTGAGCCAAATAAGACAGGTCAGGGTGAAGAAGTGACAGCCAAAGAAAAGCTTACCACGAAACGGAAAAGTTATGACAAATCAGACTATAAGGCAAAAAGAAAGTGCAGCTTTATGGTTTCATGGACAAAAGAATTTCCGTGGCTGCAATATGATGAGCTAAATAACCAGGGCTGCACATAAGTGGTCCGCAGGTGCGCATTCGCTGTCAAAATAAAAAACGCGCACAAGATAAGAAGTTGCAATGCGTGTTTGCGTACATAAGATTTTCTGGAGGAGGACAGACATTTGTTTAGAACTCTTAAAGATGTCGAAGAAGCAAGCTCCTTTAAGCAATTACTTTGGTGTTCCTCCACCTCCAAAGAAATGTCAGAAGGAGTCCGAACCGCAAAAGAAGCGCATATTCTCGGAAAAGTGGTTGCAGGAGGTGAGCTGGCTTCAAACAAATGATGAACGCACAGATGTGGTGCAGAATGTGCCCTGAAAATCCCACTCTAGCGGACAAAAACAGTGCTTTTTATATGGACGCAAACGCACGTTGCAACTTCTTATCTGGTGCGCGTCTTTTATTTTGACAGCGAATGCGCACATGCGGACCACTTATGTGCACCCGTGTAAATAACATAATGTTCTGCCGGGTGTGTTGTGAGTTTCATTCGATTTCTGAGTCGACAAGTGTCTTTGTTACTGGGACCAGTAATTTTAAGAAAGGCCCCCATTAGAACCCATGAAAAATGCAAGAAATGCATTATTGCTCAGTCTGCAATATCTTTCCCGGAACAAACACCAATTGCAAATAACATACTAAAAATAAACCTGAAAGATCTGTTTAGAACAGCTACTATGTTGCAAAGAGTGAACTACCACTGGCACAATTTAGCAGTCTTTGCAAACTTCAAAAAGCAAAGGGCCTCGATCTTGGTTCCACTTGCCTCTTACCCGTGACTTCAGTGGAAATTTCAAATTCAGGATCTGACACAGACTGATTCATGTCCTACACAGTTCTTACAAGTTCATAGAAATTTCTGTTCAATTAGAATCAAGTATTTGAGTTGATGATTGTAATTTTTATTCAATGTTGTAATTTGCGTTTCAACAATTTTTTGATTAATGTTTTGTTTCCGTTACAATAATATACTTTAATGTATAATATTGTAAAGGAAACAAAACAGGAAACAAAACATCAATCAAAAAATTGCTCTCTTTTTTATTCGGGCTACTTAAATTTATTTTGGGCTACCAAAAACCGAAGAGTCCCTGCCCGAAGGGCTACCAGGGAATTTGAAATTTTGCGAGCCCTGCTTAGCCTTGCACGCATTCTTATTTTAAACTTAATCTGGAATTCATTGCAAACTGTTTGTGCGGAATATGAATGACAAGATTTTGTTTTTCTACAAGAGTTAGTAAAAAACATCTCCAGTGTGATCAAATCTTCTTGCCAAACATCCACAGCTTGGCAGTGTATACAGCACTATAATGACCAGACCTAATTCTTTTGAAAACCATACATCTTTCCACAGGTCTCAACTTCATCAGACATCACCTAGACACAGAGCTGGATGATGCTAGGGCAAACAGCAGCCTATTCGACTAAGATGATGGACCCATGGGGTCAAAAAAGCCAGAAGCAGGGCTGGAGAGGTACCTTTCATGTCCATTCACTGGAGGTGTGGATCTATTGCATAGCGTCCCTCACATCAAGAAGCTGTTGATCAAAATCAATACTGCTCTTCCTGCATCTGGAGCTTGTGAAGGACTTCTCAGTCATGCAGGACTCCTGTTCACTGCTAAACAGTTACAGCTTCACAGAAAGAACCTTGAGAGCAAACTGCTGCTGAAGCTTAACCATCACCTTACTGAGTCAAGAAATGGCACATTTTTGCTAAATATGCAGAAATAAATGCACACCCATACAATGTATGGTAAACTGAGCTCCCTTGTATGTACATTAGATTAGATTAGATTAGATAGAACTTTATTAATCCCTCGGGTGGGTTCCTCTGGGAAATTCGATTTCCAAAAAAGCACAGCACCGACAGAAGTTACAGAGTTACAGAATATTATATATATATATATATATATATATATATATATATATATATATATATATATATATATATATATATATATATATATAATACACACACACACACACACATATATATATATAAATACAGAGACAATATAAATAAAATATACGAAGGGGATAAATAGAATAAATAGGAATAAAAATAAAAATACAAGTGAATTGCACATTTCAAGTATTGAGTCTATTGCACCGTTGACTATTTACAAAAGTATTGCACAAAAGGTATTGCACAGTGAGGTGAAGAGGCACTACAGCTTAGTTGTTCCCCCCTCCTTTGTCCTCCTGTTTCCCCTCCCTCTCCCCTCCAGGGAGGAGTTAAACAGTCTGATGGCGTGTGGGACAAAGGAGTTTTTAAGTCTGTTAGTTCTTGTCTTTGGGAGAACCCTTCATGAGGAAGATGTCTCGTTCTGTTTTCTCTGAGGCTGCTGTGCCATTTGGAACAAAAATGAATATAAAGTTTACAGCATATCTTGTCACTGGAAATTGTTTGCACTGTTTATATATTTATATTATTTACTGTAGGTATTGGTGAAAAAAGCTTGTTGAAAATCTGAAATCTTGAAATTAGAATTGTTGTGCCTTATTTTGTTCATGTTTTTACATATATTCCGTTTGAAAATACTAAAATTTGTATATTTATTTTTTTTGGTTTGTCTGATAGCATTTATTTATAAAATAAATCAGACATTTCAAACGGTTACTCGCTACTTGAGTAGTCTTTTCACGAAGTACTTGTTTACTCTTACTCGAGTAACTTTTTTGAAGACTACTTTTCACTTTTACTTGAGTAATATTTTAAAGTAATGCTACTCTTACTTGAGTACAATTTTTGGATACTCGACCCACCTCTGCTTTTGGATCCACTTTTTTGACCATTTAAAGAAACCGAATTTTGAGGTACTGTTGAGTCCACTTCCCTTCTCAAAGGTGTCTAATTCCTACCTCTGGTATTTGGGTCATTCTTACTATTCGGTGCCATTTGAGTCCTAATGACATAATATGGTATATTTAGTGTAAAACTTGTCTAATGCTTATTTCTAAACCATTTTCTTGTATGTTTAACCCCCCTCTACCATAGAACACATTGATATATACACAGGATAAATACATTAAAAGTAAATTACTTTTATTTTAGCACAAGTCACTAAAGTACTATGTCCCCAGTCATGCTTGCTCGACTTCAGTTACAAATATAACTTAAAAAAAAAAAAAAAATCTAAATTTTTCATCATTTCTGGATTGGCTTATTTCTAATGTTCCTCATCAAATGTTCTTTTTTATTATTAATGCATGTTTAATACTTAAAATCTTTAAAAAATGTTGTGTCCCTGAATCAACTGTCACCCCTGTTACTCTGATAAGAATTCCATAGAACACATCACCTGATTATTCTTTTAGTCACATGACACGCCCGGATGTAACATATTTTGGAGGGAAAACTTTCAAGAAGAAGACGAGTAAGTACCACTCTTTAATCAACCCTTTTTTCAATGTTTTAGCAAGATTTTGTAATGTGGCAAAGCATAACACGTCCAACCTGTTACGCTTATTAATAGTGGAAACAATTTTTTTTTTGTAATTTTTATAATATGGCTAATAAACATGTTAAAAATGGTTCTTAGTGGTCACCATGTACTAGCTTGTTGTTCATCATACTAGTAGTAATGGCTAAGTTTAGCATAAAATCTCCCCCCTGTTACCGTCACCCCTGTTATTGCTATGCACTGTAACATGAAATTTCCTTGCAGATTTTAAAAAGGGACATTGTAGCTTTTAGAAAATGTAAATATTACTATAACTGTGTATTCAAAACAGTTATTAATAGAAAATTGAATGTCCTGTAACAGGGTGGACATTTGGCACGTCATGGGTAAAGACTTTGATTTTAAAAAATAT
Source organism: Aulonocara stuartgranti (assembly GCF_965226115.1). NCBI lineage: Eukaryota > Metazoa > Chordata > Actinopteri > Cichliformes > Cichlidae > Aulonocara > Aulonocara stuartgranti. The sequence continues at coordinate 38,753,701 of NC_138944.1, forward strand.
TATAATATAATATCCTTAGCTGGACCAATACATTTTTCTTATAGGTTGAAAATCCCTCTTTTAGATGAAATGTTAAAATAATTCAAAATTTTGTATTTTTTGATGAAGAGTGATCACACTGAAATGGCACCGAATAGTAGGAATGACTCATTTACCTAGTAATATTGCCATAAAACCATGGAAAGTGAGGGCTGCAGAACAGAAGCCAACTTACACGAGGAACAGGCCGGTTGTGTATTTTAGGACCCCACGGACATTACTGCCGCTCTGAGTTCGGTGACGTCAGAGCGGTCTGCCGATATTTGCGGGTTAAGAAAGATGGCGGCTGAGAAGAGCAGGTTGAAACAGCGGAGTCATAAAAGCAGCATATTTAAAGAAGGTAATTAATGCTCTGAGACTTGAAAGATTCTAGTAAGAAGAGTTTTTGTGTGGTTTTAACCGCAGTGTGTTTGTGCGCGTTTGATAGATAACAACGGTTATGAAATGACAATGCAGCGCTCCGCTTCGCCAAATATTCGCCTCAGCCGTTGTTTCGCATAATTTTGCGAATTTGAGCTTCCCGCTGTGTTCGACCGATAAAATATCACTGAAAAGATTGTTTTGATTATGACACTGAGCGTGCGTTCTTTGAGCCGGGGACGACTCATTCTCGCTGTGCAGTGTGTTGTTACAATAAAGCCGGTGTGAAGCCACTCAGCTGTCCTCACCTGCAGCTGAATCTGTTTGTTTTTCCTGCTACTGCTTACCCCTTGAGCTGATGTTCCTTCTTGTAGAACATGTCATTATAACAGCCGCTGAACCGATCTGTCAATGTACAGTAAATAGAAGCCTGTATTCGTCTATTATCTAGCAACTAGCTAACTTAACTTGCTGTGTAATTTTAGCTAGGCTAATGTACGACGCACTGGATAACGAGGCGCTATAACAGCGGACACCGTTACAAATGTAATATAGCTTTATGCCTTAGGCCTTAGGGTACACACATTACAAATTAACTTCGAATTCCAACTAAAGTTAAAATTGCCAGTTGAATGGCTTTCCTCTCTTATTAAGAAATTCATGAAATTAACATTTGTAAATGAAGATCTGAATTGAAAAATTCAGCTTTTTAATTCTCTAGTATCGACGAAACTTGTATTATTTTTGCAAGAGCTCTGATTGTGCACCCTTGATCTCAAATGTAAGTCAACGATTTAATGGACAGAGGTCAGAAGGAATAAGCAGTGAGGTAAGTTTACCTTAATACTGGAATGCTCTACTATTTAGCTGTGGAGCTTCAAAGAATTACTTGCCAGTAGTTGTTACCTGTCACTGGAAAAAATAAAACGCATAAGCAATGCTATCGTGGTTTTCGTGAAAGACACCCAGTATCAGGTTAGAGTAGTTCATAATAATCTGCTTACAAGGTTCTCAAGGATACCAGGACAGCTGTGTTGGTTTCCCTGAGCTGGCTGTTTAGGAAATCTTGGATTTTTAAAGTTTACTAACTCCTTAGTCTGTTTGGGGAGCATTGGTGGACTGTAATATCAAAAAGCCTTCACTGTTCTTTACCCTGTTTTTAAGCACAGAGTTTCTTATGTCATTGAAGAAGAAGCTGGAAATGTTTGCTGTTAAAGATGTCATGGGATTTGTATGTATTTGTGCTGGTATGTTTATTATCTTGACAGATTCAAGTTCAGACTGAATATTGCAACAGCACTGATGCTTATAGACCTGTACTTATTAGCCTGATCCTAATGGGAATTCTTAGGGCGTGGTTATTGGTTTTGCAATTCTCTGATAAGCCCTGGGCTTCTTCATAGAAGCACTTTAAGACAGATTAGCAGAATTTTGACTGAATATAGTTTCTAATGTGTTTTAATAGCAAAGGACAGACACTGGAGAAATGTTTAAATTGGGCAACTTGCTGAAAGGGTGAATCTAAAGGGGGCGTGGCATGTAGACTGTTTATTTTCAGGGTTCCATAGCGTTATTTATTTTAGATTTAAATTTAATGCCCTGTCCTACCTATGACATGACAGCCTTACCTATCTGCTTTTGATGTGGAGGAGTAGCAGCTCTACTCTGAACCCCTCCCGAATGACTGAACCCATCCATCCACCTTTTCGAGGCAGAGCCCATCCACCTTTTACAAATCAGGCCTAGATTAATAGATTTACTGCATTTCCCAAAAACCATGAGCAGTCTGGTGGCAAAGTTGGCAGTCTACAGTAGTCCTTTTTAGCAAATGGCTGTGTTAGCCTTGCTCCATCTTAATAATTACACCAGCAGCAGAAAACAAAATACACTGTCCTGTCCAGCAGCTTCACGCTGAAACTTTACCGTGTCTTGCCAACATGGGTACAGACACAAACTGTGACTTCTCGTGACGAAAAGTCTGAACTCACTCACTGAAAATACTTGAAAACAAGCTAACTTCTCCACCTGCTCTGTGTCATCGCACACTGTCTCTTTGCGCTCTTTTTACTTTTCCTCTTCTCTCCCACCTTGTGCTACCTTCACCCATCATATGCAGGAAATTACATTTTTCACAAGCAGTTCACAATAACTGAAAGAACCTTTTTTTTTTTTTAAACAATGTAAATATGTTTTTAGTCATTTTACATAAACTTTGACTTTTAACAAAATGCATTTACTCAATTTCCTTTTCTTTGTAATCTTACTTTACTTTCTTACTCCACTTTACTATCTATCTATAAATCTAAAATTAGTAAAACATAACTGAAGTTTTAGATTATAAATACAGTATGAGGGAGATAGATGATAGATATTAATAGATGGATCTCTTTGAAATCTTCATCCAGAAGAGTACAGTATGTTTATGCTTGGATACATTAATAGCTTTGCATTATTCACAGTTCAGATGATCTTCATTTGTCTAATGGTGTACCTCAGTGACCCCTCTGAGTTTATCAAATATCTGAAACAAAGAGTTTCTAGATGTCTTCCTCCCTTTCAGTTAACTTTATTCTGATTTGCTGGCCCTCGTAAGTAGAACGTTAAAGCACGGACTGTCTTTTTCATATAGCATAAGCAACATCATAGCATAAGCAACATCACTGCTTTTATGACAAATTGAATGGGGACCAGGTCACCCAAAGAGTTAAATCTGTCCTGGTTACATGTCTCTATTCAATCTAAGTGGCTCTGTAGGTCAGTGAAGCATCACTGCTGCCATACAAGGAGCTTTACTCATCCAAAGGTTAAAACTGACTTTTGTAAATAGTGGTTTTATTTACTATACACTTCAGGTCAGGCCTGAAGTGTATAGTAGTGTATAATTCCTCTTAGAGGACTATAATCAAGAGGAAAGCTGAGGCTTCTAGAATTAGACTGGGTTTTTTTCCCCCATCCAGCAGACTTTCACTTCGACTGCCAGTTTATTGATTCCTGCAAGGAGACTCAACCTTCAAGACTACAGCCATGCTATATAGAACATATTCACACTGTAAAGAGTGCTTAGTTTAATGCATTTATTTGAAAATGGCAATAATGGTATTGCATTTGTTTAGAACTGTCAGCATTTTCCCATAAATAAAAGGCAATTAATTATTTTATTCTCTAAATACTCTAATATTCTATATTCTCTAATATTCACGTAAAGATTATTTTGGTAGTCAGTTTGTGGCTAATCTGTCAGTTAATTTTTATTAGTCAACGATTATTTATTCACTCCTTTAATCTTTGCTTCCTGTAGGCATACCTCTTGTTCCAGGCTACAGTGCATATTTGCTTTACCTGTTCAAGTTGCCCAGCTATAAATGTCACCCTGCTGTCTCTTCTCCAGCCAATTAAAATAATGACCCATGAAACATATGAATTTGAAGTCAGTGTTTTCAACCAATAACTGTAGAAAACATGGACGACCTAACAGCTTGTCCCCTGGTGTCTGGCTCCAGTATAGGTCATAAACCCCGGCTCCTCCATGTTATCAGATTTTTCACAAATATGCTTTATGCCATTATTAGCAATTCTCATTGTTCAAGGGGTCTCCTTTCTCACAGGTTGGATTCTAGTTAATAACTTAATGCTGTTATTGGGGTCAACGTCATCATGACAGCTTTGACTGGCAACTGTTGTTACAGAGAAACTTGCCTATATCTAATCTGGAATGGCTGATAGAGCCAGGACGCGGAGAGGAGGGCCAGGATTTACTTTCCAAAACCACGACTGTCTCAAACTGACAGCATGAGGTGTTCTGCAGTAAACTGGATTAACCGACAGAAGGACCAGAGGCCTAACTGCACTTTTTCGGTAAGTTGAATGTGAGTTTGTAAGATAATCAGAAATTAACATCCTGAGATAGCTAGCTTAGTTGAGCAGTCATCTGTTGGGGAAAGCCGTGTTTGGTAGCTAATCCGTGCATGTGAATGAATATACCTTGACTAAACAAGTCACTCTGAGCTTGAATGTACATTAAAGTCAGTGCTGTACAGTCAGAGCTCTGCTGCTGTACTCAATGGAAAGATGTTCAGACCTGCAGCTGAAGATCAGGCACTAAAACTGTTTATAAGAGCAATGGAAAAATGCCACTCTAGCTGCTCAGTCACTAACTAACATGACAGTTACTGTACTTTTTATGAGTATTATTCTGTAAGAGCAACAAGTTAGACTCTCCTTCAGTTCTTTTGGAGAGCTGATTATAAAATATATGCAAATGGCAGCATTTTTGTGTCTCCCTTACATCTGTAATGACAGTAACACCAAATTAATAAAAGAAAATGCACTTTAAACCCTCATTGATGGATTTCATTCAGTTTTAACAGAAGAAGAATTACTGAAGATCGAAAATGTTCTCACAATACAGCCTGTAAAATCAGTCCCAGTTTCTGATTTCCGTTTGTGTCTTACACAGCTGATGTTCACAAACTAAAAGAAACAGGATTATAATAGGAAAGCAGGGGTATCTATACACAGCCTTGTACCTGGGGGCTTGCTTGTTGTGTTAGAGACTCCATGATAGTTCCTCCTCTTGCTCCCATTTCTTAGGTTTCTGTTGCCTGAGGTATTCACTGAGCACATTGGTGGTGGCCATCTTTCTGGTGTAGTTGTGGATATTCGTTGTCTCGTCCTGGACTGTGGTACTGACACTCACTAGTCCCCGGCCTCCTTCCTTCTTAGGCATACCTTCCTTCTATTTAGGCGTACAGTCTCAGGGTGCTAGATTTGGGGTGAAACCCTACATGCATGGTAAGGAGCTTCCATGTCTTGATGACAGTGGCTTCTATGTCTGCATTGCTATTGCTGCATTCCATAGTCTACCAGAGGCCTGGGAGCTTGAGGGTCCTGCGGAGTATCTTTGCCGTTTCTAGGACTTCGCTCTTCTGGACAGAGATATTGGATGCTGTTCCTGGGATCTGCTGGAGCCACTCGCCTAATTCCTGACAATTGCTGCATTCTGTAGTCAGTATCCATAATGATCTCACTGAGGGGGTTCAGGCCTATGCAGAACTGGAACATCTCCTTGGTAGATCCCGCACTTGATGGTGACTTGGGCTATGGGCTTGAAGTTGGCCTCTAGCATTGTTTACCACATCTGCATTGGGTTCCTGATGAAGGCTGTTAGGGACCCGTTGATCTTGTACAGTTCTAGGCATGCCAGGATCCATTTGTGGTGCATCGAGTCATAGGCCTTCTTATAATAAATCCAGGCAGTGCACAGGTTGGTGAACCTGGTCTTGGAGTCTAGCACAACTGTTCTGTCTGCCAGTAGCTTTGCCAATTCCTTTATGTGCCCCCTCTCATGTGTTGAGCCATATGCCTATTCATTTTAGCTACTATGATACCTGACTAGAGCAGGGCGATATGACCAAAAATATTTATCACGATATACATTTGAAAATTTGCGATAACGATATAACTGATGATATAATTGACACTAGACAAAATATTTTACAACTCCACAACTTTATTAGTGCAAAAAAAACCAAACAAACATCAATGTATTTTTACTTAAACAAGCAGCTGTTTTTTATTAAAAATTTAACAGTGCAAATGCAAATTCCTTGCTGACAGTTTAACCAAAAGGCATTTCCAGTGGAAATTGGCCGACATATCCTCAGCATAACCAAGGCATAATCGCCTTGTGCGTATGAAAACAAAGGCACTGCTCATGCGCGTTTTACCCATATACCCATCGCAATATTTCATTTTCTTACCGTTGCCCAACATTATACCAGTATTACCGTGAACTGTATAATATGGCCCAGCCCTATACCTGACAGGAGCTTCCATGGGGTACTGAGGTAGGGTATTGGCCCGTAGTTTGATGGAACTGGACCCTTCTAAGGATCCTTGGGGAACAGGACTGTCCGGCCTTCAGTTAACCATTGTAAGTGTCTTGACTAGCAGCTGCTTCATTTGCACTGTTAGATTCTCATAGAGTGCAGTCAGTTTCTTCAGCCAGTAAGAGTGAATCATGTTAGGGCCTGGTGCTGTCTAACTCTTTACATTGGAGACCCTTTCTTGGATGTCTGCCACTGTGATTGTTACTGAACCCTGTTCAGGCAGGGTTTTGTGGTCTGCTCTTATATCCACCAGCCACTGAGCATTGTCATTATGTGTTGCGTCCTTTTCCCATATGCTCTTCCAGTATTGCTCGGTCTCAAGCCTTGCTGCTGTTCTCATACTGTTCCCCTGACACTGACATTGGTTTATTCTCCTGCCTTCTATTTCTCTAACCCTAACCCTCTTGAAGCGGCTGGAAAAGGCTCAGTTTTTGCTTGGCAGTTTCTAAGGCCTCGGTTATGGGCAGCTTGCTATACTTCTTGGGCAGCTTCTTAATTTCCCCTTTCTGTAGCTCCGATAGTTGGCCAACCACCTTCCTCACGTCTTTGATCTGTCGCCTGGATTAACAAGGTCCGCGTCAGGTGTTGAGTAACCAGGACACACAGATGACAAGTGGAACAAGACAAAATAAGTGGGCAAGAGACAAAAATAGGGTGCTGTTGGAAGCTGCTACATAAGTAACCCCAGCGGAAATAGTTGCATGAATGGATGAGGGACCTATGGAATTTTCCATACCCAGCATCCAGATTGATGGCGAAACTAGTAGCTCAGTGTTCCAACATTTGGAAGAAGGAACTGCTCTCACGGCTAGAGATTAATGAGGTACCACCCAAATGCTATGTCATTTGGAAGTCAGCCACTTCCTCTATGTTGCTGCATGTTACATGCCGAGCAGCTGAGAAATAGAAGGCAGGAGAATAAACTAGCTGTTCCCAAAGGAACAATCCAAGGTGTGCTCTCAGTGGCAGGGGAACAATATGAGAACAGCACCACCAAGGCTGGAGACTGAGTAATACTGGAAGAGCATACGAGAGAAGGACGCAACACATAACGGCGATGCTCAGTGGCTTGTAAATCTAAAAGCAGACCACTGCACTAACCCTGAACAGGGTCCAGTAACCATCACAGTGGCAGACATTTAAGAAAAAGGTCTCCAGTATGAAGAGTTGGACTGCCACCAGGCCCCAGCATGGTTCACACCCACTGGCTGAAGAAGCCAGTAGGTTGTCAGTGAGCGCCTAACTACACAAATGAACCAAAGGATCAGTCCCATCCAACCACCGGCTAATAACTTGCGTCAGTACCACGTGGAGGCTTCTGGCAGGCACATGGGTCAATACATCAGCGGGGCACATAAAGGAATTGGTAGGCGTATCAGAGGAGCAAAACACCAGCTACTGGTTGACAGAGCAGTTGCCCAAGACTGCTAGACTAGGCTGACTAACCTGTGCACTGCCTGGATTGATTATAAGAAGGTCTATGACTTGATGGCTCACACTTGGATCCTGGAATTCCTAGAATTGTACAAGATCAACAGGACCCTAACAGCCTTCATCAGGAACTCACTGGTGATGTGGCAAACAACACTAGAGGCCAACTTCAAATCTATAGCGCAAGTCACCATCAAGTGCGGGATCTACCCACTGCTGTTCTGCATAGGCCTGAACCCCCTCAGTGAGATCATTACGGATACTGACTACAGAATGCAGCAATTGTCAGGAATTAGGTGAGTGGCTCCAGCAGATCCCTGGAACAACATCTAATATCTCTGTCCAGAAGAGAGCAGTCCTAGGAACGGCAAAGATACTCTGCAGGACCCCCAAGCTCATAAGCCTCTGGTAGATGACCTGAGCTTGAAGGATAAAGACCGGCCACAGGTTTGAAAGGGGGAGAGAGAGAGAGAGTGAGTTTTTTTTTTTTTTTTCCTCAACTGAGTTTGTTTCAAGTGTTCTTGTTTAAAAGGGCAAAATTAGGTTCTTAATTAGGTGTTGTTCACAAAGTTAAATGTTCAATACTCTGTACATGTTATATCGCTAGAGAGAAATGATGTGAAGCATTAACCTCCTAAGACCCGAACTCTTCCACGGCAGGCATTTTTAATTTCTCTTTGATATTTGGGCTGATTGGGTTCTCATGAATGTAAAAACAAAGAATTACCAGATTTTATTTTTTTTAACCAGATTTTTGTTCCTAAGAAAAATGAGAGCCACATATGAGGATATTCGTTTAAAATGTTGATAGAACAGTAGCAGTATAATGTCCTCGTAAGTGGATATCAGGCCCTTGTAGAGCAAAATTAAATATTTTGGTCTAAATAACCCAAAATGTGATGTCCACATATGTGGACGCCAGGTCCTAGGAGGTTAATATGTTGTCCAGTACTCGGGCAGCAGCTCAAACAATGCTAATGATGTGTGTTTGTCTCTTGTTTTCCTGCAGGTGACCACCATTGAATTCTGACCACTTTATTTCAGATTTGAGAGATACACTTCACATTTTACAGTTTGTAATGATTCTTTTCTCCTTTTGATTACAGGAGCCGCCCTCAGCACCACCCAGAAAACAACAACAGAAAAATCATGTTATGTGTTCACTCTTGATGAACACACTGTTCATGACATGTTGGGTTTGTCCATCTTATTGGCCGAGCGGATAGTGGAGGTCTGAAGACTTCCCTCTGAGGGAGCTGCTGGTGAAGATTATGAGTCCTGTTTGATCCCTGCGATGAGCGTCAGTCCTCCTGATGTCACAAAAATAATGTCTTTCTCAGTGGGTCAACAGAACATCTGGCACAGGACAGGTGTAATTTATAAAATAAAAATAAAAAAATAAGCATGAAGCTTCTCCTAACCTTTGGACCCAGAGAACCGCCTTGGCCCTGCCTCCAGGGTGAATCCGTTGATTATGTGGACTCTGGATCATGTTATGAAATTAGAAGAAGTAATCACACTTCTGTGAAACCTTCTGCTGCTGTGTTTTTCAATCTAACATTTTATTCAAACAAAGTGCTTTGAGAGTGTATAATGTATCTAAAACTGTTTAAATCTTCAGTTTTATAACACCTAAGTCTTATGTTAAAATCTGAAAGGATAGCATTAACAGTAAAAAAACAAAAAAAACAAACTTTAAACCACATTTTTTTAGAGTCTCAGCAGCTGAATAACAGTTATTAAGATTATTTTAAAATGAACCTAGAATTGAATTTACACAAGGTCCTGAATAATCAGGTCCCATCTTAATGGCCTTATAGCACCATATCACCCCATTAGAGCACTTTGCTCTCAGACTGCTTACTTGTGGTTCCTTCAGTATTTAAAAGTAGAATGGGAGGCAGAGCCTTCAGTTTTCAGGCCCCTCTTCTGTGGATTCAGGAGACAGACACTATTTCTACTTTTAAGATTAGACTCAAAATATATATTTTTTCCTTTTTTTAATAAACATATTGTTAGGGCTGGATCAGGTGATCCTAAATATTTCCTTAGTTACATTGCAAGGTCCAGGCTGCTGGGAGGTTCCCATGAGCAAATGCAGTCAAAATTGTAGAAGAAACTGAGTGTTTCTTCTTCAGTTGCCCCTTTCACTTTGTTTATACACCTCTGCATTTCGTTATTATTTATTATAAATCTCTGGCTCTCTTCAATAGCTTGTCCTTTCCCTGTCTTCTTCCCCTTACCCTAACTGGTCAGGGGGCCAGATGGCTGCCCCCTGTGAGCCTGGTTCTGCTGGAGGTGTCTTCCTGTTAAAAGGGAGTTTTTTTTTTTTTTTCCCTTCCTACTGTTGTCAAAGCACTTGCTCATAAGGGGTTGATGAGCAAGCTTTTTGGGGTTTTCTCTGTTGTATTATTATAGGGTTGTGGGATCTTTACCTTACAATAAGGCAACTGCTTCTTTGATTTGGAACTATATGAATAAAACTGAATTGAAATTGGAAAAGTGTCTGTGTTTTGGAGGTATTGGCCATTTCTCATATTTATAATATTTATTAGAGATTATATTGTTGTCACCGACCCCCCCCCCCCCCTTTTTTTTTTTGTTTCTTTCTTTGTTTCTTTCTTTGTTTCTCGTGAGAAGTCATGTATTTGATCAATTTGTAATTGCATTGACAATTTGTAATGACAATAAGAATATTGTATGTAAAATTTGTCTTGGAATGCTTCCAATTGTAAAAATTTACCATTGTCATGGTGATTAATAAAAATACCATTATCATGAAACTGTTTCTATATCCAGTGTTTTTTCTATTTCTGATAATGGTTCTCTTGTTCCATTGAGTAGAACCATGTAAAGTTATGGGTAAATATCATCTTCCACTAATAAAGTATTTGTTTGTGGATTTTGGCTAGGTTTACAGACAACTTTGTATTATCAAAGTCGCATATTATTGGAAAATCCAGACCTCCCATTTAATAAAAATTTCACAGTAATTTAACTTCCTCAAATGTACCTATTCAGAGTTGACGTCACAGCTCCAGGGCACTGATCTTTTAAGTACTTGTGCGTTGCAGTCGCAGGACGACTGTGATATTCTCACACACTTTTCAAAGTCTCCCTTTCATCTTTCTTCCATCTTCTCCACCCTCCTGTTATGCTGTGTTTTAATGGTCACACTACATTTTTCTTTGTTAGTACTGAGTGTAGTCTTGGCAGGCAGTCAAGGCGATACTCTCCAATGTATTTCTGTAGTATATTGTAGTTCTTAAACCATATAAGTGTTTCTGTAATATGACACATCAATAAAATTAGATGTTGAGCAATTTTCCTAGTCATTGTTATCGATGACAATGTGTAGCTGTGTCAGATCAACAGTTAGCTGTAAAAAGGATGTTACTGCAGCTGTGGCTACAACCGTAGCTTGCCTCCACCAGTGTGTGAATGTGAGAGTGAATGAATAGTGGCATTGTAAAGCGCTTTGGGTGCCTTGAAAAGCGCTATATAAATCCAATCCATTATTATTATTACTATTACTGATTAAGATTGTGTGATTTGCGTCATAATCTTTGTACTGTTACCTTGTGACAATTGCTTGTAAAGTTGGTGTGAACCATTAAGGTAGCCCTGTAATGACAGGGCTACCTTAATGTAACTGTACAGTTACTGTACTCTAACTGTAGTTTTGCAGGCCATTTCACTAATACTGGTAACACACAGATCGGGGAGTTTCTGACTTCCAGCATAATAGAAAATTAAGTAGACTATAATGAGCTTATTATATTAAGTTATAACATGTGCATCTTTATTACTCTTACTCTTCATGCTTATGGTTCTATTAAATAAAAACTGAATTAACCTCCTAAGACCCGAACTCTTCCACAGCATGCATTTTTTTTATTTGGGCATATTGGGGCCTGATGAATGTAAAAACAAAGAATTACCAGATTTTTTTTTTTTTACCTTATTTTTGTTTTTAAGAAAAATAAGAGCCACAAATGAGGGTATTCGTCTAAAATCTTGATAGAACAGTAGCAGTATAATGTCCTCGTAAGTGGATATCAGACCCTTGTAGAGCAAAATTTAGTATTGAAGTCTAAATAACTCAAAATGTGATGTCCACATATGTGGATGCCAGGTCCTAGGAGGTTAAAGGAGGTATTAATTGGCTCACCTCTGTTCTTTGTGCCCTCAGTACACACTCTGGACTCTTTATTTGCCTACTGGTGAAATAAATCTGTAAGGATGTAGTGGCATTTGAGTCTGTCTGAAAACCTATTGTCTCTCCTGTGTATTTTTTCAGTCATTATTATATATGTTTAGCACCCACTAACATCTATTTAATCTATTCCTAATCTATATATTCCTTTCTATTTCTTATTTATTTGCTTTATAAATACATTTGGCTCGACTTTGCATTGAGAGATGAGTTTCATTATCACCCCAACCGGTCGCAGCAGATGGCCGCCCCTCCCTGAGCCTGGTTCTGCCGGAGGTTTCTTCCTGTTAAAAGGAAGTTTTTTCCTTCCCACTGTCGCCAAAGTTCTTGCTCATAGGGGGTCATATCATTGTTGGGTTTTTCTCTGTATCTATTACTGTAGGATCTACTGTACAATATAAAGCGCCTTGAGGCGACTCTTGTTGTGATTTGGCGCTATATAAATGAAATTGAATTGAATTATCCAAGTCAAAAATAATAGAAATGGTCTCCCATATAATAACAGGATCAATGTAGCTGCCACCCACCCCTCCAAACTCCACACTGATTTTTAAAGAATCTGGAAGTGAGTGTAATTTATCTAAGCACTCACAACCAACTGTTTCACAAGTGGTTGTTATATGTAGAGTTGCCAAAATTAAATTGCTAGAAAGTCATGTTATATTTAACAGCAATGTTCATGAATGTTGAGACAACTGAAAACGATATTTTTTTGCTACAAATGATAATTGATAATAAGAACACAGGCTGTAAATCCCTTTAATTGGCTAGTTATTGCTTTGTACCAGTGAACAGTCATGACCAATCATTTCTGCATTCTGAGCCTTCAGACACATTTTAAGCTTACTTTCCCCCTCTCAGGTGGCCACAGTTTTAAATCATGCGCATCCCAGATGAGGTGTGAAGAGGAGGACTATGACCTGCTGGAGGAGGAAGAGGAGGAGAAAGTGGGCAGGCCCCAGCCTGTGCAGATTGTAGTGGCAAATGAGGAGGAGCATTCATTCTTCCTGCAGGAGCAGGTGCTGGAGCAACTGCTGCTGCAGAAGAAGGTCCAGGACCTCCATGTGGTCGTCGTCTCTGTGGCTGGAGCTTTTCGCAAGGGCAAATCCTTCCTGCTCGACTTTATGCTTCGTTACATGTACAAACAGGTAACCTGTCAAGTTCTGTGAAATTCAAATTGTTAGTTTCATCATAATCCTGCTGACAAACATCACCAAATATATCCATTGACCTCAACTCTCGTCTTGGTGGAGCAGTCAAAAGAACCACTGAATGGCCCCACTCTGGCAAAATACAAATGCAAACTATACACCACGATAATGAGCTTATGGAATCTGGTTTTCCTGAATTAATCATTAATTTCAGAATTGGCTTGTTTCAAAATGTTGAAAGTTGTAACGCTGTGAATAATGCTGTACACATATTTGATTTATCTGAGTGTGGCTACTATTAACTGCGGTAGCAGTTTCTGTGTCCATTAACAGTTAATGTTCATAACCATCACTGGGTGCTATGTCAAGCAGATGAGTGCTGCTCTTTGAAGCAGTTTCTGTCAACATACTGTTTGAAGTCTAATCCACACTGACGATGAAGATTGGGAAATTTGGTTTACTAGGAGCAACTGGAACAGTCAGTATTTATGATTTTATGTTAAGCTTATACTGCAGTGTTCATATCACTGCAGATGCAGCCCAATCCATCAGACTGCTCCTCTTTCCCCTTGCTGGTGAAGAAGACCCCGAGATACTTAAACTCCTGCACTTGGGGCATCAGCTTGTCTCTCACTCGAAGTGGCCCTTTTCTTATTGAGGACCATAACCTGTAACTTGGAGGTGCCAATACTCATTCCTGCCACTTCACTCAGCTACAAACTTCTCCAGTATGAGCTGGAGGTCACCTGCTCAGAAGAGATTATAAGGCCACCAAGGTGAAAGCTTTCTGCCGCTTGGCTACCCCTAGAAATTCTGTTCATAAAACATTATAAAGAGAGCCGGAGGACAGAGCAGCCTTGGCGGGGTCCCATCAAAAATAAGTCCAACTCATTGCTGGCAATACAAAAAAACACTTGTAACAGTTATACACACACACACAGACAGACAGACTAGCTTGTAACAATTGACTGGACACCCCCCCCCCCCCCCCATAAACACAAGGCTTTCCACATGTTTGCGTGTGAGTTTGGAATGCAGTTTGTTAGCTATACTCTTGTGATCTTCCAGTCATCTGATTCGTGGCTCGGCGGTGTGGAGGAACCTCTGACCGGCTTCACTTGGCGGGGTGGTTGTGAACGGGAGACCACGGGCATCCAGGCGTGGAGCGATGTGTTTGTAGTGGAGAAACCAGATCACAGCAAGGTCTGTGTCACAGCATCTTCTAGGCTGTTCCTTTTAAAATGTGGTGTGGGTATGTGTGTATATGTGTATAGCGTGAAAAAATGTTTCACCCCGTACTGATTTATTTATTTTTTGTTAACTTAAATTTGTCAGATCATCAAACAAATTTAAATATTTGACAAAGTTGACACATGTAAAAACAGAAATGGGTTTTTTAAGTGAAGGCGTTTATTATTCAGGTGAAAATACAGACCTATATAGCCCTGTCTGTAAAAGTAATTCCTCCTATGCCATCTTTGTAAAGCTGAGTTTAATTTCTCTAGCCACACCCAGGCCTGATTACTGCCACACTTGTGACAAATGGTGAAAAATGGAACATTGGTAAACCTTCCCAGGAGTGGCTGGACAAGAACTGAACAAAATTGCTCTAAGAGCTCAGTGACGACTCACAAAAGACTCCAGCACAACATCCAAAGTAGGTCTGACTTGCCTCAGTTACTGTCAGTGATACCGACTATGGAATGGAGCAATTGTCAACCACCTAATCTACCTACCACACAACTTGGATCTACCTGAATGACATTCTGATGTCTGTAGTGTAGCATAGGCGGATGGTAACAAAGAGAGGGAAGGTATTCCAAACTGATGGGATTGCATTACCAGAAGGCAGCATTGCAGACATCGAGGGCAGCTACAGGCACCTGGGAATCTCATAGGCAAATGGGAAATGGGAACCACGAAGAGGCCGCTAGGAAAGCTGCAACCACCAAGTACCAGCAGAGTGTAAAGCAAGTTCTGAGGAGTAAGCTTCATATGAAGATCAAGATCCCGGCAATCTACACTTACGCCCTGCCAGTGATTAGTAGCATCAGAAACCGAAGACGGAAGAGGAGTAAGGAGAAGAAGTAAGGATGATGGAACGGCAGGCCACTACTTGGCCACTGTCAGAAGAAGTGTCTGACATCCTGTCAGTGGGTGGACAAAACTGGACTGAAAGACAGCACAGAGACGCTAATCATGGCAGCACAGTAACAAGCCATAAGTACACGATCCATAGAGGCTAGGGTCTAACACACTAGGCAAGACCCCAGATGCAGAATGTGTGAAGATGCCCCTGAGACAATCCAGCACATAACAGCAGGGTTCAAGATGCTAGCAGACAGGGCATGCATGTAATGCTACAACCCAGCAGGCATATTATACAGGAACACCTGGGCTGAGAATGACCTGGAAGTCTCAAGGTCAAAATGAGACATGCCCACTAGGGTTGTCGAGACCTAAGATCATGTGGGACTGCCAGATACAGACAGCCAAACTGGTGATGGCTAACCAACCGTACATAATAGTCGTGGACAAGCAGAGGAAGACAGCTGTAGTGATTGATGTAGGTAGGGCTGCTCGATTATGGCAAAAATGATAATCACGATTATTTTCACTGAAATTGAGATCACGATTATTTGACGATATTTATTTCGTCCGCCAGAGCTTATATTATTTTTTTACATGCTGTAGTGCCATTTGTGGGAGCATTTCAAGTTGCTATACATCAATACAACTGTTATAGCCCATATTTTAAAAATGTGTATGCATTAAGTCCATAGTAACTACATTAATTGCAAAAAAGTGCAATAAACTACAAAAAAATTGAAAATCGTTTTTGTTTTTACATATATTTCTACTTGGAGAAATTTAAGAGGTTTATCCCTCAAAACTTTAAATACAAAAAAGTTGCAAAAAATAGTTTACAACAACAGGAAATTTATTTTGAGTGTCTTCATAGTTTTATTTTTGGAGATACAGCAATTTTTATATACTGCAGGAAAAACAAAAAAACAATCCTATGATGCAAATTTGCAAAGAATGTGCATGTGCATCAAAATAAACTATTTCCAGCAGTGCAATTCGAGTTCTAAGGCCTACAAGTAAAAAACTACATTTTCCGCAAAAACGACGTCACTTGCGATAGTTCGCGTTGACGTCTTGTTCAATGTGGGAAGTTCATGATCGGATCGGCAAAGCGTGTTTCTGGAATATTATGTTTTTGTTCCTGCAAGCTCTTTTTATGCAATTTTTGCAAAGCTATATGTGGAAGGAAACCGTGACCGAGGACAAGCTGATGGCATAAGAAGTACGTACAACTCCTCTGGTTTCATATGGAAAAAAATTTATTGTGCTAGCTTAGCGTTCAGGTTCTACAGGGATTTAAAAATAGTTACACAAAACGAGCATGCTGCTCTGACCGGCTTTAAAGGTTTAACAATAACAATGTATTGAATAATGACTTTAAAAAATAATATAAAATAGTGTGCAAATACTGATAACAGCGCAAATGTTTGCAATATAAGAAATAAATGAAAAATGTGAACTTTGCAGTGTTGCTCTGTGGTGCAGCTACGACACCATAGCAAAGTTTACACACTGTGTCTACTTGATCCACGTCTGACTCCGCGAAGCCATAATGTTTCCACACCACTTAAGTTTTTTTTTTTTACCTCTCTTTTCAACCAACGGCAGTCCACTCCTCTCCAAATAACTTCTGCTTAGCTTTCCGAGCTTCCCTCGGGTCCTCTTAATTGTTGTGACGCGTGTTCGAAATGCAGAGCAGTGCGCTTGATTTGCCACATGGAGCAGCGCGAGAGTAAAGCATGAGGGAGGGGCTAATAATCGGCTCAGTCATTTTTAATGATCGTTGAAAGCCCAGATCGTAATCGTGATTAAAATTCGATTAATTGAGCAGCCCTAGATGTAGGTATACCAAGTGATATCAGGGGGCTGAGAGAAGAACTCAAGAAGATGTCGAAGATGAAGGCAACAGTGGTCCTAGTGGTAATCGGAGTACTCTCGTTACCCCCCCCCCCCCCCCCCCCAGCTGGGCAAGTGACTCCAACAGATCACAGGAACAACATCCTTAAGCGCACAGGCCTCTGGTAGAGGACCCAAGCTTGAAGGATAAATAACGCCCTCGGGGGAGAGGGAAATTTAAAAAATATATATATTTATTTGTATGTATGTGGTGTGATGTTTTTATTTTTACATCATTTTTGCACAGGTTGCAGTTCTACTAATAGACACGCAGGGAGCGTTTGACAGCCAGTCTACCGTTAAAGACTGTGCCACACTATTTGCCTTGAGCACCATGACCAGCTCTGTGCAGGTCAGTCATCTTTTTTATTTCTAGTATATTCTAGTTGTCACATAAGAAACTCTTTAATTCATTGTGATAGTATAACAATAGAATATACATTTTTATCTAGAAATTATGGCATCAACATTATGTGTGTTTCAGGTGTACAACCTTTCCCAGAATGTTCAGGAAGATGACCTTCAGCATCTCCAGGTCAGTATCAGCCTGCAAGACAGCTTTACTATTTCTAGACTGAATCCTATAGCATAAACCCAATTCTCCAAAAAGTTGATTCTGTTCATCTGGACATAGCGTTTTGTGAGAGAAACGTTTCGTCACTCATCCAAGTGACTTCTTCAGTCTCAACTGACTGCAGGTTTCCCCAACCTTATAAACAGTACATTTGCATAATGACTGAAACCAGCCCACTGAAGGAACAATGGGGCTGAGAGGTCAGTCAGCTGAGACTGAAGAAGTCACTTGGATGAGTGACGAAACGTTTCTCCCACAAAACGCTACGTCCAGATGAACAGAATAAACTTTTTGGAGATTTACTTTCCTAGATGATTGAGAATGCATCAAGACCCCATGAACCCAATTATTTAGGTTATTTCTTATGTTACGTTATTTCAGCAACAATTAAATGCATCAAATTAGGGTTGTAATGATTTGAGTAATTCAAATAATTTGATTATAAAAAAATACTTGACAGAGCTGTGTGTTAAATGATGTGTCATTTAACACACAGCTCTGTTGTGTGCTAATGTGTTAAACGATGTAAATGCGAGCGTGGGTTGTACTAGACCATATTTATTTAGGCTTTTATTAAAAACGTTTTACGTTGAAAGTGAAATAATATCAAATGTTGTTGTCATTTTAATTGCGTTAATATTTAAACATATATAAGCTTTTTCACAAGCCAATAAAAAAGTATGGTTCAGTAAACCTGAGGGTCGTTAGATTGGACACTGAACTGTTATTAATATAATTTAACATCTACACATCAGCAGCACAAAAACCTTGCATCAACCCACATAGCAAAATTTGTATGGCCCGGATCTGGCCCACACAATGTGCTTACACATGGCCCACATACCGCAAAGAATGACGGCCCTTTGGTGGCCCAGACCTGGTTTGCCAGAGGTGAACCACACATGGGCCAGCACAAGGCCAGTTAGAGACACACTGGAGGTCCTGTGCTGGCCCATGTGTTACCTCTGGCAAACCTGATCTGGGGCACCATTCTTTGTGGTATGTGGGCTGTGTGTAAGTTGTGTGCAGCCATGGGCCAGTTGCAGACACACTACTAGCCCAGTGCTGGCCCAGAACAGTTTCAGCTCTTGCCCCAGATGTCAGTAGGTGATCTGCTCTACCTCATGAGCTACAGCCACCCAGTGGGAAACATGAGTAAAGGGCAGGGGGGGCAGGGATAGCTCAGTAGGTAGAGTGGTGGCACCATGATCGGAAGGTCGGGGGTTCGATTCCACTGAACAGCTACCCTGAGGTACCCCTGAGCAAGGTACCGTCCCTACACACTGCTCCCCGGGCGCCCAATGGCTGCCCACTGCTTCACTGAGTGAATGGGTTAAATACAGAGAGGAATTTCCCCACGGGGATCAATAAAGTACACTTTCTTCTTTCTTCTTTCTTCTTTAAACCTCACTAGGTTTTGGATAAAGTGTATACTCACAAACCTGTCAAATCTGCATTTGAAACGTTTGCTACCATATAGTGCTGGGCCATATCATATTGTTCACGGTAATACCGGTATAACGTTGGGCAATGATAAGAAAATGAAATATCGCGATAGAATATGGGTAAAACGCGCATGCGCAGTGCCTTTGTTTTCATATGCACATGGCGGAAAAAGCATGGTGGCGACGGAGTATGAGAAGGGCGAAAGTGGATCGTTGAATGAAACAGATGAACCAGAATTGGTTTGTAAAAATGCTGCAACTTCAGTGGTGTGTAACTGGTTTAGCTTTCATCCGTCACATACACAACAAAGCACTATTTTTGGTAGAGCATGCTAGCGGGCCGTCGTTATTACCGTTTTTTTTTTTTTTTGAAAATATGGCACACTTAAAATCAATCCTTTGATTTTTCTGAAAATCGACAGTGCCCTTATAATCCCGTGTGCCTTATGTATGAATTCTGGTTGTGTTTACTGACCTCGAAATGATTTTATGCACACGGTGCTCGAAAATCTGTCAAATGTTTTAGTACGACTTTGCTAAGCTACGAACCCGCACCGCTTGATGGATTGTCGGAGCATTACGGCTATCATAGGCAGGCGCCTCGCGGAGTGATACGTTCTGCGCTGTGTGTATAACGTCTTTTTATGTTTTGTGGATATTATACATGGTTATGCTGAGGATATGTCGGCCAATTTCCACTTGAAATGCCTTTTGGTTAAATTGTCAGCAAGGAATTTGCATTTGCTCTGTAAAATTTTTATATAACTTTAATGCATATAAAAAACAGCTGCTTGTTTAAGTGAAAATACATTGATGTTTGTTTGTTTTTTTGCACTAATAAAGTTGTGGAGTTGTAAAGTGTTTTGTCTAGTGTCAATTATATTGTCAGTTATATCGTTATCGCAAATTTTCAAATGTATATCATGATAATATTTTTGGTCATATCGCCCTGCTCTATTACCATAGCAGTATAGTATTGCAACATGGCATTTGGGTCTTCTTACTAAAATGGGAAAATAGGAACATAAATAGTGCCACCATTGCCAGACCTGGCCCACATCTAGTTGACATACACCCACCCATGACACCAGTCAGTCAGAAGTGCCAGCTTGATGCCGGATCTGGACCAGATCTGGGCCAGACCTGTCTGTTATGTGGGAAAGCACAGGGTAGACTTCAGAATGCTCAGTTTTCTTCATAGCAGCCACCACATTCCTTTAAAGTCTTTTAAAGGCTTGAAGACACAAACTCACTCATTCCCTGCACACTTAAACTTGCAGACACACATGCACAAAAACTCATAATATGCACACACACCCTTTCAGAGCTCTTTTTTTTTCAAAGCTGCCTTTCAGAACTCTGATTAAAAGATGGAATAATCAAGAGATTACTCGATTACTAAGATAATCAATAGCTGCAGCCCTACATCATATCCACGCATGAAATGGACAAGCAGTTTATGAAAGCTGCAGTCTCTCCAAACAAGATAAGGTCAAATTTTTCTGTGACAAGAATCAAAGAAAAAAACAAACACCAAATGAAAAAATAATTGTTTAGCACTCTTTTTAAAAATCACTACAACAGCATAGGAAATGGCTCAGAAAGGTTAGTTTTTTATGTGCTTCTTTTCTCTGACCCTCTGCCTCCCACTGAAGTATCCCTCTGAAGTTTAAGAGAAAATGACAATTTTTCCATCGTATAGATCTCTTGTACAGAATGTATCCAATCTTCCATCGTTGGTGGTTCAAGCTTAAGCCATTCCCTTGTAAGAGGCTTTTTACTTGCGGCCAGTAGGATATACAAGAGTCTATTATCATTGGAATTCAATTTATCCACTGGTACATTACACAAAAATATGGTCTCAAAGGTTAAAGGAAAAACAAATGAAAACACATTTTGTAGATGTTCATGGATTAGAGACCAATACTGGCGAATAACTGTGCAATCCCAAAAAGATTTGGAAATGGTTAGCTCCATCTCCCCCACATCTCTAACATGTGTCACCAGTTCCCCAATATCTTTGTTAAGCAGGGGTGATGAAAAATCTCATAATTCTTTTCCAGCAAAATTCACGCCAAACATTAGACCCAGTGGTAGCCCACTATATCTTGCATGTGTGGTCCCAACACTCCTCTGTAATTGACAAATTACCTTCTTTTTCCCACATTGCTTTAATATACACAGTGCTGTCGTTTTTACACCGCAGGATGCTGTTATATAATTTGGAAATGATTTTGCTTTGCGCTCCAGATTTGGTTAATAATAAAAATGTTTCTACAAATTGTAATTCGTTTAGGTTCACTTTTAATTTTTGATTAAAATAATTTCTGACCTGTAGATATCTAAAGAAGTTGTCTGAACCTAAATCATGTTTACGTCTTAAAAAGCTAAAAAAAAAAAAAAAGCTCAAAGCTTTGGAATGCCCCCTTGTGGACAAATGAATAATAATTAGTTATACCTTTTGAAACCCAGTTCTTGAATCTATTATCGTAATGATTTGGGGTAAAATCTGAATCATATGCACACCATCTTAAAACCTTGGAGCCCTTTTCCAAACCGCGAATTCTTATTACTTCTTTCCAAGCAGATATCATTATTTGTAGTATAGGTTCGTCTGCCACGTTTATGTCCGATATTAAAGCTGTAACTGGTATTCCTTTGACTATTGTTCCTTCAACATCTTTCCATCCGGCGTGTAATCTGGACAACAGAGACATATCCATGGTCTTAACTGAGCTGCACAATAATATTCTCGTAGACAAGGAAGCCCACGACCTCCCTTTTCTTTCTTTAGTTTGAGTGTTTTATATTTAACTTTAGCTTTTTTCCCGTTCCAGATTTTGACAATCCAGTATTTTGACAATATTCTATCCCATGCCACAAACTGTTTTTGTGGTATGGCAATCGGTAAAGACTGAAACAAATACAGCAGTCGGGGAAGAATATTTAATCTGATTGATTCGATCCTGGAGTGTAGGTCCAGAAACGGAATGGTATTCCATCTTTGTATATCTGATTTTATAGATTCATTTATCTGGGCATAGTTGGCACTGAACATTTTGGTGAAGTCACGGTGTATTACCAACCCTAGATACCTAATGCTATCTGCATCCCATTTCCATTTATAGCAATTCTTAATTTTGACTGGTGGTTCATAGTTTACAGTTAATACCTGCATTTTATTTACATTAACCTTATATCCCGAAAAAGAGCCATACTCTGATAGCATGTCCATGATTTGGGGGAGTGCCTGTAAGGGAAAGGATATTGTTAAAAGTAAGTCGTCAGCAAGTAGTGCTAATTTCTGTTCCCCTCCTGCCGTTCTTACTCCAGTTATATCCTGTCTCTGCCTGATCCATTGACTTAATGGTTCTATAAACAAAGCAAAAAGCAGTTGTGAAATGGTTCTTTATTCTATGTATAGTCCTCTCTGCTTGTTGCTTCCTAAGTTTAAGAAACAGGAGTCTTAATGATTTCCTCCCTACCTCGCATTGCTGTTGTTTAATAAAAAGACCTTTTTTCTGTATGTCCATTGTGTTTAGATTATCTTTCTTTTTTTTATTATATCAGATTTAATATCATCATTCAGCGTCACAGAGTGTAGATGTTGTAGCTCTAACAATTTGTCTTCTAATTGACAACGGTTTTCCCACCTTGATTTTATAATGTAAGAGGATATACTAATTATTTTTCCTCTAATCACTGCCTTCAATGCATCCCATAATATTCCCGGAGATACCTCCTCTTTTTCATTATACTCTAAGTAAGTTTCTATTTCTTTTTTCAAACTCTCTTTAATATTTGGATAATTTAAAATGTTTGAATTCAACCTCCATAAGGTTAATCTATTTTTGCTATTCAGGCAGATATCAAGATAAACCGGCTTATGATCTGAGATGGTACAAGCGGCTATTTCACAGCTTTTAATTCTAAATACATAGTTCTTAAACACGAGAATATAATCTAGCCTAGAATATACGTTGTGCGGAATTGAGAAATGGGTGTACTTTCTATCATTTGGATGAAAATCTCTCCACACATCTAGTAGTCCAAAATCGTCCATAAAATGCACCATTCTTCTTCCAGTATTCCTCTGATCACCTTTTCCGTTTGAAGAATCTAGTTTGACATTTAATGTGACATTAAAGCAAATGAAAATTCCCTGACTCCTTGTTGTTGCCAATTTCAAAATCTGCCTATATAAGGACTAGTCACTGCCTGGGGGAATATACACATTTAAGAGAGTAATCATGGTACCCTCAGTCTTACCTGTTACCAATATATATCTACCTTATATGTTCATAATTCAAAGCTGAGGATAACAGAATCGCCACCCCCCTTCGCCTCCCATAACTATGAGAAGAATAGAAGGCATGTTTGAAACCTTGTTTGTTAAGTTTTGCCTGGTCTTTGTCAGCTAGATGTGTTTCCTGCATC
Organism: Aulonocara stuartgranti; assembly: GCF_965226115.1. Classification (NCBI taxonomy): domain Eukaryota; kingdom Metazoa; phylum Chordata; class Actinopteri; order Cichliformes; family Cichlidae; genus Aulonocara; species Aulonocara stuartgranti. The sequence continues at coordinate 38,777,226 of NC_138944.1, forward strand.
AGAACAATTTGGGCTTTGTCCCTTTTAAACTTAGATAGGGCTTTCCACCTTTTCACTGGACTATGTAAGCCATTAATATTAATTGACAAAATTTTTATTAACCTGCTACTCGTCTAAATTGTAATTTTCTGTGATTATTATCTGCACACCCTTGTAAAAACTAAACATAAAACATATGAAAAAAAGTTTCATCAGAAAGGAACAGAAATCAAAATAAAATCTTAACTTCCGAGGTAGAGGTCCCTGAAATGGACCCTGCTTCACCTCGAGAGGCAACTTCCTCATCAGTCTATGAAGGAGGCTCTCGATGGCTTAGGCCTCACCATAAAGAGCATTCATGAGAGAACCTATTTATTTATGTATTGTACACCATATAGTAAACTTAATTGTAAAGGGAAACAAAGTAAGTAGACCTCAATTTTCCGAGGAAGAAGGTACCGTCCTCCTGAAGGCTCAGAGTTTTTCTTTGTAACCGGGATCGCGTTTCTTGTTTGCCGCTGCGCTCACTGGTTCTCTGCTGACCTTACTCCATGTTAGCTGCTTCAGTTCTTCCAGAACTATTTCAGGTGTTATAACGACGTTTACAGCATAACCTCTACTGGCCATATCTTCGGTGGCTTCAGCTGCAGTGTTGTAAATTTTTGTTTTATCAGTACAGGGAGTGCAGAATTATTAGGCAAGTTGTATTTTTGAGGAATAATTTTATTATTGAACAACAACCATGTTCTCAATGAACCCAAAAAACTCATTAATATCAAAGCTGAATGTTTTTGGAAGTAGTTTTTAGTTTGTTTTTAGTTTTAGCTATTTTAGGGGGATATCTGTGTGTGCAGGTGACTATTACTGTGCATAATTATTAGGCAACTTAACAAAAAACAAATATATACCCATTTCAATTATTTATTTTTACCAGTGAAACCAATATAACATCTCCACATTCACAAATATACATTTCTGACATTCAAAAACAAAACAAAAACAAATCAGCGACCAATATAGCCACCTTTCTTTGCAAGGACACTCAAAAGCCTGCCATCCATGGATTCTGTCAGTGTTTTGATCTGTTCACCATCAACATTGCGTGCAGCAGCAACCACAGCCTCCCAGACACTGTTCAGAGAGGTGTACTGTTTTCCCTCCTTGTAAATCTCACATTTGATGATGGACCACAGGTTCTCAATGGGGTTCAGATCAGGTGAACAAGGTGGCCATGTCATTAGTTTTTCTTCTTTTATACCCTTTCTTGCCAGCCACGCTGTAGAGTACTTGGACGCGTGTGATGGAGCATTGTCCTGCATGAAAATCATGTTTTTCTTGAAGGATGCAGACTTCTTCCTGTACCACTGCTTGATGAAGGTGTCTTCCAGAAACTGGCAGTAGGACTGGGAGTTGAGCTTGACTCCATCCTCAACCCGAAAAAGCCCCACAAGCTCATCTTTGATGATACCAGCCCAAACCAGTACTCCACCTCCACCTTGCTGGCGTCTGAGTCGGACTGGAGCTCTCTGCCCTTTACCAATCCAGCCACTGGCCCATCCATCTGGCCCATCAAGACTCACTCTCATTTCATCAGTCCATAAAACCTTAGAAAAACCAGTCTTGAGATATTTCTTGGCCCAGTCTTGACGTTTCAGCTTGTGTGTCTTGTTCAGTGGTGGTCGTCTTTCAGCCTTTCTTACCTTGGCCATGTCTCTGAGTATTGCACACCTTGTGCTTTTGGGCACTCCAGTGATGTTGCAGCTCTGAAATATGGCCAAACTGGTGGCAAGTGGCATCTTGGCAGCTGCACGCTTGACTTTTCTCAGTTCATGGGCAGTTATTTTGCGCCTTGGTTTTTCCACACGCTTCTTGCGACCCTGTTGACTATTTTGAATGAAACGCTTGATTGTTCGATGATCACGCTTCAGAAGCTTTGCAATTTTGAGACTGCTGCATCCCTCTGCAAGATATCTCACTATTTTTGACTTTTCTGAGCCTGTCAAGTCCTTCTTTTGACCCATTTTGCCAAAGGAAAGGACGTTGCCTAATAATTATGCACACCTGATATAGGGTGTTGATGTCATTAGACCACACCCCTTCTCATTACAGAGATGCACATCACCTAATATGCTTAATTGGTAGTAGGCTTTCCAGCCTATACAGCTTGGAGTAAGACAACATGCATGAAGAGGATGATGTGGACAAAATACTCATTTGCCTAATAATTCTGCACTCCGTGTATATTTCACCTTAAGCAGGGCTGGGAAGAGAGTCTGGAAGGGGATCTGCTGCTCTTTCAGAATCTTGCGCATCTCTGCATTAGGGCTGCCACAAACGATTATTTTGATAGTTGACTAGTCACCGATTATTTTTGCGATTAGTCGACTAATCAGATCATGCATTCATTGGACGTAAAACGTACAGCTTATTGCACCAGCATGCTCTTATATAACTATCATTAGCTTACAGCTTTAAGTGTGTAAGGTATGTGCTAACTAAAAATAAAGACAAGATGATAGTTTATTAAATTTTGATGAAATCTGCAGATTGTTTCAGTGGAGTTTAATAAACTCAGCCGTCTGCTCCTTGCTATCTAAAATATAACAGGACACCGGAGTATCTTCTGGAGCATCTCACACTTCTGATAATCAGTTGTCTGCTTGACATTTATTCAGCTGTGTAAAAACTATAACTTTAATCTCAGCCAAACCGATTTACTCAGGAACAAATAAAATACTAAAAAAAGCCAAACAACAACATTTTTAAGTTATCTAAGTGGCTTATATATCATGTTTAACCTGAGTAGCGAAAGACGGCGGTGGGTTTGAAAACGATTTGCCGGGAGTCCGGTGTTCTCACCGTGCTCTAGTGAGCCTTGAACTAGCTATTGAGCTGGTGGGTATCAGATGTCTCCGAAAACGTCGGAGCACTTTTGAAAATATGTGGTGTCCTGATAAACTGAGCAGATATTTGAAGTTTACACAGCTACATTCTCGCCTGAAAATATGTTAAACGTTTATTTTGTGACCCAGAAAGAATAATAAGAGTAATATTAAACTAACTAGCTGCCGCCATTGTTGGAAACTGAGCAGGGCCACGCTATGAATTCTGGGACACAGATTGTTATTCTTGATGTTAAAACAGACCCTGACAAATAGCATTAAGCATTGCTTATCGAACAATCAGATATGAAAACAATTGTTCTTGTACTTCTTGATATTTTATAGCTGCTTCTGTTTTCTAGGCTTTTTTTGCTTGTTTTGTCTCCTCAGCTCTTCACTGAATATGGACGACTGGCCATGGAGGAAGTCTATGAGAAACCCTTTCAGGTCTGCCATACTATGGTCATTGTCCTTAAAATATATAAGGGAGGTTTCTTTTAATTTTAAAACAAGCTTTGTCTTGTTGTATCAGTACTTGTAAAGTCATGAAAGGAAAACATTTTGTCTTCATGTCTGTTCCTGGTCAAAGCTTCTAACAATCTTTTTCTTCATACCAGCACATACTGCTTGAGTTTTAACTGTTGCACACTCTTATCCATTTCTAGATGTTCTTCACCTGAAAGTCACACATTGATGTCCATGCTGAATAATAATTTAAATGTTGTTTTTTAAGAGACTGATGTTCCTAATCAGAGATTGGAGTTACCCATATGAACATCCATACGGCCTGGAGGGAGGGCGGGGCTTCTTGGATAAACGATTGCAGGTGAGTTGAATAATTAAACCCTAACAGCCTGACTTAATAGATCAACAAAGTCACGTGGCAGTGGATGTAAAGCAGGTGGAAACTGCCTACCTACTATATATAGAGGCAATCTTCTGTCGAACATCTCCACGGTTTTTTACATTTCACATTGTTTTAATTTGTTTTAAGTGCAGTAAATCAGATATTAACTGAAGTGCCTGGCTTGTGTTCAGGTGAAACAGAACCAACACGAGGAGCTCCAGAATGTCCGCAGACACATCCACTCCTGCTTCTCCAAAATCAGCTGTTTCTTGTTGCCTCACCCTGGCCTCAAGGTGGCCACCAATCCTCATTTCGATGGGCGGCTCACAGGTATAACAGAACTTGTAATAGCAAAGGTCAGTTCATCTTCTTTTCGTGTGTATGTTCTCTTCCTCACCCCTTGGAGGGTGGTATTTCTCTGTTCCTCAAGCTGGGCCCTCTCCCGATTATGGATGCTCCTGGATTGTTGCTCTGGCACTAACTAATCCTTGCCCTCCCTTTTTTTATTGCTCATCGACCCTCAGGATGCTTAGCTTTGGGTGGAGACCTGAACATTGTGAGGAGTTTTTGTGTTTTGACATCAATAGCGTGGCCACCTTATTATTCCAGCTGTGCTGTAGCCTCTGAATGTTCTGCGCTATAGATTGATATTTACATCAAAAGCTGTGCGAGAAATAGCATAATCACAAGTAAATCTGTCCATCTGTGCAGGTATTGATGATCACTTGTGCAAGTATATTTTCGTGCACAGAACTTGTGCACAAAGACGGCATCTCACACAAGTGGCTAGTTTATGAGGGCTGCTCCATTATGCTCTTGATGGTAACTCTTTGTTCTTGAAACCAAATCAAGCTCGCTCAAATCACCTGAGTTTTGACTGTATGGAAGCCCAAAAGAAAAGGGGTCCTAATGTGATTGTTCACTTTGGACAGTTAAGGTTATTGTGTTAAATTACACTGTGGAAGCAACACAAGAACTGTTTTAAACCACTGTCTATGTACCATTTACGATTTTGAAAATGACTTTTGCCAAATTAACTATCAGCAGTTATTGTTTGTAGTGTAGCAGTGGAAGTAGTGAAAAGTGTCATAGGTGTCAGTATTTTAATGCTTTAATCCTGAAAATCTCTCAGAGCAGAGGTACTTGCAAGGGCACAAACATGCAGGATGTCTTGGAAAGTAGAAACTCTTCCTTTTTTATCCATGGCTGCTGAGTTCTATGTGTGCAGTTTGTTGAATTTATGCGAGTGGAGGAATATGTAATGTAATGTTATGTTACATGTTATAATATGTAACTATGCATGCATATAGTAGTAGTGAACAAACAGAGAAAAAATGCCGTGTGATAGATGTAGCAAAAGCAACTTCAGGAAGAATGAACAGAAGAAGCTCGAGAAAGGAAACACGCTGAGAGAAGACCTATAGAAGACACTGAAGGTGAAGGTAATCGAAACACTCAGAGCAGTGACCCCCAAATTTGGGGAGCGGCTCTAGCACATTCCAGGAATTATATCAGGTTTCTGTGTCCAGAAGAGCGCAGTCCTAGGATAGTTAGGATACTGCATAGGATCCTCGGGCTCCTAGGCCCGACCTGAGCTTAAAGGACAGACAGTTTGTTTCTGTTTTTGTATGTAATAATATAATATATTGGCCCGGTGGCGCCAGTGTCCGGCAGCCTCGCCTCTGTCAGCGCGCCCCAGGGCAGCTGTGGCTGCAATGTAGCTTGCCATCACCAGTGTGTGAATGTGTGTGTGACTGGGTGGATGACTGAATGTAGTGTAAAGCGCTATACAAATACAGGCCATTTACCATTTATTATATATTGGTAGGAACACTAGAGGGGTGAAACATCACCTTCTAGTAGATAGAGCAGTCGCACAAAACTTCAAGACCAGACTGACCTCATCCTGGATCGATTTTTTTTTGTTTTTTGCAACTCAACCAGATGCTTTTGGTAGCCATCAACAGTATTTTGGGATAATTCTTCTTGAATTTTGTGGTGAAGATTGTACTGAACTAATCAAAGCAAATAAAGAGTGAAATGACCCTGGGTAAGAGGGTGTAGGTATGGTAATCAGGGGCAGATATGAATATAATGATGAGCTTTGACTGTTCTGCTTTTTAGAATAATTATTCAAAGTGTTTTGTATACGTTTTTGTAGCCAGCTGTAAGATCAATATTTAAAATGTCGATGATCAGCTCTTCAATCTGTTTGGCAGGGAGTGCATGTTTATATGCCATCTTTGTGTCAGTGCAACCAAATATTACAACCCAAAAATAGTTTATAACTTTTCACCATGTTTTTCTGTAATGTTAATTTTTTTTAGATGTGTTAGCTATTATGTGTCATTTGTTGTACCCTTTGTTTGTTTGTTTATTCTAATGTGAATTTCAATTTACAGACTGTGACGATCTAATTAATATAACACCTAAAAACCTATATTTGGTCAAGTCTTACTTAAAATGCGAAAATATGGATATAAAGGAACAACTTGGCTTGCTCAGGAAATTATTTATTTGCAGGAGGGATCTAATTGACCCCTCAGGGATAAACATGGAATGCACACAACTCAGTGCTTCTCCACCAGGAGAAGCTATTATACACTTTTTTTGGGGTGGGGGGTAAATATGTTTTTGGTGTGTCACTCAGATATTGATGGGGACTTCCAGAAGGAGCTGCTGAACCTCGTTCCAGCGCTGCTTGCTCCAGAAAATCTAGTGGAAAAAGAGATTGGAGGAGTCAAAATTACCTGCAGAGATCTGCTGCACTATTTCAAAGTGAGTTTACTCGTCAGTAAGTCATCTATGTAAGACTTGGTTGAAAGCCACAGAAAAAGCTATCCGTTTTGGTTGATTGTATTGTCAAATTTCTAAAAATGTTCCCTACCCTACTGCTGTATTTGCAGGCCTACATGAAGATCTATCAGGGAGAGGAACTCCCTCATCCCAAATCAATGCTCCAGGTTGGTTCAGCTCCTTCAGTTTCACTGTTAGATGGCTCCATCTCCTGGACAGTTTACATTATGATCTGTAATCAGAAGAGTAAGTGTCTCTGAGGTTAAGAAGTGAATGGCGTCTGTTTATTATGAAGATTTTACATCTTCAATCAAGTATCAAGTTGATACATTTGCTTTAAAGGAAAACAACAACACCACATGCCTCAGATCAGGCTGCACTCAATCTCAGTTTAATTAAAAACTTTCTGTATTGATTAATGTGTGATAAAGATTGTTTCTGCACAATGTTTTGTCCTCTGGTTTTTAGGCAACAGCTGAAGCAAATAACCTTGCAGCTGTAGCAGGATCCAAAGACATATACAACAAAAGCATGGAGCAGGTAAACATATGGCATTTTGAGGGACATGGATTTAAGCTGATCTGGAGAGTTTGAGATCCAGACACCTCAGAACTTGGATGTCAGACTAAAGTGATGTAACTCCTGACTCTCAATTCTGATTGATTTGTGAAGAGTACACATATAACCACAAAATATGTGGTTAACATGAGTTTGTGCCAGAAGTTTGATCATTGTCTAAACACTGTTACTTCCTGTTCATTTAATCAGAGATCCAGGTTTTGTTTGATGAATTCAGTAAATTTTTTTGTTGTATTTCCTGTCCTGGTCTCAGATCTGTGGTGGAGACAAACCATACATTTCCCCAGCAGAGTTAGAGCGCCGTCATGTGGAGCTACGGCAGGCTTCCGTGCGGTGCTTCCGCTCTGTCAAGAAGATGGGCGGAGAAGATTTCTGCCGGCACTACCAGGAGAAGCTGGAGGCAGAACTCGATGAGGCCTATGCCAACTTCAGCAAGCAGAATGATGGAAAGAACATCTTCTACGCTGCACGGACGCCCGCCACACTCTTTGCTGTCATGTTTGTCATGTACATAGTGTCAGTTGTCACCGGCTTTGTGGGCATTAGCTCTGTGGCCACGCTGTGCAACCTGGTGATGGGATTGGCTCTGACAGCACTCTGCATCTGGGCCTATGTTAAATACTCTGGAGAGTTTCGCGAGGTCGGAGGATTCATTGACCAGGTGGCTGAAACCCTCTGGGAACAGGTGAGAGGACAATCTTTGCATTACAAGTGGTGCAAATTTCTTCTAATCTTTATGTCAGTGAATGATTGATTAACTGATTGATTGAGTATATCAGCAGTGTTGGGCAAGTTACTTTGAAAAAGTAATTAATTATAGTTACTAGTTACTTCTTTAAAAAAGTAACTGAGTTAGTAACTGAGTTACAAGATTCTAAAAGTAATTAATTACTTGAAAAGTAACTATTGCGTTACTTTAAAAAATGTTTAACCCTCTGGGGTCCAGGGTATAATTGGCCATTTTTAACTACTTTTGATTTTACCTCCACATTTTACCTTTAAAAACTATTTACTTTGCCTTGTTTGGTATCATTCTTTTCAGCACAACCTCACGTGTCTGAATTTACAGTTATGTTTTCATTTTGACATTCTGTATTAACCCAGTTGATCTAAAATCAGACAAAAAAGTAGAGAAGGTTATATTTTTTACTGTAACAACCTCAAACATGTTTATTGAATCATATTTCATAACTTTAAATGCAAATATAAATGGTCAATTTCAAAATCCTATGCAAGTTTTGCAAACAACAAAGTTATTTGTGTCCATTTACCTTTTACCCTTTTTCAAATAACCATTTCAAACTATTTACATAACAATCAGCTGTTCTGCATTCAATAAGATGCCACACAAATTATTTGTGCCACTCCAAAAATGTCTGTCCACTATAAAGGAGAACATCACAGCCTGATACCTGCAGGTCTGACAGCAGGAGGTATATCACTCCTCCTGTTTTCTACCTGGAGACCGCAGTCGCCTCATTGTTCTGACACACAACGCAAAAATATTCAAAACGCTACACGCTAACTGCACAAGACAACACATTAACTACACACTCCAAACACGCTAAACGTCACAAATCTCTCACATCTCAAAACTCGCTCTCTCTCTTTTTCTGCTGTCTTTCTCTCCCTCTCGCCGTCACTCCTAAAACGTCCCCCTCTTCCTAAACAGCCAAATGTCATGTTGCCATATTATTTTTGATTGGTCGTCATGGTGCATTTTTCCACCAACACCAAAGGGCTGTTTCTTGTTTTTTTTGTTTTTTGGTCATAAGCAGAGAGTGCTCGCTGCGCTGTCCTTAGACAGTAAACGTTACAAAACTGTTGAGGAAAAAACGCCACGTATATATTGTTTATCATGACTCTGGTTTTACGTGGTCTATCAGTACAATTTAAAAACTGGCACCTTGTTGCTTTGTCATCTTGAAGTGGTCGTGTGATTGGCTTACCACGACTACTTTATTCTTCCTCAGTCAAACAGCAGCACTCATGCGATTGTTTTGCCCCCTTAGCTCCAGGTGTTGTGCCAAAAAGTCATCGTCTGCCAGAAAGTGATTGCCGCCTGCGAGAGCGCACGCAGCTGCTTGAAGCTGTAGCGCCCAGATTACTTACAGCTACTTTCGTACAACTGATATAAGATGTGGTAAGCTGAAGACAGCTTCAACCGTCTGCTTGTTGAAAAATAGTAACGCAACCGCACCGTATTTTCTTCTTAGTAACAGTAACGGCGTTGTAACAATAGGAATTATTAGTTAGATAACTTGTTACTGGAAAAAAGTGACGCCCTTAGTAACGCCGTTACTTGTAACCCCGTTATTCCCATCACTGTATATCAGTATTTTTATGTAGGTTCTCATTTAGGTCATGGTATATCAATGTTTTCTCCCCACCTTTTATGCTTCACTCAAAAGTTTTCAAAAGTGAGAGGTGATTGCCATCATCAACTGTCTAAATTTTATTATTTAAAATTCAAGTACCTCTATTTGTCAGGAGTTTAACCTCCTAAGACCCGAACTCTTTCATGGCATGCATTTTTAATTTTTCTTTGCTATTTGGGCTGATTGGGACCTGATGAATGTAAAAACAAAGAATTACCAGATTTTTTTTAACCTAATTTTTGTTTCTAAGAAAAATGAGATCTACATATGACGATATTTGTTTTGAATTTTGATAGAACAGTGGCAGTATACTGTCCTCGTAAGTGAATATCAGGCCCTTGTAGAGAAAAATTAAGTATTTTGGTCTAGACATCCCAAAATGTGATGTCCACATATGTGGATGCCAGGTCCTTGGAGGTTAATTTACTGAATATTTTATTTTTCAATATTTAAGCATAGAACACAAGAACAGTACACAATAAGGTGCAAGGTATACGTAGAACTTCAATGAAGGTTCTGACAGCTTTGACTCCCAGATGAGGTATATTTTGTGTGTGTACGTGTGCTATAAGTGACTGTTTCTGTAAGGCTTTAAAGGACCTTGAAGAAAAAATGTATGCAAAAGTGAGGTTTTTCTTTGTACTTCGATGTAATGTTTCCTGCTGCAGAAAAGATGTTCTGAGGATGTAGATTTATTTATAGTTATTTAATTATTAACTTTAATTATTAATATTAATAATAGTTCAGTAGCAGCCCCAATAAAGAATAAAATTAATTCTTCTGTAGCTTTGCTGTAGATTTGTCGCAGTCAAAAACAAATGGCTGTGAATGGGAGCAGCAACAGCTTGCTTTTTTTAAACAAGTTGAAGCATTAGTCGCAAGTGTGACTGACACTGGTACATGGTAAACTGGTACATTTACATCGTAAATGGACTGGTTCATATATGGTGCTTTTCTACTGTTCCTAAGCACTCAAAGCATTTTATACAACTTGCCTCATTCACCCATTCGCGGCTATTTATACAGGCGCTTTTTTCTTTTTTCCAAGTAAGTGCTTTCTGTCAAAGAAACATTGACATGGTGCTCCAACCCACCTTCCCCAAATTAGCTTCACTACCATAGTTCTGACATTTTTGGTTTTTCTGTTCTTGCTTTTTTGATTAATCTTTCATATTTGCCCCTTAATGCTTCCAGAGGACTCCACGAAAGGTGAGCCCTTGCTTCACGTATATCTTTCCTTTTTTTTAATAGTTGCAGGACTAGGGAGATATGTTAGATTTTATTTATTTATTTATTTTTAATCACAATCAAAACCACTAAGACTTATCAATGAACTTTTTATTTAGATAATTATTTGAATTTCAGGAGCTTGGCCACATCTCATACACTCCCCTTCCTGTTCTCTGTCTATAATTGACCCCCTGCACTACGAATTGGTTGTGTTCTCATTTTTGTCAAAACACCCATTGACACCTATTGTGTGTTTTTGATGTGAAGGAGGTAGGTAGGAGGGAGGCATAACATTTAGGACATAACAGTTTACTAGCATTGAGCATCAATTAAAATGTTAACAATTAGATTAAACAACTAGTAAGTCTGGTACTGACCAGTGACAATAATAACTAATGTCTTGATGCATGCTCAATCATCCAGAAAAGGAAATCTCTAAAGGTTCATTCTGTTATTCTGGACATGTCATTTTCAGCATGAGAAATGTTTTGTCACTCATCCAAGTGACTTCTTCAGTCTCACCTACCTGCAGGTTTCCCCAACATTTGTATAATCACTGAAATTAGCACCAGTGACAAACAATGGGCTGTCAAGACCAGTTTTAATGATCGTTAATATGCAAATTGTCATAACTATTGATCAATAACCATTGATCAATGGCCATCAGCACCATGGCAAAGATGGTGATCTTTCTCCACCTTACAATTCCGTGATTGCAGCCATTCCTTAACTCTCTGTAAATTGTACTCATGGCCAGATACACAGAATCAACTTCTTGGAATCAACTTCTAGTGAATAATAGTTGTTTAGCCTTGTCCATCATTCCTCGAACCTGTCTATTACCGTCATTTCATGTCCTGCTGAAAAATAGTTGCAGTTCCATCTTTAGCTGCTCCTCCATTACCATTTTACTGCACAGCTGCCAAAGGAATGCTGGGTTGTTCTGTAGTCCTCCTTCATAGAATGCAGGTATCTAAAACTCTTAGGATGACCGCAGGCTAACAGATATCTGCTGAGGGAGTTCACATCTGCACTCGGGGGAGTGTAAAGACAGAGCACTACCACGTGACTGATGTATGTGTCTTGGAGAAAATCCTCACAGTTACACCTACCTCCTGTTTAAAAGGCCGTCGGCTTCAACACACTGCATCAGGAAATAGGTCTCCAAAAGTGGAGCGTGCCCTGAGAGACTGTTTGAATCCACTGACTGGGATATGCTGCTGGATCCACATGATGAGGACAGTGAAGGGATTGCAGGCTGTCAGTGTGGACGCGGTCTCACCTGTCAAGACAGTACGCTGTTATCCTAACAACACCTCCTGAATAACACAGGAGGTCAAGGCTATCCTCAACGGGAAGAAGGTGGCCTACAGAATAAAGGATAGGACACAAGACGAGGGGTGGTACAATAGAGGAGACATTGGAGGAGCCAAGTAACTCTTAGTAACCTTCTTCAATCGGTATGACCAACAACCAACTGTCCCACCTCACTACAGTGCCCTCCCCCAACTCCTTTCTCCACATGACATTGCTGCACACTCCACACCCTGCTCATCGCAGTCTCTCTCCCTCACTGGCACCCTCACCTGACACAAAGGACATACCTCTCCTCCTCCCCTCCCCACAGTCCTCTCCCTGCATAACTGCAGACCAAGTGAGGAGAGTGTTACGATATTACTTCAGGGAGCAGACATGACACCGTCTTAGGTTTTAGCCATCACTTTTTTATTATCTCCACACCACCCTCCGGTGGCTTCCACATGAACTGCACCTTAAACAACAACTGTTCACTCATATCATGACATCCCCCTTTTTTTTTTCAACAACAGGGGCAAACAACAAAGTAACTCACAACACCACTCAAGGCCCATGTCCAGAGGGAAAAAAGAAAGGGAGAAAATAAAATGCCTCTTGGCATACTCACATTTCTCTCTAGTGAACACTTTTTTTATTTTTTTTTATTTTTAATCACAGCATGTGCTCAAAACATAATGTTCATTTTATTCCTCAATAAGCCTTCTGGGCTTGGAAACAATACGTCCACTCGCAGTTTTGGGTGGGGAACTTGGAAACTCTGTGGGAGTGACATTTGTACTTTGCATGTCCATCTCACTTTGTCCCTGTGTTTCATCACACTCATTTTGCTGTGTTACGTTTTGGTTGTCCCTTGACTGCCTTAGAAACTTTCTGTTCCTTCTATATGTCTGTCCATCAGGCATCTGAACAACATAAGATCTTGGATGTTCAGATAAACCTGTCACCTGAGCTGGATTCCATACACCCTGTTGCCACATTCTGACAGTGTCACCAACCTGCAGTTGCTTAAGTGCTTTGGTTCCTTGGTTAAAGTATTCTCTCTGTTTCTGTTGTCTTGTTTCTAACAACTGCTGCACTGTCTTAGTGACCATGTGGGGTTTCAATCTTTGCGATGTTGTTGGAAGTCTTGTTCTTATGCGTCGACCCATTAGCAGCTGGGCTGGTGACGCTCCAATGTCCTCCAACGGTGTACTCCTCAGATTCATTAATGATAGATACGGGTCATTCCCCTCGGCTTTTGCCTTTTTTAACAAGAGTTTCACTGTTTCTGGCCAACTTTTATTTCTACAGTCCATTCATCTGTTCGTGTCTGTGTTTTTGCATTTACAGCTCCAATGAACAGACTTGCCTGCTGATCCGTAGCTTCATCGGCGACAGTGTGCACTTTTCTCGATCTACACATTCTGGCAAAGTGATTCATTTTCCCGCAGTTCTTGCACTGTTTGCCATAAGCAGGGCATTGGCGTAATGCATGCTTAGTTCCACATCGTTTGCAATTAAACGTGCTTGCTTGGTCTTTGTCGTTCAGTTTCATCTTACTTTGTCTGTCTTTTTTGCATGTCTGCTTATGTCTCACTGCATCTACGTCTTTACTTTCATGTGCAGAGACTTGAGCATTTTGATCCTCCTCATGCATTTGCTTGATTTGAGCTTTTGTGGTCTCAGCTGCAATGCAAAGCTGAACTACTTTTTCGAGAGTAATATCATCTTCTCTTAACAGCCTTTCTCTCATTGCATCCGATGTAATTCCACACACTACCCGATCTCTGATGAGGGATTCTTGCAGTTGTCCAAATTCACATGACTTGGCCCTTAGCTTTAGCTCCGTGATGTACTGGCTAATTGGCATATCCCCTTGCACACACGTGAAAAACTTGTACCTTTCATAGGTTATGTTTTTCTTTGGGCTACAGTATTCCTCAAATTTCTCCATTATTTTCGTCAGCTTATGCTCATCACCATTTTCCGCAAACGTGAAGGTATTATACACTTCAACCGCTTCCTCTCCAGCAACGTGAAGAAATAGTGAAGACTGTACCTTGGGTGGCTTGCTAGCACCTCCTGTAGCCGCGAGATACAGCTCGAACCGTTGCCGAAACCGTCTCCAATTTTCCGAGAGGTTCCCTTGCAGCAAATCAAGTCCAGCTGGCGGCTTAAGCCCTTCCATGTGTGCGACACTCTTCTATAGCCTTATCAGTTCACTTCTGACACCATGTTACGATATTACTTCAGGGAGCAGACATGACACCGTCTTAGGTTTTAGCCATCACTTTTTTATTATCTCCACACCACCCTCCGGTGGCTTCCATATGAACTGCACCTTAAACAACAACTGTTCACTCATATCATGACAGAGAGAACTGGCTTTGACCCAGGAAGTCCCCCTGCCTTTGGGCCTGCTGTGTCCATGGCTGCTGCACAGTCAGGATACTTTTCCTGGACTTCTCTAGTGCTTTCAATATCATCCAGCCAATTATGTTCCAGGAAAAACTTGAACGGATTGAAGTGGACCCCTGCCTGGTGACCTGGATAAGCAGCTACCTCACTGAGACACCACAGTATGTCAAGCTGAAGGACTGAGCAGCACTGGTGCACCGTAGGGCACAGTGCTGGCCCCTCTTCCCTTCACCCTATGCACTTTAGACTTAACAACTCAGAGATGTGTCATGCATGTCTCTGCACTCCTTAAACATCTGCAGGAAACTCCTGTGGATGTTCTACCAGTTAGTGGTTGCCAGCTTGATCTTTTACGTGGTGGCGTGCTGGAGGGGTGGTACATCCAAAAAGGATTCCTCCAGGCTGGCGAAGGTAGGCTGGCTCTGTGGTTGGCATGAAGCTAGACTGACTCTCTGGTAACAGTGGCAGAGAAAAGTACTCTGGAAATTTCCTCTGCTAACTGTCATCAAACCACAGAGAAACCGGATCAGCGACGGGCTGCTCCTCCCCAGCAGCAGAACCAGCAGGGCTAAAAATTCTTTGTTCCCTGAGCCATCAAACTGTACAATTCAGGGAGAGGGGGAGGAGTAGCAGCAGGAGGGAAGGGCACGGGACGATGTTGATCCAGTGAAATAAACTAAACTTATTACCTCCAATGCTAGAAATCACAGCATGCTTCACTAGAGCTCAGTGTTCCAGTTCTCTCATCATCTGGAATTTCTTCCGATCTCCTCTCCTGACATTCCGTGGCATTTATGCCAGTATATCCGTCACGCTGACCACCAATTATATATTTGCAACAGTCTTTAACCTTTGTAACGTACAGTCATCACTTCTTGGTGATGCCTTCCTTGGGGATTTGCCCAAAACTCGAGCCATAATATGCATCATATAATTCCTTTTTTAATAATGTATAAAAATCCTTGTAGATAGATGCTGACTATAGCTCCATTTGGTGGCACACCTGTCAAACTACTACACACCCAACATAAAGCTTTACCTATATTACTCCAAGATAACTTGGAAAACAGCTGTTATGGAGCAAGAGGCTAACACCATTCTTTGTACCAGGTTCTAAAAATGCTCTTTAATGCTGTGCAGCATTTTAACAGTCCATAACACTTTTAAAATATTCACCTTTAGACCCAGCCTCAAGTGATCCTGCTATATTGAGACAGCAGCTACCTCCTCTCCAAACAAGTCCAGTTAGCCTAATAAAATTTAACAAAAGTAAACGGTTTTGATTGCGCATACAGTACAGGAGTAATAATTAGTAGCTTTGATTTCATTACGTTATGTGTTGAGTGAAACTGAAATGGGCTTATTCATCAAATACTGATTTTTGAGGGGTGAGGGTTCAAAAGAAGAAAAAATTAAAACAACCCAGGACATCATTTTCACACCATAGAAACAATATAACAGTATAAAGCAGCTATTGTGGCATACCAGGTTGCCTAGCAACATGATTATTTGCACACATTTTGACATCAAGGCTGCTGTAAAATGAGCCAGAGCTGGCTGTATGTGATTGGTAAATAAATATTAAACTGTAATGGGATAAAAGATGAATAATTACTGCAGCGTTGAGGATGGGATTTTGAGCTCGAGCAGAGTTGGTCAAAGTGGAGATTGTGTTACCCAATGCATAGAGAACTTCAAGTCTGATGTGACCTCTTCCTTCTCCTTTTCCTCCAGATCTTCTCCAAAGTCTTTGAGGTGGCCCGAAGTCGAGTCCTGTTTGGAAGCTTTATCCCAACACCACGGCCCCGGCTCACCTCCAACAACAACATCAAGAAGAAAAATTAGCAGCACACCATGTTTTCCCTGTCATGTTGGGGTTTTTTTCCTCTCCCCCTCTCTCTTCCCTTTTCCTGTCACATCCACCTTCTGCCCTGTTTTAAAATGATTTGAAATGTATAAATAGATTGGTTTTTTGGATATAGATGATGGTTCCTCGCCATGCTGGCTGTGGGTTTAAGGGCACGCTGTAGTTCTGAACAAAGTGGTATGATGTATTTTATTCTCAACGAGGGTTATGATTCTTAGTGTGGGTGGCCATTCTTACACCATTATACCAGGTGTGGTTACCTGTCAAATAATGACTGCACATTATTAATCCCCGTTTATCTGAATGTATGTATGAAGAGCATGTCACCAGACCCTCCTCACTTCTCTCTTTGCGGTACTTCCTCTTGTCTTCATCAGGTTTCTGTGTCGCTGGGCGGCAATACAAATAGTTGTCACAACCAAAGTTTACAGTGTTACTCGTAGAAACTCTCTTAGTGTTTCTTGTGACTCTGCTGAACATATATCAGCCATAAAAACTTTCAATCCACATTATGTAGGGTGTATACAATAAAATAACCCTGTGACATGAACAAACATGATTTCAGGTCAGGGCTCCAACCAGTTCTCTTCATTATTAAGTGATTTTTAAAGTCTTACTTCAATTGAACCTTTTCTGAAAAAGATGGAAATGACAGTTATGCAGCAATTTGTTTGTTTTTTTGTTTTTGTTATTTTCTGAGGTTAAGAAAGGATTTTAATTTTATTATCAAGCTAGTTCAGATAGTAATCTATAGTTACCTTAATTAGTTTGTCTGGATCTGGGAAAGAGCTGAAAGTAAAGGAAGCAAAGTTTTGATAAAACCAGCTCAGCACTTAAGTATTCACCTTAGTAGAATGATCTGCAGGTGTATTGTACTGATTGACAAAAGACAGTGTCTGTCAGTTTTTGTTTTTTTTTGTTTTTTTTTTTGTTTACTGTTTTAAGTGGATTATGACTTGACGTGTTTACCTCCAGATACTCTTTATTTTTAATACTCGGCTTTGTCAGAGTCCTGCTTGCTTTCCAACAGCAAGATATGAGGTATCAGACTCATGTATGTTTGCAGTGCAGACTAGCATAGAGTGACCAAAATATTTGTTCAACAGATCTGAGACATTTCCAGCTCTCTACTTGACCTACCAAGAAAGATGTCTTACTAAATGTTCAGCTATTAAGTTTATCTATGTCTGGATCTCCAGCTTCTATACATTTTCTGCTACTTGGTCCTCTTAACCTGACTGCCAGTATTTGAGTAAAACTTTCATTTTTATTCTCCAGTGTAGCTCAGGTTAGCAATGTAGAGTATTTTTATTATTTAGCTTTGGGGGGGTTTATTATTAAACTTAAGCTCTCTTCCCTTCATCATTCCTCGTTGTCCTCTTTATCTTGGCAGATCTGATGGACTGAGTCAGCTCCTCTTGTTTCTAAACCACCCAAGACCACATAGTAAAACACCAAAAAATTGAATTGTTTGCCATTCGATCTGTTGCATCGCATATATGTAACACAACACTTTGTGGGTCCAGATTGGTGGGTCCAGTGTTTCTATTTTCAAAGCCAAAATCTGTAAATTGAATGGCAGGTTCATTCCAAGTGTTGGCATTGATCTCAGGGTCAGAGGTCATAAAACTTTGCTTTACTGATCAGTTTTCTTTTGTAACCATTCCATCCACAACGTCACCACTGTGTGCTCTTTGTTTTTTTACAGTGTACTTCTTTTTACTGCCACACACACACACAGGCTATGTGTATGAAATATAAACCTTTATAAACATAAATTTTCTAGACTTTTTTAGCTGGCAGAACGTTTGGGTGGTAAACCTCATTTCAAATCACTAGATGTAAAGGAATGCTACGTATATATATGTATATATATGTGTGTGTGTGTATATGTATATATATGTGTGTGTGTGTGTGTGTAAATTTATCTTACATGAGCACTGCAATTTCACCCCTTGCTGGCAAAGAATGTTTATAATCTGTTGTTTTTCCCCATTATGTTGTATTTAAAGTTATTTAAGTTAACTTATTTTTCAATACACTATTAAATCAGACTTCAACACACATACCGGTGGTGTTCTGTCTTTACATTTTTTTTCCTTTAATGAAGAGGTAACACTGAAAATGCTAATGGTATTCTAGGTTGGCACAACCAATGCCAACATGGAAAAGCTGGACTGATATCTGAATGCTGTTGTAACTCAAACTAAATGCACAATAAAATACCATTTTCATCAAATTACCTAAACCATAGACTACTTTTGTCTAAAGTAGAGAAGAAAATATAAAAACCATAGAGTACTTCCATGTCCAGATTCTGCATTATTTGTAACATAATCACTTAACATAAAATATTTGTTAGATGATAAAACGTCTGCTGTCGTTTATTAGCTTAATGTCCATGCTGACTTTAGCAACCAGAAGATTATATGTATGTTTCTATACTTACATTTTGTTTTATGAAGGAAATTTCATTTGAGTTTAAGATAATGTGAATTGTTTTTTCAGTATTAACATTACAAAGTCATATGTTTAGCAAATGTCTCAGACATTTCCCCTTGTGTAAATTTTACACAGATTTTTTTTTTTTTGCACATACGCACGACCGCTCAAAAGTTTGGGATGTACTGGAAATTTCTTTCGTTTGTGTATTAATCACATCATTTTAGTAATAGTAGTAACACTTTCTGTACTCAGTATAGAAAGCTCACTCTTGACATCAGTTGTACTCCTGTGGAATGTGATCACAAGTGGGGCCCAAGTTTTATTGCACCTTCGCAAGCAGACTCATTTTCCTATTGAGGGCTCTGGACATCTTATTGCAGAGGAGATGACGGTTGGTCGGAACTGTTCCTAGACTGAAGAGATAAGGATCTGCTAATAATTGATCTGCTGTGGAATGTTCTTTGTTTGGGAGGTATAAAAGGGTTCAGGGTGATGTCTTTCCCTCAGAAAAACGGGTTAGGAGTGTCACTCCTAACCCCTGCAGTTTTTCTTTTCTTTTTTAATATCATGGCTCAAGAGTTGGCAGTTCGTCTTGTAATCGGAAGGTTGCCGGTTCAAGCCCCGGCTCCGACAGTCTCGGTCGTTGTGTCCTTGGGCAAGACACTTCACCTGTTGCCTACTGCTGGTGATCAGAGGGCCCGGTGGCGGCAGTGTCTGGCAGCCTCGCCTCTGTCAGTGTGCCCCAGGGTGGCTGTGGCTACAATGTAGCTGCCATCACCTGTGTGTGAATGGGTGGATGACTGAATGTAGTGTAAAGCGCTTTGGGGTCCCTAGGGACTAAGTAAAGTGCTATACAAATATAGGCCATTTACCTCACTTCAAAAGGCACGCTCGCCTGTTGGGTGCATTTTCATTCAAGATTCAAGACCAACGGGAAGAGCCTTGGCTCCTTATTATTGCAACAAGTGGGTGCAGGGTCCTAGAAACTCAATGAGTTTGAGTATTCTAGTGTGAGAAATTGCGCCCTGTTGCGGTAGTAAGTGCAGGATCTTAGGAGCTCAACAAGTTAGGCGTTCTAGTGTATGTTTTTTTAGCACTTTTGCACCAGTGAAAAAAGGCAGAAAGGCTGAGCGGAGGACGCTCCGTTACATTATGGGAAAGTGGCCCAGTAAAATGGCCAGTGGGGCTGTGGGAGGCATTCCTCTAGGTGGTCTGGGTGAAAACTCCATTTTTGATTCCATGGTAAAAAAGTTTGGACTTGATAGTATCAGATATGTTGAGAAATGGCAAAAAAAAAAAAGAATGGTTTTGCTGCTTAGTGTGAACCAGTTGAGAAAGGTGGAAGAGCAACTGGGGGGAGAAGAACAACAAATGTTAAAAAAGAAAAACGTTAAATCGACTGATGTGCGTAGGATCAATGATTTCAATTCAATTTTATTTATATAGCGCCAAGTCACAACAACAGTCGTCTAAAGGCACTTTATATTGCACAGTAGATCATACAATAATAGATACAGAGAAAAACCCAACAATCATATGACCCCCTATGAGCAAGCACTTTGGTGACAGTGGGAAGGAAAAACTCCCTTTTAACAGGAAGAAACCTCCAGCAGAACCAGGCTCAGGGAGGGGCGGGGCCATCTGCTGCAACCAGTTGTGGTGAGAGAAGGAAGACAGGATAAAGACATGGTGTGGAAGAGAGACAGAGATTACTAACAGGTATGATTTAATGCAGAGAGGTCTATTAACACATAGTGAGTGAGAAAGGTGAAAATCAAGTGCATCATGGGAATCCCCCGGCAGCCTACGTCTATTGCAGCACAACTAAGGGAGGATTCAGGGTCACCTTGATACTCAGCTTTGCCGTTGCTCTGCGGATAGCCAGGTGATGAGGTATGGTGTCGAAATTCCCATTTCCGGCTGAAGTTGGCAAACTCTGTCGAGCTGTACTGGGGCCCGTTGTCAGAAAAAACAATATTTGGGATTCCCTGACGTGCGAAATGAGCCTTTAGTTTCCTAATCACAGTATTCGACTTGGTATCAGGTAGATAATCTATCTCCCAAAAGTTGGAGTAATAATCAACAGTTATTAGGTAGTCCCTACCCTCAAAGTTGAATAAATCTGTCCCAACTTTGGTCCATGGTCTAGTGGTCAGCTCGTGTGGTTTTAGTGTCTCTTTCTGTTGTTTTGCATCCACAGACCGACATATGTCACATGTAGCGATGTACTTTTTGATGTGGTCGTTCATACCATGCCAGTAGACACAGTCTCTAGCTCTCCTGAGGCACCCTTCTGTGCTGATGTGTGTTGAGTGAATTCGCTGTGTTATATCTGCCTGGAGTGCTTCTGGAATCACCACTCTCTCTCCCTTGAAGACCAGTCCATCCTGTGTGCTCAGTTCATCCTGCAAAGATTGGAACTGAGTTATTTCAACAGGTACATCTTTCTTACAGACCGGCCACCCCTTTTGTATTGTTTTTATCAGCGTTTGTAGTGTGTGGTCGGTTCTTGTCCCTGCTCGTATTCTGTCCATGCTTTCTGTTGAAACAGGTACATAGTCCACCATGTTGACACATTCTGTCTCCAACTCCATCTGGCTTTTGATGCTGTCCTGCAGGTAGGCCCTACTCAGCGTATCAGCGAGTAGCATGTCGCAGCCTGGAACATATGTTATGGTTATATCATATTTTTGCAGCCTTAATAACATCCTTTGCAGTCTCTTAGGTGCATGTAACAGTGGCTTTTTAATAATGTTCTCGAGTGGCTTGTGGTCTGATTGCAATCTCACAAGACAACCATATGTATATTGGTGGAATTTCTCCATCCCAAACACAATAGCTAAACATTCCTTTTCAATTTGTGCATAACCTCTTTCAGTGAGCGTCAGTGCACGACTTGCAAATGCCACTGGTTTTCCATGTTGAGTCAGAGCTGCTCCCAGTCCTGTTTCGCTGGCATCACACTGCAGTGTCAGCTCTTCTTCATGGCTGTAATATTTCAAAACTGGGACTTGTGTTAGTTTTTCTTTCAGTCTTTTAAATGCATCTTCCTGCAAGTCTGTCCATAGGCTGTCTCTGTGCGTCAGTTGTCTGAGAGGCTCACAGTCGTCTGACAGATGCTTGTAGAACTTGGATAAATAGTTGACCATTCCAACTAGTCTCTGCACCCCTTTTATCTCAGTTGGTGCTGGCATCTCTGTGATGGCCCGTACCTTCTCTGGGTCAGCTCTCAGCCCCTCTGCCGTGAGTAGATGTCCGATGTATGGTACTTCCTGTCTTCTAAGCTTGAGTTTTTCCACATTTAATTTGATGTTCCTCTCTCTCTGCAGCGTTCCAGGAAAAGTCTCAGGTTTCTGTCATGATCCATTTCTGCCAACTCAGTTGTCTCTCATTTTCCAGTGATCAGGATGTCATCAGCAATGATGTATGTGCCTGGCAGGTTCTCTAACGCTTGCATCAGTTTGCGCTGAAAGACCTCTGGCGCTGGGCTGATCCCCATCGGCATTCTCAGCCAACGAAAGCGACCAAATGGTGTTGCGAATGTCATGAGATAGCTTGACTCTTCTGTAAGCTTCACATGCCAAAAGCCATGTTTCACATCACAAATTGTGAAAACTTTCGCTTTTGACACATCTGGCAAGATGTCATCTGTTGTTGGTAATGGGAAGTGACTATGCTTCAAAGCTTTGTTGAGCGGTCTCGGGTCAATACATATCCTGGGTTTGCCATTTGCCATTGCACTGTCACCATCCCACTGATTCAATCAGTACTACATTCCACTAGTGCTATTATTTGTCTGTCTGCAAGGCTCATCAGTTCCTCTTTCAGTGGTTTCATCATCGACACTGGGACTCTGTGTTTTGGCAGTTTGACGGGCTGCACTGTTGTGTCGATTTACAGCTCATATTCACCTTGGAAACATCCATCTCCTGTAAACACATCCTGAAACTCGGTCTTTATCTCTTCCAACAACTACATGTTTTTCTCTGATGGAGCTGTTGTCACTGAGCTGTCCAGAGCACATATGTTATCATATTTAACTTGTATTAGCTTCATCGCTTCACTAGCTGTTCTCCCAAGTAGAGGTGTTTTACAATCCTCCTCTACCACTTGGAACTCGACTCTGTACTTTTTGTTGTTTCTTGGGTTTGTCAGCTTGACCTTACACTTTCCTAATGGACACAGCCTTGACTTATTGTACATCACAAGAACCTTGTCTGTGTGCTCCATTTTGATGTTCGGGTTCAACAGGTTGATGGGAATAACGTTGCAGGTTGCACCACAGTCAACTTGAAACTTGACCAGGCTGTTGCCAATCATCATGCCTGCAAACAGCTGCTCTCGTTTTTTCATGTCTGATGCTTTGATCTGGTTCACTTCTACTGCAGTCTGTGTCATAGCTGTGACAGTCATTATGTCCTCACAGGAATCCGAGACCTGCTCCGTCACTGTGTGGACCTTTTTTCCATTTTCACTCTGTCTGCTTTTACTCCTGCATGCTATAGCAAAATGATTTTCTTTGTCACATTTTTTGCATTTTTTTCATATGCTGGGCATTTTGATTTGAGTCTTTCATGTGCTCTTCCACAAAATCTGCATGGTCTCTGAATGCTATTGTGACCAAGTGGTCGGCGGGGTTATAAAAGAAATGATAAAATGACAACACCACCTGGGGGGAATTCTAGCCCCCAGGAAATATAAACTTTAAAAATGGAATTTAATTTAAAAAAACAACGTTTGCACAGGTTCAGGGATGCACACTGAGGCCGGCTCAATGTATTAACAGCATTTTATTTATTAAAAAAATAAAAACAAAACAACAAAGACAGCGCACTAAATGTCTAAAATAGTGTCCCAAATTACAACAAAATAAACATACAACTGGGACTTACCAGCAGCGGTGGACCAAAAGAAAACCACACAAAAAAACCCCACTATAGTCTATTCACCTGGTGCTGTACAACAAAAGTGTGGAAAACGACCCGCCACCTAAGGTCCCACGGCCGCTGGTAAATCCTCAGTTCACTGAAATAAAAGCACAAGATATACACGTTAAACAGGATAAAAAAAACCATGGGACATAAAAAGGCGCTCTATATACTAAAATAAAGAAAGAAATTAAAAGGAAAACAGAGACCTGTAATAAAACACACCCACATACACACCACAGAGCACAGATTGGAAACACTCGTGCTCTGCGAGCCAGCCCACAGCTGGTGCTGGTTCCGATTGTCCATAGCCCTACTCAGTCTCGCGCAGCTCTCCGCAACTGGGAGAGGGAAAGAGAGAGGCGGTACCGGTTTTTGTAACACCAGCCCAATATGCAGCTGAAGATCGCCCCGACCAGCCGGGAAAGCTGGAGTAAAACGATAGTCCAAAAAGGGCTTAGCATGAAACCCAAAGCCCCCAGGGGCGAGGCGAGGCCAGCAGCGGGAATAAAACTGGACGGCCAACAGATCGGAACACAAGATGAAACAGGGCAAGACAAGACAGCAGCTAGGCAGGCGTCTCGACTCTTTGCTTAAAAATCAGGCAGTTGGTCCCTGAGAAGGTGCGGCAGCAATCAAACCCTACAAACAAAAACAGGCAAAGATAACCTTAATCGTCTCTAATTTACAAATACTAGCAGCTATAATATAAGCGGCTTACCCCAAGACTGGAGGCGCTGTACTGTACGGTGAACGCAACTCACACGTCTCTCCACCACAGCTGGAGTAAAGAAAGAGAAACAGCCGCGCTGTAGCAGTCACACAATCCGATTGTATCGGTAAATTAACCAATAGGCCAGCATTTACTGCTGTATCGCACCAGAAGCTCGGGAGGAATGATCCAACAAAAAAAACCGGCTTCCCTTTATACAGGTAAACACCACCTTGTAATCAATATGCAGGTGGGTTCCTAATTAACCCAATCACATGATACAAGGAGCGAGTGCAGCGGGAAAAGAGCGAGGGTGGTAGAGCGAGCGAGAGAGAGAGAAAAAGAAGGGCGAGTAGCCCATCCGGCTACATCTACCCCCCCTTTTTTGCATTGGCGCCCCAACAATGACTCAAGAAACCTAACACCATGGCCTGAATATGGCAAGCTGAGCACTGGCGACCGGTACAGACTGAACAGGACGTGGCAAGTGATGTACATTCGAGTGCTGACCTGCTGTCGAACGTGCTGTTCTCCGCAAGTGTGGCCCACTCACCTCAGACTGTTCAACAGAGCCTGAGGAAGAACCTGGGGGAGCAGAGGTCGAGGGTGCTACAATCACACTGGGAGTAGACCTGAGCTCCACCGATGGAACTCTAGAGGCATCGGGAAGTGACACCACAGGTGCTACAGGGTGTGAGGGTACCTCAGGGACAAGGAGCCACAACTCGTCGTCACTCATTTTTGTCATTTTTGACCAGGACATGTCCTTCAATGCACATATTAAACAAATATGTAAGACTGCGTTCTTCCATTTGCGCAACATCTCTAAAATTAGAAATATCCTGTCTCAGAGTGACGCTGAAAAACTAGTTCATGCATTTATTACTTCCAGGCTGGACTACTGTAATTCATTATTATCAGGATGTCCAAAAAACTCACTGAAAAGCCTTCAGCTAATCCAAAATGCTGCAGCAAGAGTACTGACAGGGACTAGAAAGAGAGAGCATATTTCTCCTGTTTTGGTTTCCCTTCATTGGCTTCTTGTTAAATCCAGAATTGAATTCAAAATCCTGCTCCTCACATACAAGGTCTTAAATAATCAGGCCCCATCTTATCTTAATGACCTTGTAGTACCATATCACCCTATTAGAGCACTTCGCTCTCGCTCTGCAGGCCTACTTGTTGTTCCTAGAGTATTTAAAAGTAGAATGGGAGGGAGAGTAGGGCTGCTCGATTATGGCAAAAATGATAATCACGATTATTTTCACTGAAATTGAGATCACGATTATTTGACGATATTTATTTAACCCTTTAAGACCTACTATAGAACCAAGTCCACCAGAGCTTATATTATTTTTTTACATGCTGTAGTGCCATTTTTGGGAGCATTTCAAGTTGCTATACATCAATACAACTGTTATAGCCCATATTTTAATAATATGTATGCATTAAGTCCATAGTAATTACATAAATTGCAAAAAAGTGCAATAAACTACAAAAAAAATTGAAAATCGCTTTTGTTTTGTTTACATATATTTCTACTTGGAGAAATTTAAGAGGCTTATCCCTCAAAACTTTAAATACAATAAAGTTGCAAAAAATAGTTTCCCACCACAGGAAATTTATTTTGAGTGTCTTCATAGTTTTATTTTGGAGATACAGCAATTTTTATATACTGCAGGAAAAACAAAAAACAATCCTATGATGCAAATTTGCAAAGAAAACAGCATGTGCATCATTTCACTGTGGGAAGTGTTACGAACAGCTGATAGGAACGGCAAAGCGTGTTTCTGGAATATTATGTTTTTGTTCCTGCAAGCGCTTTTTATGCAATTTTTGCAAAGCTATATGTGGAACGAAACCGTGACCGAGGACAAGCTGATGGCATCAGATGTAAGTACAACTCCTCCGGTTTCATATGCAAAACAAATTATTGCACTAGCTTACACGGTTCAGGTTCTACAGGGATTTAACAATAGTTACGCAAAACGGAGCATGCAGCTCTGACCGGCTTTAAAGGGTTAACAATGACTTTAAAAAAAAAAATATAAAATAGTGTGCAACACCACTGAAGTTTTTTTTTTTTAAACTCTCTTTTCAACCAACGGCAGTCACTCTCCAAATAACTTCTGCTTAGCTTTCCGAGCTTCCCTCGGGTCCTCTTAATCAGCGGTCTCCAACCTTTTTTGCGCCACGGACCGGTTTATGCCCGACAATATTTTCACGGACCGGCCTTTAAGGTGTCGCGGATAAATGAGGGAGGGGCTAATAATCGGCTCAGTCATTTTTAATGATCGTTGAAAGCCCAGATCGTAATCGTGATTAAAATTCGATTAATTGAGCAGCCCTAAGGGAGAGCCTTCAGTTTTCAGGCCCCTCTTCTGTGGAACCAGCTTCCAGTTTGGATTCAGGAGACAGACACTATCTCTTCTTTCAAGATTAGGCTTAAAACTTTCCTTTTTGCTAAAGCATATAGTTAGGGCTGGACCAGGTGACCCTGAATCCTCCCTTAGTTATGCTGCAATAGACATAGGCTGCCAGGGGATTCCCATGATGCATTGAGTTTTTCCTTTCCAGTCACCTTTCTCGCTCACTATGTATTAACAGACCTCTCTGCATTGAATCATATCTGTTATTAATCTCTGTCTCTCTTTCACAGCATGTCTTTTATCCTGTCTTCCTTCTCTCACCCCAACCGGTTGCAGCAGATGGCCCCGCCCCTCCCTGAGCCTGGTTCTGCCGGAGGTTTCTTCCTGTTAAAAGGGAGTTTTTCCTTCCCACTGTTCCCAAAGTGCTTGCTCATAGGGGGTCATATGATTGTTGGGTTTTTCTCTGTATCTATGAAGCGCCTTGAGGCGACTTATGTTGTGATTTGGCGCTATATAAATAAAATTGAATTGAATTGAATTGAATTGAAATTGAATTGAATTGAACTCAGAGAGGTCTGTTCTGAGTCAGCAGGCACAGGTGGGGGTGGAACCTGTGGACCAGGTGTAGGAGGCCCTAGGCTGACCTGTGCCTTCAACATGTCACGATGGACATGTCGAACCTTCTCCAAGTCTCCCACGGGGCAATGGTATAAACAGCCCCGCTCTCTTGGGGTGCCCTCAACACCTGATAGACCACGGAGCTCCAAAGGTCCTGGATCTTGTGCCGGCCCCGGGCGCTGTGATCTCGAAGATACACCAGCTGACCGACCTTTAAAGGAACAGGGTGGACTCTCTGGTCATGCCGCTCCTTGCGACGGTCAGCGGCCAGCGACAACCGTGCCCGAGCTCCCTCAAAAGCCACCATTAACCTGGCTTGGTGCTCGGCCACCCAGTCCTGTACCTCTCCAGGCACTGGGTCCTGAACGCGGCCTAGAAGGAAATCAATAGGCAGCCTAGGATCCCTGCCAAACATCAAGAAAAACGGTGACTCTCCAGTGCCCTGATGCGGCGTGCTATTATAGCAAAAGAGCACATGCGGTAAGCATGCAGCCCAGTCGCGTTTCCGAGATGATGGCAGGGTCCGGAGGAGGTTGTGGAGGGTTCGGTTAAACCGTTCGCACTGCCCATTACCCGCTGGGTGGTAACGCGTTGTACGGGACTTTGCTACCCGATACAACTCGCATAACTGTTGCATCACCAAACTCTCAAAGTTTCTACCCTGGTCAGAGTGGAGGCGGCTTGGAACGCCAAACTTAAAAAACCACTCTGTTAACAGGCCCTGGGCCACAGTAGAGGCCCGCTGGTCCCGGGTAGGGACTGCAACCGTGTATTTGCTAAAAACGTCAGTCATAACCAAGACGTTTTCAATTCCACTACGGGAAGGTTCCAACACCGTGAAGTCTATGGCCAGGATTTCATTTGGCCTAGACGCCAACAGGTGACCCATATAACTATGAGACCCCAACTCTGAGTCCTTTGCGACCTGACAGCGTTCACAACGCTGAACCCATTGCTTGATGTCAGAGGACATCCCGGGCTAATAGCAACGCTGCCTGACCAGTTCAGTGGTACGCTCAATACCTTGGTGCCCATGGTCCTGGTGCAGCTGCCTCAAGGTCTCAGGCTTCAGAGCCTCTGGGAGAACAAGTTGGAGGGCTTCCTCACCTCCACCTGGACGCAAAATACGGCGATAAAGGATGCCATCCTTCTCCACCAGACGATCCCACTGACGCAGCAGAACCATGACTGGTTTGGGGACCTGACTCCTTTCCTCCGAAGAGGGCGGGGTGTGCCTCCTCCAGTATACCAAGAACTCCTTGAGGAGGGGGTCAGCCTCCTGCAAAGCACGAATATCCCCCAGGGAGTGAGATGGAAAGGCCCCAATCTCCAACTGAGTAACGGAGGGCAAAACGGCTGGGCACTGAGCCTGCTGAAGTGACATTGGGACACGAGTCCCAGGCAACACACCCTCGGCCAAGCTGGAGCTCGTCTCATACTGTCGAGAGAGAGCATCAGCATTCCTATTACTGTGGCCTGAGCGATACTTGATCTCAAAATCGAATGCCGCCAGCTGGGAGGCCCACCTCTGCTCGGTGGCACCCAGCTTAGCTGAAGAGAGGTAACCGAGTGGATTGTTATCGGTGTAAACCACACACTTCTGCCCCAGCAGGTACTCCCGGAACTTCTCGGCCATGGCCCACTTAAGCGCAAGAAACTCCAGCTTCATGGAGCTGTAATTGTCCATATTGCGTTCATGTGGCCGAAGACCTCGACTAGCATAAGCCACTGGCCTAACAACACCTTCTACATCTTGGGAGAGAACTGCACCCAAACCACTGTGGCTGGCGTCAATCTCCAAGATAAATGGGCGCGTAAAGTCAGCATATGCTAGCACAGGTGCAGACACAAGCTTTGCTTTCAGGGCCTCAAAGCTCTCCTCACACTGAGGGGTCCAAATAGCACTCAAACTCTGTCCCGAGCCCTTCTTTGTCTTTGTGCCAGCCGCCAACGCCAACGCGGCAAACCCCTCCACAAAGCGCCGGTAATAGCTGGCGAAACCCAAAAAGGATCGCAACTCTGACACGGAACGAGGACACTGCCATTTGGCTACTGCGTCAACCTTGGCTGGATTGGTAGAGACACCCTCACAGGAGATTACATGGCCCAAGTAGTTAACCTTCTGCTGGAAAAAGGCACACTTTTCTAACTTAGCCTTGAGCCCCTGTTGCTGCAGCCTTGCCATCACCATCTCTAGCCGTTGCAGGTGCTGAGAGAGAGACGAGGAGAACACAATGATGTCGTCTAGGTACAGCAGTAACGACTGGCACTGCTGATCCCCGAACATCCTCTGCATTAGGCGCTGGAAGGTAC
This sequence comes from Aulonocara stuartgranti, assembly GCF_965226115.1. Classification (NCBI taxonomy): domain Eukaryota; kingdom Metazoa; phylum Chordata; class Actinopteri; order Cichliformes; family Cichlidae; genus Aulonocara; species Aulonocara stuartgranti. Next base: position 38,806,883 of record NC_138944.1, read on the forward strand.
CAGGAGCATTGCACAGCCCGAATGGCATACGATTCCACTTGAACAGGCCAAACGGCGTGCAAAAAGCGGTCTTGGGCTTATCCTGCTCAGAAACTGGCACCTGGTTGTACCCGCTGGCCAGGTCGATGGTAGAAAACCAGCGTGCGCCAGCTAGGGCATCCAGACTTTCCTCGATGCGAGGTAAGGGGAAGGCGTCCTTCCTTGTTTTGCTATTCAGCAAACGATAGTCAACGCACAGACGGAGGCTTCCATCCTTCTTGCGGACCAACACGATGGGAGAGGCATAAGGACTGCTACTCTCCCTAATTACCCGGGCCTCCAGTAGCTGGTTGATATGGGCCCTGACAGCCTCATAATCAGAAGGAGGAATTCGCCTGTACCTCTGCCGGACAGGTGCCTCATCGAGCAGCGGTATGTCGTGCGAAATGAGGTTTGTGCTGCCCAAGTCTCCCTCATAAGTGGAGAAAACAGAGCGGTACTTCTGCAAAAGTAACCGTACCTCATGTTGCTCTGACTCAGCGAGAGCAGACAGGTCAATCGTATCCACCATCTCTTGAGCAGGGCTGCTGGTTGTATGGGAGGAAACGGTAACGGGAAAAGAGTGTTCCTCGCTAACACCGGCAGGGAGGCTAACAACAGTAGCTTTGCTTATCACTCCCAAACAGGTCCGCAGGTGGAGAACAGCTTCCGCTGTCCCCACATTGGTGACTGGGATGTAGGCAACGCCCTTATCCACCTGGACCAAACATGGAGAGGCCAGCAACCCAACTGGCAACCCGGACTCAGAAGGCTCAAAAAGCACAGCCTGACCTGACAACTGCTGAAAACAGGTAGAGGCCACCAGCTGCATGACACCACCAGGTATCTGCACGGCCCGCGGGCCCTGTACCTTGACGGTACCGACAGGGTCCTCTGGGGCTTGGGCTGCAGACTGGTGACACTGATGTAAGGCCTCCAAAACTGGTCTCGGTGCCTGTGACACGGAAGGAGAATTAAACAAGGAGCCACCGAAATCCCCAAACAGTTCTTGATAACAGCGGCGGATTACATTCATTCCTAAGATGCCAGGGACAGAGGGCGTAGCCCCAGGAGGGTCCTTCACTATAAGGATCCTACAAGAGGGTATTTCCTTGCCACACAGGAGTACACTGAGCTCCAAATAGCCAATGTAATGGGTTGGCAAGCCCATTGGCAGCCCGAAGCTGTAGCCAATGGCATGACTGAAGGCGTTCTTGTCCCCAAGGGGCAAAATGTGCCAAAAAGAAACTTTCTGTGATGGTGGAAACCATGGACCCAGTATCCACCAAACAAGGGACAGTTACCCCACTAATCAGCACATCCATCTTTGGACACGATGAAATTAGCCTGCCAATCCTATCTTTCTGTGAGCCAGTGAACTCCCCACCTGAACTGTGACTCTGCAGCTCAGAGGGCTTTAGTTTTCCGACTGGGTAGCGGGAAGATGATTGCCAACTGCGGTATAGGGAGGGCCTGAATCAGAACCTGCTCTGGTGCGGCGTAAAGCCCGCTCCCCAGTGCACTCCCTAGCAAAGTGTCCTGGCTGCTGACACCGGCGACAAATCACCGAGCCAGCCCGTGAAGGCCGAACACTTCTTCGGGGGTTCTGTAAAGAAACCACTGTCTCAGTGAGCTGATTTAACTGCTCTTGTTGGCGCTTTAGGAGTTCCTTTAGCTCACGCCACTCGGACTCGGGTGTACCAACAGGAGCGAACCTAGGGCTAGTGTGCACTCCACACTGGAAACCATATGCCGATGGGTGAGAATAGCCACGGTCGCGAACACCGCCTGAAAACCCTTCTCTTTCCCATCTAATTGCTTCCCCGCGCACCTCTAACAAGGTGGCAGTAGGTACAAGGCGAACGTATTGTTTAAGCTCTCTGAGGAGAGCACTATCAACAACATGTTCTACAAACTGGTCTCGGAGCAACACCTCTGCATTACGCATACCATCAGGTGATCTTTGTTTTACTTGCTCCATCAGAGCCATTAGCGCTAAGGAAAACTCCTTAGCGCTAATGGCACAAAGTCTCTCCCTCCCGCTGTCTCCTCAAAAAGAAAGCCTGCTGCAGAGTGACATAGGACTGCGCATTGCCATACAGTTCCTTTAAAATGGTCAACACCCGAGCAGGATCCCCTCGCTCTAAATTAGGGCGAAATTTGATCTCCTCCCTTGCTTCTCCCTCTAAATGGTCAAAAATAAAGAAAGCTTGATCAGCAACAGACAGGTGCCGGCACGCATGCATGCTTGAACCTCTTCGACCCATTCAGCTATACCACCACCAATCGCTCTGTAATGGCGGCCTGGCTACCAACATTTGGTATGCAGCCAGCTGGTACGAAGGAGGACGACGCGGCACCACCACCAGACTTGAGCACAGCACCCCCATCCCGGCGCAATTGCTCATTATCTGCCTTTAACTGCGCTACCAAGTCTCTAAGTTGCTGCAATTCTTCCTCCATAATAAATTTTGACCAAAAAAAGGAAAATTAAATCAGCAAGGTGCTAAAATCCTATTACTCTTCCTCCTACCTGGATACTGCTGTCTTGTCTATAATCACACTCTAAAACAAATAGAGCCTTCAAACAGGTGAACTGTGATCTCTGCAAAAAAAATAAAACAATTTACAAGACCAAACATCTACCTCAAATGTGCATCCTATCGACCAACGCCAAGTATGTGACCAAGTGGTCGGCGGGGTTATAAAAGAAATGATAAAACGCCACCTGGGGGGAATTCTAGCCCCCAGGAAATATAAACTTTAAAAATGGAATTTAATTTAAAAAAACAACGTTTGCACAGGTTCAGGGATGCACACTGAGGCCGGCTCAATGTATTAACACCATTTTATTTATTAAAAAAATAAAAACAAAACAACAAAGACAGCGCACTAAATGTCTAAAATAGTGTCCCAAATTACAACAAAATAAACATACAACTGGGACTTACCAGCAGCGGTGGACCAAAAGAAAACCACACAAAAAAACCCCACTATAGTCTATTCACCTGGTGCTGTACAACAAAAGTGTGGAAAACGACCCGCCACCTAAGGTCCCACGGCCGCTGGTAAATCCTCAGTTCACTGAAATAAAAGCACAAGATATACACGTTAAACAGGATAAAAAAAAACCATGGGACATAAAAAGGCGCTCTATATACTAAAATAAAGAAAGAAATTAAAAGGAAAACGGAGACCTGTAATAAAACACACCCACATACACACCACAGAGCACAGATTGGAAACACTCGTGCTCTGCGAGCCAGCCCACAGCTGGTGCTGGTTCCGATTGTCCATAGCCCTACTCAGTCTCGCGCAGCTCTCCGCAACTGGGAGAGGGAAAGAGAGAGGCGGTACCGGTTTTTGTAACACCAGCCCAATATGCAGCTGAAGATCGCCCCGACCAGCCGGGAAAGCTGGAGTAAAACGATAGTCCAAAAAGGGCTTAGCATGAAACCCAAAGCCCCCAGGGGCGAGGCGAGGCCAGCAGCGGGAATAAAACTGGACGGCCAACAGATCGGAACACAAGATGAAACAGGGCAAGACAAGACAGCAGCTAGGCAGGCGTCTCGACTCTTTGCTTAAAAATCAGGCAGTTGGTCCCTGAGAAGGTGCGGCAGCAATCAAACCCTACAAACAAAAACAGGCAAAGATAACCTTAATCGTCTCTAATTTACAAATACTAGCAGCTATAATATAAGCGGCTTACCCCAAGACTGGAGGCGCTGTACTGTACGGTGAACGCAACTCACACGTCTCTCCACCACAGCTGGAGTAAAGAAAGAGAAACAGCCGCGCTGTAGCAGTCACACAATCCGATTGTATCGGTAAATTAACCAATAGGCCAGCATTTACTGCTGTATCACACCAGAAGCTCGGGAGGAATGATCCAACAAAAAAAACCGGCTTCCCTTTATACAGGTAAACACCACCTTGTAATCAATATGCAGGTGGGTTCCTAATTAACCCAATCACATGATACAAGGAGCGAGTGCAGCGGGAAAAGAGCGAGGGTGGTAGAGCGAGCGAGAGAGAGAGAAAAAGAAGGGCGAGTAGCCCATCCGGCTACACTATTGACACCCTTTAATGAGAAGTCTGGGCTCGGGAGAACCCGAGTGCCCTGGAGGGACTTTCCCTGCCGGATACACAATGGACGGGTGCCCGCTGGGATTGGAACGACAGGTGCGACTTCTCAGAAAGGGCTCACTGAAGGCAGCATGGTTAAGAGCTTGGAGGCGCTTACGACTGCAGTGAATGCTCAGAATAACACCTTTGAGCGTATGTATGTTGGATTACATCAGGAAAGAATCAACTCAGAACAACATCTCTGGGTGGAGCTGGATTACACCTCGGATCAGTTGGCTGCGGTTGTGAGGTCTCAGAATCTGCTATGTGAGCAAAAAGAGTGACAAGACCACAGAATCGACGGCTAATAACATCACGGAGAAGCTCGCAGCTATTAACGGGAGACTGAGAGACCAGTGTCGGAGTGTTAAAAAACAGCTTGAAATTCTCAATTACCATCATAACCCGGCTACCCCTTCGGCGCCAGCTCAAGGCTGGAGCCGAACAACAACTCCCTGATAACGACTGTGTTGAGTCTGTTCCTTCCCATTCCCTACAAGGCCACCTGGGTTGGCTGAAAGACTGTTTACTTAGCCTGGCAGGGCGAAGGACACTGTCTCAGCTGAACTATGGACACGCACACACATTCATATACTGATACTGATACGCACTCACTGACGCATCACCCTCCCTACCCCGGATCCAACACCACCTCCAACGCTTACCTCCCCCATGATGTGGACATCGGGTCAGCTGAAGGCGCAGTCGAAAGATTGTAGCGGTCCCAGATCAGATGTACACACTGGAACTCTTTCCCATGTTGCTTGTCTGTGTTTATTGTGTTATGGTGTGTTGATACCTGTGCATTCCTGTATTATCCTTTTGTGTTGCACATTTCAATGTTTTTTTTCCTCGCTACCTGGCCTGACCTGTCTCCCCAATGTGATGTTTGTATTGTATGTACGGTCGGCAAGGTCTGTCATCTCGGTTGTGGACCGAGATGACAGACCTGCAACTGACAAATAAAGGCTATCTCATCTCATCTCATCATCATGATATCTCTTTATCCAGTCTTTTTCTCTCTTTTTGTTTTACTGCATGCAGTTCTTCTACAGCCTGTCCCGCTATTGTTTTGTTGTATTCTCTTGAAATCTCCATTGCTCTACAAATATCTAGACATCTGTCTAATGTGAGGTTCTCTTCTCTGAGCAACCTTTCCCTCCAACTGGAGCTGTTCGTGCCACAGATGATCATGTCTCTGATCAGTGAGTCTTTTAATTGTCCAAAGTTGCAGTTGCATTCTCAGGTCCGTAACATATTTATCAATATTTTCTCCAGGAGCCTTATTGCGTGCAAAAAATCTGTATCTCTCGACAGTCTCATTAACTTTGGGATTACAGTATTCATCTATTTTTCTCATCAGCTCACTTACTGTTACTCTTGACTCAGCTCCGATCAGCGTTCCACAGAGCTCCCTGCCCCGTTCCCCAATCAGATAGTAAAACAGCTTCACTCTCGCCTTTTCCTCAGCATCCGGCAGAGCTAGTTTCGTGTAGAGTGTAAACCCTTCTTTCCATGTGTTCCACGCTTTAGACAGGTTCACTGAATCCATACTCCACTGTGCGGGTGGCTTCAATCCATCCATCGTAGACGCCGCTGCGCTCTTCTTGTCAGCGTCTCACCTGCTGTCCTGAGCCGTTAGCACCTCCGAGGCTAACTAGCCTAGCTGGACGCGTCGATACCGTCCAGCTAGGCTTGAAATTTACGTCCCATTTTCCCCTTTATTCTTTTTTCTCTGTATTGTCAATTCTGTCTAAGAAGAAATCTGAGGCTGCTGTTCTGAGAATGAGCTACCAAAGCTTTTTCTGAATAAGTCAATAAAGATCCATTTATGGAAAGCTGTGATGAAGGTAGCTTTGTCTTTAATTATATTCAACAATATAACATATTTGACCACTTTTAATTTATTTTTCTAACTTTAATACACTAAAGTTAAGGCTATATACCTAATTTCTAGTAAGTGGCCCAGCCCCTCCTAAATCTTTATGCATATGGCCCTCAGTGAAAAAAGTTTGGACACCCCTGCGCTACGCATTTGGTGTGGTGCATGACTTTGGTGTCCTGTGGAGACATAGGAAGTTTCTGAAATCTGCTAAGGCAGCTGCCTCAGGGGGGCCGTCCTTTTAACTTGTGTTAGCTTCATTGCCCACACCTGACCTCACTGACCTTTCTGCTGTTTCTTTTGCCTCTCAGGCAGAGAAAGATCTCTGGCATAAATCTGGCTGCACACTGATGCAATCTGTCTGGTGTTTTTCTGACGGCCGCCCATGCCTGCCTAAGCATTTTTTCCCTTGGTTTCTTGTGGAAATAAAGAAAATATTTTACTGCTACTCATACTTATCATTATTACCATTGCATTAATCAAATTAATCATCTTTTCATTAAAACACTTATTGAAGCTGTTGGCATTACATTAACCTTTTTAATACAGGTGCAGCTATAACCATTTTATACACATTGCATTTTGTGCTTATTAAAGAGTTGAAGCTCAGTCAATTAATTGGAGGTTGTAAGCCTCGTTCGGCGCGATGTCTGGGCGATCTATTGTGTAAGTGACTTGGAGCTATAGAAGGTTAAAACTGCATACACGCCTACAAAACATATATAATACATATAATCTAGAAACAGGCTTGAGTGAAGGCCTGGATGTATTCAGTTTCTTGTTGCATTTGAGTTTGCTTAGTAACAGGTGACAGAAGATGGGCCAAAGAGGAGGACAAGTCCCTGGGGATCTTCAGGGCCTGAATTCATCGCCATATTTGGAAAAAGATGCCAGAGAGGGGAACTTTGGTGTCGCATTTATCTCTTAAAATTGATCATTGTCTGTAAAAGTTGCAAATGATGTTCTTAAGATACAAATTATGTTCTTGTACAATGCGACAAGGGGCGTTACCCAACCCTGACATTATAAAAGCAATCTGAAGTGTATTTTTGGGCGGAGATCTACATCTGATGTTTTGCAGTGTACATCTTCCCACGCGTGTGTTCAATAAACTTATCTGTTTGATTGCATCCTTCTGGGCCTCTGGTATTTTGTTTTGGTTCTCAACATCGCGAATCGGGACAGTGGGCACAAGGGTTAGACCATGTGTCCAAAGGGGGGATGCTACAGGCAGTAACAATGCTGTGGTTCACAAAAGGCTTTTCTGCAGCAGCTGAAAAGTATTGTTAAAAGTGTCTAATTTGCGCGACCAATAATGTGTGACGTCCAGCTCGTGTAGATACTGTAGCACACCCTCCACCTGACATGCACTTTTACCATCTTATGATGGATTTCATTGAACTAACACCAAAGAAGTATTGTTTGGTGGTAGTCGACATGTTTTCTAAGTGGTTAGAAGTGCTCCCAACCAAGCATGCAGATGGTAGCGCGGTGGCAAAAGCTCTTCTGTCAGAAATCATCCCTAGATGGGGCATCCCGGGAAAAATCACTAGTGACAATGGCACTCACTTTTCACTTCACTTCTCTCCCCTCTACCATCTTCGACATGACCCTGACCAAACGCTGCAGCAGCTGGACCCACCACAACAATCTGAAAATGTCAACAGTGCTGCAGGAAAGGGATCTCATGCAGCAGAGATGGAGGGCGCTAAACCTAAGGCCCGTTTCACTACACGGGGGAAATTCCCAGACAGCTTCCGCTGACAGAGCTGTGATGAGATGCCCATTAAGCCCGGATGAAAAGTGAAGCAAAGCAAAAGAATAACTCTGTATTAACTCTGTATTAACACTGTGCAGGGCAGTGACGGACCAACACGGATGATCGGGCAGCAGGGAAAAGGGCGTGGCAGAGATGGAAGGAGCAACTGAGGTTAAAAGCCACCTCAGAATGGACAAAACACAGAAGAAGACGCAGGTCGGCAAGCATGGACACTGGAGAAAGGACTGCCCCAATTTGGGTCAGAACCAGGATGGACAGAACTGTGAGCAGCAGCAGCAATGGTCGCAAACAGACTGAAAAGGAGGAGGGCAGGAGCCCAGGGCACGCTTCAGGCCGTGGTTTACCCAAGACAACAGAGCAGGAAAGCGATGAACACACACACTGACTGAGCATGAGGTGATACATAGACAAACACATGTGCACTCGTTGATTTAGTGAGAAATGACACACACATCTCAACTGAAATGCTGATTCACTGAGAAGTGATCCACACACAAAATACACATGCGCAATGAAGAGTGATGCACACACACACATGCTGATGCAATGAAGAATGCTTTGCTAACAAGTGCTTATGCTGATACGCAAAATGCTGCGCACACACACCCACTTACAGACGCTGTTATAAGAAACCATTGATACACAGAACACATTTTATGTTATCCTGAGGGCACTTATGTACATTTAACAAACAAGGTCTAAAATTCTCTGCTTATGAAAACAATGTCTGTGTGTGGTGAGAGGGTGGAATTTTTGTACGTGACTGCATGCCTCAGGATGTTAATGGCTGCTCAAGGCCTGGACTGAATTGTTCACTGTGCTTCACACAGCCTGATGAGAGTTATGAGGAGCAGTGGTATAGTGTGAAAATGATAAACTAACTGTGTAATGTTTAATTCGGGGCACACAATATTGTTCCATGAGGACACTTAAACTTTCCTGTGAATTTTCTGTTGATTTTTCCTTAGCAGTAGGTTGATTTTATCAGTGAGGTTTGGGTTGTTTTCATTCTCTAAGAGAGAGAGACAGTTTTATGTTTGGACATGTCTGGAACTGGCCCTAGTATTTGTTATTTTATTATTGTATTGTTTACTTTTGTTTTGCTTTGTTACAGTGCATTGGGATAAGAAATCTGAGAGGTGTGATCCACCGGTGGTGATATTTTGTGAGTTCATGATCTAAGAATCAGCTCTTTTTTAACCATGCCTAGAAGATTGAAGTTTAAAGTGCTATGAAATATTCTTACTGGAAACAGTCACAAAGTGTGCTTCTCCATGGTTATAATGGGCTTTGGAGAAATTCACTTATATGGGACACTGACCACATGAGATGGTAAGTCCTGAGTCTAAAAGGATTGCAGTGAATAAATCCAGTCCAAAATCATAAAGAATTGTTTTCCTTTTAAAAATCTGACGTTATCTTGCTGTTGATGGAGACTGGACTAGGTTGCGCGTGAGACTCCACTATCAGCAATATCTGGTATGGATGCGTGTGAATGAATGCATGTGACTGGACTGTGATGGACTGACAATGTAGAATAAAGTTTTGACTGACTTGATACTGAGACGAAGACTGCACCAACTTTAGGACTAGTAAATGTTGACAAACAATTCACCACGCCAGTAAGAAAAGGGTGGATGCTTTGTTTTGTTTTTTGCAGGAGCAGGAGGACAAAAGAGACCAGAGGGGGAGACAGAGTGTAGCTTCACATGAGAGTGTGGAACTGCAGACTTAACCCTTTGGCTGCTAATTTGAGGTACTGATTTTTGCATGAAGAACACTGTGTTTTATTGGCTGTGTTTTGATTAGGGTATCACATTGCGTGGTTGGTAAATGCAAAGGAGGGGACTCACCTATAGCACTTAAGTAATCAGCATGGCTGAAGGAATGACATTAAGGAAGCATCAACAACATGACTGCAAAAGAAGCAGTTACGGACATCAGATTGACATCAGATCTACAAACTGAGCCACTGGTACATACAAATCTTGAGAAAACTTGCTATAGTGAATTAGAACCTTGATGGGAAGGAGGAAACATCACACAATCTGCCTTAGCTCAGGTGGCAGAAATTTTGGCTCTCACCAAAGGCAGTACAAATTTCAGGAGGAGGAAGGAGTAAAACATCTATACAGACTCAGCAGACCTGACAAACAAATGCTCTAACAGAGGAGTCATTACCATCATTTGACAGAAGATGACATTAAAACAAAGATGCAGGAGCCTACAAGATCAGTGGGCGGGTGGAGAAACAAACAACACAGAATAGTGGACGTTGGAAAGTACATGTTGAGAGATCAAGTTGCCCTGACAAAACTTGGTCAGCTATTGTTAAAACGACCACATGGTCCTTCACATGAGAGCAGAAACAGACGTAAAAGAATATGGAAGGCCTGTAAGTGACACCCACACATGGCAGAGATGGTGGAAAACTGTGTGAGGGAATGCAACACCTGTAATGAACACAACCCAAAGCAGCTGTATCAGTGTTCAAAAAGGGAAGTTTACAACACTGACGCTCCTTTTGGGGACATGAAAATGGATTCTACAGACAGAGCTGACAAAAAGACAACAAAGAACATGGAAATCTTCTTGTGATGGTGGACAGATTCACCAACTAGGAAGAAGCAAAACCCAGGTGAGAAAAGACGCAAACCCAGTCATACAATGGCTGTGAAATGAACTGATACAAAGACATGAAGTACCGAGAACCGTTAAAAATCAGACAAAAGATTCCACTGTAACAACGAACATCTGAAAGAAGTGGAGAACAAGTTCTGACATGATTAATCACTGGAACATCTTACCATTCAGAATCGCAGGCCATTGTAAAAGGCCAATTAAATATTTTATAGGAAAATCGGCACAACCAAAGCAATAACAAAGGGTATGGTCCAAAATAGAGTTGTGTGATAATAAACCCTGGTCCACGTGACTGAGGTTTTTTCCTTTTAAAATAGCCAATCATTAAAAGTAGAATACAGCCGACAGGAGCATGTGCTAGGAGGTGGTACTGCAAAAAGAACAAAAGCAAAATAAAGAAAACCCATTGTGTTGAACTTTGTTAAATTCAAATTAAAATGTACCATTACACTCAGAGGATCAACATGAAATCAAAATATATGCAAATTTTGTATGAAGCACATGACTGATAACTGTTCTGTCCGGAGCTTTTGTTTCCTATAGCACCCACTTGATCACACCACAAGTTTTTCGCCACCAAAGGAAGGTAATTGCAAATGTTCGAGGGAGGAATATCACGAAAAGTGGGAAAGGTAAGCCCCGATGGGGGTGATAACAACATAAAATTCACTTATGGTCAAATTTAGAAACAGTGAGGAGTTCTAGATAACCATAATTCAGCAAAACCCCATGAGGATTGAAGGTGAGAATCTATAATATTTTGAAATAACTGTCATGGTCCGACAGCCCTCGCCTGGCTGCCTGCCCATGTGTTATTGTGTGCATGTCGCTCCCTTCCCCTCTACCCCCCCTCTCTCTCTCTCTCTCGTAACGGGATTGTTTACCTCCGAGCGGTGACGAGCATTCCTGAGAGTGTTCCCTCGCAGAGACTGGCCGCACCTGTTGTCGATCGGAGCCAACCAGCTGTAGCCAATTATCCGCCATCTCCCGGACTGCCTTCTTAACAGGGCGATCGAGCTTCGGTCTGCGCTGGATCATTGTGTGAAGCACGGTAGAGCAGCGCGAATGGTTTTTGTGGCAGTTACGTTGATCTGAGGATTGTTTACTCCATATGTGTTTGTGTGTTTGCCACCAGGAGGGAAACGGAGAGAGAGCTCACGGGAGCTGGACCGCCACTTGGGATTACTGTTTGGAAGGAGTCGCTACGTGTGTTTTCACTTCACGGCCACGAGCACTGCTAGGAGGAAAAGGCGGAGACCACACCTGGGGCACCCATCACTATATGTATATATATATATATATATATATATATATATATATATATCTATATATATATATATATATATATATATATATAATTGAACTGTTGCACCTTTACCGCACTGTAAGTAAATCCACTGTCTTCTCCCAAAGGAGTCCTGCATACAGTCCTCTTTTCTACACCTACCCTGACAATAACACTCAATATAATGTTGACCCTTATGCAGAGAACATCGAGGGAACAGTTTACCCTGCCCGGGTTAGGGTTACCGGGGCCCCGCCCTGGAGCCAGGCCCGGGGAGGGTGCCCGAGGGCGAGCGTCTGGTGGCCGGGCCTTAGTCCATGGGGCCCGGCCGGGCACAGCCCGAAGAGGAGACATGGGCCCATCCTCTCGCAGGCCCACCACCCGCAGGAGGCACCATAGGGGTCGGGTGCATTGTGTGCCGGGTGGCGGCCAGGAGCGGAGGCCCTGGCGGACTGATCCCCGGCTGCCAAGACTGGCAATAGGGACATGGAATGTCACCTCTCTGGTGGGGAAGGAGCCTGAGTTACTGCGTGAGGTTGAGAGGTACCGGCTAGATATAGTCAGGCTCACCTCTACGCATGGCTTGGGCTCTGGAACCAGTCTCCTGGAGAGGGGCTGGACTCTGTGTCAGTCTGGAGTTGCCCTGGGGATGAGGGGAATGACCCACCAATTTCTGGGGGCGAGGTCACTGAGGAAGTTAGACAACTCCTTGGTGGCAGAGCCCCTGGTGTTGATGAGGTCCGCCCCGAGTTCCTGAAGGCTCTGGACGTTGTAGGGCTGCCCTGGTTGACACGCCTCTACAATGTTGCGTGGAGATCAGGGGCAGTACCCCTGGACTGGCAGACCGGGGTGGTGGTCCCCATCTTTAAGAAGGGGGACCGGAGGGTGTGTTCCAACTACAGGGGGATCACACTCCTCAGCCTCCCTGGGAAAGTCTATGCCAGGGTGCTGGAAAGGAGAGTTCGTCCGCTAGTCAAACCTCGGATACAGGAGGAACAATGCGGTTTTCGTCCTGGTCGCAGAACACTGGACCAGCTCTTTATCCTCTCGAGGATACTTGAGGGTGCATGGGAGTTTGCCCAACCAGTCTACATGTGCTTTGTGGACTTGGAGAAGGCATTCGACCGTGTCCCTCGGGGTGTCCTGTGGGAGGTGTTGCGGGAGTATGGGGTGTCTGGCCCATTGCTACGGGCCATTTGATCCCTATACAACCATTGCAAGAGCTTGGTTCGCATTGCCGGCAATAAGTCGGACTCGTTCCCGGTGGGTGATGGGCTCCGCTAGGGCTGCCCTTTGTCTCCGGTTCTGTTCATAATTTTCATGGACAGGATTTCTAGGCGCAGCCAAGTGGCGGAGGGCTTTCACTTTGGTGGCCTCAGAATCTCATCTCTGCTTTTTGCGGATGATGTGGTTCTGTTGGCTTCATTGGGTGGGGGCCTCCAGTTCTCACTGAAATGGTTCGCAGCCGAGTGTGAAGCAGTGGGAATGAGGATCAGCACCTCCAAATCTGAGGCCATGGTTCTCAGCCGGAAAAGGGTGGAGTGCCCACTCCGGGTTGGGGATGGGTTCCTGCCCCAATCACAAGGAGGAGTTCAAGTATCTCGGGGTGTTGTTCGCGAGTGATGGGAGAAGGGAGCCGGAGATCGACAGACGGATTGGGGCTGCAGCTGCAGTAATGCGGACGCTGCACCGGTCCGTCGTGGTGAAGAGGGAGCTGAGTGTAAAAGCGAAGCTCTCAATTTACCGGTCGATCTACGTCCCTACCCTCACCTATGGCCACGAGCTGTGGGTAGTGACCCAAAGAACGAGATTGCGGATACAAGCGGCAGAAATGAGCTTCCTCCGAAGGGTGGCTGGCCTCTCCCTTAGAGATAGGGTGAGAAGTTTGGCCATCTGGGAGGGGCTCAGAGTAGAGCCGCTGCTGCTCCACATCGAAAGGAGCCAGCTGAGGCGGTTCGGGCATCTGACAAGGATGCCTCCTGGGCGCCTCCTGGATGAGGTGTTCCGGGCATGTCCCACCGGGAGGAGGTCCCGGGGGAGACCCAGGACACGCTGGAGAGATTATATCTCTCGGCTGGCCTGGGAACGCCTTGGTGTTCCCCCGGATAAGCTGGAGGAGGTGGCTGGGGAGAGGGAGGTCTGGGCCTCTTTGCTTAGGCTGCTGCCCCTGCGACCCGGCCTCGGATAAAGTGGATGAAGATGGATGAATGGATGGATAATGTTGACCATGTTGATTATGTTTATTCCAATATGCAGAGATTGGCTAATATGACCAGGAAATGCAATAAACAGGACTGTCAGAACAGTCGGTCACCTTTGACAGTCCAGACTAGGATGGCATTGGACATCCTCAGGGTGGAAAAGGGTTGGTGTGACTAAGGTGTGGTTTGGCTTGTTGTATGCATATTTCAAAATGATACAGCTCTGGATGGGCCAGTCACCAGGGCGTGGAAGGATAACAGACTTTATTAAATGAGGAGGAGGAATTTTCTGGGATTGAAGATCCTCTGGGAGAGTGGTTGACTGAAGCATGCCGAAAATAAAACTATTATTTTATAATTGATTGATAACTGATTGATAATTGGCCATATTCACAACTGTATCGACTTGTTACAGCAATAACCATGAACGGATAGGCGGAAATCCAGAAGCACCAGACCAAGGAGGGTCTGGCTAAGAAAGGGGGCCTCAGCTGAGACCCCAAAAGAAACATGGGGCAAAATAAATCCCCTGATCTATGCAATGAACCGAAAGGTAGTCGACCCCTGAGGTTTGAAGAAAGAAGAGGAGCAGAGAACCACCCAACTGTTAGACACTGGTAGCTGCAGAAATAAAGGTCAAAAGCTCCTCAGGCAGAGGTTCTGGTCTGAGCACAAAGGTGGAAGCAGGAAACAACCAGAATGGGGATCGGGGACGATAGAAAATAATGGGATATCTGAGAATTAGCTTTAGTAGTAGTCTGTGATTTTTATGTTATGACAATTGCCCAAACACAGCAGTCATCCCATATATGGCCCACTCTTTAAAGGGGGCCCAGAGAGGGAAAAGAAGCATGATAACTAAGAGAACTGACACCTAGTGGGTAAAAAGGGGGTGTGTGTAATGTCTGGAGAGATGTGCTGCACTTTCATTCTCAAGAACATGGCCCGAGATGGTTCTGTAACTGGAACCCTGGGAGGACTCAGAACATCATTTAAGAAAATAGGAAATGCATGAATATTTGGAATTGATAATCCGTTTCTTATTCGTTTTTACATCTATTTAGGTAATTTGTGGTGGTGTGCCTTCTATCCAAGGATTATTGGTAAGGTTGGATAACAGGGCTGTTGGGGATCTGATACCAAAGCAGACAACATGATGATGCTTGATGACTTTTAATAATGTTCATCTGCCATGAGGCAGATCAAAGGAGGGACCTGTTGGGATTAAATAATTTGCAGTGCCTCAATAATGCTATGCTTTTTATTAATAAGTGTTATAAAGTTATATATTGTAGTATTAAGTGGATACAGCCCTGAAAAATAAAGGCATTAGACCATGTGCCCTTGGGGAGTAGAAAGCTGTAGACTCTTGCTCACGCTTGCCTGAGAAAATGTAGATAAGAGGGGACCATCTCCAGTGGAAAGTTACTGAGACACTGTTGTTTAGACTAGAATGAGAGTGTCTGTTATAAAACTGTTAGGAGCACACCACCATTTTGGGCACACCACCATCAGATGCCTCTGAGGAATCAAAAGAACTCGGTGAAGTGTTGATATTTACAGTAGCCTCAATGCACAAGTGCAGACATATTTTTCATTGACTAGTGCTCAGGTGGGAGGAGATGCAGCCACAAGAAAGGTAAACCCATTGATTTTAACATTAAAAATACAACAAAACTTTGTTTTGACAAAAGTTGTGGGAGCAGCGGATGGACTTATTTAACCTTGGGGGTAGATATCGGGGGTTCAGATCCACTGGGGTTTTTTAGTGTGAAGTTTGGGATGGCCACGTCAAATGCAACCTCAGCCCATGTCCCGACGGAGTTGTCAGGACATCAATTAGTTACTTATTTAAACACAACTGGACCTGAAGATGTGGTGCAAATAGAGACAGGTTATATAGATAAGAATGTATGGCTGGATTGGGTAACTTACACAGCCAAGTCTAATGACATGACAGAATGTGTAGCCTGCTCTAGAGCACACCCCACACTGTTCACAGTGCCAGCCCCTTTGTTGTTTTGGGAGGACAGGCCGGGATTTGATTGCATGTTGCAGCTCCACATGAAGGAAAGGGTGGATCATGATTGTATTACATTGGGTACCCCTCTTCCCAGGAAGGGTGTTATTCCCCCTGTGTTCTCCCCAAAAGCTGTAAACTACACCTGTTTGACCAGGGTAAGTGTCACCCCAATAGGTGCTCCAGGTGAGGCATGGTGTGATAAGGTGATAGGTGTCACTGAATGGGCAAAGATGAGCAGCATTAATGTTGCTCGTGTGGACCTGTTCTGGTGACAAAATTCTGAGGGACACCCTGCCGAGAGGCTGGTCAGGAGCCTGCACTGTTGTAAGATTGGCACTTCCTATAGTATTAGCGGGATCTCATGCTACTGCAGAGACTCATGTGGGTAGGACCTGCAGAGCCACGTCAGAAGATTTTGATTTAACTAAAAACTCCCCAACTTACATAGATTTTATAGGTGTTCCTGATGAGTATGAATTGGCCAACCAGGTTGCAGGAAGGTTTGAATCCATTTTCCTATGGATAACTCCAAATAAAAATGTAGATAGAATAAACTATGTTCATTATAATGTTCAGCGACTGGCCAATTTGACACGGGATGCAGTTGCGGGCCTATCTGAACAACTGGCCGCCACTTCTTTGATGGCCTGGCAGAACAGGGTGGCCCTGGACATGCTTTTGGCTGAGAAGGGGGGTGTTTGTGCTATGGTGGATCCTCTGTGTTGTACTTTTATCCCTGATAACACAGCTCTGTAACCAGAGCACTGGAAGGGTTGAGGATGCTGTCCACTAAAATGACAGAAGACTCTGGCATCCCTGGGATGACTGGTTTAGTAATCATTTTGGTAAGTATAAAGCTATAGTGGTGTCTTTGTTGATGTCCATAGCCACATTTGTTGCCATACTTACATGTTGTGGCTGTTGTTTCATCCCGTGCCTTTGCACCCTAGTGCAGAGGTTGATCACAACTCCGCTGACAAAAGAGGATGAGTCTCCTAAGTTTCAAGTAGGGAAGGCACCAGCTCTGACATAAACGGTAGTAACCAGACCGAAAAGCAGCGCACATTTTGGTGCTTTAATTCGGTGCTTTTTTTTCCTGAGATGTCATACACTTTGGATTCTAGCCAATCATTTTACCTTTCCGAGGATAGTAGGCGGACCCAGGTTCGTACGTTCTTTTAGAGCAGATTTAAAAATGCCCAAGGTGAAGAGGTCAAAAGTCTGACTGTACTTCACAGCAAAAGTTGCAAACTCAGCAGCCTGCAACAAGTGCTTTAAGGTGATTGTTACATCCTGTGAGACTCCTACCCCGTCTTTCTCTCTCACTCTCCTCTCTCCCCAGGACACAGCTGCTCTTGATTAGCCTCATTTGCCACCTGAATCCAGTCAGCAATCACCTCTGAGGCTATTTAATTAGGGGACGAGCTGTGAGCAGGGTGGTTTTTCCCCTCTGTGGTCGTATGTGGTTTTCTGCTGGGTTTTGGACAGACAGCCTCCTTGTCATTTGTAATAAAACTATATCATTTGTAATAAAACTATATTATTACAGAATAACTCTGTCTGTTTTCCTTTTCATTCTGTTTCCCGACTCATTTGTTACTGGTCCCCTCACTCGCATGCCTAGACCCCTTCGGGGGGAACGTAACAGTGATACTGTGCAAAGGAGGTAACACCTCGAATCTGATGAAACACCTAGTGACGTATAGCATTTTGTTAAAAGCCGAGAAATGCGGCGTATTTGATAGCTTGCTGCGAGACCTCACACCGTGCACATCTACTGTGGGTGGTTTGCCTGTTATCGGACCCGGAGTTAGCAACATCCCCCAAAAACCCGAAGAGGAGACTCCTGGCCCCTAGCCCTGCCAGTGTGGCAGAAATGATGACGGATGATGATGCAGCAGCAGCCGTTCTTCTCTGCGGGAGTAGCTTAATGTTGTTCGTGTGTAATTTACGTTGAGTAGGCTAACCATGTTATTAAATTAATGCATGTAAGGTGAACTAGCAAACACCGTCGTAGTTACATGCGGCTGTCTTGTTGTTTGATGGCAGATGCTCCCTTCACCCTGGCCAAAAAGGCTGAAATGACCAAAGAAAAAGAGGAAAACAGCTAAACATGAGAGGTTTTTGGACAAAGTTTGTGTTTTTTCCTTCTTTTTTTTCCCATTGATTAAGCACTGCTTCCAGCCAAGAGTGATACCATAAATCCCCTATAGCTGCAGAAAAGGCTAACATTGTTATCTTTTTACAAAAAAACAGCTGAACATGAGAAGTTTTTGGACCAATTTTGTGTTCTCCATTCTTTAAGCACCAGTTCGAGCACCGGTTCGAGCACCGTTTAAGCACCGGCACTGTTTCAAAAGTACCGGTTTGGTACTGGTATCGGATAAAACCTAAACGATACCCATCCCTAATCACAAGTGGGGCCCAAGTTTTATTGCACCTTCACAAGCAGACTCATTTTCCTCTTGAGGGCTCTGGACATCCTGTTGCAGAGGAGATGACAGTTGGTCGCAACTGTTCCTAGACTGAAGAGATAAGGATCTGCTAATAATTGATCTGCTGTGCAATGTTCTTTGTTTGGGAGGTATAAAAGGGTTCAGGGTGGTGTCTTTCCCTCAGAAAACCAGGTTAGGACTGTCATCTGAACGTTTTTCTCCACTGCAGTGTTTTTCTTGCTTTTTTTAATAAACCTCACTTCAAAAGACATGCTCGCCTGTTGGTTGCAGTTTTAATCAAGATTTTCCATAACAGGGATCACTTGGAAATTCTCATTTTCCATGAAAACATGCAAGAAATTGTTGCGAATAGGGGATATACAAAATGAACAGGACATTGCAGCAATTACAGCCATAGGAGACCATTCTGTCAGTCCTTCAAGGTAATCAGATGATATTACACCCCATGCTTCCTGAACAATTTCCCACAATCAGGGTGGCTTGATGAGTCACCCTCTGTACCATATGTTCAAGCTGCTCCCACAACAGCTCAACAGGGTTCAGATCCAGAAACTGTGCTGGATACTCCATTACAGCCAGAATACTTGGCTGGCTTCTTATTCTTTAAATATTGCTGACACATTGTGACAGAAGGTGTTTTTGGAGTCATTATCCTATTGTAGGATGAAATTGGCCCCAATCAAGTTCTGTCCACAGGGTATGGCACAGTGTTGCAAACTCTTGTTCCTTTCACTGTACAAATCTTCCGGAGCACCCCCAGCCATTACACAGCACTGTTCTTGCATTTTTTGCTTGTTCTGCATCTCACAAATACTCTTCTGTTTGAGCCGAAGGCCTCAAACTTAGACTCATCTGTCCACAACACCTTTTTTTAAGTTATCCACTGTCCAATGTCTGTGCTCTTTTGCCTATCTCAGTTTATTTTCTTTTTTGTTGTTCAGTCTAAGATATGGCTTTTCATGGCATGAAGCCCAGCATCCTGAGGTCGCCTCTTCACTGGTGATTCTGACTCTGGTGTTTAATGGGTGCTATTTAGTGCAGCTGCAAGTTGACAACCTGTGAGGTGTCTTTGTCTTAAACTACACACTCAGATATGAATTGAATGTTATTTGAATTGTTTATGAAATGAATTGCATAAAAAAAATATTTAATTTTTCAAAATTGTTAGTGGGTTGTGAAGAGCGCTGAGTGAAAGTGTTTTTGTGACAGAAATTTAAAATGACAAAATCTGTACGTTGGCTGCACAGTCCTTTTAAGAAAACTAAAATGCTTACCTTTGGAAATGCTTCCCCAATTTTTAAAGCAGATCCTAGCTTTGTTAAAGGGTGTATTGACTCCACTCTTCCTTGCACCAATTCCAGTTCTCAGGTTTTGACAACTTCCAGAATTCCTGCCAACAAAAGCTTTGCATGGTGTTGACCTTCATCAGAGTTTGCATCAGCCAAAACCAATTTGTGAAACTCATCATGCTTTCATGACCTAAAGGTGAATGGGGAATTCACCCTTTACCCACTCATTTTTGGTGTTACTACGTATGTTCTAGAGTGCACTTAAAACATGGGAGGGGCATGGTACCAACGACCCTCTGCCTGATAGCAGCTGGTGTCAGCACGGCCCCTCACGAGAACCCTCAATTACATGTATTTAAAATTGAAAGGTGGGCACCGGCACCACAGGTGAGGCTGAATAAACAAACTGTCCTCTGGATGCCATTTAGTGTGCCAGACCGGGGCCCGCAACAGCAGCACTGCCAAGCCCCACAGGACCCAGAGCGGCCCACCCAACCCATTTACTTTTGGGATAAGACATTTGTTTGTAGTATTTCTTTTTTCAGGAGATCTTAGGAATCCAAGACATAGAAATAGACAGACATTTGTCATCCATATAATATTAATAACACAAACACAATAAGAATTCAATGCAGTGACAGTGCAACTCCCTTAATCACCAGATAATTCAATTTAGTTCAATTCAATTTTATTTATACAGCATCAAATCACAACAATAGTCACTCTTAAAAATAATACAACAGAGAAAACCCCAAAAATCATATGACCCCTATGAGCAAGCACTTTGGTGACAGTGAGAAGGAAAAACTCCCTTTTAACAGGAAGAAACCTTCAGCAGAACCAGGCTCAGGGAGCTGTGGCCATCTGCCATGACCAGTTGGGGTGAGGGGAGGAAGACAGAACAAAAGACATACTGTGGAAGAGAACCAGAGAGGCCTGCATTTGTATAGCGCTTTACTTAGTCCCTATGGACTCCTCCTACTGTGCACCAATAACAGTCAATAAGGATTAAAATGATTTCAGTGAGTGCCTTATGAAGGATTTGTTTCTTGCTGTTTTCCATCAGACACGTATTCTCTGTAAAAGAAATACATTACTCTTTGTAATTGCAGTGTTTTGCGATCCATTAGTTAATTCATGTCATCTGTTTTTTTAATCCATCGTGAAGTCCCATTGTAAAGTAAAACTTTTGTCAACCTAATCTTTATCTTGATCAAAGTAGGCAAGGTATATTTTTCCATAGTCTTCTTAGCAATCATTTCTTTTTGCTAGTATTCCTTCAGCCACTTGTCTTCCTAATGTGTCTACTTCTGTGCAGGAACAAGCTCATCTATACTTAGGTTGCCTTCCAGCCTTTTCTCCATGATGGTAAGTAGCTTAACCCCGTCCACCACCAGCTGGGTCAGTGCGACCTCGGTAAAGCCAAAGGTTGCCATGTTGCTTATATTATAGAGTTCCGGGGAATCTGGGAAATGAGGAGATTTGGAAAGTTTAAATCCAACACTGACAGTTAGTGGTGTGGGATGTAGCAAATGTGGTATTGATCTGATACCAGGTAAATACAGCATGAGTATTGCTAAAACCAAATACCAGTACTGATACTGACCCACGTCATCCCTACTTGTGGCCCGTATATTGACGTGAAGAAATATAACACAATTTGGCCCTTGAAGTTACACTTTTTTGTTAGGGAGGATTTGTTCGTTGTTGAGTGCAATGTTAAAATAAGTTCTTTAAAAAGCAAAAACTGATTTAATATGAATTAATTCAAAACTTAGTCAAAGTTTTGAAGCTATGAAATATCAGATCTAGGTCTTCTGTTTACCTGTTTTGTCCATGTTGATCCTCAGTCTTTTCAGAACATCCTTAAGGTGTTTATGTGTGGGAAGGTGTTGCAGTTTGATGAGGACGCTGATCCTCAGACCTGTACCCACATTAGCCGGGGAGCTCGTCACCCATCCCAACTGCTGCTTCCAGATAAAGGGATGTCTGAGACCTCTGTAGTATTTTTCCAGCTAGACACAAACAATCAGTCTTCATGAGTTCAACCTGGTTTCCCTGGTGGAGCGTTTGCAGTTACTTTTTAAGGCCTTAAGTACTTTTTCTAGAACTAGCATAAGTGAAAAACAAATATCCATCCATTCATTTTCTATTGTTTATCTGGTGCTGGGTTTCAGGGGCAATAGCCTAAGGAGAGGAGGTCCAGACACCCCCCCCCCCCCCCCCACTCCCCCAAGCTGCCTCTTCCAGCTCACGTGTTGGACAACTGAGAAATTCCCAAGCCCACCTCACCCCCACCCACCTCAGATGTCTTTTTTCAAGTTGGAGGAGTAGCCCCTCTTCTGTGAGTCACTCTTGAATGACTTGAACTCATTAGCTATTGCAGCCAGAGAAAACTATCTCCAGTTTCCACTGCTTGTATCAGTTTCATTCTTTCAGTCATTACTCATGACCATAAGTTAGGGTATAGATGTAAACTGACAGGTCAACTAACAACTTCTCTTTCATACTCAGCTCCCTCTGATCTCAGGAAGCCAACAAAGCAACATCATCTACCTTCTGCCACTTGGTTCTGCCTAGAAATTTTGACCATAAAATTTATGATTTATAGTATTGAGCCCTGTTACATTAAATTTATACTGGGAATGAGTTCAACTTATTGCTGGGAATCCAAGTTCTTACTGAGATTGTGCATGGACTGAATAGCTCATAGCAAAAGGCTAGATACGCCATATTCCCTAAGCAACTCCCACAGGATCCCCCAAGGGACGCATCTGAATCCTCTCCAAGTCCACAAAACACATGTACACATGATAAACTCCCATGCACAATCAAATATCATTGAGAGGATAAAGAGCTCATTCAGCACATGACTAGGATGGAAAGTGCATTGTGCTTCCTTGCTATAGATCGGATAATAATAATTATAAAATTGGTCAGTAGCCAGCAAATTAGGGTGTCCTGGTGCCATGTGCACTTATAAACATTAGGATGTTTATAAGTGCACACGGCACATCTTAATTCTTGTTGACAAATTAACATTTCAACAGAAGTCCAATAACAAACCTGACTTGTTGCCCAAGTCAGTGTTGAAGTTCCCTGTTAGGACAATGAAGATGCTAGGTGGGGAACACTCAGCACCACACCCAGCAGCTTCAAGAAGAGTAGGGAATCTCAACTGTTGTTTGGTGCATAAAAGTGCAAATGACAGTCAGCACCTATACCCAATCTGAAGAAGCAGAGAGGCAGCCCTCTCATCCACTGGGAAAAAACCCAATGTACAAGCAACAAGTTGGGGGAGGGGGTACAGTGAACATTTTATTAGGATTATTTATTCATTTATTAAAATTTACCTTTTGCAAGCTGATGCAGATGCATTGAAAAGCTTCAGCCACATTGGCATCTTCTCGCATTGATACCAGCCTGAGGTGCTCATCTATGTTGACCCAGACCAACAGGCTCCTGTTTTCACTCACCCTGCATGAAAAATTATGGCACATTAAACATCTGACTTTAATTCATTTTAAACATCACAAGCTGACAGTGACTATAGATTGTATTTAAAAGATGGATGTAGCCAAGATTGTAAATGAACTGACTCTTATATAACCCAGAGCACTCAAAGCAGTTTATACAACATGCCACATTCACCCATTTACATAAGCACTTTCTTCTATGCTTTTAAGTGCTTTCTGACTAACATTTACACACATTCATACTCTGATGGCTGTATTGGAGAGCAACTTGGGGTTATTATCTTGCCCAAGGATATTGGACATGCAGACTGAGGGAGCTAGGGATCAAACCACCAACCGTCCCATCAGTAGATGACCTGCTCTACCTCCTGAGCTACAGCCACCCCCATATCACTTATTAGTTTAAAAAGTCCTGATTTTGAAATCTCAAGCTGTCTTTTAACTATTGCCATTTCATTTCATTTTGAAAACTGATCGATCTTGACAACCACAAAACAGGTCAGTGCTAAAGTATACCCTGCTTAATCTTCTAGGTACATATAGTGACCATAACACGAGGTGTAAGGATTTTAGGTCACACAGACAGACATGTTTTACATAGCTAAAACAACTTGGGTTCAAATTGACCCCAGAGGAACACCGTATGCAAAATCTGTAAAGCTCACTGAATCTTTTATTTATGCTTTAAATGTTTTACACTTCTGTAACAGTGTCTCTCAAGAAAGATTATGGCATTTATGGGAATCAAACTTGTAACTACCTGCGACCAGAGCAGGTTCTATATCCAAGAAAACCATACTGACCAAACTGCCCTGGCATCAGGCCAGTCCCGGGCCACACCTATGCGGAGCTGGAAGGAAGTTGGAGCTTTAAGATTCAGCTCACTCTGTTGCTCTTGGCTTAAGTCCGTTAGTAAGAGAAGTCGACCTGCCAGCTCCTGTTCCAGTTGCTGCAAAGCTGAAAAACAGGAGATTGGTAACTAGTTTGGTGTCATTGGTACCTTGTTGACAAAAAATCTTACAGTTTTTCTCCATTGGTTTGGCTCATTTCTTGAAACAGAAATTACATTCTCAAAACTCTAAGATCATTTGGCAAAACAATCTTACAGTTTAGCACAACACTATAGCTCACCTGCAAAAGCTCATATCTCTTCCAAAACTGTTCACTCGGGCTTCAATCTAAATCCCTTTCTCATTTAAACAGTCAGTGTCTCCAAAATGGCAAAGATCCTTCTCAATAGCTTTGGCTCATTTCTCGACACAGATCGGACATTCTCATCATTCTTGGTGCTTTTGTCAAAATAAACCTGGATAGTTGATCACAACAACATGGTCCACCTGCAAACGCTCATATCTCTCCTAAAACAGTTCCCTCATGTGTCAAAACTACATTTCTTTCTAATCTGAATAGTCAGTGCCCCCAAAATGCATCGTCCCTTTGGCATTGTGTGAGTACTGCCATACAAAATGTTTAGATGTTTTGTCACTATGGCAGAGGACCAACAATATACAACAGAAAAGAGTAGCCTCCAAGGTTTGACATCACTCAAACTACCAAGGAAATGATAACCATTTTTTATTCACACGCAAAGAAAATTTCATACATATGTAAAAAGAAAATGTACATTACAGTAGTAAATTGTATGAACACAAAATCAAAAAACAAGGACTTATTCAGTGGTTGCTGTCCACTGTCTTCACCCTCCTGATTATTTACACGCTGTTGTCCGTCTGGCCACAGATTCTCGTCCACATCACAGCGGATACTTTCTCTTGCAATGCAACGAGGGAAGAAACGGTGTGATGCCGCAACCATCCCCTGCATTGATCTCCTGTCATGTCGTCACACGCTGCGTCCATAGCATGGAGCAGGGACGGCTGATCCTGAGCATGATGCTCATACACTCTCCACCTCCAAGCAGAGAAAAACTCCTCTATCGGATTGAGGAAAGGAGAGTAAGGTGGTAGGAACCCCATGACCAACCTTGGATGCGTTGCAAACCAGCTCCTAATGAGTGGGCTATGGTGGAAATTGACATTGTCCCACACAATTACATAAATGGGTAGGTGAGGCCCTATGAGACCTCTCTCATTTTCAGGGATAAAATCGGTATAAAGGTGATCCAAGAAGATGAGGGGCTTGTGTGTGTTGTATGGGCCAAGACTGGGGATGTGAGTGGCCACACCATTTTCAGAAATGGCAGCACACATAGTTATATTGCCCCCTCGCTGACCTGGGACATCCACTGTGGCCCGGTGGCCAATAATATTAAGGCCACATCTTCGGCCCTTGGCCAGGTTGAAGCCAGCTTCATCCACGAACACCAGGATGTGAGGGGTCTCATGTCCTTCCAATGCCATTATTCTCTAAAATAGAGTAAAGAACATAAAATCAGTCATACAGAAGAGTCATATACTACAGTTAGACAATTACATGTTCTCCCCCACAGGTCAGGCCACTACTCCAGTGGTTCTAAACTAGTGATAGGCCTATGAGGAAGTACTGCAGGGGTATTTGATAGAAAGGGGAGTGGGAAATACTGATGACTTACTGAGATGTTACAGTAAAACCCACAGTATTAGATTTGATTGGGAGACAACAAAATAAGGATTATAATGAGAATCGTATCATACAGTAAACTGCAGTTTTCTGTTGAAATTGTTGAAGTCAGATGAAGCAAATACTGATTCTGAAATCAGGTAAAGGAGGTATTGAAACCAAATAAGTGAACTACTGCTTACTGTGATTACAGGTAAGGTTATAATGAGAGACAACCAGTAACTGACTTACATTTACATACTGGTAGCGCAGCTCCTTCAGTCTGTCAGAGTTCCTCTCAAATGGTACCCTGTAGATTTCTTTCATTGTCATCTGATGCTTCTTCAAAACCCGGTCTATTGTGGAGATGCTTATTGTGTTTATATTCTGGAATATATGATCGTCCTGAAGGATGGCATCACGGATCTGTCTCAATGTGATGGTATTATTTGCCATCCCCATGTTACAAATCTCTCTTTCCTGTTGTTCATTGAGCAGTTTTCCTCTGCCACCCACGCGAGGTTGTCGTCCACTCCTACACAAAGAACAGAATACAGTAAGTTACCAGTGTAATTGTATTATTGTTTTACTCACAGTAACTTCACCACGATCCTAATGCAACATTGCACAGTGACTGGAATACTACTCTAAACTGTATAAAATATGTAATTCCATAGTTTACAGTAATTAGTTCAATATATTTCTTGTCAGATTTAGTATCAAAACATTCCACTAGTCCTCTCCACCTGCTAGTATAGACCTACTACTGTAGGCAGATGCACACAAAATCTCTACAGTAAGTTATACATTCTTTGCCTCACACACAGTGCCCTGTCCTATACAACATATAATTCCATCGTAGATTACATAGAGTACATACCTGTTTTCCCTGCGAAAGGTTTGGATGATGGAGGAGACTGTAGAGCGAGGCACATTAGGCTGCACTCGACGACCTGCCTATGCCATTGTGAGGCTATGGTTTATGACATGGTCTATAATCGTGGCCCAAATTTCATTCGGGACAGCACAGTGTCTTCGCGCACCTCGGCCTCTTCCCCCTATTCCTCCACCACGCATTCTCAGTCCTCCTCCTCTTCTTCTTCTTCCTCCTCTTCCTTGAGGAAGAACTTCCCCTTGTCCGTTTGCTTGGCCTTGTCTATCCATGTTCAGAGATCGGACTGGCTCTGGTCAAGCTCTATGTATCTGTGTTTGGCAGCACACAATCATGGAACATACCTGTGTGTGACACTCCCCCTTTGTTAGTCTAGTTTCACCTGACTGTCGATGACTGTCATCAATTTATCAAATGTTCAAAGAAATTCATATATGGTATTCATGGTATTATGTTCTTGACCAATTTTGACAATTGAACAGATAGTTGTGCATGCGAGTACTTATACAATGAAATGAATGATCATTAGACTGAGAATCAACTAATCAGTTTAGATCTACAAGATCTATTCATTTGGAAAATGTGCTAAATGTGGGCTAATTGTATAACTGTAGGCTACTTAATCATTTGCAAAGATGCACTGAGACAATTGAGACATGTACTAAGGCATTTGCCATTTGATAAATTGAATGAGAAATGCCATTCTGTTGTGAACATTTGCCAAGAGGTTTGGATGTTTGTCTATGTTATTTTGAGAATGTAATTTCTGTTTCAAGAAATGAGCCAAACCAACGGAGAAAAACTGTAATGTAGTAACACACTAATCTTAATAAAGTAACACTTAACTACTCTTAAATAGACTCGCACAAGAGTCACACATGGCATTGTCTTCATTCTTGACATGAGGCATGTGAGATTATTATACTGTCATATGTTACATTATACCTTTAATCAAAATGATTGAATCATGATACTGCTGTAGGCCACATTATACTTCTTATTATAGATTGTGTAATCATTGTGTAGTTTTAGTTTGCATTATACTCCTGAGTTAGAAGAATGTGAAAATCATTAGATTTATTAGATTGATTTGTATTATATTATACTGCTGATTTACTGTGAGTTACACTGTTTTATGACATTCCATACTGCTGATTTATAAAGAGATTACTGTGTGCAGAGAATCATGGTCTTGCTTTTCTGATTGTAGAGAGAACAGAGCAGACTGCACGAGAGCTTCTCCTCCACCTTTGTTGGAAGCAGAAAAACAGGGAGCCAAGATCATAACTTAGGCTCACTGACAGAAAGTATGTGGATGTTTAGGCATTTATGACTAGGTGGGGGCCACCAGAGGCTATAAGAGTTTGAGTAACGGTCTGACATTTTGAGATCCGCTGTGACCCTCTTCGTGCACGTCTCCCAGCCTGGATGTATTGCGCATTGTGCTTGTATGAAATGATAAGAATTGTATGGATTAAAATTGTTGATTGAACAGTTATACACCGAGTGTTGTTCTTCCTTCAGCCCAAGGATCAAAGAATTGGGAGGTTTTAACAGGCATCAAGGGTTAACTGTCACAATTAGCAGTTTGCTTAAGCTTTTTTTAATACTTTCTCTTTATTGATTTTCATCTTATTTTACATACAGAACTAAAGAGGGCAAGGGAAACTAACACATTCACATATGTTCACATATTCCAAAATACACAACGCCTTGTTTTACTTACATATATTACATATTGCACAGGTGCATGTTCCATTCAAACAAATTCGCAGCTGTCCCTCTGCATCACAGAGGTATCAGTTTCTAGTCTCTTGACGTATAACGATCCCATCATTCCCAAAGTCTCTCTCCTTTCTCCTTCTGTAGCCGCAGTGAGAGGGTAATCAGTTCCATATGATGAATTGTGTTAATAATGTCTGTAACCAACATTTAGTAATTGCCTTTTTGAATG
Source organism: Aulonocara stuartgranti (assembly GCF_965226115.1). NCBI lineage: Eukaryota > Metazoa > Chordata > Actinopteri > Cichliformes > Cichlidae > Aulonocara > Aulonocara stuartgranti. The sequence goes on from NC_138944.1 coordinate 38,835,445, forward strand.
CAACCATAAAAGTATGAGTCTCTTTTATTTATATCCTCAGGGATATTCTCAAGGTACATGGTATTAAAGGAGAAGTCCAGTGTTACTTCCAGCACATCCATCACCATTTGTTTAATCTCCTCCCAAAAGGTCTTCAGTTTAGGGCAGAAGACATGAAAGCAACCTGCAGCGACCTCCCCGCACTCCCTCCAGCATGAAGCGCCTGAACCACTTATTTTGGATTTCTGCTTTGGTGTGATGAAGAATCTAATTAAATTCTTCCATCCAAAATCTCACCATGTTAAAGAATTTGTGGTAGATAACACATTTTTCCACATCCGCAACAATCTTCCTCTGAGATAGTTATACCTGCTTCTTTTTACCATTGATGACTTACATATCTTGTTGAGGTCTTTTTCATAGCTATAAAACTTCTGTACATTTTGCCTATAGTACCTCTTATAATGTTCTCACCATAAGCATCCATAAATATTTGGATCACCCCACTAGCATCTGCGTCAAGCATTCTAATTTCCTTCCGGAAGAAGCTCCGAACCTGTAGGTAACGATAAAAATCTTCCCTGCCGATCTCTTAAATCTGACACGTCCTCAAAATTCATCAGCTCCCCAAGATTGCAGTGATTCCATGCCTGGACAACTCCCTGAATTTATGGTCTAACAATGCTGGAAGGAAGCGTGGGAGATACGCTGGCCATCCCAGCAACCCTATTTCCCTATTAAGACCAAAAATTTTAATCACATCTGCCCATTTTTTCAGGGAAAAACTTACACATAAATTTTGCATCTGATATGCCTGTGGTAAACTCTCAAGAGACCCCAGAACCAGGCCCGGCCCTAACCAATCTGGCGCCCTAGGCAAGATTTTAGGTGGCGCCCCCCTACATCGGCAGTGTAGTGTATGTACTCACAAGAAACTGAATAGCTTTGTCTTTGACCTTTTTTTTTTACTTAAAGAAACCAAATTCACAATCAGAATAATTAACAAGATAAAAAAATATATGAATAAATAAATGAATACAAAAAATAAAAAAATGAATATATGAAATACAATAACACCGCTTGATGCTGCTGCAAAACTGGTGGGTTGTGCTGCTGAGGTGGAGGCAACAGGAAGACCGCTTGATGCTGCTGCATCATGGCTGGGTTGTGCTGCTAAAGCTGCATCACTGGTGGGTTGTGCTGCTGAAGTGGAGGCAGCAGCGGTAGATGTGGTAGATGGCCCAGGGGTGGGATTTAGAAACTTCAACAGTGCATCTGAAGAGAGGAGTATGTGACACCACTGAGTATTAAAGTCTAATAATAAAAACATATGATTCCAGGAATAAAATGAAATTATATAATATAAATGAAAAACCAAAGAGATATATGTATGATGTTAACTGATATGCAAATTAGATTAGATTCAATTTATTGTCATCATTACAGTGAAATGCTGAATAGCAGAATGCAAAGTAACAGTATAATATCATATGAGAATGTTATGTTATGATTATCTTTGACCGAATCACAGCAGTGCTCATATTAAAAAACAGCATTCCCTCTCATGTGATATTGCTTAATTAACATTAATGATGTGCACTTTAACAACTAGGCTTACAACTATAATATATACAGGGGTGGAAAAGTGACTATTACCTGCAGGGTAAACGTTAGCTAACCAGAAGGCAATAACAATGTAAACAAAAAACACCTGCTTAAAAGATGAATACAAATGAGGAATGGTGGGAAAGGTGGGAGTACTGTAATTACCTAATGTTACATTATTATTTTCCATAACAATTTAGCCCCCTCCACAATATTAACTGACGTTAAAACAGTTAACTAGCTATTTATTGATTAGCAATTAGCGAATCATGTAACATTAGCTTAATGCTAAAAATTTAGGTTACTATCACATTCAGACAAATAATTTCATGTAGGCTAACGTTACCTACCTCTGTCTTTTTCTCGTTTCTCCTCCTCTTCTTTTCTCTTTTTCTTCCCTGGGCACCTGACAGTTTTGGCCGTTTTGACATCTTGTGTTGGACTTTTTGATGTGGTGACGTCCAAAAGGAACCATGATACGGGAAGGGAGGGGGCGCATCGTACGGGGAGGGGGGGCGTAATGTTCTAACAAATAATATTTCTATTAAATAAGCTTTACTTTGCATTTTAATTAACGTGGGATTATTTTTTGTATTTAGAAATAATAGTACCAACTTTTTTCTTTTTTTTTTTCCAACATTTGTGGCACTGGCGTGGCGCCCCCTGATGGACGGCGCCCTTAGCATTTGCCTATACGGCCTATGCCACGGGCCGGCCCTGCCCAGAACAGACTGTATTGGGAAATCCATCAAAGAAAGCTCAATGTCCTTCCATTTTGCCTCAAACTTAGAGTTACACCAGCACACTAGAGGTCTGATCTGGGCTGCCAGATAGTAATCCCACCTCTCCAGATCTTCATATATCTTCTTGTTCACCCAATTATAATTAACTTCATATAACGATGCAAGGTCTTTTGTCAGCAGGATCCCCAAATACTCCATTTGAGATTGATGTCATCCAAATCTATATCTTGCTACCAATTGTCTTGAGGGGTTAAAAAAGAATGTCAAGATTTGAGTTTTTTGAATGTTTAGTCTATAACCAGACAGTCTGCCATATTCTTCCAGTATTTTCATAAGCAGAGGATTTCCCTCTTCCGGGTTTCCTAGCGCTACCAGCACGTCGTCTGCATACAAGCAAATTTTATTTTCCACGTTCCCTGTTGTAACCCCCTCCAATCGAGTCTCTTCCCTGATGCATTGAGCCAACGGTTCAATGAAAAGGTTAAGGAGCAGTGGGCTCAACAGACAGCCCTGCCTACAGCCACGTTGTAGTGTTATCTGATTTGAGAGGCTTCCATTAACTTAGATCCTCGCTGTTGGAGACATATAAATCATTCTTATACATTGAATAAACCTGTCACATAGCCCAAATCTCTTCAACACATGAAACAGAAATTCCCACCCGACCGTATCGTATGCCTTTTCCACATCAAGCCCAATTAGAACTGTTCCAGTTTTCCCTTTAAGTATCTGGTCAATAATATGAATGGCCCTTCTGATATTATCGTTTGTTTGTCTGTTACCAATGAAGCCTGTTACATTGATGCCCACGCTGATAGAGGAGGCAGCGGCATCAAGTACTTAACCTCTTAGCCAAAATCGCAGCAAATAGTTTATAGTCTATATTTAACACGCTAATAGGTCTATAACCTCTGGGGTCAGTTTTATCCTTCCCTGCTTTTGGTATGACAGAGATATACGCCTCCCGCCATGATGGTGGGAGCGCTCCCCCCCCCCACCCACTCAGAGTGTAATTAAAAGAGGCCTTTAATAGCGGGATTAAGGGTTCCCTCATCTGCCTATACCACTTTGGTGGAAATCCATCACATCCTGGGGCTTTAAAAGTCTTGAGTTTTGAGATCCCAGTGTTAATCTCTTCTGCTGATATTCCTCTGACGAGTTTTTCATTCTGCTGCTTACCTATAAATGGTAGATCTAGGCTGGATGAGAAATTCTGAATCTTATGCTCATCTGCTTTATCCAGTTGTGTGTATAGCTCAGCGTAATATTCTTCAAATGCTCTCTGAATTTCTTCGAGTTTATTAGTTATCTTATTTGTCTTTAAATTTCGAACTTTATGAATAGTGTTCTCCTGTTGTTGCCTCCTGAGTCTCCATGATAATAGCCTAGCAGCTTTGGGTCCTGCCTCATAACACCGTTGTCTATTATATTTTAATTTTTTTTCAATTTCCTCACTTAAAATTTTGTGGCTCTCCTCTTTAACCGGCAGTTGTTCCAATTATTCCAAATTTTCCTGTAAATCTGACAGCTTTTTTGCTCTCACCTTCTTTAGGACTGCACATTTTGCAATAATTTTACCCCTAAGGTATGCCTTAGCCACATCCCATAAAATTGTAGGATTAACTGTTCCATTGTCATTGAGTTCTAAATATGTTTTTAACTCCTGTCCCATTTCTCTTTTAAATGAGTCATTATTTAACAGACCTGTGTTAAGCCTCCATAAGGTGTTTTTGGGGCTAGCTTTAAACCCAATCTTCATAGTTAGTCCCGAATGATCAGATAAATCTCTCTGTCCTATTATACAATCCTTCACTCTGTAGAGATCTTTACTAAAAGTAAAGAAGTAATCAATTCTTGAGTACATATCATGTCTTGCTGAATAAAATGTAAATTTGCGTTCATTTTTGTGTAAATATCTCCATATATCTATAAGCCCCAACTCAGATAACATTGTTTTTACTTGTTTCTCTAATTTAGTTCCCCGCCGGTCTCAGCTAGTTGTAGCCCATTTTGGATGGAGAAGTAAATTGAAATCTCCTGCACATATACATGTTCCAACACTTTCTGTGGCAATAAAGAACCCTCAAAGAACCCTGTACTACTACCAGGGGGTGCATATATATTACACAGCGTGACGTCTTCCTGTTCCATTTTCCCTTTCACCAACACAAATCTTCCCTCTTTATCTTTATGTTCTCCAGTAAACTCAAAACCAACCTTGTTCGGTATCAGAATGGCCACTCCTCTTTTTTCCCCTGATCTATGTGAGGCATAATAAATATTTTTGAACCCCATTCTCTTCCACTTCTCAAGTTCTTCCTTTGATAGATGCATTTCTTGTAGAAACGCAATATCAATTTGTTCCCTTTTTAGCTTTGAAACTATCTTACTCCTCTTAATGGGATTCTTTATACCATTCAAAGACAGTACCTTATAATACCGCATATTAGGGCTGGGCTATATCATACCGTTCACGGTAATACCGGTGTAATTTTGGGCAACGATAGGAAAATGAAACATGGCGATAGAATATGGGTAAAACGCGCATGCGCAGTGCCTATGTTTACATATGCACATGGCGGCGACGCAGAATGAGAAGAGCGAAAGTGGATCGTTAAATGAAACGGATGAACCAGAATTGGTTTGTAAAAATGCTGCTGGTTTAGCTTTCGTGGTGGAACTGGTTTAGCTTTCGTCCGTCAGATACACAACAAAGCACTATTTTTGGTAGAGAATGCTAGCGGGCCGTCGTTATTACCATATTGTTTGGAAAATACGGCACAGTTAAAATCAATCCTTTGATTTTTCTGAAAATCAACAGAGCCCCTTATAATCCCGTGTGCCTTATGTATGAATTCTGGTTGTGTTTACTGACCTCGAAACGATTTTATGTACACGGCGCTCAAAAATCTGTCAAATGTTTTAGTACGACTTTGCTAAGCTACGAACCCACACCGCTTGATGGATTGTCGGAGCATTACGGCTATCGTAGGCAGGCGCCTCGCGGAGTGATACGTACCTGTGGCGGAGCGGGGGGTGACTTACTGGGCTTAAGCCCGGGTTGTTTTGTCAGAAGCCCGGGGTCTTCTGCCGTTTACATCTGCGCTGTTTACATTCCACCAGATGCTAATGCTAAGCTAGCATTAGCACAATTGAGCAGCAGCATCAATAACAGCCTGGTAGCACACCCGGACAGTGTCTTTATTGCGGCTGGGGATTTTAACCACGCGGACCTGAAATCTGTACTTCACAATTTCCACCGTAATGTGAAGTGTGCTACCAGAGGAGATAGAACGTTGGACCAGGTGTACACCAACATGGCGAATGCGTACAGAGCCCAGGCTTATCCCCACCTGGGTCTGTCAGACCATCTCTCCCTTCTGCTACACCCAATATACACACAAAAGATCAAGAGCACTGGGATTACAACCAAAACCGTGAGAACATGGCCGCAGGACGCTATTCCGATGCTTCAGGACTGTTTCCACTGCACAGACTGGGATGTATTCAAGGTGCAGGACACTGACAATCGTGTCGCATTGGACAGTTACACCTCCACTGTCTTGGACTACATCTGTTTCTGTGTGGACAATGTAACAACTTGGAAACGATTCCGTGTGTTCCCTAATAATCCACCCTGGATGACACACGGAGTTCAACAACTTATTCGAACAAGGAACAACGCTTTCAAATCCGGGGACCAGGAGGCATACAGTGCTGCCAGGGCCAACCTGAGAAGAGGCATCAAGACTGCCAAGCAGCAGCACAGGAGGCGTATCGAGGCCAGGTTTGAGAACAACACAAACCCAAGGCAGGTCTGGGAGGGCATCAGGGCTATCACGGACTACAAAAGAAGAACACCATCACCCTCAGCCGACAGTTCTACTCTGGCTGAGGATCTAAATCTCTTTTATGCCCGTTTTGACAGGGAGAACACCGACCCTGTCCTGTCCCCTCTCCCCTCAACCGACCCTGCTCCGGTCCTGAGCACTCATGAGCTGAGGCGTGTGTTCCGGAGCATTAACACCAGGAAGGCGGCCGGGCCGGATGGAGTGCTGGGCCGGGTGCTAAAAGACTGTGCTGCGGACCTGGCGGACGTCTTCACCTCTATATATAACACCTCGTTGTCCTGTTCACTGGTACCATCCTGTTTCAAAGCAGCAACCATCGTTCCCATCCCAAAACAGTCAAATGTCACATGTCTGAACGATTTCAGACCTGTGGCACTCACCCCCATTCCCGCCAAATGCCTGGAGAGACTGGTCATTAAACACATCAGAGCTGCTTTTCCACCATCCCTGGACTCGCACCAGTTTGCATACAGGGAGAACCGGTCAACCGAGGATGCGATCGCCACAGTGCTGCACACATTACTGAAGCACTTGGAACACAGGAACACCTATGCACGGCTCCTCTTTGTAGACTACAGCTCGGCTTTTAATACCATCCGGCCATACAAACTCCGTCCCAAACTCCACCAACTGGGACTTAACTCCTCTCTGTGCAACTGGATTGTGGACTTCCTCACTAACCGTAGACAGAGTGTCAGAGTGGGTAAGAACACCTCTTCCACCCTTGTGGTCAACACCGGTGCCCCTCAGGGGTGTGTTCTGAGCCCTCTGCTATACACTCTCTTCACCCATGACTGTATTTCCTCCTGCGCGTCCAATCTCATTGTTAAGTTTGCAGATGACACTACAGTGCTCGGACTTATATCCAACAATGATGAGACAAACTATAGGACAGAGGTGCAACAACTAGAGTCATGGTGCCACGACAATAACTTGGTCTTAAACACCAAAAAGACCAAGGAGATCATTGTAGATTTCCGGAAGAGGGGTCATAACAACCATCTGCCTCTCTTCATTGGCAGTGAGGCGGTGGAGAGGGTGAGCAGTTTTAAATTCTTGGGGGTAACTGTGACCGAGGACCTGTCCTGGGGCAACCATATCACCTCAGTTGTACGGAAGGCCCAACAGCGCCTCTACTACCTGAGGAGACTGCGGAGCGCACACATTCCCAGATCTCTGATGTTGAACTTCTACAACTGTGCCATCAGCAGCGTTCTGACGTATGGATTTCTAGTGTGGTTCCCCAGCTGCACCAAGGCCGATCAGCAAGCACTCCAGCGGGTGGTGAAAGAAGCTGGCAGAATTATTGGAACAAGTCTGCCAGAGATCAGTAATATCTTCCCCACTCGCTGTCTGAGGAGGGTGCACAGTATCCTGCGGGACCAACATCACCCTGCGCGCCACCTTTTCCATCTGCTGCCCTCAGGGAGAAGGTACAGGTCTATACAGGCCAGAACATCCAGACTGGCCAACAGCCTGTATCCACAGGCTGTGAGGCTCCTGAACTCTCTGCCCCCCTCTCACGGACAATAACCATATCCAACTTCTTAATAGCAATGAACTGGTCTGCATTGGTGCATCATATCTTTATTCTCTTCCCCCTCCTGCCCCCCCCCCCCTCTTTCTTAAATAGATAACTATCATATCTGATATCATATCTCACAGTACAATAATATTGAATGGGTTGCATTGTTGTATTTTGTCATGTTTCTCAGGTCTTTGTCTGAATTTCTACGAACATTATTGCTAAGGATTGTCTTATTGCATTGGAGTCACACTGGGTTAAATATGTACACTTGGGTTTTAAGGGGTATTTATTATTTTCTTCTTTTTTTTGGGTTGTATGGAAGCCCCAAACGCAATTTCATTGTTCTTGACAATGACAATAAATAAATAAATACTAAATACTAAATACTTTTGGAGTGTAATTTTTTCATAGTTAGATGCCTGGCTGACAACTGTATAAAACAAAAACTACACACAATATTCGAAGCACATAGTGCACACTGTGGGAATTTACGACTGTGCGTAAATCCCCCCTAAAATTGGTATGATCCGAGCTCAGACACTAAGCGGGGCGGGGCAGCTGCTGCCTGCGAGTGCGCTGTTGGAGAAACGCAGCCAGGCAGAACTGAAGTTCGACCAGGTACCAAAGCAAATCATTCGTACTGTACAAATAATGTAAATATGACGGTGCATCACGAAAGCTTGATATCAAACTGATCACTTGACCCATATTACGTTACTTGGTCTTCGAGTGAATCAACAAATGGCGAAATGAAAAGCCGAACAACAACAATGCTGTTTCTTTAGAGAGTCTTAGCTTACATGTGTGTTTATTTCATATTTTCAGTTGTTTCCCTCCACGGCTAAATAAATCGGTTTCAGTAATGTACTGATATACAAGAATGGACATAAGGAGCTTCTTTCAAAGAAAAAACTCTGGTAGATGTTATTTTATTGATTATGCTTTGTATGTTGTTCAGTATATTTCTATGCAAAACAAGAGGAATTTCAAAACACAGCAGTTTATTCACAGTTGAAACCAGATATTTACATACACTTTATGGAAAACACAAGAACATTTTTTTACTGTACAACATCAATTTAGAGTAAACTTGTTTGTTTTGGATAAATAAATATTGAAATATCTTTTAAATTAGTTAAATGTCAGAATAAAGAGAGACAGAGCGGTCTATATTTTATCACTTTGATCAAATTTAGGAGTACATATACACTAAGTTTATTGTTAATTAATAAGAAAACTCCAGAGATTCCATTCTGAGCTGAAGAAGCTTCTGATTGGTTAGTAGAGTCCATGTGAGTAAACTGGTGGCACAGCTGTGGATGCATATAAGGCAAAACACAGAGTCTGTTTCTTTGAAATGGGAAAATCAAGAGATGTCAACCAAAACACCAGGAAAAGAATTGTGGAGCTCCATAAGTGTGGCTCAATTTTGAATACAATTTGGTGCCGTTTACAATTAAGAAATACAGATAGTTTCTCGCTTTGCTCTTAAAGTTAACAAATATGTTTTTTATATTTATCAATCTAAAAAAAATTAACATTTAGTCTGATTTGATGTTACAATTAAAAAAGTGTTTTTATCTGAAGAGTTTGTAAATATCTGATTTCAACTGTATATTTGATGATTGTCAGCACAAAGAGGGAGAGAGAGGAGAATGAGGACAGAACAGAGATGAACAAGAGCAGGTGAGACAAACATGTTAGTCACATGGTTGTTTACCAAAGTATCACTGTATCACAGGTCCTCATGTATCTCGTACCTAGTGTTTCTTTTTAGGTTTGTTATTTTTCAAATTCTATATTTATTAAGTTATGCAGGCTTGTTTGCACAACAAGGCTAAATAATTATATAAACTTTTCTCAATCTAAATAGTGGACTTTGGTAGAATTAAAAAACAAGTGTAGTGCAGGTCTATGATGATTTTTAGTGCTACTATCATCTAGTTCTGATTCTGGTTCTGTCTTGGTTAAGTCCTCAGTAGTCCTGATTTTGAAATGTTGTAGTCCTGTTTTAATTCTGGATCAGTTCTTGGTCTGGTTGAATTGGGGTTTAGTCCTTGTGTCTTGATACAGCCCTGATTTTGTTTTGCCTCTCTGCTTAATTAAAAACCTAGCTTAAGGTGTCCTGCATATGTGATATATATTTTTTCCTATATGAAGTCATTCTTTTTTGAACAAAACTCAAAACACGGCCTATTAATCTTTCAGTCATTTCTACACCCCCCCCCCCCCCCAAAAAAAAGAAAAAAAAATCCCACATGCATACTACCCTTTAGGGCTAAGCCCCGGGTGTTTCAAATGTCTGGCTCCGCCTCTGATACGTACTGCGCTTCAACATAGTATTACCGTATTGTGTGTGTATAACCTCTTTTTAAGTTTTGTGGATATTATACATGGTTGTGCTGAGGATATGTCGGCCAGTTTCCACTGGAAATGCCTTTTGGTTAAACTGTCAGCAAGGAATTTGCACTGTTACATTTTTATATAACTTTAATGCACATAAAAAACAGCTGCTTGTTTAAGTGAAACTACATTGATGGGGTTTTTTTGCACTAATAAAGTTGTGGAGTTGTAAAGTATTTTGTCTAGTGTCAATTATATCGTCAGTTATATCGTTATCACAAATTTTCAAATGTATATCGTGATAAATATTTTTGGTCATATCGCCCTGCTCTACCGCATATGTTCTATATAATTCCAATTTATTTTCCAGCACCAACATAACAATACTCTTTAAAAAAAAGAAAAGTAATTAAATGCATTCAAAAATCAAACATTTATTTCTGATATTTAAAATGCAATTTTCACTTTCACATTTTCAAATCCATTTCCTCACCGCATTTCTCTTTCCTGTTAGTTTGTGGATTCGATTATATGGATGGTGGATTATGTTAGTATAGTTTTTGAATTAACTATGGGATTAGCTCTTGGATTAGCTAACAGATTAACTATGTCTTTCAGCATTTCCTTGATTCTTCTGGTCCTTGAAAAGGCAATGCAATTGCTGTGCAATATAAGGAGCTCTCTGATTTGTTAGAGACACATGCTAGCTGCTTGGATTTTTATACACCATTGTGCTGTAGCTTTGCACTCCTAAGAATTGGGTGTGCTTGTACAAGGGCATTTAGCCTCTGAATTTATACCCTGACTAGGGCTGCCACGATTAGTCAACTAGTCACGATTAGGTCGACTATCAAAATCGTCGTTTGAAGCTTTGTAAGATCCCAAAAGACGCAGGAATAAGTAGTAGGATTTAAGAGTGTAATAACGGACTGAAACAGAAGATGGCAGCACTGCATGTGCAAGGATGCCAGCTGCTGTTAAACCCTGAAGAAGAAGAAGCAGGGTCCGGTATCGTAGCTGTGTCCAAATTCAGGAACCACATCCTGCTGTGCCCGCATTTTTAGGCCAATTACATTACAGCGACACGACGAAGCCTGTCCAAATTCGAAGACTCCGACAAATGTGGCCGACAAATGCGGCCTTCATTTCCCCAGATTTGAAGGATGGGTCGCGTGTATACTTCGTGGCCCAACCTATCCCAGAATTCATAGCGCGGCCCAGCTCAGTTTCCAACAATGGCGGCAGCTAGTTAGTTTTAATATTACTCTTATTATTCTTTCTGGGTCACAAAATAAACATTTAACATATTTTCAGGCGAGAATGTAGCTGTGTAAACCTCAAATACCTGCTCAGTTTATCAGGACACCACATATTTTCAAAAGTGCGCCAACGTTTTCGGAGACATCTGATACCCACCAGCTCAATAGCTAGCCGGGGTTCAAGGCTCACTAGAGCCGCTGAGAACACCAGACTCCCGGCAAATCGTTTTCAAACCCACCGCCGTCTTTCGCTACTCAGGTTAAACATGATATAGTCACTTAGATAACTTACAAATTTTATTGTTTGGCTTTTTTTTAGCATTTTATTTGTTCCTGAGTAAATCGGTTTGGCTGAGATTAAAGTTATAGTTTTTACACAGCTGAATAAACGTCAAGCAGACAACTGATTATCAGAAGTGTGAGACGCTCGCGAATATACTCCGGTGTCCTGTTATATCTTAGATAGCAAGGAGCAGACGGCTGAGTTTATTAAACTTCACCAAAACAATATGCAAACTTCATTAAAATTTAATAAACTATCATCTTGTCTTTATTTTTAGTCAGCACATACCTTAAACACTTAAAGCTGTAAGCTAATGACTTCTACAATAGAAAATGGCCTTTTGCCATTACTTAGGCCACAAAATCTTTTTTTCATTGTAAATAGCTGTCTTATTTACTTGGTGAGACTGTAGAACTTATTTTTAGTAATTGCTCATATTTACTGTTAAGATATACTGTTTTATCAAATGGTCTGAGCTTGTTATATATATAAAAAAATTCACCATAATTTTCACAATAATTCTAACAATGTTTTGACATTTTGTTAAAATTAAAAGCACGGTATGTTTTGAGTAATTAACATACAGTTGTAAATTGTAAATTCAAATGAAAAAAAGCAGGAAAGATTGTCATTCATATAGAATTGTAGGGTGAGCCACCTATGTGCCATATTACTGTAAATTAATATATTTTCAACATATTAGCAGTGTAAAAATAAAAGCAAATCACCATTTGTCAATATACAGAAATTTAATATAGATATTACAATCATTTACTCCTTTTGATTTGATGGTAATTTACCGTTGCCATTTTACAGTTATTTCGGGTAATTTTTACATACATTTCTTACAGTGAAGAGATCAATCTTGTCAACCACAAAACAGGTCAGTGCTAAAGTATACCCTGCTTAATCTTTTAGGTACATATAGTGACCATAACATGAGTAGGGATGGGTATCGTTTAGGTTTTATCCGATACCAGTACCAAACCGATACTTTTGAAACGGTGCCGGTGCTTAAATGGTGCTCGAACCGGTGCTTAAAGAATGGAGAACACAAAATTGGTCCAAAAACTTCTCATGTTCAGCTGTTTTTTTGTAAAAAGATAACAATGTTAGCCTTTTCTGCAGCTATGGGGCATATATGGTATCACTCTTGGCTGGAAGCAGTGCTTAATCAATGGAAAAAACACAAACTTTGTCCAAAAACCTCTCATGTTTAGCTGTTTTCCACTTTTTCTTTGGTCATTTCAGCCTTTTTGGCCAGGGTGAAGGGAGTATCTGCCATCAAACAACAAGACAGCCGCATGTAACTACGACGGTGTTTGCTAGTTCACCTTACATGCATTAATTTAATAACGTGGTTAGCCTACTCAACGTAAATTACACACGGACAACATTAAGCTACTCATGCAGAGAAGAACAGCTGCTGCTGCATCATCATCCGTCATCATTACTGCTACACTGGCAGGGCTAGGGGCCAGGACTCTCCTCTTCGGGTTTTTGGGGGATGTTGCTAACTCCGGGTCCGATAACAGGCAAACCACCCGCAGTAGATGTGCACGGTGTGAGGTCTTGCAGCAAGCTATCAAATACGGCGCATTTCTCGGCTTTTAACAAAATGCTATACGTCGCCAGGTGTTTCATCAGATTCGAGGTGTTACCTCCTTTGCACAGTATCACCTTAAAGCGCTTGTTGCAGGCTGCTGAGTTTGCAACTTTTGCTGTGAAATACAGCCAGACTTTGACCGCTTCGCCTTTGCCATTTTTAATCTGTAGCTCTGCTCTAAAAGAACGTACATACCTGGGCCCGCCTACTATCCTTGGAAAGGTAAAATGATTGGCTAGAATCCAAAGTGTATCACAGCTCAGGAAAAAAAAAGCACTGAAATAAAGCACCGAAATGTGCGCTGCTTTTCGGTCTGGTTACTACCGTTTATGTCAGAACCGGTGCCATTACTGGTACCCATCCCTAAACATGAGGTGTAAGAATTTTAGGTCACATACACAGATAGACATGTTTTACATAGCTTAAACAACTTTGGGTCAAATTGACCACAGAGGAACACCGCATGCAAAATCTGTAAAGCTCATTGAATCTTTTATTTATGCTTTAAATGTTTTACACTTCTGTAACAGTGTCTCTCAAGGAAGATTATGGCATTTATGGGAATCAATCTTTTAACTACCTGCGACCAGAGGTAGTCAAATGTGTTGTAAAGATAATGAGTGAAATGTAGTTATTAATAAAATATATGTGATGAAAACCAAAGCTGAAACTGATTCAGCCTATTAATTTTCTTTGTATGCTTTTTAGGTTCTGTGCCCGATGCTGTGATGTATACCGTAAATGACGTGGAAAACACACACATTTATACACATTCACACTATCTCCTTCGAAATCTGAGCTTAGATTGTTAAATATAAACAATGAATGTATTTAAAGCAGAAATTGCACACCAACCATCAAAAGTTTGGTTAAATAACATGAGTACTGTAAAAAGAAATTTCTTAACCCGAAAGCTGGGGATGGCTTTATCTTGACAAGGAGGCCAACCTCAGGGCTTTATATGCTGCACCTTATTTCTGCCCAATAAAGTGCTTTAAACTAAACCCTAAATTAAACCCATAGAGCATTTTTTAAAAGGGATTTTTGTTCAAAGGTGATTCCTAGCTTAGACTGGAACGCTCTTCAGCGTGTGAATCAAACGGCACAATTCATCTGTGGAGTACCCTTCCCACCACTACGGGACATTTACAACACTTGGACCAGGAAATGGGCACACAACATCATTAAGGACCGAACTGACCCACAGCACACACTGATCACGCTCCTGCCATCTGGCAGATGCTACAGGAGAGTGAAAGTAAGGACAGCCAGACTTAAAAAAAGTTTCTAACCACAGGCCATCAGGCTACTGAATCACTGAAATATTGTCGAACTGTAATTATTAAAAATGATTAAATTATTAAATTTGCAATTTGTACATACTCTGTTTAAATTACCGCTGTGACAGTATTGCAACTACTTGCACTTTAAATTCTGACTACACCCACACATAAGATACATAAACTACAAGTGCTACAAATCACTTGTTTTACTGCATTTATTATTTTCAATGCTATTTTCTATGCTTAGGATTAAGTTGACTCTTTATTTTAGTTAGTTGTTTCTTACTGCAAAGTAAGAATTTCATTGCTCTATGTAACCACTTGTGTTTTGCAGGGTATATGAAAATAAACTTATTGAAACTTGAATCTGTAAAACACAATGCAAAAATGGAAAAAAACATTAAGTTATGTGAATAACCTGACTCTTCTTAAATATAATTCAGTAAACAAGTAGAACTACAAATGTGAGCAAGTTACAGACTTTCTTTTCAATAAATGTACATGACACTTTTGGAATGATTTGAATTGTGGGCTAAAGAAGGAAGCGAGTAGGAAGTAAAGCAGAGGACACAGAGTCGAAAATCACTGAGACAATCTCTGCTGCATAAAGTTCAGGTAGCAGGTTTTCCTGTTTCGGAGTCCAATGCCAAAAAGCTGACTCAAAGTGCTGTTGAAGCCGTAACATCTTCTACAATGAAACAAATGTGGGCGCGTCCTCATCTCCCAGAGAAGTTGTTGTCAACAAACAAACCTACATGCACAAAGATCTATTGAAAATGTAAACATCAGCTAAAATATCTGCAGGGACTTAATAACCTAAATTTTTGACCTCTGTGAAAATAAAGACGTTTTTGTTTCGTGTTCATGAGTGAGGGGAGACGGGAGTGTGCTACTGACAGATGGATTTCTGCAGTGACCTACATACTGTACTAGTCTGTTTTTGGTAAAGAGAGCTGAGTATGAAGGTGAAGCTGTCAGTTGGTTGATATACATCGATACCTTCACTTATGGTCATAAGCTCTTTGTAGTGACTTAAAAAATGCAATTGCTGATACAAAAAGTGGAAATTGGGAATGAATTTTCTCCAGAGAATGGCTGATATAGCGTAACGAGTCATCAAAGAGGTGGTTTGGGCATCTGACTAGGATGCCTCCTGGGCATGGTGTTCTGAATAGAGTGTGCCCTGAGGTAGACCCAGGACACACTGAATAGAGTACATCTCAGAGGAAAGCCTGGAAATGCCTCAGTTGTCCCCCAGGTGAGCTGGAAGAAGTGGCTAGGAAGAGGGAGGTCTGGACTTCCTCTCCTTAGGCTGTTGCCCCTGCAATCCAGCCCCAGATAAACAAAAGAATATGGATGGATTAAAACTTTCACTTATGCTAGTTCTAGAAATAATATTTAGGGCCCAAAAAAGTAACTGCAAATGCTCCACCAGTGAAACCAAGTTAAACTCTCGCGAAGACTGATTGTTTGTATCTAGCTGGGCGAGTGCTACGGAGGTCTCAGAAGCAGCAGTTGGGATGGGTGATGAGCTCCCCATCATAGCATACAGGGTCTTTATATGCACAGAGCATTCTGAGAAAAGTAATAAACTGAATCAATTTTGGCTTCTTTACATATATTTTATTAATAATAAAATTTTACTTTCTGTATCTTTATCACACACTTGACTAGGTACAGTACTTGGTTAAATGCTACTCATTGCAACATACCAGACATTTAATGCCAAGATTCAACCTGCAGTGTTAGAGAAGCTGGGATTAGCTTAACTTGGTCCTTGATAATCATCTATAACCAGTTGGGGATGAATATGAATGAATAATTACTATTTAATAAAATTACTAATTTTAATTTAATTAAAATTACATGTAATTACTAATGAATAAAAATCATTTAAAAGCTGTAGGTTGCAGCTATTGCTCTAACACTGTGTAAAACAAGGCTCAGTGCTGGCTCTTACAGTTTGAGCTGCTTTAAACTTTATTCACAAAGAGCACATTAGCATACTAAAAACAATAGCTAGCTAGTACTGCTGTGACCTAATACTTTCATAAGCGAAGATGATCTTCAAAGAGCGTGGCTACATGCAGTGATGCTAGTGTTAGCCATTGTGGTGGCAAACTTCTTTATTCTATGTATTGATCACTTTATCGATAGTAATATCACTTTGTCACTTAGTTATATGCAAATATGCATGTCACAAATGGACCTTATTGCACATACACACACAGTGGGGCACTGTAAGTTCATGGGAGACGTTAAACAGATAGTGAGACTCCTTGTCCATATCTCAGAGGAGAAGGAGGGACGATCTAGGATGTAAATTCTTAGGCAACAGCTAAGTGAAAAACACATTTGTAACTTTCTCTCTTGGAAGGTCCAAGAAGGTTTATTCTATTCTATTCTATTCTAGTCTATTCTATTCTATTCTATTAGGCCAGTAATTGACTGTCAACTTTTCCAAGGTGTAGTCTGTCACCCTGTAAATGCTGGGATGGGCTCCAGGTCCTTGTGACCCTGAATTGGATGGATGGATTGATGGACTGATTGTGTTTTTGTACTGGCACTGTACTTTGTTAGTACTGAAATAAAGACTTACAGTACCTTGCCTAGCCAGTGTGAGAAGCCGTCTGCGCTCTCCTCGGCTGCAGTGTGTTGGGAAGCAGAAATCTTCAATACCTCGAACAACACTAACCTCACAGCGTACAGCGTACGATCTGTCCAAGTCATCACCACCCTACACACACACACACACACACACACACACACACACACACACACACACACACACACACAATTTATTAGCCAGATCAATTGGGATGGGAATTGATAATAAAATCAATTAAAAAAAATCAGTCAATAAAATGAATGTCCATATGAACATTACTTTAATTTTATTGATCATAAACTGCTCCAATATTTTCATCCTCCAACACGAACTGAAATCAGCTGATTGTAGGGCACACAGCCTTCAATTCATGCTGCAATTATTTTCAGGTTTATTATTCACAGTGTTTTGAGTAGCTACCTTCAAGTTGTCATAGTTCAAGTCACTCTCTGGTGTCTGGCTGGTGATCTTCTGTTCATGATATGCTTCAATAACTCGGTCAAAGAAATCACAGAACAGGATGTAGGACTCGGCATCGCCGGCAACACACCCGACAGCTACAGGACCTAAATAATCTCCTTCATTAAAAAAAGGAACAAAAGTGACAGAAGGACCAAGTGAATAATCTAAACATTTACCTAAAAATTTCTCCACAGATGCTTATGGAATTACCACTTTGGACTTCATTCGTTTAAGGTTTCTTTCAATAAATGTCCAGATTAATTAGTAAAACAGTAAGTAAAGTAAAACAGATTAAAGTGTTTAAACTTAAAGTATGTAAACTTTATGCATCCATCAGAGCATGAATGTGTGTGAATATTAGATAGCACTTAAATAGGGTAAGCAAAAAGTGCTTGTGTGAATGGTGTGAATGAGGCAATTTGTGTAAAGCACTTTGAGGGCTCAGTTTGAGTAGAAAAGCACTGTATAAGAACCAGTCCATTTACCATCAAATAGAAGACTGAGAGTCCAAAGCTGAAAATGCTGTTTACAAACCCAGGATCATGACAGGTAGAGATACAGCATTGCAACTGTTTGCAGGATCTTATCTCAGTATCTCTTTGCATTGAAATTGCCTCCAATGTGGCACTCCTTTTTTTCCCAGTGCAGGGTGGCTGTAGCTCAGGTGGTAGAGCAGGTCACCTACTAATCGGAAGGTTGGTAGTTTGGTCCTAGTCTCCTCCAGTCTTGGATTTTCGCATGCCAAATATCCTTGGGCAAGATACTAACCCCAGGTTGCTCTGCGATGCATCCATAGGTGAATGAATGTTATCACTAACAACTTAGGAAAGTGCTTGTGTGATTGGGTGAATGAACAAGTTGTGTAAAGCGCTTTGAGTGCTCAGATAGCAGAAAAGTGCTATTTAAGAACCAGAAACATCACACTTTTACTCAGTTGGAGCAGCAGTTAATAGTAATAATGTTGTGCTTCTTCTCACACTTTGATCCATGATCCAGTTGCTGTAGGCAAAAATCTGGACTTGTTGCTGAATGTAACATTCCTCCACATGTTCAGATTCCATTGAACATGTTATAGAGACCAGTGCAAACAGGCCTGACTGTGAAGGGCAGTCATTACAGGCCTCCTGGCAGCCCAGGAGACTGAAGACTGGCGGTGTGCACTTTGCTCTGAATTGCCTGGGTAATGCAAACATTCATTTCTGGATTGCAAATTTGTAAAAGATTGCCTAAGTGCTGACAGGGTGAGGAAATTATCTTCTTGTGGTGATGTCTTCTTTGTGGCCTATCTCACATTCCATATTATATGGGACTTAGATGCCACTCTGAATATGATACTAGGACTCATCCAAATGATACTGCACCTTTGTTTTATCGAACACCAGATTAAAGTTGCCCTGTGGCATGGGCCCTGTCCAGATCAGTCAAACGTGGCATGCTTGGAGCAGACATCAACTAACTGCTATAGCAGGTACTGCTTAATCCTAATTGTCAGCACTTGGAGTACCAGAAGCTCAAAACAGATTTAATAGAATAATTATTTTATACGTTTTTATAATAATTGTATAAATTTAAAACAATTCATTTATTGAAATAAACTTTGCAAGTTTGGCATTGGCAGAGAAGTTTTGGCAAGTTTTCCATGAGGACAACCCACTCAACTCTACTCTCAACCCACAAATGCACATATTCCTTACAAATATGGCATCATTTAAGGGGAAATAAGCTTTCCAGTAATAAAAGATTTATTTCCAGAAACCATAATTAGAACAAAGAAATAACTGACCAAACAAATTTCCTTAGTTTTTGTGCTAACTTTATATTATATTATATGTTAGACCAACAATGAAACAACGATAATTATGATTTTTTTTCATGCAAATCTCAAATTCTTTTATATATGTAAATACTATCAAATTAGTTACCAATTGTTCACTAATTTTCATGTTGCTGTAATTCTGTGTTTTGGCCTCTCTGTAAAGATTTGCAGACTCAGATCATGTGTTTGTGGTATGGACCCAAAAGTGGACACTCAGATACAAAACTGAAATTTAACAAAAAGCGAGCCGTTTCTTGTGCACGGAAATACAAAAACAAAAGGCTAGAGGAGACTAAGACATACTAACTAAACTCGGCAAAACTAGACACTAAGAACTATGACTTGCTTGAAGCAAGAAAAATAAGAAACATGAAAAACCTGAAACATGGAACATGGGACTGGGAGGAAAGACAATGGGAGACAAGGCCAAAACAAAAAGACATGACTAAGACACAAAGAGAGAGAGTGAGACACACAGGGAGAATAAACAGAGACAAGAGTGAGGAGCCAGATAAACACAAAAGACACCACAGACACACAGGAGACACAGGGATGAGACAAAGACTCAAAAGGAACCTGACCAACAAGAAACCATGAACCATTCAAGCAAATAAACTCAAACACATAAAAAGAACCAAATGCAACAGTAAACTGTATAAAACTTGAACTTAAATCAACATTATAATGCAAAGAAAAATCTCACACATACAAAATAACTAAAAAAAACAACAAAAAAAAAAATACATCACCTGGTTCCTCCAGGCCGGGACGAATGACGTCATCAAAGATTACTCCACTCTGGGTGCAGCGGTTAAACTGTCGGCGGTACAGATCCAGTGTGAGGATTCGACCCATCCAGGTAAAGTTCCTGCACAAGTCAGGAAACTCCTCCTGAGGGAAACCTCTCTTCAGGTGAAATCGGGCCATGGGGTCAGGGGGAATCAAATTCTTAAGAGAAAGGACAAACACAGAAGAGAGAGTAAAGTGACCAACTATTATATTAATAACCCAGAGGTCACTGCTGTTCACAGAACAATACATCACATTTTACATCCAGGTCTCCTAATATATGAATTAAAAAATGAGATGTTTATTAACCCTTATAACAAAATCCACAAACATTTTCTGGCTACATCATGTTGTATATGCTATATTTTTATAATATATTTATTGTATATTTTTTGTATTACATTTGATACGTTGGGCGTTTTTGGCAACTTTTTGTTAACAATGTCAATTTTAGAAAAAAAAGAATTTTACCCATAACATTTTGAAATTATGGCATGTATTGATTATGTCGATGAGATAGAGGTCTCAGAAACTCATGTATCAAATATGTGTTTAAGTGCATTATAGGGTTGACAGAATAACACAGCCACAATGCTGAATGACAAATGTAATGTTGTCATCTTTCTGTTACTTTTTTTTTAATGAAAATTTTCATCCTTTTTTCTTTAGCTACCAAAAGTTACGAAAAAATAAACAAATAAACCTTTTGCTATGATCTTACACTGTATTCATGTTATGAGAGTAGATTTTGACAGCATTTAAAATCAGTCAGGAAAACTGCTAAGAACTGTCCCACTTTGTAAAAACAGTGAGGCTGCTGAGTGTCTGTTGTTAGTTCACGTCTGCAAAATGATCAGTGATCAAGAATATCTAATCCATAATTACCTTCTGATATACTCTGTTGCTATGTTTGACTTCAGCTGTAGATGACACAATTTCTTTTTATTGAATTACACTGTATCACACTGCTTATTCTTATTCTTACATTGATATAATTACCTCTAAAATTGGCCGGTATTTCACCTCCTTAGGAAATGTAACTGGAGCTGAGCAGAAGTCAAAAAGGTAAGAGATCAAAATTTTAATCAAACAGATTAACAGTACTGAAGACAGAAACACAGTCAGTCTTAAAAATCTTCATATAAGTATGAAAATATTGGTCCAGAGACAAGATCAGAAAGGACTTCAGTTAACCAATAATCCAGTGGTGAAAACTTGATGATTTTCTACTTAAAATGCTAGCGTTCTTTACTACTAAATCAATGCACTCTACATACTGATTAATGTTTGTATCAGGCTTGTAACTATACTTGATAGCAAACATATTAGCTTTTGATGTTATTCTGACTTTAACCTGTTAATACCACTGGTTACATTATCAGTTAGATCATCTTCTCAGTTTAAGTAACATAAAAGATGTTAGTCATGCAGTGTATGGCAAAAATCTTTATTACAGTGAATGGGAAAAAAAGAACCATGCAGTGAAAATGATGGGACACTCACGTTTGACCCTCCACATATTGTCGTCTTGATGGAAAAACAGATGGCTGTCTGTACAACACCAACAAAATATCTAAGAATAGTTGTGTTTGTGGTGAGCATCTCATCCTGCAGCCTGCAGGAGTCCAGTTACAGTCCGCACAATGTCACCCTTTTTATAACCACACACAACACACCACTGCTGCTATGTTTGAGCTGCTCTGAATGTGTGTTTGGGAGGTCATGCTCTAATCCCTCAGTTCAGAATGTATGACATCATGGGGTTTTTTTGTTTTTTAACTTCTATTCTATTCTTACAGTGCATATGGCTTTGAACAGTCTTGTTCATATGGCTTGATTCTCTTTTTTTTTAATTTACTTAAAAAATGTGCTCAATAGCAGCTTTCTGTGAAATCAAATCTTGACAGTGATGATCTAGTGGTGCTATGTAGATGTCTTTTCTGAAATTAAAAACACAGTGTCCTAACTAGTTAAAGTGCATCAGATTTAAATCTTTCTCTCCCCTGTCTTACCTGCAACACATTTCACGACCCTGGTGCGTCCCAGGGCAGCTGTGGCTACAATGTAGCTTGCTATCGCCAGTGTGTGAATGTGTGTGTGAATGGGTGAATGACTGAATGTAGTGTAAAGCGCTTTGGGGTCCTATGGACTAGAAAAGCGCTATACAAATGCAGGCCATTTACCATTTTCACTTCCGCCTGATAAAAATTAACATTGAACACCAGGTGTCAAACACTACGTGTACCAATATAGAGGGTAGGTAAAGTCACAGAGGGAGAAAGACACTAGTAGCCTGACAGTTTTATTTTGCAAAGGTTAAATTAAAGTAAAGGATGTGTAATACATAGTTCTTCAACTCCACCACTTACAGTACATACACAAAGTATTCACTTGTTCCACATTTTGCAATATTAAAACCGTAATCCATCTGGATTGCAAACATTTTTGACCTCAAAATTCTACACACTGCTCCTACGAACAACAAAATTAAAAAAGGTTTGCAGGAAATTCTCATGAAAAAACAAAAATGTGACATGAATGAAGGACCAGAAAAGTCAAATGTATAAAAATAAAGGATTTTGTATTTTACTAACGAATTAAGTAATAAAATATGAGTTAGTAAAGTATTTTACTCATTTCAGAATCAGTATCAGAATACTTTATTAATCCTTAAGTAAATTATGTGGGCTACAGTTGCTTCAAGACAGTAACAGTAACAGACCAAACTATTTAAATAATACAATATGTTACCGAGTTTACAGATTTAAGAAATAGTGCTAATATATACAAATCACTCAATTATACATATCAAGAATATTACAGAGGTAAGAATATTACAGGGGTGGAATATATATGATTGGCATTACACTCTAACCTGTGAACTTTGTCAATTGCTATTTTACTGTAGAGCGTGTGCAAAAAGGGTGTAACTATTGCAGTGCTTAGAGTGTGTTAGATGGAGGAGTTGTACAGGGAGATGGCCACAGGCAGGAATGATTTCCTGTGTCGTTCAGTAAATCATTCCTGCGCGTGGCCATCTCCTTGTACAACTCCTCCATCTAATACAATTTATTTTCTCACTTTTAAAATTTTTTTAATTAGGATCAATCATTATTCCACTACTACTACTACTGCATCAGAGATGCATCAACTTGGAGTTAATATCTTGACCCAGGATATTTGATACTTTTAAATCCTAAAGGGATTCAGCTAGGCTGAGTCTTGCAGCCATGTCTTCTTAAATTGGCCATATGATCTGGACACACCTATGTGTCTACCGACACTGGAAGGTTAACTGACAAAGGCATGACACAAAGTAATGCAATCGGTTAGTCGGTGGCTCATTAGGTTAGTTTCTGCAACTTCACCTACATAATTTCCATAGGGAATAATAAAGTATTCTGATTCTGATTATGAAAAACAATTAACAAAAAAGCTAACTACTTTCTACATGGGGTAAGTAAATAAGGTAATGCAATGTGATATAATTAGAAAGTAACAAATAATGTGGATGGCACTGAAACTGGACTGGTAATCTGGAATGTTGGGCACTTGGTGCCCAACACTGTCTTGGCCAATTAAAGGGGGTAAAAAGGCAATACACAATGCCTGAGCTCTTCCTCATCACGGGGGTCTTGAACAACACTGGCCTGATAATGGGATTGTTTTTCAGTGCTGTCATATAGCGATAATCACTTTCTCTTGCTGAAAACACGCTCTTGTTTTTTGCTAACAACTGACTTTTTTGGTAATGGAGGTCCTGTGCGTTTGCTTGAACAGGAACTGTTTAGTCTCACCCCATTTCAACATTTTCTATGGTTTCTTCGAGGCTGAAGAAGTCCCTTGGATGAGTGACGAAACGTTTCTCCCACTGAAAACGCTACGTCCAGATGAACAGAATCAACCTTTTGGGATTTACTTACAGTGGCTTGCAAAAGTATTCAGCCCCCTTGAACTTTTCCACATTTTGTCACATTACAACCACAAACATGAATCAATTTTATTGGAATTCCACGTGAAAGACCAACACAACGTGGTGTACACGTGAGAAGTGGAATGAAAATCAGACATGATTCCAAACATTTTTTACAAATAAATAACTGAAAAGTGGGGTGTGCGTAATTATTCAGCCCCCTGAGTCAATACTTTGTAGAACCACCTTTTGCTGCAATTACAGCTGCCAGTCTTTTAGGGTCTGTCTCTACCAGCTTTGCACATCTAGAGACTGAAATCTTTGCCCATTCTTCTTTGCAAAACAGCTCCAGCTCAGTCAGATTAGATGGACAGCGTTTGTGAACAGCAGATCTTGCCACAGATTCTCGATTGGATTTAGATCTGGACTTTGACTGGGCCATTCTAACACATGGGTGTGTTTTGTTTTAAACCACTCCATTGTTGCCCTGGCTTTATGTTCAGGGTCGTTGTCCTGCTGGAAGGTGAACCTCCGCCCCAGTCTCAAGTCTTTTGCAGACTCCAAGAGGTTTTCTTCCACGATTGCCCTGTATTTGGCTCCATCCATCTTCCCATCAACTCTGACCAGCTTCCCTGTCCCTGCTGAAGAGAAGCACCCCCAGAGCATGATGCTGCCACCACCATATTTGACAGTGGGGATGGTGTGTTCAGAGTGATGTGCAGTGTTAGTTTTCCGCCACACATAGCGTTTTGCATTTGGGCCAAAAAGTTCCATGTTGGTCTCATCTGACCAGAGCACCTTTTTCCACATGTTTGCTGTGTCCCCCACATGGCTTGTGGCAAACTGCAAACGGGACTTCTTATGGTTTTCTGTTAACAATGGCTTTCTTCTTGCCAGTCTTCCATAAAGGCCAACGTTGTGCAGTGCACGACTAATAGTTGTCCTATGGACAGATTCCCCCACCTGAGCTGTAAAACTCTGCAGCTCGTCTAGAGTCACCATGGGCCTCTTGGCTGCATTTCTGATCAGCGCTCTCCTTGTTCGGCCTGTGAGTTTAGGTGGACGGCCTTGTCTTGGTAGGTTTACAGTTGTGCCATACTCCTTCCATTTCTGAATGATCGCTTGAACAGTGCTTGGGAAATCTTTTTGTAGCCTAAGCCTGCTTTAAATTCCTCAATAACTTTATCCCTGACCTGTCTGGTGTGTTCTTTGGACGTCATGGTGTTGTTGCTCCCAATATTCTCTTAAACAACCTCTGAGGCCGTCACAGAGCAGCTGTATTTGTACTGACATTAGATCACACACAGGTGCACTCTATTTAGTCATTAGCACTCATCAGGCAATGTCTATGGGCAACTGACTGCACTCAGAACAAAGGAGGCTGAATAAGTACACACACCCCACTTTGCAGTTATTTAGTTGTAAAAAATGTTTGGAATCATGTCTGATTTTCATTCCACTTCTCACGTGTGCACCACGTTGTGTTGGTCTTTCACGTGGAATTCCAATAAAATTGATTCATGTTTGTGGCTGTAATGTGACAAAATGTGGAAGAGTTCAAGGAGCCGAATACTTTTGCGAGCCATTGTACCTTGATTATTGCATTAAGATTGTCCATTTCTTAATTTAGTCTAAAGTTGAGGTCTCCCTCAAGAACAAGAGAGCAACCTAGATATTCAGAGTCTACAGTAAAAAAAAAAGCGTGGAAGACCAAGATATCGTCAACATTTGGGCCCTATACACTTACAATACATATCTTTGTATAGATAATTTCATGATTAGAAATTTTCTCTCTGGATCTATAACTCTGTTGAGTACTGTGAAATAAGATAAGATAAGATAAGATAGAACTTTATTAATCCCTCGGGTGGGTTCCTCTGGGAAATTCGATAAATTAACACTTTTATGTATTAAAATTACTATTCCCCTAAAGATATAGCAGGCTGAGAACACATTAGGAAACACAAGTGTTTTAAATTCATCTGTAGCTGTGACAGGTCTGCCTGTAGTTTTTTTTTTTGTTTTGTTTGTTTTTTAAAATATATTTAACCTCTTATCCTTAACCTCTGGCTCCAACAGATTCCATGTGACAAACCTTAGTGTGCCCATAGCTAATGTGTAGCTAATGTTGCTCACTGTGTGTGATGCTTAAATGAATGAGAATAAAAGACATACATCACTCAGGAAAAAAAAAGTGTAGCGAGAGGTTCCACAAGGGTGCAATATGTAAATGAGAGTGGTTCTTGTTGTTGCCTGATTATGTGTTTCAATAGTAACTTATATGAGCAAGTATGTGTGCGCTTTCTGCTGTTATTATGCCCACTACGCTAGATACATGCACTTCTCAATCAGAGTTTAGATACTGCTGATTGGCAGTCTCAAATTCCTGGATAACTTTTTATATCCTTTTCCTGTTTTGTAAAGTTCATCTATCTTCTCCTGGAGATCCTTTAATAATTTTTTTGCTTTCACCATGCCCCCAAGCCCAGAAACTCACTAACGTTTTATAGACATACACTTATTACAAGTGTGACCAGGAGATATTTTATTTTGTATTCTTATGATCACAGTTATAATTAGAAGTATCAATCATTAATGTATGCAGGTTATCATCATTGTAATCAAGTCTCAAATGGTATCCACAGCATTGTATTCACCGTCCATAACTGGAGGGTCCAGCAGGACCTTGTTCTAATTCATTTGCAGGCCTACATCAGAACATGCACATAGAGAGTTATGTAAACACGCACGTTTACCCTTATTTACACAGGGAGGTCATGTCAGGACATTCTCTAGTTGGACACACAGGCTCACAGAACTGCACAACATGCCATGTCACACACTTGTTTTTCTCTAAAGTATCATCTGATGTTTGTATAAAGAGAACTTTGGACTATGGGGAGACTGTTATCATTTCCAGTAAGGTCTAACTGTGTGATGGGTTATATAAGGATGGGGAACGGTCCACTCTTTGGAGATCTGTGGCTGTACGCTTGTCTTCCCATGCTTCTGTCTTAGAAGCATGTAATAAAATCACTATGTTTGTCACCTACACGGACTCGGCTGTTTTTCCTTCTTACCCAAACTGAACCAGACGTAACACAAGCAAACAGATCACAGGGGAGGATAGCTACCTTTAGTAGTCATTTAAACCTGTGTGTGTCAACTTGTGTGTGTCAACTTGTGTAATTTTGATTGTTTTCTGTTGTCATTATGATTTATGTTTTTCATATTGTTAAACATCCTGCAAAACAACCTGACAAAACAAACAACCTGATTTAATTTCTCTAAATCTGAAAGTGGCTATGCAGCGACATTCCCCATCCAAAAATACCATAGTGTGAAAAAATGTTTGCCACCTTTCTGTTTTTCTGTATGTTTGTCACACTTAAATGTTTCTGATAATTATAAAAATGTAAATATTACATAAAGATAACGCAAGTAAACACAAAATGCCGTTTCTAAATGAAGGTATTTATTATTAAGGGGAAAAAAAATCCAAAATTATATGGCCCTGTGTGAAAAAGTGATTGTCCCTAAATCTAATAACTTTTTGGACCACCCTTAGCAGCAACAGCTGCAATCATGTGCAATAACTGGCACTGGGTCTTTTACAGCTGTGGAGAAATTTCCATTATTTTTGCCCAACAACATCCTGGGTCAACATTGAGCAAGAATTTGTTCTAGATCTTCCCTTAAACACTTTTCTATATTCTTCAGACACCGAGATATTAAAAAAGAATACAACAAACCCATTTTTGAAAAACACAATTATAATTTGGCATGCAACACATAAAAATTTCGGCGATCCTCCAACGCTTTCGCAATTCACTCCTATTTGGGGTAATGAAAAGTTTACTCCTGGTAAAAATGATGGAGGATTTAAAATGTGGAAAATTGAAGGGATTCAAAAAGTTAAAGATCTATATGCAGACAGCATGTTGCTCACTTTTGGTCAGGTCAAAAAATATTTAATACCCCCAAAGCACTTCCTTAAATACTTACACACATAGCAGACAGATCTGGCTCGGATCTGGTATCAAGCCGGCACTGCTGGCTGACTTCCGGCATGATAAGACGTATGTCATCCAGATATGGGCCAGGCCTGTCTATGTAATGACATGCCATATCTGGCTTGATTGTGGTTTGGCTTATGTGGCCCAGGCACATAGAAAACAGGTGTGGCCCGGATCCGACATCAAGCTGGCACTTCTGACTGACTGGTGTCACGGCAGGGTGTATGTCAACCAGATGTGAGGAAGCACTCAGTTTAGAGAAAGTGTGTGATTGGGTGAATGTGGCATGTTGTATAGAGCACTTTGAGTAATCTGGGAGACTCGAAAAGCACTATATAACAATCAGTCCATTTACTGTGCGAACAGAGTTTTGTCATGTTACTTTTGCACTATTATGTTCCGACACATGTTGTTATTACATGGCTTGATTGAGGTACACATTAGGCTGACATCTGGGGCCAGAGCTGAAACTGTTCTGGGCCAGCACAGGGCCAGCAGTGTGTCTACAACTGGCGTTGTGCGGGCCACATCTGGCAAACCTGATTTGGGCCACCAAAGGGCCGTCATGTGGGCCCTGTGTAAGCAGATTGTGTGGGTCAGATCCGGGCCATACCAACTTTGCTATGTGGGTACAATTGAAAAATTATATGTCATCAAAAATGCAACAGATTCCTGACCTTCCACCATTACAAAAAATACAGGAGGTATGCATTGAGAATACAAAAGGGAAGGCTTTCTTTCTATGTATTATAACTTATTGATGCTTTCCTCAGCCAAAGACTCAGCCATGTTAGATGCATGGAGAAGGGATAATCCAAGAGGACATAGATGAAAGTGATTGGAACCAGTCTTGCTTAAAAGCACAAAAACAAACAATAAACATGCGCTTTACACTTCTCCGATATAAATGGGTCATGAGAACCTATAAAACACCCATCAAGCTCCATCATATGTCCAATCACATTTCAGACATCTCTACTAAATGTTAAGTTGAAAAGGGAACTCTTCTCCATGTGAATGTCCTAAAATCCAGGAATTTTGGAAAGATGCAATCAAATGTCTGTCTGAAATGTTTAAGGTAAAAATCCCTTTAAAAGGTAAACTCTGTGTACTTGGAATATCCAAGGGAATTTAAACAACTGGCAAAACAGACTAAATTACTGGACTATGGACTACTTAAAGCCAGAAGAGCCATTGCACTATGTTGGAGGAGTATGGATGCTCCCTCCATGGGACTCTGGAAGAAGGAAATTGCAGACTCTCTAGGCCTGGAAAGGCTAACATATATTGCCAAGGGCAAACAATTGGACTTTATGAATATGTGGAAGCCATACAAGGATATGATAGGGAGTGGAGGTGGAGGCTGTTCATGAGAAAGAAGGGAAAGAAGAAGGGTTTGA
Organism: Aulonocara stuartgranti; assembly: GCF_965226115.1. Classification (NCBI taxonomy): domain Eukaryota; kingdom Metazoa; phylum Chordata; class Actinopteri; order Cichliformes; family Cichlidae; genus Aulonocara; species Aulonocara stuartgranti. The sequence continues at coordinate 38,864,929 of NC_138944.1, forward strand.
AGTGTGGATGGGTGTGTGAATGTGAGGATGTTCAAACATTATTGTATAACCTTAGTGCAGCATTTGATACTGTTGACCATAATATCCTATTAGAGCGATTAGAACATGCTGTAGGTATTACAGGTACTACACTGCAGTGGTTTGTATCATATCTATCTAATAGACTCCAATTTGTGCATGTAAATGGAGAGTCCTCTTCACACACTGAGGTTAATTATGGAGTTCCACAGGGTTCAGTGCTAGGACCAATTCTGTTTACATTATACATGCTTCCCTTAGGCAGCATCATTAGAAGACATAGCATACATTTTCACTGCTATGCCGATGACACCCAGCTCTATCTGTCCATGAAGCCAGATAACACACACCAATTAGTTAAACTGCAGGAATGTCTTAAAGACATAAAGACCTGGATGGCCGCTAACTTTCTGCTTCTTAATTCAGATAAAACTGAGGTTATTGTACTCGGCCCTGAAAATCTTAGAAATATGGTATCTAACCAGATTCTTACTCTGGATGGCATTACCTTGGCCTCCAGTAACACTGTGAGGAACCTTGGAGTCATTTTTGACCAGGACATGTCCTTCAACACACATATTAAACAAATATGTAAGACTGCTTTCTTCCATTTGCGCAACATCTCTAAAATTAGAAATATCCTGTCTCAGAGTGACGCTGAAAAACTAGTTCATGCATTTATTACTTCCAGGCTGCACGACTGTAATTCATTATTATCAGGATGTCCAAAAAACTCACTGAAAAGCCTTCAGCTAATCCAAAATGCTGCAGCAAGAGTACTGACAGGGACTAGAAAGAGAGAGCATATTTCTCCTGTTTTGGCTTCCCTTCATTGGCTTCCTGTTAAATCCAGAATTGAATTCAAAATCCTGCTCCTCACATACAAAATCTTAAATAATCAGGCCCCATCTTATCTTAATGACCTTGTAGTACCATATCACCCTATCAGAGCACTTCGCTCTCGCTCTGCAGGCCTACTTGTTGTTCCTAGAGTATTTAAAAGTAGAATGGGAGGCAGAGCCTTCAGTTTTCAGGCCCCTCTTCTGTGGAACCAGCTTCCAGTTTGGATTCAGGAGACAGACACTATCTCTACTTTCAAGATTAGGCTTAAAACTTTCCTTTTTGCTAAAGCATATAGTTAGGGCTGGACCAGGTGATCCTGAATCCTCCCTTAGTTATGCTGCAATAGACGTAGGCTGCCGGGGGATTCCCATGATGCATTGAGTTTTTTCTTTCCAGTCACCTTTCTCACTCACTATGTATTAATAGACCTCTCTGCATTGAATCATATCTGTTATTAACCTCTGTCTCTCTTCCACAGCATGTCTTTTATCCTGTCTTCCTTCTCTCACCCCAACCGGTCGCAGCAGATGGCCCCGCCCCTCCCTGAGCCTGGTTCTGCCGGAGGTTTCTTCCTGTTAAAAGGGAGTTTTTCCTTCCCACTGTCGCCAAAGTGCTTGCTCATAGGGGGTCATATCATTGTTGGGTTTTTCTCTGTATCTATGAAGCGCCTTGAGGCGACTTTTGTTGTGATTTGGCGCTATATAAATAAAATTGAATTGAATTGAATTGAATTATAAAAGAAAATTTCAATAAAAATATATGAAAAAAAAGATAATTTCTTAGAACTTGCATAAATTGAAAATTATCAACATGTTACATTTTAAGTAATAGAGTGAATTGAGATTAATTCATTAAAATTGGGAATTGTTCATCCAGGAAATATTTGCAGTGCTATGCCTGTTTCCTTTGGCAGCCTCAAGGCTTTTTGAATGATGATGCTGTAAAGCTTGGGACACCTACAGTGGTGTGAAAGAGTGTTCCCCCTTCCTGATTTCCTAGTGTTTTGTCACACCTAAATGTTTCAGATCATCAAAAAATTGTAAATTAAAAAAAAAAGTAAATACAAAATGCAGTTTTTAAATGAGCATTTCACTGATTAATTAAGGGAGTAAAATCTTCCAAACCTACCAGGTCGTGTGTAAAAAAGTAATCGTCCCTCTTTTTAAACCATTAATGGTGATAACCACTTTTAGAAAGCTGAGTTCAGTTTCACTAAACAAACGCGGGCCTGATTACTGGCAGACCTGTTGAATCAAGAAATAATTTAAATAGATAGCCATCTAAAGCAGTGGTGGCCAACTCCAGGCCTCAAGAGTAGGGATGGGTACCGGCACCGGTTCTGACATAAACGGTAGTAACCAGACCGAAAAGCAGCGCACATTTCGGTACTTTATTTCGGTGCTTTTTTTTCCTGAGATGTCATACACTTTGGATTCTAGCCAATCATTTTACCTTTCCTAGGATAGTAAGCAGGCCCAGGTACGTACATTCTTTTAGAGCAGAGCTACAGATTAAAAATGCCCAAGGTGAAGCGGTCAAATTCTGGCTGTACTTCACAGCAAAAGTTGCAAACCCAGCAGCCTGCAACAAGTGCAACAAGGTGATACTGTGCAAAGGAGGTAACACCTCGAATCTGATGAAACACCTGGCGACGTATAGCATTTTGTTAAAAGCCGAGAAATGCGCCGTATTTGATAGCTTGAGCGATACCATAAATCCCCTATAGCTGCAGAAAAGGCTAACATTGTTATCTTTTTACAAAAAAACAGCTGAACATGAGAGGTTTTTGGACCAATTTTGTGTTCTCCATTCTTTAAGCACCGGTTCGAGCACCGGCACCGTTTCAAAAGTACCGGTTTGGTACTGGTATCGTATAAAACCTAAACGATACCCATCCCTACTGAAGAGCCTTGAGGTCCTGCAGGTTTTAGATTTGTCCTTGATCCATCACAGCTGATTTAAATGACTAAATTACCTCCTGATCATTCTGGCTTTACTACAGCACAAGACACTTTAACATCTTACCTACGCTATGTACACTAGCTGTAAATTTCAAGATTGTTCTATTTTATCTTAATTTATACAAAGTATATAACTCACCCACTTGCACATAATGTCCTCTTTGTATATACTCATTCACTGTATATAAAGTTCTCTCTCTCTTTTTTGCATAGTCGAGGAGCGTATCAGGTCACATTTCACTGTGTTGTACTTGTATAACTATGCACGTGACAAATTGAATTGAATCTTGAATCTCAGTGCAGTGACTTCGGCAATGGAGGTCATGAACATGGTCCATTTGGACTCAGTGACCCGGCAGGTCTGTCCAGCATCCACCTGATCCAACTCACCACTGGGTGGTGATCAATTGATAGCTCAGCCCCTCTCTTTACCCGAATGTCCAGGTCTGGTGATATGATTACAAAAATCGATCATCGACCTCCAGCCTAGGGTGTCCTGGTGTCACGTGCACTTATGAACACCCTTATATTTGAACATTGTGTTTGTGCTCTATTGCTAACACAAACAGACAGAGGGCAGCCCTGCCTGGTTGACTGCTGTAAATTAAAGGGTTTTGACATGTTATTGTTAGTTAAAACTTGCACTGTCTGGCTTGTATACATGAACCAGATCCATTTGAGAAATGTTTCACCCAGTCCATATTTGGGGAGCACCTGTAAGAGATAGATCCATTCTATTCTATCAAAGGCTTTGCATGCATCTAGTGATAACAGTGGTGTGTCATTATTGTTTTTGTCATACAGTACATTGAGGACACGTCTTCTATTGTGATAGCCTTGTCTCGTTTTAACAAAACCTTGTTGATCGTCTATTATCAAATTAAGCACATATTTATCCAATCTCCTAGAAAACGCTTTACACAAAATCTTTGTATCACAACCCATTAGTGATGGGATTTCCGGCTCTTTTTAGAGAACCGGCTCTTTCGGATCGGCTCACTAAAAAGAGCCTTTCCGAACCGGCTCTTCAGGTTTTGTTGCTTCAGTTAATTTATTATTAACAATAATATAAAATTATGCACAAAAGGAATTACTAATGTAAAAAAAAAAGTGGTTTTATTTATATATGTTTATATAGAAATATATGCGGTGGCCCCTAGAGACAAAACACGTACAAACTCCAAAACACATTTCTAGCATGAACTGAACTTCCAAAACAGAGCTACCTAGATCACTTAAATTACACAATTGAAAGCATGAAAGCATATGTGTATTGTTTGTGTATTTATACACAAGCATTCATATATAGTCAAATAATTAAAAAAAAAATGTTCATTTACATGTTACTACCACACACCAAATCCGGTCGTTGGTACTTGCTGGCTTGTGTAGCCACTAGGTAACAAAAGCTCAACACTGCCCCTAGCATCCTGGAGCACTTCTGTTGTCTTTTATACGTGTCTTGGAGTTTGTACGTGTTTTTACGTGTTTTGGAGTTTGTACGTGCTTCAGAGTTCGTACATGATTTGAAGTTTGTATGTGCTTTGTCTGTAGGGGCCACCGTAAATATACTTTTATTTATTCACTCCACATAAAATGTAATAAATAAATCATATAATACAAAAATCAACTATTCACACGTCGTTCACGTCAAAGAACCGGCTCCAAGAGCCATTTCGTTCGCAACCGACCCATCACTACAACCCATAAGACTGATTCCCCTATAAGAGGATGTTAACGGAATGTTAACGTTCAAAATGTTTTCTTTAGTTGTCCTCTTCATAAAATAGTATCAGATTGTGTACTTAAGATAGACAAAGTAAGGAAAAAGGAGATGCAGGTTTGCACATACATTCACATACTCACACACACCAGATACAGAACTTGTAAACAATCTCTGATTGAACATTTGCATTTACTTATCAGAAATGCCTCCCCCTTCCCTTGAGCAAAATATTTGGAGGGTGTTAATCCACATCACTGAGGAGTAACTAGTCAACGCAACCTCACTAAAGCCCCATAAATCAGACAGTGTCTACTAATCATATAAAGGTACTAATTTGTTCCATAATAAAATAAAGTTTACCCTCGATAGCAAAAAATAATGACTTAATTAAGGCTCAGCTGTTAGTATAGATCCTAAAACAATTCAGATTAAACTTAGAACGAATATGCGCTTTAAAATGCCCAGTTATGTTGTATTAATTCAAACTCAAGATTTTATCTGTCTCTTGTCAATGACTCTGTTGC